>NC_092137.1:76269278-76894278 GCF_043159975.1 Macaca nemestrina
ATCCCATAGTTTTGTATGTTTTGTTTCCATTATCATTTGTTTCAAAAAGTTTTTCAATGTTCTTCTTAATTTCTTCATTGACTGCCAGGTCATCCTGGAGCATATTCTTTAATTTCCATGTATTTCTATGGCTTCTGAAATTCCTCTCGTTGATTTCTAGTTTTATTATATTGTGGTCACAGAAGATGCTTGATACTATTTCAGTTTTTAAGAATGTTTTAAGACTTGTTTCATGACCTAACATATGGTCTATACTTGAGAATGATACATGTGCTGAGTAGAAGAATGTATATTCTGCAGCCATTGCATGAAATGTTCTGTAAATATCTATTAAGTCTATTAGTTCTATACAGCAGATTAAGTCCACTTTTTGTTGTTGTTGTTGTTGTTTTTGATTTTCTGCCTGGAAGTCCTGTCCAATGCTGAAAGTGGGATGTTGAAATCTCCAGCTATTATTGTATTGAGTTCTCTGTCTCTCTAGCTCTAATAATATTTGCTTTATGCAATCTAGGTGCTCCAATGTTGGTTGTATATATATTTGCAATAATTAGATCCTGTTGCTGGATTGACCCCTTTATCATTATGTAATAACCTCCTTTGGTTCTTCTTACAATTTTTGTCTTGAAACCTCTTTTGTCTGATATAAGTATAGCTGCTTCTGCTCTTTTTATGGTTTCCGTTGGCATAGAATATCTTTTTCCATCCCTTTATTTTCAGTCCATGTGTATCTTTATAGGTGAAGTGTGTTTCTTGTAGGGAACGGAGCATTGAGTCTTGTTTTTTTCACCTGTTCAGCCCCTCTGTCTTTTGATCGGACAGTTTAGTTCATTTACATTGAATGTATATGCTAGGGACTTTTGCACTTTTTATTTGTGATAGTTTTGTGGTCTTCTCTTCCTTCTTCCCTTCCTTCCTGTCTTTCTTTTAGTGAAGGTGATTTTTTAATGGTGGTATGATTTGATTTCTTGTTTTTTATTTTTTGTGTATCTATTGTGTGTTTTTTTATTTGAGATCACCATGAGTCTTGCAAATACTATCTTATAACCCGTTATTTTAAATTGATGACAACTTAACATTGATTGCATAAACATATGAATAAACATGCAAAAGAAAACCAATACGAACTCTACACTTTAATTTCATCCCCCTACCTTTCTAACTTTTTGTTATTTCTCTATTTCTTATTGTACTTTATCTTGAAAAGTTGTAGTTATTATTTTTGATTGGTTCATTATTTAGTCTTTCTACTTAAGAGTAGTTTATACACCATAATTACGGTATTATAATATTCTGTGTTTCTCTGTGTGCTTCCTATTAGCAGTAAGTTTTGTGCCTTCAGATGATTTTTTTTTCTTTTTTAACTTTTAAGTTCAGGGGTACATGTGCAGGTTTGCTATATAGGTAAACTTGTGTCATGGGGGTTTGTTGTGCAGACTATTTTGCCACCAGGGATTAAGCCTAGTATCCATTAGAAAATTTTTCTGATCTTCTCCCTCCTCCCACCTTCCTCCCTCTAATAGACCCCAGTGTCTGTTGTCCCCTTCTATGGGTCCATGTGTAGTCATAATTTAGCTCCCACTTATAAGTGGAATATGCAGTACTTGGTTTTCTGTTCCTGTGTTAGTTTGCTAAGGATAATGGCCTCTAGCTCCATCTATGTTCCTGCAAAGGACATGATCTCATTGTATGGCTGCATAGTATTCCATAGTGTAAATGTACTACATTTTCTTTATCCAGTCCAGCATTAATGGGCATTTAGGTTTATTTTATGTCTTTGCTATTGTGAATAATGCTGCAACAAACTTGAAAATGCATGTGTCTTTGTGATAGAACAATTTATATCCTTTTGGCTGTATACTCAGCAATAGAATTACTGGGTCAAATGGTAGTTCTGTTTTTAGATCTTTGAGGGATCACTACGTTGTTTTCCACAATGGCTGAACTAAGTTATACTCCCACAGACAATATGTAAATGTTCTTTTCTCTCCACAACTTCGTCAGCACCTGTTATTTTTTGACTTTCGTAATAACCATTCTGACTGGTGTGAGATGGTATCTCATTGTGGTTTTGATTTGCATTTCTCTGATGATTAATGACATTGACCATCTTTTTCATATGCTTGACCTTGCTCATTAACATTCTTTTGTTTCAGATGAAAGAACTCCCTTTAGCATTTCTTGTAGGACAGGCCTGGTGTTGATGATATCCCTGAACTTTTGTTTGTCTGGGAAGGTCTTTATTTCCCCATCATGCTTGAAAGATATTTTCCCAGGATATACTACTCTAGAGTAAAATTTTTTTCCATCAGCACTTTAAATATAACATGACACTCTCCTGTCACGTATGTTATTTGTTTCTTTTGCTGCTTTTAGAATTATTTCTTTATGCTTGACTTTTGGGAGTTTGATTTTAAGATGCCTTGAGGTATCCTACTTTGGGTTAAATCTGCTTTGAGTTCTATGGCTTCCTTGTACTTTCTTTGATATCTTTCTGTAGGTTTGGGAAGTTCTCTGTTATTATCCCTTTGAATAAGCTTTCTATGCCTATCTCTTTCTCTACCTACTCTTTAAGGCCAATGCCTCTTAGATTTGCCTTTTTGAGGCTATTTTCTAGATCTTGAAGGCATGCTTCAGTTTTTATTTTTATTTTTTGTCTCCTCTGACTGTATTTTCAAATAGCTTGTCTTCAAGTTCATTAATTTTTTCTTCTGCTTGATCAATTCTGCTACTAACAGACCATGACACATTCTTCATTATGTCAATTCCATTTTTTAACTCTGGAATTGTTATGCCCAGACCGTTTATTCCCCGAAGAAGACCACCAGAGTCCAGAGTCAAAGCTAAGCAGCAAGGATCTTTATTACAGGTTCGAACCTGGAACTCTCCCTCGCTCGTGAAACGAGACGGGCGGGAGAGCTCCCCCACTGAGCTCCGAGCAGTGTTATATAGTCTAAGAAAAGTGGGCATAGAGTTATTATACAAATCAGATATATGATTGGCTAGTGTTTGGACAAGGCGATTTGGCTAACTATGATTGGTTCCCGCCATTTCTGATATTTTGGTTAAACTTTGAGGCGGGAGAGCAGGTTTATGGCAGCAAGAGTTTATCTTACTTAAACACGTCTTGTGACCTTGCCTCAGAACTTACAAAATCTCTGGTATGTGCAAAACAAAATCTCTGGTACGTGCAGAAAACCAGGTACTCACAGAACTTACGAAATCTCTGGTATGTGCAAAGATTAGAGAGCAGAACAAGGGTGTAGCGGGTGGGGGGCGGGTACACATTTATCTTTGTGTCCTTTCAGAATTTTTGCTTGATTCTTTTTAACTACTCAAATCTTTTTGTTAAATTTATCTGATAGAATTCTGAATTTATTTTCCATGTTATCTTGAATTTCTTTGTGTTTCCTCAAAGTAGCTGTTTTAAATTATCTGTCTGAAAGGTCATATATCTCTGTTTCTCTAGGATTGGTCCCTGGTGCCTTAGTTATTTTCATGAGGTCATGTTTTCCTGGGTGATTTTGAAGCTTGCAGATGTTTATCAGTGTCTGTGAATTGAAGAGTTAGGTATTTATTGTAGTCTTCACAGTCTGGGCCTGTTTGTGCTCACCCTTCTTAAGGAGGCTTTCCAGGTATTTGAAGGGATGTGGGTCCCAAGTCTAACAACACTGTGGTTTTTGCAGACTTGTTGAAGTACTTGGCGGTCTTGGATAAGACCTGAAAGAATTCTCTGGATTATCAGACAGAGACTCATGTTCTTTTTTCTTATTTTCTCCCAGATGGAGACTCTCTCTCTGTGCAACGGGGGGTATGGTGGTGCTAATATCCTTCTGGCCACCACCACTGGGGCCGTGCTGGGTCAGATCTGAAGCCAGCACAGCACTGGATCTCACCTGAGGCCCTCTATAATCACTACTTGGCTACCACCTATGTTCACTCAAGACCCTATGTTCATTCAAGGGCTCTATAATTAGCAGATGGCAAATACAGCCAGGTTCTTGTGCTTCCCTTCAGGATGGTGAGTTTCCCTAGGCCCCAGGCAGGTCAAGAGATGTTGTCTGGGAGCCAGGGATTACAGTTCAAAACCTTAGTAATTGCTTGATGTTCTCTTTTACTGTGGGTAAGCTGATACTCAAACCACAACACAAAGTCCTGCCCTCTCTTCCCTTCCCTTTCCTCAGGCAGAGGAGCCTCTCTCTGTGGCCACCACACCCGTTGGCCCGTGAAGGGTTCTGCCAGACCACTGATGATGTTTACTTAAATTCCAAGAGCACTTCAGTCAGCTTGTGTTGAATGCTGCCAGGCCTGGGACTCACCCTTCAGGACAGTACGCTCCTCTCTGGACCCAGGGCAGGTCCAGAAATGCCATCCAAGAGCCTAGGCCTAGACTAGGGGACCCCAAGCACCTGCTTGTGGCTCTACCACACTGTGGCCGAGCTGGTACCTAAAAGTGCAAGACAAAGTCCCCTTTATTTTTTTCCCTCTGCTTTTCTCAAACAGGAGTCTTTTGCCTGTAGCCACCACACCTGGGAATGTATTGAGTCCCACCTGAAGTCAGCATGTCTCAGAGCCCAGGGTCCATGGTGTACTACGTGGGTATCACTGCTAGTTATTCAGGGCCTGAGAGCTCTTTAGTCAGCAGGTAATGAATCCTGCCAGGACTGGGTCCTTGCATTCAGGACACTGGGCTCCCCTTTGGCTCAGGGTGTATCTAGAAATGTCATCTATAAGCTAGGACCTGGGGTGGGGGCCTGATGACTCTGCCTCCTGCCTTCTACTGTGGCTGAGCTTGTATTCAAGATGCAAGACAAAGTCCTCTTTACTATGTACTTTCCTCTCCTTAAGCAGAAGGAAGGAGTCACTTTCCTTGCTGGGAGTTGTGTAGCCTGGGGTTGGGGGAGGGGTGGCACAACCACTCCCTTAATTGCCTCAGCTTATGTCTCCCTAGGTCATGTGCTGCTTTGGTCCTCTGTCTCTAAGCCTAGCTCAGAATTAGGAGTTCCCTAGGAAGTGTAGTCCTTGTGCCCTAGACTGCTTTTCAAGTTTACCTAGGACCCTAGAGCACTTTGGCTTCCTGGAGCAAGACTTGCCAAGAAACCCAATTTCCGATCACTGGGATGGGTGATTCCCCTGTGGCTAGGGCTGGTTCACATGCTCCTTCCATGCGTGGGCATGGCTGAACTCAGCATGGCTTTACTCTCTGTATGACAGGGCAGCCCTGAATTCAATGTAGAGTCTATAATTCACTGTGTTATCCCTGTCCCAAGTGCTGCATGGCCTCTGCCTGGGGATGGGAAAGGGGCAGTGTAGGTGATTCCAGACTGTCTTTCTGACCCTCTGCGATGCCTTCTACAGCAATATGAAGTTAAAAACAGGTACTGTGATTGCTCATCGGATTTGTGGTTCTTGGGATGGTGCTTTTCTGTGTGTGAATAGTTGTTAAAATTTGATGTTCCTGATGGGGGGGATGAACAGTGTAGGCTTCTTTTCCACCATCTTGTTGAGCTCCCTTGCAATTGGTTTTGAACAGCAATGAGGCAGGATGCATCAAATTCTTTAAACTTGATCTAATCGTTCAGCTTCCAAGGACTATTTGCAAGGAAATAAGGGTCGACAAAGGTTTTTTGTTTTTGTTTTTGTTTTTATTTTCCTGTTTTATTTGTATTCCCTTCCAAGGATGTTTCTCATTTATTCCCTGTTGATGTCATTCTTTCTCATGACTTTCAATATCACTTATGTTGATAGTTTCTAGGTAATTATCTCCAGCCTGTTCTCTCTTCTGAGTTTGAATCAATGTGTCTGTGTCATATCTGATAGACACTTCACAACTAACATGTCCAGACCGTATTTCCGACATCTCTTTCCCTCATCTTGCTCTTCCTGCAGTGTTCTCCAATTCAGGATACTCCAGTTTTTAGGCTGAAAATGTTGGAGTCATTCTTGACTCTTCCTTTATCTTTTTCTCATCCTCTATCCAATTTGTCAGCAAGTATCATAGGCTATACAGTTCCAATATAGCAAGAATTGGAACCTTTCTCATACCCTCTACTTGCACCCCCTAAGTCCAAATCATCATTAGCCTGGCTTAATGCAGTCAGCTGCCTATTGGATTTTCTGTGTCCATGCTTTTCTCTTCATTCTTTCTCAATCCAACAAACAAAGTGATCACATAAAACATAAGTAAGTTGTTATTCTTTTTCTCAGAATGGTTTTCTATTTAACAAAATATTCAAAGAACTTATGTGGTCTGTAAGAAAGGCAACTATAATTTATCATTCCAACTGGGGTATGTTTTGGAATAAAAGTGGAGCACTATCCATAATTATTTTAGAAAAACAAGTGCAAACTGCTCCTTTACTCTGTTACCCCTCTGATCTCATCTTTCACCACTCCTCTTTTTATTCATTCTGTGCCAGCTTCTCTTTCCTTCTCAACATGCCAGGGATGCTGTGCCTCAGTGACTTTACATTTACTGTTTATTTTTTCTATAATGTTCTTTTTAAAAATTGTTCACAAATTGCCCCCTTGTTTCCTTCAGGCCTTTTACAAGTGTCACTTTCTAAATGAGACCTTTTTTGACTTTCCTTTCCATACTCGTTTATTTTCTCCCTTTCTTTCTTACCTTTTTATTGTTCTTCTTAGCACTATCTAATATGCCATATATTTTGTTAATTTATCTTCATAGTCTGCCTCTTTTACTGGGACATAAGAACTTCAAGGGCAGGGGTTTTATCTCTCTTTTGTAACTTTTTTTTACTGTAGTATTTTTTTCCATGTAGAATAAATATTTGTTGAATGAATAAACGAACGCGTGAAGAAGTCACTATATAAATGTAAATAATTAGGATATATTTACATGTTCAACATTAAAAAATTAGTTAAATTATGGTGCCTTTATATGATATAATATTGTTCAGCCAATAAAAATGATGATACAAGTACATTCATTTAAAGGGAATGTTGCATTATTAAAATAATTTTGCAAAGCAGTATGCATTGTCTGGTATTTGCATACACATGTGAGCAAATAAATATGCATAGTGCTACTTGTGGTTACCACAAGGCTATGAGATGATAGCTAATTTTTACTTAATTCTTTTTGTGAATCTGAAAATTCTACCTTCATTCCAATGTGCAGGTAGGATTTGCATAATAAAAAAATGAGATTAAATCATAAAAACTGGCCTTATTGTTGGTGAAAGTCTAGAGTTTTTTACTTATTCTTTGTATCATTTTGGATGTGAACTTTCATCATTGGGGCCATAATTTCACTAAAAAAGATAGCTTTCAAAACTTTTAGGGCCATGGAAACTGTCTTCAAGAAACTTAAGCAACTAAAAGTGATGGAAAACGTCTCCAGTTGAAAAAGAGTGTAGCGAGCATAGGTTCAGGACAATGAGAAACTCATTTTGAAAATCACTGAAAGAGATGATCCCTTGGGTCATGTGGCAGAGACAGCAGCTCTGATTAGGGTTCTTCTTCCATAATGTAGAGTGTGGCAGGGATGCAGCTGCCAGCCATGGACTCCTTTGCCCAGTTTCTTTTACATCTAGGTGGGGTCATGCAATGTGGGTGAGAGGGATGATCACCACTACCAGGCCTGGCCCATAACCAACACTCTGAGACCCTCTACATTATTCTCCCTATCTGTCAGCTAGACGTTGATGCCAGAGTACTTTTAGAAGCCATGCATTGATGATGGCCGAAATTATCCTCATGCTCTGAATGACAACATGATGTACCTCCAGTTACTACTTATGACTTCTGTTGCATGTGAAATTTAGAAGTTTATCTATTATATCAACTAGACATTTTTTTCACATTCTTTAAAACTGCACAGTTCTATTTATTCACACATCATAGTAAAATTTAAGCAACTAACTGTATTTTCAGGTACACTTTTCCTCAGATGGTGTAATTTACAGAGAAAAACCAAGGAAATTTAATAATTCATTACCTGGATACTATTCAAAATATACACGTATTATGCACTAGAATGATTGTACAGAGCCATCTTAATTTATTATCCTTTGACAGGATATCTCAATACAAGTTTTTAATCTATGTAGTTTAATATTTTGTTTTGATGTTTCAAGTACAAACTGGGTTGCATTAGTATGCTCCTAAGAAGAAGGGCACCCTTGTTTCAGCTAGGTTCTGGCAAAGTGTGAAGTTCAAGATCTTTCCAGAGGGGAGCATGGAAGCAGAGTAAACCAGAGTTTGTGCCAGTCCTTTTACTTCTTAAGCCCAAGTACCTTGTAAGTGCCCCTCTTTGACCATTTATCCATCTCAAATTTATATTTGTTTTTACCTGGTTTCTACTGCGTACAAATACATAGAGGGTAGGAGAAGGGGGGTGCCATGGAAGAAAGGAGAGCCTATGCTGTTTAGGAAGGCCCTGTCTCCTCGTTTTGGTACTTGTTCTCCTCTAGAATGCCCTCCTTCAAGGCAGAGCGTATGTGTGTAAAAGGCGATTCTGCTCGATCGTCCAAAGTAAGGGAGGTTGTTGGGGCTTCTGGACTTGTTATAGAATGTGCATGTACACTTTATATCATCCCCTGTATCAGGTCTCAGTGCCAAACTGCTCCCCATCTTTGCCTCCCCAGGTGACAGTCCAGCTGCCTGATTCTTGAAGCCACTTGATTTTGGCAGGAGTGTGTGACTCCCCCTCAACCCACTCCCCTTCCAAGAAATAAAAATAACTCTACTGTGCTTGAGCTGTCACCGGTTCACCAGACCCCAGGGAAGCTCCTGTCCGTGATGTCGCATTCATTTCTGAACGCTGGCATTGTACTTTGAAATTCCCAAACAAAATGCACAGAGAAACACTAGGTGAATAACAATGAAACCAGCAGCATTTATTTTTGTGCGTGGCAGTCTCAGTTACATTTTTGTAAAAGACCTTTTTGCCAAAATTAGTTTAGGTTTCAAGGCACGTTTCACCCTCAGTCAAATATAAAGGTCACTCAGTGAACAAAGGGGAGATTGTGTGTTCTTGGTGATCACAGATGAAGCTGGAAAGGCAGCCTCTTTCAAACAAAATGAGGTAGTTAAGTGGAAAATGAAGGCGGTGAATTCTATAGAGCAGCGCTCAACAACAAGGGATGCTGGCATTTTTTTTTCTTGACATAAACACAATAACACATAGAGAAAAGCCTATCAGAGAGGAGAGTGACCCAGGTGCTGTATAAACAGATTTTCAGACAGGCAGTTGGAGCCCCTTGGTATCTTTAGTTTCTCCTACTCCCTGCTACTTTATCCTTTGTCAGATTCAATGCAGCCTTCAAGGGCACTGGAGGCAGAAGAAAGAGAAAAATGCCGGGGGAAGGGAAAAGGGGAGGGGGAGAAAACAGTCTCCTTTCCTAGCCTTTGTTAAAGAATAAAAGCGCACACGTGTAAAAATCATTTACTCTCTACCCGACAGTGCCAGCATGTTTGACACTGGTTTGCTGAAAGCTTATAGAGAAACTCTGTTGACATTTTATTCGCATAAGAGTTTTGAATTATATAAGGCATTTTTGAGATGCGCTGTTGGATATGATCTGAACAGTCAAGCTTGGAGGAAAAAAAAACACGTAACACCCAGTAACTCTTAAGTGTTTATATAAATCCCAAAGTGGAAAGAAAGGATAAAATGGTAAGAACAAAAATATTTGCTTATTCTTAGACAGCAACCTAATACACCTGTGTCAAAAATAAAAATTATACTTTGAAAAGGATGTGCAAATGCCCAACTTTTTCCCAGAGCTTCTCTCTTATCCTTTAGGTAAGGGAACTTAGGACTTAAGTATAATAACCAAACGCAGCAGGATTCAAGAGATTCTGTCCTTCTGCACGTGATACATTTTGATACTTCATTTTCTTTTGACAAATGCACATATATTTTTAATTAAGTACATATATTCATTGCAGTGAAATTAGAAAGTACAGATGAAGAAAAAACAAACACGTCTAACCTTACTTTTCAGATAATCATAGTTAAAATTATTCTATATTTTAAATACTTTTTCTATGTGCATACATATGCATAATACATGCATATACATACGATAAAATTAAAATATTCTGTTTATGTTGTTTTGCAATCTATTCAATAAAATATGTTGTATATTCATTTTTACGTCCTACAGCTACTTCATCATTTTTAATGGTTGCATAGTATTTCATCATATGAATAGACCATAATATGCATGAAATATATTGTATTGTTGGATGTTTAATTGGTTTCTAAATTTTTTGACGTTGTTAATAATGTTGCAACAAACTCCATTATTTTCTTATGATAAGTCCTACAAGTGAATTGCTGGGTGAAAACTCATGTCTAATTGCTGGTGACTTGCTTGTTATATTCATAACATTTTAAAATTTATATTTTGTATTTAAAGTTATACCAGATTACATCCCTGTTGTTGTTCTCATTCTCTTCTTTTGAAACTCAACATATAAACACACAAATACACACATATATTTATTAACATATATGAGGTCAATAGAAGTAATAGCTACATAGCCATATATAGATACATGCACACTAGATATATTTATATGTATATGTGTGTGTAATCTGTGTGTATATATTAACACATATATACATGTATGCACAGACATATATATATTTTTATTCCAGTATGTTTACTTTTATCTCTGTACTTATCTTTGTCTGTCTCTATTTTGAACTTTAATAAAAGAAAAATAATGACCAAACTAAAAGAAAGGTATACTTTGATAAACATTGAATTTTAAGAATATTTTTAAAAATTTTATGAATGCATAAGTGAAAGAAAATAGGTTACCAAAGATCAAAACTGTATCTTTTTTACCCAACAAATTAACAAAAATTATTATTTTTGAAGATGTAAAGAAATAAGTGTGTATATATAGATTGGGTGTGTGTGTGTGTATGTGTGTGTACATATATATGTATATATTCTCTTCTGGATATTTGATAATCTCCCTTATTGGTTTTAATCTCTAAAATATCATAATAACACTTCTTCCAAATTATTGAATATATTTTACTTATCTTGTAATTTGCTAAGTCAATTCCCGTAATATTTAATCTTCTGCTTACCAGCTCTCCTAAAAATTAAATTCTGCATTTGTGTTATTCCTCTTGAAGCAATAATAATCAATATCCAATTTTCCTTGCTCCACAAGTTCTTGCTTTTGTTCTATTAATAGAAAGTTTTTTTGGAATGTGTATAAGAATATGAATTAAACATTTTTCAAAATGTACTTCTGTATCTTGTAGTAGCTGAATTTATTAGAAACTGTTGTCATTATTAAAATTGGTCATTTTCTTTGGAACTGTTGAATCTTATCATATCCCTAATAATTCTATTTTTTCTTTGCTCATTCTGGCACAGTTAAGTACTTGATTTTCAGTTTGGTTGCATCTATGATTGTATGGTTTGCACTTTGAGTGTTGCAAGTCCAGATGAAGCAGGATAGATGATGTTTAGCTGTAGTTCAGTTATCCTTAGCTAGATCGGATTATCTGAATAGAGGAGAGGAGAGGGTGATTGGACTACAGATGGTGGCTGCCCTGACAAAGAACTTCACCTCTGTGTTCAGTGGTTACATTTCCATGATTGTTGTGGCTGTCTGAGGTAAGTTAGCTACTCGAGTGCTCACAATTTTCTAATTGGAATGACAATGCTTGCTAGGAGCCAACATCAGCAGTGACTCTACATTTTCTACCTCTGTTTTTTGGGAAAATCATAGCCAGGAGTAAGGTGGATCCTGACCTTATGTTGTTTTGGGTATCTGTAACTAACTCCTTCTAGATGTGCTCATATGATTTAGGGTTTAAAAAATATACATGCTTTTCCTTAAATTTTTTTTTTTTAAAGACAGGGTCTCACTTTGTTGCCCAGACTAGAGTGCAGTGGTACAATCATGGCTCACTGCAACCTTTACTTCCTGGACTCTGGTAATCCTCCCACCTCAGCCTCCAGAGAGCTGGGACCACAGACACACCCACTACACCCAGATAATTTTTGTATTTTTTGTAGAGACGAGGTTTCACCCATGTTGCCCAAGCTGGTCTCAAACTCCTGGGCTCAAGCGATCCACCCACCTTGGCCTCCCAAGGTGCTGGGATTACAGGCGTGAGTCACTGCACCCAGTCAATGTATACTTTTACTTTCTGAATAAATGTTAAGTTCACAAAAATTGTAAGACTAGTAATAGGGAGTTCTTATATACTCTCCATATACCTTCCCCTAATGTTAACATTATACCTAACCATGGTACATTAATCACAGCCAAAAAATTGACATTGGTATGATTCAGACTTTGTTTGAATTTCATTGTTATTTCTACTGATGCCCTTTTTCTTTTCCAGGATCCAATTCATAATACCACATTGTATTTAGATACACAGTTAATCCTCGAACAATAGGGGCATTAGGGACGTTGACTCCCGGCTCAGTAAAAAATTTGTGCAAAACTTTTGACTTCTCATAAACTTAACTATTAATAGCCCACTGTTGACTGGAAGCCTTACCAATAACATAAATCGTTGATTAACACATATTTTGTATGCTATATGTGTTATATCCTGTATTCTTATGGTATAGTAAGCTAGAGAAAAGGACGTGTCATTAAGAAAATCATAAGGAAGAGAAAAATTACTATTCATTCAACAGAAGTGGATTATTATCAAGATAATTATCTTTATCTTCATTGTCTTCACATTGAGTAGGCAGAGGAAGATGAGAAAGAGGAAGGGTTGGTTTTGCTGTCTCAGGGGTGGCAGAGGCAGACGAAAATGTACATATAAATGGACCCACACAGTTCAAAGTTATGTTACTCAAGGGTCAACTGTAATTGAGTTTGACCACTTAGAAAAGGCCACCAAACATTTTATCTTTTCACTACTTTATGGAAAGTCACTTGAGCTTGATTTCCAAGCTGGTATCTTCTTTTGAAGTGAATTGTGGTTTGAATGTTTCTTCTCTTCTTTAGTCTTTTTTTATGTTTATTTATTTTTATAGAAATTTTCTGAAGTTTCTTGGGAATGTATGGGTCTCTCTCTATTTTCCAAGGATAATACAGATGATTTTCTGTTTCTATTCCTCTTTTTTAAAAATGCCCTTTTTTTGGGGACATTAAACTCAGAGGCTTACATAATTATCTTTAGCCAGAGGAACTAAATGTGTCTTTCAAATCCATTTTCACTTGTGACTACCAAATTAGCAATTTTGTAATATATGAAATGCATTATGTATGCTGGAATCTGGAATGGAGTCACTGGATAACTTATTTCTTTTCATATTCAAATGTTCTAAGCTCAAAAGAAAGTTATTTTAACAGAAGAGCCCATACTGCTGCAAAGTCCATTCTGAAGGAGGAATTCTGAGGCTTCAAATCTAAGTCCACCTTTATTTGCTCAAATCTTCCAAGGCCCTGTCTCTCAAGACACATAGAATTTTTAATATTTGATCACAATTCATCATTTCATTTATTACGTTGTAAAGTTCATGGATCCCTTCATAACCTGATACAAGTGTCTTTCTCCAACATGCATGTGGCTAAGTCATTGTAGTCAATTTCTTATGGTTGCTGTGAGTCATGGAGTTGGAACAGATCTATGTTTCACTTTTGTGTTGCTTTTCATTATGTTTTCAGATGGGTGCCTTAGTGTAGTCACTGATTTCCTCACACACTCTCAGAAGATAAAGTGTCCATCTTTAAATTTGGTATGCTTATTCTATCACATACATCTGAATAGAAACCTAGCAGAAAAACATGCAGGCACGGAACCCTTATGTTTCTTTGAGTTAGTTCCATTTTATGTGAGTTCACTTCCTCTATAACCACTATACTGTGGTTAAGGAGTTGGATTTAAGATTAGCATTGTTCTCATTTTGTGTTTCTTCCTTCTCTCTGGGAATATGCCCTCTGACTTGGCTACAACCTTTCAGACAATTTCTCTTTATATTCAAGTCCATTAAATTATAAACACATTAGATTCCCCAATCTATTGTTGTGTTCAGGAAAGACTAATGTGGTTTTCAATGAGAATTAATGTATAAGTGAATCCTAGGGTATGTCCGGAACAGAGGTGGGCTGTCAGGAGATTACGAATTAATGTTTAATAAACCTTGCAAAGTGTCTCAGGATTCAATTGGTGTTTGTGTTCATGTAGCATCCGGCAAACACAGTAGCACAAGCAGTCCCCCAAAATAAAAAAAACCCCAAACACTCAACCTTTCCCCAAAGAAACATAAAGGTTCCAAAAACACAAGGAACACCAAAAATATCCTGGAGGAAAAGATGAGCTTTGAGGAATTGCCAAAATCCTGCTCTCATTCTTCTTTCAGATAGTTCAAGACTTGTACAAACCAAGCCCTCTCATTGGAATCCTGCAATTGCATCCTACTTTTTTTTTTTCCTTATCTAACAGGTGGCATCTCTCATCCCTCTGTGATTTGATGTTCTGTTACTGAACATCCCCATTTCACCTCTGGAAATCTTATTACAGGGTTTTTCAACATTCTTCATTTTATTCTTTTAAAGACAAACTGCATTTAGTAGTCCTAGTATATTCCTGAACATAGTAATTTTTTCCCTATGTTTTGGGATTAAGTACTACTTTCTTTTCCCAGGTTTCTGGTCCTTTGAAGAAAAGATTCCTGCAAAGGTTAAAATCTATATCTCAGAAACACACAGACAAATTTTCTTCTGTGGAAGATTTTAGTAAGCAGAATGGGCCATAAAGGGTAACAGCCAGAGATTATGCAAGAGACCCTGAAATGGTTCCTCTTTGGAATTAAACAACAGTTCACATCAGATCAATGATAGATGAATTGTTTGTGGACATTGAATGTTCATAGATAAATTTCTAGCACAACTTCAGTGTTTTTTGGCAGATTTTGGGAAAGATACCCTTGTCTCAATTTAGCACTCATAAATATTTTGAAAGATAAAATGGTAAATATAAAATATAACTTTGGTACCTTAAAGATGATTGCAAATTCTTTGCTACATACGTTTCTATTAAGAAGTGGAATCAACTTGTCTTCCCCTTGAATCTGGGCTAAACTTTGTGATTTGCTTGATTAATAGGACATGATGGAAAGGCTATTCTGGAACTTCTGAGGCTGAGTTCAAGGCTCCAGAAACATGCATGAAAATGCTAGACTGGAAGGGGATCCTCCAGCCCCAGTTGCCTCAATGGATGTCATATGAATTGGACATCATCTACCCAGAAGAGCCACTCCTGAGTTCCTTAGCCACAAAACTGACCAAAGTAAAATGGTTGTTTCAAGCTGCTACAAGTTTGTGGTGGTTACCTATAGACAATAAATTGAAATTGGAACCAAATAAAATGCAAAAAAAAAAGTATGCATAGATATTTAATGCACTGAATCAATCAGAATAAGTTCACAGTTTGTAGAAACTCATTTGTTTTAATGCTATCACTCACATCACTTAGGATCAAAGCACAAAATTTAGTTAAAACCCAGTTTGGAAATCCTTGTCCTTCAGAGAAGATCACAAGTGCAGCTGCAATCTTGACCGGAAATTGTGTGCTGAGCCAGGATATCTATCGGCGAGCTTTACACTCTTGTTACATTTAGATGTCACCCAAAATTGCAGTGGAGAGTTCCTAGTGAAGCATGACATAATCTCAGATATATTGGCCGAGCATAATGAAACACCAGAATTACAACCTGACTATTATTTAGCCTTTCTTTATCAAATCCATTGCAGTTTATGTACCTGTAGTCATATAGGTTGCATACTATACTGAAATTCCAACCCTCAGATTTTAAGGCACCTGTATGCTTTCCTCTAAGAACATATATTTAGTAATAAAAATTTTTCTACTTTGTAAATGAACATGAGCAAAGAAATCCCTTAAAGGAGCATAAAAGAGGAATTAAATATTACACTATTCAAAACTCCAAATTTAATTGCATTATTTCTTCTATTGTTTTGTACTTTTTGCTAAAACATAGAGCAAAGCCAATTTTAAACAGTCACTGAAAATGTATGTAACAATTAGTCTTCAATTTCCAATATGCAGTGCTGCTTTACTGTGCTTTAAATGAGCATAATCCTCCGTGTGACTTTTTGAAAGCATTTAACTGCTGCCTTGACTGGCTAGAGAAGAAACACCCACTTACTGGGCAAACAGGTCAAAAAAAGTAGATTTTTTTTTCTTTTGCTCTACTCTAAGCAAAGAGAAAATACCAGGAAATAGCTAGGTCTCAAACCACCTATTATGCTTTGACAATTTAGTTGTGGCTTTGAAAAATTTAGATTCCCAATCCCCCCACCCAATTTAGATCTCTGCTAGCAGAAGTTCCACCATCCTACAGCTCTCATCCATCTCAGCCCTCAAGTTCTTGCAGTTGAAGGATTTATGTCAGTTGGAAATGTTGCTCCTCTTTTGTCATTTGTCGGAAGGCTGTTTATTTCCTGTTGAGTAGGTAAGAAAAAATATCACTTATACAAAAAGATAATTATAGATTATAGACATTTAAACGTCTTCTGATACTGTATTGTTTGGGGGAAAATATGTGTTAGAATTAATAGGAGAACAAGGCACATTCTGAATGATAATCATAGACATGCCTTGGGAAATCACTACGCGCGCGTGTGTGTGTGTGTGTGTGTGTGTGTATTTGTGTGTGGGCATATGGATTCATTCCAGTTATCTATTGCTGTGTAACAAACTAGCCTTAAAACTTACTGGAGTAAAAATGTCATTTTATTATGCTCATTAATTTGTGGATCAGAAATTTGGGCAGCTTACAAGAGAGATGGCTTGTCTCTGTTCCAAAATTAGATGAGGGTAGCTGGAGGTAGCTGAGACAGCTCCATGAGGGCCATATAAATGGGTCCAAATTCTCTCCCTCGTAACTGATGCGACTGGAATGTCCAAGGCGGTATCCTCACTCGTGTATCCAACACCGATGCTAGGATAGCTGACATCACTCTGTCTCCATATGTCTTCTCCATGTAGCTACCTGGACTTCCTTGCAGTATGACAGCCGTAGAATGGCTGGACCTTTTATTTAACTATTGGCTCTTCTGAGAGCAAGCATCCAGAGAACCCAAACAGGAGCTGCAAGACTTTTAATGACCTTGTCTTGGAAGTCTCAAAACATCACTTTTGCAGCATTCTGTTGATCAACCAAGTAACCAAGGCGAGCCAGAGTTAAGGGGGAGGGGAGAATTTGATTGTGCCTCTAGGAGAGAAGTAGCAAACAAGTTGTAGCCATTTTAAATCTGCCATGATGGGTACATTGAAGAGGCAGTTTCAGTTGCATTGGGAAACCAATCATCACAATGTGGGGTAGCTGTAGAAGAGGGTGCAGTGGGGCTGACCTCTTCTTTCTCTCTTTGGCTGCTAGACCAGAGTTGGAGGCATGCCTCAGACATTGCATCAAGAGGACCTAGAAGTCATCGAACTCCATGGGATTCACTGGTAGAATACCAACTTGAAGAGGCAGAAACAAAAAAAACAGAATAAACTCTTGGACAGAATTGGTCCCTCGGGTTCACCAGGGACCAATTGACATAAGCCAATGACATAAGGCTGGGAAACGTTGGAAGAAAAAAGAAAAAAATCACATTTTAGCAGGCTTGAATTCAGAGATGTAAAAAATATTTTAAAAAGACATTTGAAAACATTTGATAAACCAAGTTGGCAAAGTAAGATAGATGGTTGTCATCATCTTCCAAAGTCCTTGTGTCTGTGTCATTTGTTCACATATCTAATTACTAGCCAGAAACCGTTATTTTCCTGAATATTGAACTTCTAATAGCAATTTATATTCAGTCACCAAGTTTTCTTTTTTTAGTGAGATCTTTAGTAAAACATATGGTATTTGAAAAGCACATAGAAAAGGGCACATCTAACACTGCATGTGTATATATTAGTGTGTGTATATATTTATATTTGTATATGTTTGTGTGTGTGCTGTAGGAATGCACATATATTTAAGACATTAATGCCAATACCAGTGTAGATACAGAACAAAAATTTCTGGATTTTTTTTTTTTTTAATTCTCAGTTTTCTTTAACCTTTTTTCCCCACAGGCAATATATTATTGTAATAATTAAAATAATGTGGATTCCTGGTTAGGACTCCCCAGCTCCCAAACACCAAAGTTTCTTGTGAATACTTCCAGCCATTATTTGTTTAACCCAATCACTGCTTCTACTATTGAAAGAGACATCTAAATTTGTAAGCAAATAAGCCATCGAAGTAACTCCTAAACACATATTTTTGTATTTGGCTGAACACAATCATAAAATTTCATTTGTAGTCTTCTTTTCAAAGGACAGAATCTTCATCCTCGATATTCTAACCCCAATTTAAAGAAGAAAATTAAATTATATGAATATTTAGAGAAAATTTTATACTTGCAGAGTCCCTGATGTTAGCAATTCTCTGAAAATTTGGCTTTTACTTTGCCTGCTTTTTACATGGGTAGTATACAATTTTTCATAGTTTTCTTCTTTCCTCAGGTCCAGGGACACCTTCCTTCCTAAGCTGGGTTGGCGAGGGGTAATCCTAAAGCAATCATTAGGAGAGTCAGTGTTCTACAAATAAGTAAGGATATAGAATATTTTTGTTGCTTGATTTTATAAATTTTATGAGTCAAGTTCAAATCTCTAAAGTGGATACATATATCTTTTCTAATATGATGTTGTTCAATTTCACAGTAATTGACAACACCATTTCTTTGTGGTTAATCCTTTATGTTAAATCACCACCTTCCACAAGGCAATAGGTCTCTATGGCAACCCACAAGCTCCCACTGTGAGAACTGTATCTCACCCAGTATGGCCAGAGGATCATTTCGTTCCACTTGGCTTCAGAAAATTTTCTCATACAATTTCCTTGACCCCTTCATCGATGAAGATCCTCCACTCACACCGACCCTCTCACCCGTGGGCCCTTGCTGGGACTTAACACTTTTTTTTTTTTCTATAAAGAGATAAGGAAAAACATCACTCAGTCTCAGCGCCATTTCAAAGTGTTTTTCTAACTCTATTTTTGTTTCCAGATTTGCATTCTATGTTCTTCTATTATTTATGCTAGGTCAAATGGATTGAATTTAGTTACTTTCTCATAGATTACTCTTTCCGGGGAGGAATTTTAGGATGCTTCTATCCTTTTCGTGTTGCCTGGTTGTTAATTCTCAGAAGTGACTACTGGACTCAACTATTCGTATAGCTGGTGATAATTAAGATAGAAAGGTGTATAAATAGAGTCCAGAGCAGAAATCGTCTCACCCAATTCCTAAGTCCACATTTATCATGGTGATGCCCTCAAGACTGCAGCTTCCGTGATGTTTACATAAGACTCCTGTTATTCAATTGCATATTAATGGTTCAGCAAATGTCGTGGATCATTTTAAAATTGCTTGCTACGTAATTTCTTAGTAGAGCATTTCCTTGAATTAAATCTATTGTATCTGGAGCAAAATGTAATTTTTCCTACTCCCTATGTTGGGGTTAGCAGTTGCCTGCACAATGCTAATTTCAACATACAAACTCATGCTCTTATAATAATGTTAGTATAGAACTAACAAATTCTATAATGATTTGCCTATTGGCTTAAGGGGTGCCAGAAACTATTTTAAAGTTTGTAGGTTGCCTAAGAATACCCTAAAGATGCTGCATCCTTATGGGAGTGTGGGGATATTTTTAAGGAGTTAATATGCATAAGAGCTAAGAACTCCTGAAACATAATGGGAACTCAAGAGATATTAACTACTACTATTATTATTATTGTTACAGCTATATCAGATTCTCTGATTGGTGCCAAAGGTGGTGGTTAATTTTCGTCATCCTTTCGTGTAGCTGTTCATTTTTATTTTTGGTATGCAAATACTGAAACATATTTCTCAACAGGAGCCAAAACCCATCAAGCATACACAGACTTAGACTCAAATTTGCACTCTATCCCTTTGTCAGAACTGGCTGTATGAGAATACATTAAAATCCTGGAGAATAACATAATAGTCTGGATAAATCATTAATTATTAAACAATATTTCTGTGTGGAAAGGTACATAGGAAAAGGAGAGAAAAAAATTAAATGTCACTTTGTATTCAGTGAGCTTAAGGACTCGCTCCTACTCTGAATTTCCTTATGCATTAGACAGAAAAACAGAGATTAAATATTCACTGAATTGAAGACAAATATTAGAGCTGCCAAATGAAATTTCATGGCATATTTGTGAATACGTTTAAGTTAGTAAGCCTTGATTCAGAAATATTTTGTGGGTATGCTATAAGAAGACTTTGAGGATCAGAAGCTCAAAATTTACTTCAAAAATTTAGGTAACTGAAATTGGACATCTATTAATCCCCTAATAATGTGTCAGACATCATATATATATATGTAGATACATATGATATATACATAATATTTGTTACAGAAAATTACATGTACACAAATAAAGGGCACCGTCACCTAATTTCCTTTCTTGAAGGCTTTAAAAAGTTTTATATTTATGAGGCAAAATCCCAGAAATGTTACATAACAAGTCCTGGACAAGCTCTCAGCTGTTTACAGCAGTAAGCACTGCTATAAATGACATCTCTAAAGCAATTCTGAATCCTGTGGCTCAAAGGGCAGAGAGCCCTGGAACATTTTCCAGACTTGAAGCTGGGTATTGCTTCACAAGGTATGCCTTCCTAATGAGAGTGTTCAACCTAAGCTTTTATGAAAATTGTTCCAATTAATAGTCTCATATGATGGATATGGGATTGTGGTTATGAATTTCCATTTCAGTTCACTTTGTGCAAGAGCAATCATCCTTAAAGGCTCATAATTTCTTTTAATTGGATATTTCATTACCAGGCAAGGGTACAGAGAGCAAAACTAATTTTCCTTGCCTTTTATTTAGCCCACTTTATTTGGGAGTAAGTACTTATGATATAGGCCTAAGAAGCAATCATTATTCCTGCTTCTGAAACTAATTTGCTGAACAATGGATTGCAAATTATTTTATGTTCTATGCCTCAGTTTCTCTTTTTGCAAAATGGATTGTTGACAGTTAAACTTCAAAAATAAAAATGGTACATTAAAGAGAACAAAATCTTCCCCATTTAGGTTCTAAATATATTGCCATTCTCATTAAGAAAACCTATGCACACTTCACTTCCTTTATCTCCCTTTCATGTTCAGGGCTGGCTGCACTTTTCTCAGCAAAGTTTAGGATGGTGGGAAAAGTAGCTGATTAGGATTAGATGATGTTCAAATTAGTACTGGTTCTCTCATTTACTTGGCCACACAATCTTGACACCATCATGGAACTGTTTTAAGACTTGACTTCCTCATTTGCCCTTGTGCCCTGTTGGCTCTCACCACACATCAGGGAGTTGCTGTTTGTTGTCTGCTACACCACCAAAGAAGCATTCCATCCCTAACAATATGTCCTTAAGGAGAAATTAGACCAACTCTGCCATGTGTCACATCAGTGCTTACCTTGGTCATTCACTGCCAGGACACAGGTCACTTCAGTCATCCATCATCATTCTGAACCTCATTCTGATGCTGTTCTTTACCTTCCCCCGTCCCTCTACTCTGTACTCCTAAATCTCTCCTCTACTCTCTTTGTGATTTGCAAGATCTCTCATCCTTTAGTTCAGCCATTTTCTACTGTCTATCCATACTCTCCTGAATTCATTTTTCTCCTTGCTCAGATCAAATTCCACTATTAGAATCATTCTCTTGCAACTAATCACAGTTTTATTGTATCCTTTCCCTTCTATTTCTTATTTTTCTTCTTATTTCTTGGGAAAAACTCAAACCTTGAATAAACATTACTTTCTCTATATATTCTTCATGTCAGCACTTGTGCAAATTAAACATTGCTGGGGAAAAATCACATGGTTAAGGCTTCACTCTAATCATCTCAATTCTCAATTTGGGAGTATCTATCTACTAAAACCTCCAAAAGCTCTTTTCTACTCTCACATTCAACTGGAGACCTTGCCTCAAACTTAGTGGAGAAAGTAGAAGTCATAAGAAGCAAACTCTCATATTTTCCCACCAGAAACCCTATAAACCTTCATAACATTACTTTTTTCTTTTCTTTACCCTCTTATCTTGTTTAAAGTCCATTCTTTCTCTTTTCTCTATGGGATCATTCTAATTTTTTTTAACTGCTAAATTCAACAGACATGTTTCTTTCCTCACTTTGCTCCATCTTTTCTAGAATTCACAACAGTTAACCATATTCTCGTCGATTCACTCTCTTCTCTTAGCTTCAGTTACGACTCCGCCTTATGCTTTTCTTTCCATTTCACTGACTATTCTTTCCATGCTCCTTTGTTAGCTCGTCTTTTCCCAATGATCTCCAGATGTGGAAGTGATTTAGAGTTCCATTCTGGTCCCTTTTCTTAAGTGATATTTTCTCACTAGGTGATTTTCCCCTTCCTTGCATTTATCTGTCATATTTGTGTTTATAAATTCAAAATGATCAGCAGAAATTTTAGGTTTACAGAGTCAGCTTTCTGCTTTTTCATCTCGACTTGAATGTCTTAGAGATATCTTTAATGTAACAGGAACATTAAACTCTAAAAGTAAATCCACGAAACTAAACCCTTGTCTCTCATTTTCAACAGTGCCATAACTTTGTAATGTCTCTTCTTAATAAATGGCAATATCATTTTCCCTGTTCTCAGATCAAAACCTAGGTACCATATATGTGAATCTAAGCCTTCAGTAAATCCATGTCACTGTCTTGCTGAAGAATTTCCATTGGCTTCCATTGCACTGAGATTCACTCAAACTGTTGAACATGGTCAATTAATGGATCAACACTATTTAGCTCTCCCACTGAATGTCACACCATTGTCTTCCCAGATCCAGTAATGCTCTAGGAATGATGATCTGTGTTTACTTCCTAGATCATGCTAAATTATTTCCTACCTCAGAACCCTGTCATGTTCTGTTGGCTTGGAATTTCTTCTGTCACTTATTTCGTAATTGTTTTTCCTTTTCCTTTGGATTTCAGCTTAAGCAAATCTCCTCAGAAGGGTGTTTCTAGCTGCCATATCTGAAATAAAATGTACTTTTCATCCCAATTCCATTATTCTCTGTCTCAGCAATTTATTTTTCCTCATGGAAAAATGATAACTTTTTTTTTTTTTTTTTATTTTGAGATTGAGTTTTACTCTTGTTGCTCAGGTCGGAGTGCAGTGGTGCAATCTCAGCTCACTGCAACTTCCGCCTCCCAGGTTCCAGTGATTCTCCTGTCTCAGCCAACCAGGTAGCTGGGATTATAGGTGCATGCCACCACGCTCGGCCAATTTTTATATTTTTAGTAGAGATGGGGTTTCATCATATTGGGCAGCCTGGTCTCAAACTCCTGGCCTCAGGTGATCCACCCGCCTTGGCCTCCCAGAGTGCTGGGATTACAGGCATGAGCCACTGCGCCTGGCCAAAACGATTGTGCTATAGTGATTTATTGACCCTTTAACCTATCTTGCATATCATTTCCCCTCTAGTATCTAAGCTTCCCGTGGCAGAAACATGTTTGTCTTGTTACTGTTTCTTCTTTGCTGCCTGGCTTATTTCTGGGCATATATTAGTCACTCTATAAATATTCATTAATGAATGAATTAAACAATAAATGAGGAAAGAGGCCTATATAAGGTGAACGTGAGGGTCAAATAAAATTATATAGGCCAATCACCTTGGAAAATATTAAGGTGTTAAAGCAAGGCATTTTTATTCCATTTTGTTCTTTAGTGTGTGATAAACCTGACTATTTCCATCCTCCTATCTTCCACGCCACCTTTCTGCCCTCATTCATAAATCTTCTTTCTATCTCATGCAGGAAGCCTGCACAGACCAGGTGGGTTGGGAGAAAATTCTCACCTCCCTCACATATTTATGCCTAGCAACTGTCTTTCCCATATGTCCAATTATGTCTACAAGATAAGAAAAGTAAAAATTATGTGAAAAAAACCCCCAAAACCTTAATTAACTCTAAAGGATAAATGTTGATTTTTTTCCTTTGTGTATATATGTCAGTGGAAGTGTGCTATACACGAGGTTGCAACATGGGGTTGGGTTAGTGTTAAGCTGGATGACCTTAAAGACTCCATTCACTCTGTGATCTTTGTTCTTTTAGGATTATGTAGGTTGCAGGCTTAGACAGAAGACAGGCTTAGATGTTCAATAAGGGAAGCCTTTTCTTCCTTGTTTAATAGGTTAACTTAAACCAGCATATCCTGCTTGTGATGTCCTTCAGTTTACGTGTTGGTTAAAATCATGTCATCGTTTTTCCCCTTCATGTGGATAATTTTTTTTTACCATTAGCATATCACACACAAGGTACCCTGTAAACCAGATCTTAACTATTCAGCTTTTCATTTTTTTTTAAACCTCTGTCCCGTCTTTTCCAAACTACTCTGAAGACATTGCAAAATTTATGGTTTACTGACTATTAACCTCGTGTTCTCTCATTTCTCTATCACTTTGTTCATTTCATGGCTTTTTTTTTCTGAAAGCTGTTAACCCTTTGGTTTTTTTACTCTAGAAAACATCCATCCATTTTTCAAAAATCAGCACAAATTTGACCTCCCCTATGAATATTTATTTAACCTCTCTAGAAAGAGTTAGGCATGTCTCTCTTGAGGTGTCATGTCTTCAGGATATTTTTTAGGAATATCCATACCCATACTTATATTTATATTTGTCACTCCCATCCTATTCTGTGTGAATTATACTCTCTGAAGTATACAGTGCACAGTCTTGTTGGCAAAATGTGGTGGCTGTATCAATTTTTATGTTTCTAAACATATTACATCTCTAACCTTACATCACAGCCTTTAATCTTAAATACGATTTTGAACTTTTCAGTGCATACTTAATTACATTTTGGTTTGATTACACCCTCCCTCTGTACATACTACTTTCCTTATCATTGTAAGGAGCGCTACCGTTTCCCTTGCCGCCATTTAAGTGTGGTGGAATTTTTAAAGCAATATACCTGTTATTTACTCATTTCTGTTTCTATCTCCCAGTTGGTTATAAATTTGAGAGTAGAAGACAACTGCTACTTATATGCCCTTTTCACATCTCAGGACTAATCTATAAAGCTCAGTTTTGCTTTGAGACACAGAAATTATTGTATTTTATTTCTTATAATTTCAACTTCATTTTAGATTTAGTCAGAATAGTAGCCATTCTGACTGGTGTGAGATAATATCTCATTGTGGTTTTGATTTGCATTTTTCTGATGATTAATGATGACCTTTTTTCATGTTTGTTTTTCATGTTTGTTTCTCATGTTTGTTGACTGCTTGTATGTCTTCTTTTGAGAAGTGTCTGTTCATGTCTTAATTCATTTTTTAATAAGGTTATTTTAGTTTGGGTTCTTTATAGATCTTGGATATTAGTCTATTGTCAGATGCATAGGTTATGAATATTTTCTCTTATTCTGTAAGTTGTTGATAGTTTCTTTTGCTGTGCAGAAGCTGTTTCACTTAATTAGGTTGCGCTTGCCAATTTTTGTTTTTGTTGCAATTGGTTTTGAGGACTTAAGTAATAAATTCTTTTCCAAGGCCAATGTCCAGAATGGTGTTTCCTAGGTTTTCTTCTAGGATTCTTAAAGTTTGAGGTCTTACATTTAATCTTTAATCCATCTTGAGTTAATTTTTGTGTATGGTGAAAGGTAGGAGTCCACTTTCATATTTCTGCATATAGCTAGACAGCTATCCCAGCACCACTTATTGAATAGGAAGTCTTGTCCCCATTGCTTATTTTTGTTGACTTTGTCAAAGATCAGATGGTTGTAGAAATGCAGTTTATTTCTGGGTTCTCTAACCTGTTCTCTTAATCTGTGTATCTGTTGTTGTATCAGTACCATGCTGTTTTGGTTACAGTAGCTTTATGCTATTGTGTTAAGTGGGTAATATATGCCTCTGGCTTTGTTCTTTTTTGCTTAGGATTGCTTTGGCAATTTGGGCTCATTTTTGGTTCCATAGGAATTTTATAATAGTTTTTTCTAATTCTGTGAACAATGATGCTGGTAGTTTGATAGGAATAGTGTTGAATCTGTAGATGACTTTGGGCAGTATGGCCTTTTTAATCATGTTGATTCTTCCAATCCATGAGCATGGAATATTTTTCCATTTGTTTATGTCATCTATGATTTTTTTCAGTGTTGTTTTGTAGTTTTCCTTGTAGGGGCCTTTTAACTCCTTGCTTAGATATATTCCCAGGTATTATTATTATTTTTGGTGTGGCTACTGTAAATGGGATTATATTCTTGATTTGGCCTTTAGCTTGAATGTTATTGGTGTAAAGAAATGCTACTGAGTTTTGTACATTGATTTTGTATACTGAAACTTTACTGAAATCATTTATCACTTCCAGGAGCCTTTGAAGGAGTCTTTAGGATTTTCTTTGTATAGAATCATATCATCAGTGAAGAGAGATTGACAAGCATTGCTTTAATGGTCAAAGACTCAAGAATAAAATTCAGGGCAGCTAGAGTTAAAATGTGGCAATTTTGCTAATGTTTCATTTTTGCCTGTTATAAAGTCTCAAATCATTTTAGTTCAGGTTAGTCTGCAGTGGTCCAATTCTATTGCTTTTTCTCACTGTAATGTCATCTATAATTTAAAGGAATAAGCAAAGAATTAAAATAGAGTAAAGTAAGTCTAGATCTTGTGATCAAGATTTGAGGAGCATTTGTAGTTTATTAAAAATTATGTCACTTCTATTTAAAAGCAACAGGGTCCCTCTATAAATTCAGAAATCAGTACTTTCTTGTTTTTGCTTATTTGAAAACCCTATTTAATGATAATTGCTCTTCTGTTGGTTTCTGTTATTTAAAAGCTAAAAAGAAAAAATACTTCCCTTAAGAAATTTGTCTGCATTTAGCACTGTTGATTGACTAGAGGGTAATGTTCATGAAGCCAAAATCACAGCTTTGATGCAAATATCCACCAGAACCTTTGCTCTGGTAAATGGCCTCCATTACACTTTTAACCCCAGAAAGTTGTCTTATGATTATGGACCAATTACCTCAAGAAACTCTTTGATGGAATCAGAATATATGGATGAAAGATCTACTGCCACTAACATAAAAACAACTTATGGTTTACTTTATTTATAAAAAAATTAGGTGAACTTCACCAGTCTCATAGCATTAAGTATAATTTTTATGATGTTGACAGTGCTCTAATTTATATTTCTTCTCTTCATTCCAATTTCTTTCGGGTTTTTTTTTTTTTTTTTTTTTTTTTGAGACGGAGTCTCACTCTGTCGCCCAGGCTGGAGTGCAGTGGCCGGATCTCAGTTCACTGCAAGCTCTGCTTCCCGGGTTCACGCCATTCTCCTGCCTCAGCCTCCCGAGTAGCTGGGACTACAGGCGCCCGCCGCCTCGCCCGGCTAGTTTTTTTTTTTTTTTTTTTGTATTTTTTAGTAGAGACGGGGTTTCACCGGGTTAGCCAGGATGGTCTCTATCTCCTGACCTGTGATCCGCCCGTCTCGGCCTCCCAAAGTGCTGGGATTACAGTCTTGATTCCAGTTTCAACTCATGTAACTGTTTTTGTCTTCATTGGATATCTCTTTAGCGTTTCATATTTATAATGACCAACAAACAAAACAAATGAAACCGTCAAATTAAAAATAAAAACCTTCCTGCTTTCACTTCCTACCCAACTTGTTTTTTCCTCAAGGCTTCTCCATTTCAGTGAAGGACATTAGCATCTACCCATTTGTTCAAGCTCTAAACCTAGGAGTCATTTTCAGTTTCTCTCTACTCTCCTCCTTCAATCTATCTGATATGCTTTAGTTCTGTGTCACCCCAAATTCATCTCGAATTGCTACATGTCAAGGGAGGCACCTGGTGGGAAGTGACTGGATCATGGGAGTGTATTTCCCTTTTGCTGTTCTCATGACAGTGAGTGAGTTCTCACAAGATCTGGTTGTTTGATAAATGTCTGGTGCTTCCCCCCTTCTCTCTCTCTCTCTCTCTCTCTCTCCTGCCGCCATGTAAGACATGCCTTGTCTTCCACCATGATTTCCACCATGATTGTAAGTTTTCTGAGGCATCCCTAGTCATGTGGAACTGTGAGTCAGTTAAACACCTTTTGCTTATAAATTACCCAGCCTCAGGTAGTATCTTTATAATACTGTGAAAACAGAGTAATACAGAGAATTGGTATTGGAATAGTGGGGCACTGCTATAAAAGATACCTAAAAATGTGGACGCAGCTTTGGAACTGGGTAACAGGCAGAGGTTAAAACAGTTTGGAGGGCTTAGAAGACGACAGGAAGACGTGGAAAAGTTTGGAGCTTCCTAGAGACTTGTTGAATGGTTTTGACAAAAATCCTGATTCATATTGGCAATGAAGTCCAGGCTGAGGTGGTCTCAGATGAAGATGAGAAACTTATTGAAAATTGGAGCAATGATGACTTTTGTTATGCTTTAGCAAATAAACTGGCAGCATTTTGCCCCTGCACTAGAAACCTGTGGAACGTTGAACTTGAGAGAGATAATTTAGGGTATCTGGTGGAAGAAATTTGTAAGCAGGAAAACATTTGAGAGATGACCTTGCTTTTCCTGAAAGTGTTCAGTTATATGCATTCACAAAGACATGGTTTGAAATTGGAACTTATGTATACAAGAGAAGTAGAGCATAAAGGTTTGGAAAATTTGCAGTCTGATCATGTGGTAATACAGAAAAACCTATTTTCTGGGGAGGAATTCAAGCCAGCTGCAGAAATATGCATAAGAGATGCTGAATGTTAATAGCCAAAATAATGGGGAAAATGTCTCCAGGGCATGTCATGTCAGAGACCTGCATGACAGCCCCTCCCATCGCAGGCCTGGAGGCTTAAAAGAGAAGAATGGTTTTGGGGGCAAGGTCCTGGGCTCTGCTGCTCTGTGCAGCCTCATGACTTGATGCCCTGTGTTCCAGCTGCTCTAGCTCCTGCTGTGGCTAAAAGGGGACAACTTGGAACTTGGGCCATTGCTTCAGAGTATGCAAGTCTCAAGCTTTGGCAGGTTCCACATGGTGTTGGGCCTGCAGGTGTGCAGAAGGCAAGAATTGAGGTTTAGAAACCACTGCCTAAATTTCAGAGGATGTATAAAAATGCCTGGATGTCCAGGCAGAAGTCTGCTGCAGGGGCAGAGCCCTCATGATGAACCTCTGTTAGGGCAATGTGGAAGGGAAATGTTAGACTGGAGCCCCCACACCGAATCCACACTTTGGCACTGCCTAATGGAGCTGTGTGAAGTGGACCACCATCCTTCAGGCCCCAGATCCACTGACAGCTTGCACTGTGTGCCCGGAAAGGTTGCAGCACCCAATGCCAGCCCATGAAAGCAGCTGTAGGGCTATAGGGGTGGAGTTGCCCAGGGCCTTGGGAGCCCACCTCTTCCATTAGCATGGCCTGGATGTGAGACATGGAATTAAAGAAGTTATTGGAGCTTTAAGATTTAATGACTGCCTGGCTGGGGTTTCAGATATTCATGGGGTCTTTGGCTCCTTTGTTTTGGTCAGTTTCTCCCTGTTGTAACAGGAACTTTTTACACAATGCCTGTGCCCCCTTTGTATCTTGGAAGTAGCTAACTTGTTTTTTATTTTACGTGCTCATAGGCTGAAGGGACTTGCCTTGTCTCAGATGACACTTTGGATGTTGACTTTTGGGTTAACATCCCAAAAGTCATCATTTTTGGGTTGATATTTGGGTTATCATTAATGCTGGAATGAGTTAAGACTTTGGGGGACTATTGGGAAGGCATGATTGGTTTTGAAATGTGAAAAGGACTTGAGATTTTGGGGGGCCACGGGCAGAATGGTATGGTGTGACTCTGTGTTCCCACTCAAGTCTCATCTCAAATTGTAATTCCCTCATGTTGAGGGAGGAACTTGGTGAGAGGTGACTGGATCATAGGGTCAGAGTCCCCCTTGCTGTTCTCATGATAGTTAGTGAGTTCTGACAAGATCTGGTTGCTTGATTAGTGTCTGACACTTCCCCCTACTCTCTCTCTCTCTCTCTCTCCTGTTGCCCTGTAAGATGTGCGTTGCTTCCCCTTCACCTTCATTATGATTGTAAGTTTTCTGAGGCCTCCCCAGCCATGCAGAAATGTGAATCAATTAAACCTATTAAACCTCTTTTGTTTATAAATTACCCAGTCTCAGGTAGTATCTTTATAGCAGTGTGAAGATGAATGAATACAGGTAGTTCTGTTTTCTATCCCCATAATTACACTGACTTGCCTCTGAATCTCCATTGCTATCACCTAGCCCAAGCCACCTAAATTATTGCTGTAGACCCCCAACTGGCCACCTGCTCTCACATTTGTCTCTATTCAATCTGTTTTCTACAGAGAAGTCAAGGAATTAAAAAGTAATAATGCAACTTTGTAGTATAAAACTTTCTTCTTCCTCCTCCTCTCCTTCTCCTTCTCCTCCTTCTCCTTCTTCTTCTCCTCCTCCTCCTCTTCCTCCTCCTCCTCCTCATCCTTCTCTTCCTCCTCCTTCTCCTCCTTCTCCTTGTCCTTCTTCCTCTTCTTTTTGAGACAGGGTCTTGCTCTGTCACTCAGGCTGCAGTGCAACAATCATAGCTCACTGCAATCTCAAACTCATGGGCTCAAGTAATCCTCCCACTTTCAGCCTTCTGAGTAACTAGGATTACAGATGTTCACCACCACACATGACTCATTTTAAAAATTATGGTAGAAATGGGGGTCTTGCTGTGTTGCTCAGGTTGATTTCAAACACCTGGCATCAAGATATCCTTCTGCCTCAGTCTCCCAAAGTGCTGGTTTGAGCCACACACACCCAGCCATAGATAGCTCTTTGGTGACTTCTCTTTGCACTTAGGATACAATCCAAACTCTAATGATTGTCTGCAAAACCCTAACTGTCTGGTCTCTGCCTACTTTTGTGACTCAGCTTACGGCTCTCTCTCCCTTGCTCAATGCTTTCTATATGCACCAGCCATGTTTCTGTTTCTCACACCCACCAGCTCTTTTCCATCACAGGCCTTGTATCTCCTATTTCTTTTGCTTTAACTTCACTGTCCCCAGATTTGATTTCCCCATTCCAGGTTTCTCATCATTTAGGATTAAGTTCAATGTCACCTCCTAAGTGAGATATTCCTCTGAAGGCCAGATCTATATTAGCTATCATATTTCTCAGTCAGCTCTCTATTATGTCACTCTATTTTATGGTCATCATTAGAACATATTCTTATCTGAGATTATTTTATTTATTTGTTTACTCATTTATTTTCTGACCCCTTCAATGAGACGGTAAGCCTCATGAGAGCAGAGACTTTATGTGACTTATTAATATTCACATTTCTGCTGTATATCGAGAATTCAGAGTAATAGTCAAAATCGAATGGACCATTAGTGAATATTTGATGAATAAATGAATATTGACTTGCTGCAGGAAAAAAATAGATCATCAATGACTGGTACATTGCTTTATTAATAGTTCCCTTTACATCTTCGACTATTAAGATTTTGAGGCTCCAGAACTGAGTCCTTTGAGTAAGGACGATGAGAAAAATTAATATTTTTTGAGAAGATAGATGGTCCAAAATAAGCTAAGCATAGTTTCTTATAACTTCTATGAGAAATGTCAGCTGAAATAAATATAATTGGAATAATAAGTAATAATAAATATTGTCATAAAATTGTAAGAGACATGCAGAAAGTATAAGAACAGGAAAAATATAAAAAAGCTTAACAATAGATGTGAGGTTAAGTGAGACTTAAATAGGAAAAGAATTAGTTATTAGAAGATTGTGTGTATTTGTCAGTTTTGAATGGTGGAGAAAAGAGTTTATGGCTATGCCTCTTTGCAGAGGAATATGAGCAGCAGACAACAGTATCACTGCTTCTGAGAAACCAATGCCTTGGTGATGTTTATTTTCTCTAAATTCTTTTGGAATATTTGACTAAAATATGTGCTTTCTTATTCTAATTGTCTATTCTGTGGTTTGTAACTCCAAGAGCACCCCAAATGCAAAAACCACACCTTATGCTTGCCTTTGCATCCGTTTATCAGCACGTTCAATGCTAGGCACGTGATAGGTGCCATCTTTCTCATGAGGAAGCACTCAAATGTCCTGTGGTGGTGAAAGTACAGGCATGGTATCATGACATCTGTGTTCTGCTACTCTTGCTTCTGCAGCACTCAGCATTGTAACCCCTCCAAGTTTTTCTTTTTGCACCAGTTTTTATACACAAGTTTGAACTATTTAGTAGCTACAGAATCTTTTTTACCTTCAATGAAATTGTAAGGATAAACTTGAATCTAAAACAGAAAGTGGCTTAGCTTGGCTGCAGAACCTCTTAATATCCTAAGTAACACTCTCCAATGGCAGGTCTTCAAATTTCTCCACAGTCTTACAGTAAGAATTCTATATGTAGCAGGCTTTCAAGTGGAACTTTTCCTATTTGACGATTGCAGCTAAGGCATTGTTCAGTAAGGGATTAACCTTGCCCAACAAAAGATTTGGCCGTTGCCTCCAGCTCCTTAGAGGTAAACTCTAAGCTCTTGGGATATCCTGCCTGGTATGAGTGTCTTGATTTACAGGGCCATTTGTCATGCCAGATAGTCTATGCTAGCAATGTGATTTATGCTGGGAATGAGGATACCAGGTTTACCTCTGCAAGGGCTGGAGACTCAGGTCAGCTGTGCCTGCTTGACCAATGCCCAATAAAAACTTTGGACTTCAAGGCTTTGGTAAACTTCCTTGGTTGACAGTAGTCTGTGTATATTGCCACACACCATTGCTGGGAGAAGTAAGCACTGTCAGCACAGCTCAGTAGAAGAGAACAACTGAAAGCTTGTGCCTGGAACTCTCCTGGACCCTGCTCTCTAGGCCTTTTCCTGTTTCTAATGTCATTCTGTATCTTTTTGCTGTAATAAACCAAAACCATGAGTACAACAGCTTTGCTGAGTTCTGTGAGTCCCACTAGTGAATTACTGAGTCTGAGGGTGGTCTTGGGGACCTCCTGTACTGTAGGCACAAAGCCCCAAACAAAAGGCACTAATACTGCCCTGCCAATCTGCCAGATACTTCCTTTGTAGGACTTACTGAGAGGTGAGGAGTGTGTCCAGTACCATTAACCACCACCCTGCCACCCCTCCCCAGGCCACACAAGGAGAAGACTGAGAGTTGGGGGATGTGAGGTTGTGTAGAAGTGAGGAGGCATTGCCTGTATATGGACTACAGTCCTGTAGTGAAAGACCTCTCTATTCTCTAAAGCAAATGAAGGGGTTTCCAAGAGAAGTATGCATGAATGTTTAGGGTGCTGCCAGATACAGAGATTGGCAACAACCTCTAACCAATTGCTTCTGCATAAATGGCCTGCACCTACTCAGTGCTGCCTCAGCAACAGTTAGGTGGTGAGGAGGGTGAGAAGACTCTTTATAGAGCCTGACATGAGCATCCTTAAAGTTTGGTGGTAAACATGAGCATAGAGATGGATGCTGATATCTACTCCTTACCTAAATGGCTCTGAAGGAACCTGTACTGAATAGCTCATAGGGAAGGGTTTAACAAGCTGGTGGCATACTGTGCCCAGTCCCTGTGGCTCTCAAAGGATGGAGCAGAGGACTCTAGTGTTTCCAGAGAGCCCACATGAAGGAGTAAGGAGGTTACAGAAGGGCCCTGGGCCATAGGACAGTCTGGATGGATGCTCAGGAAAGCAGTGGTTTCCTCAAACCCTGAGATTTATGGGTACATGCTTTTGGCAGGGCTGACAGAAGATGTAGTGTCTCTTCTCTGAAAATATTCTCAAAGAAAGGGGAAGCTGGAGTGATACTGAACATTACCCTAAGAAAACATTTGCATCCATATGGAGCTCACCACCTTGGGCCCCCGGCAGGAGATGGAAATCGATTTAACCAGTGGAAACCACCATCCTGCACCATCATATGGCCAATTATACAAGCCCACCCTGTTTATCTTATTTTCTCTCAGTGCCCATTTCTAATAACAGTGGGAAATGGCTTACGTGATGAAGTGGAGGTTCACTGTGGGCAGTCGCGTCCTCTTTCCCACCTCATATGCCTACTTTGCACTGGGGGTTAAGAAGGACCTTGGAACAAAGAGGGGACCAAAGTTTTCAGCTGAACCAAACAAATTCAGTAACTGCATATAATTGGAAATATATGAAATCCAAGCTGTCATTTAAAAAACAGAGAGATAAACCAGCATAAAATTAATGAATATTGTGACAAAATTTATATTTATGTTCTCCAAGGTGGAGACTTCTAAATAAATCCAGAATATTTGGCCTCTCTTCTTCCTTTTATCACTTTTCTTCTATCTCCTTGCCTTTCTTCCTATACTTCTCTTTTATTATTTATGCTGTCTGTCTATCCATCTACCGTCCATATATCAATCATCTGTCTCCCAGATCCCTGCTTCTAAAGGTGAGATGTGGCAAAACACATCATACAAGAATTTGCTAGTGATTGAATGAATGAACTGTGTCATTATTTGTGTAGATATTAGGTCAGTACAAAAGTAACAATTGGGCTTTGCCATTGAAAGTAATACATTTTTTTCTTTTTAAGAAAGTTTTTTTTATTTCCATAGGTTTTTGGGAAACAGGCAATATTCAGTTACGTGAGTAAGTTCTTTTTTTTTTTTTTTTTTTTTTTCGAGATAGAGTTTTGCTCTTATTGCCCAAGCTGGAGTGCAATAGCGTGATCTCCATTCACTGCAACCTCCACCTTCCGGGTTCAAGTGATTCTCCTACCTCAGCCTCCCGAGTAGCTGGGATTACAGGCATACACCACCATACCTGGCTAATTTATTGTTTTTTTTTTTTAGTAGAGACAGGGTTTCTCCATATTAGTTAGGCTGATCTTGAACTCCCAACCTCAGGTGATCCGCCTGCCTCGGCCTCCCAAAGTTCTGGGATTGCATGCGTGAGCCACCGCACCTGGCCATGAGTAAGTTCTTTAGTGGTGATTTGTGAGATTTTAGTGCACCTATCACCTGAGCAGTGTACACTGAACCAAATTTGTAGTATCTTATTCCTTACCCCTTTTCCTCCCTTTCCCCCTGAGTCCTTAAAGTTCATTGTGTCATTCTTATGCCTTTGCATCCTCATAGCTTAGCTCCGACTTATGAATGAGAACATATGATGTTTGGTTTTCCATTCCTGAGTTACTTCACTTTGAATAATAGTCTCCAATCCCATCCAGGTTGCTGTGAATGCCATTGGATTCCATGACCAAGAACCCAAAAGCAAATGCAATAAAAACAAAGGCAAATGGTAGGACTTAATTAAACTAAAGAACTTTTGCATGGCAAAAGGACAGTCAGCAGAGTAAACAGACAATCCAGGAGTGGGAGAAAATCTTCACAATCTATACATCTGATTAAGGACTAATATCCATAATCTACAATGAACTCAAACAAATTAGCAAGAAAAAAATAAACAGTCCCATCAAAAAGTGGGCTAAGAACACGAATGCACAAAAGTAATATTTCTTGATGGGCAAAAGTACAAATGACTATACACTATTCTCATTACATTACTTTGTAAAAGGCATACTTAATGTTCAAGGGCACAGATGATTCTTTGGATAGCTTAGTCTCAAATATCCCGTTGTTAAGGTTGCAGAATAGATCTGACATCAGGATGGATATTTTCAGTATTTCTTCAGTAATGATATTCAGCGTGAAAGTTTAGCAAGTGTATACTCTCAATGAGATAGCCCAGACAGGTGGCTAGGGCCATGGGTAAAGAACTTTCTGTTTGGGTAAAAATGGCATTTCAGAGGTCGTTTGTAATGCCATGATCCACATGGAATCAAGTTCTGGAAAGATTACACATACCTTAGGAGGTACTCTTCCATATACCTTAAAATGGTATACTTCATGTCTTCAACTTTTAAACAAGTTTCACTCATTAATAAATCACATTGCATTGAAATTCTGTTTCTTCATCCCTTAAATGACATTTGTCAAATGTAAACCATTGAGCTTTTTAGGGTCTCATTTTTTTCTGTTTTTTTTTCTTTTTTTTTTTAATCAAATATTGGGGTTAAGTCAGATTATTTATCAGAACTTTCAAGTTCTAAACTCTCTAATTTTTCAAAACGGGTAGGTATGGGGGCAGCAGGAATGTTTAGCTTCTGGACCAGCCCCGATAAGAGCCTGTAATATCAGTAAGACACCAGCTTAGCTGCAGCAGAGTCCAAAAACTCCCAGGCTGGGTGGTTTGCCTCTAAGTTTTGGTCACCAATTGTCAAACAAGAAATCACAGAAAAACTATCTCATCATCTTCACAGTTGGAGAGAATTATTGTACTACCTAAATTAGGCCAAGGACTGAGCCACAGTGGGGACTGAACTGCCTCTTTAAAAGCTGCAGTCTCTCCAAGTCAGGGTAAAGGGCATTATCAAAAGAAACCCACATCAAGACTAATGAGGACTTTACTGAAAGCAGCCATGGGAACACTTTAGAAAAACTACCTTCCTGCTAGTGCCTGAATTTAAACTCTGCCATTCTCGAACAAAATACTTTACTTGTGTCTCCTACCTGCCACCAACCCACTAACTTAATTCAGAGGAAAGGAGAATCGGTGCTGGCTGTGTTGTCCCACCCTTCTCTCCCCTTTCACCTTCAGGACAGCATGGCAGGACTTAACTGCAGACCAGTGTTTTCATTAGAGGGAACGAGCTGCCTGTAGATGTGTCCTTACAACTCCATTGTGCTCTGAACAGCTTCTTGCTGACCGCTGCCTCAATATCAGTGATTCCACCTTAGACCATAAGCTCCATGAGGGTAAGAATCAAGTACTTGTTTTGTTTTGTTTTTGTTACCGTATGGACTCAGTGACTAGCACAGGCTGTGACACTTCACTGAAACCTGATTCATGTTTTTTTTTTTTTTTTTTTTGGGTGAAATAACGGTCTTCTATATGAATTGTCAGGAAGCATTGTGCTAATCTAGGTTTTCCATGTACCATTCTTGATAGGGGGGCCTATACTCTAGGACAGGGTGCAACAAGAATTTTCTGTAAAGAGCTGGACGATAAATATTTTCAGCTCTGTGGGTCACATGGTCTCTGTTGCAACTACTCAACTCTGCCATTTTAGTGTGAAAGCAGCCATAAGACAATATATAAATGAAGGAGTGTCACTGTGTTCTGATAAAACTTTATTTACAAAACCAGGAGGCAGGCTAGTTTTAGCCCATGGGCTAATGGTTACAGTTTCCTGTTTTAGGTATAACAAAGGGCATGAAAATATCTTGGTTGAAATATGTAAGAGACATATAGGTATAGTCTTATTTCATCACCATTCTGAGGAAGTATTCAGGTCCCATATAAGGCTTCCCTCAAGCCAGACATGCAAGACTTTCATATCATAATCAAGATGACAAGATGATCAATTAATCAGTCAGCCGTATACTGATTACTTACAAGTACTCAGTCCCCATGTTTTGTCACACTTTGGCAAAAAGTTGTTAGACTCTATATCAAAGTGCTGAGAAACAAATCATGTCTTATGAAAATTTTCATTTCAATTGTGGGGAAAAACAATATTTAAAAGGAATTTATAAGAAACCAAATTAAGAGTCTGTCAAACATGTTTTACAACTGTGAGGTTCAGTTCATAAAATCTTTTTTAAATTAATTTTTTTCCTGCCAAAAGAGGTATGAAAAATCTCCAAATGAGTCAAATATTATACTATTCCTGAATCTGAAATAAAAATAGGTTAACATAGTGAAATTTTAAGCTTACCTGGATCTTGCAGATTCACCTTAATATCCTAGCAGTTTTCAACTTCCATTCAGGAGGTAATATTACAGCTTGACAAGGTGTGTGAGAAGGAGGAGAAAGAAGTAAGAATTTCAAAGGGAAACTCAAGGAGTTCTGTCTCAGAGGGTACTTGCTTCACTTCTTTTTTATTTTTTAATAAGGTTTATGTTTTAGAGCAGTTGTTTACAGCATAACTGAACAGAAGATACAGAGATTTCCCTTCCATATTTCTCCTGCCCTCCAACATGCACAGCCTCTCCTATTGTCAACATCCGCTACCAGAGTGGTACATTTATTACAACTGATGAACCTACACTGACACATTGTTACTACCCAAAGTCCACAGTTTACATTAGGGTCCACTCTTGGTGTTGGTACATTCTGTGCGTTTGGACAAATATATAATGGCATATGCGCCTTTATAATATCAAAGTAGTTTCACTGCCCTAAAAACCGTACATGGTCTGCTTTCACTTCCTCCTTGTTGCCATTGCCAGAAAGAAGAGGGAACTATCAAGGAAAGATAGTACTCTTACATGTCTTTACTGCTCCAGGTCACCAGATAGAATTAGCAGCAGTCTGTACTTACTTTGTAAGGAAAGAATTATGTCTATACAATAATTAAGAAAGGGAGACACTTTATTTGAAATCATCTTCATTTTCTTGGCTGTTACTGACAACTTTCTATAAAGCTTCTTTAATGAGTACTCAGAATATGATAAAAAAGAATTACTGAATAGCTGTAATGTGCATGGAATCATGACGTCATTGGTTCCTCGCTTTGCAAACTACAGCCTGGAAACTTTAACATAATAGTTATTATTTGGAAGGCAGCATATATTCTTGTAAGAGTCAGAATAGTAGCTACACATTTATCTGCAGAAAATAAATATACATGGTGTATTAGGAAAGATTCTTAGTTGTAAGCTATAAACACCATCCCTAGGTAATAAGAACAAATAAATTTGTTGGAAGGATATTGGCAGGTTTACAGAGTACTTGAAAGTTTACTGGGTACTTGAAAAAGGAGGCATGAACTTAGGGGAATCTGGAGAACCAGGAAAGGTACTGGGGGCGTAGCAATGGCTTTGGGGCTGAGCACTCTTGCCAGGATGCCAGTATTATCACCATTGTTTCATTGCTTCTGCTACAACCACATAATGAATAACTTCCAGTCTTCTCCATTCTTTCATCACTGAATCAAGATTTAAGCACCAGGAGTGAGCATCCAATAGGCTAACATTAGGCAATTTGCCCTTGCTCAGATACTGTTAGGGGGAGCAGAGAAGCCAAAATCTTGAATTACCCAACTATGAAGACTGCATATAATGGGAGGCTCGGTGATTCCTCTGAACAATCAAAGTGCTGGTAGGAAGGGGGAAGATGCAGAGTAGCCAAATAATGGCAAATGTCCTCTGTATTCACATACTGAAAATACCAGTAGAATTTTGGAAATTGTTTCAGTTTATTGACCAAAAACTGCCTCTGTTGATCATTTAAAGGTCCATTTCCTCCTACTTTAACATCCAACCTCAATTCAGCAAATTCAGTGACAAATTTTGAAGAGAGAATCACTGAGACTCAAAATTAAGTCAGAAACAAATTTTGTTTATAAGAAATTTTTGATCTGGTAGGCATAAGAGGAAATTGATACAAGTTATTATAACACAGTGAGTAGTAATTGCTAAATTGATGGATAAGTTATAATAGGATTACCTAAGTGATAGATAGCTATTTCAGTTGGGTGGGTCAATGTAGACTTCATAAACGAGGCATTTTGAGATGAATCTCAGAGGAAGCAAATATTTCGACACATAGAAATGGAGAAGGGCCTTCCAGTCATGAGCTAAGATAAGAATTTGAGAAAAAGGTACAATACCATTGCAATGCATCATATGATCAGCTAGTTACTTAAAAATATACAAGGTGAGGCGCTGTGGGCATCAGCATCATGAGAATTGGGTGGGAGCTGACCACAGTGACTCTGGTAGAGGATGAAGCACAACCTTTATACTATAGGTGGTCAAAAACAGTGCAAGATCAATATTAGCATGTGAGCAGAGTAGGGACCTGATCATCAGTACACTGAAGACAATTTACTGTGGAATAGTGTACAGGATGGAATGAGATTGGAGAATTTAAAGGCAGGAAGTCTTTCAAAGAAGACATTGCAAAACCTAATCTGAGAATGTTTGATAACTAAACAAAGGCAATGTGACCAGAGAGGAGAACATAGATGTGCAAGCCATTATCAAGAAAGCTGGCTGCACTGAGTGATAGAGAAGGAAGTATATTCTAGGTGAAATGCAGATTTGGAATCAGTTTGAATGTAATATCTGGTTAAAGGTGCTATCTAAGGAACTTGAATTACTGAGGCAAGTCTTCTAAGTTCAGTTTTAGAGATGTTGAGTTTAATATGCCATAGACATCTAAAAATATTGGTGTCTAATAGATAGTTGAAAATGTAGATGAGGAGGTAAAAAAAGTGACTGAGACTACTGGTATGATTAAAAGAGTCATATAGGTAACATAAGTGATGCAAAATGAAAACACGTAACATAGACACATATAAAATTGAGATAATTTTTCTTAAATTCCAAAATAAAAATTGCAAATAGAACATCATACTCATGTATTATCTTTTATAATTTTTATTTTGTTGACTTGGAACCACCCTTACAGTGTTGTTTTATGGGACAAAAATATGACTGTATGTCTTGCATTTTGAATTTCAATATACAAAAAACATTCAACTGTGATATTTTTAAATGGGGCAATGTTCAGTTTTATTCATTTTCATAATTTAAAAACAACTAAAATAGGGAATTCTGAATATGGATAGTATTTTGGCTTGGTTGTTTTTGCATTTAGCACAACTTTATCTGATGTACTTGTAGACTTCTGATTTTTTAATATCATCATATTTGTTTTTCAGTTTTGTTGTACTCCAGCTCAGTATCTCTCACTTGCTTCTTCATTCACAGAGGAAAGCGAACTGCAAAATATCAGGTAATTTTTATAAAATGTAGAGTCAGGTAATATACTTTGAAAGTCAGTTCTTAACTGTACAATTTTGAGAATGTAGTTGAGGCTATACTTTCATTTCTGAAAACCAATTTTGGGGCAGAAAGGTGGGCTAGTTATAATTATTATACCTTAGCAAAGATCTTCCCAAAGCCACAATTTTTCTGCAAATAAGTGAATAGAGTCATACATTTTGTGGAAAGTATATTTGAACACTGATTCAAAAAAATATTTAGGATTTAGATCCGGCATAATATCAACCAAGAAGATCAAGTCTGATCCAGTTTTGACTGGGGAACAGAGGCTGGAAGTTTTCCTTGGGTAACACAAGCAAGTTTCTTTGAATAGTTAAAAAGTTCTCTTTAGTCTCATGCCACCACTAAGCCAGCTGCTTTCAAGTAGTGCAGGCTCTAATTCATCAAGCCAATCACCGTGTTGCCTGTGATTCAGACAGTCCATATGGTAATGGGTACCTTTACGATGAGTTTCATTTTTAACTTTAAAGATCTCCCTGGTGAGTGATGCATTGGTCAGGCTTATGTTCTATAACCTAGGAACATGTTGTTACCTTGAATTAAACTTGTATATCACTGACCATTACAGGATCACTGGCTGTAGTCTTGACTACTAATTTTGAGTAGACCAACATGGACATTTTCCTAACACACAAAAGCAAGTCATTTCCTGGTGTTATTTCTAGCATGGGCATCCTGCCCAAAAGTCCTTCGGTCACATCAAAATTCTCTTCGACATCATGAATAAATATAGCTAATTGGGTGGTATTATTTATATCTGTGCTTTCATCAGCTGCCATAGAATATGCCACAAAAGATTTAACTTTTTCACGCATTGTGTCCTGTAAGTTCTTAGCTAAGTCTACAATACATTGAACTACAGCATTTCTGGCTAGATATATTTTTGCAATTGATTGTTTCTGGTTGATGCACATAATTTCTAATGCATTCTGTAGACAGTTTATAGAAATAAGCTTACCAACTGCAAAAGGTTTTGAAGTCCCAGGAAACATTCACTTAATACGTAATGGCATTGCATGATAGCATGCTTATTTTATCCACTTTAAAATGCTTAGAAATTTCAGTCCTTTAAAGTTGATTTATTTTTCATCACCATTCATTTCTGTTTATTGATAATAGTTCTTATCTTGGGTCATCTCATAATGATGCATTAGTCATATTCTTCTGATACCTTCTTTGCATAATGAACATATTATAGTCACATTTTTTAAAAACACATATTGCCCTTGGTTTGTCCCTCTTCACCCCATTTTATATAGTGATACGGGTATCAAGAAAAACTGTTTACTCTAAGAAACCAACAGAACTAGTGGCATAATAATGAATAGCCACTTCATTCTGCCTTCAGTTCTGGCTCAATAGGGATTAATGGGGATGGTCGTAAACTAGATCTGGAATTCTCACATAAAGGGGATTCCAAGTATATATAATTTATCTAGTTATCATATAGTTATTGATTTTTTGTTTAGTTGCAATTTGGTCAGAGAATGTGGTCTGGATGATACCAATCCTTTAAAATGTAATGAAACTTGTTATATGTATGGTGTAATATTAAGGAAATTTTTATAAATGTTCCATATGTGCTTCACAATGATGTGTATTCTACAGGCATGGAGTGCAGTATTCCATGTAGCTTCATAGATCAAGCTTGCCAGTGTTGTATACATTTCCATGTACTTACTGACTCCTGTTTGCTTGACCTATTGGTTTCAGAGTGATACGTTAAAATCTCTTTCAGTGTGAACTTATCTGTTTCTACCTGGAGTTATGCAGTTTTTGCTTTATGTCTTATATTTTTATGCTATGGAATTAGGTACATATATATATTTAGAACTGATGAATCAATCATTCCATTATAACTCCCCTTATTTCTTACAATGCTTTTTATTTAATGCTTTCTTTGTCATTAACATACCTACGCTTGTTTGTTTTGGTTAGTATTTGCCAGATAATATCTTTGACTTTCAATGTTTTTGACTTTATACATGTATTTATTAGATGTATCACTTTTATGTTTCATAAGGTTGAATAAATAGAAAACCTGGTGCCTTACTTCCACCAGGGATTCATGTTGCTGTTTTATAATGAGGAATTTGGAATTGCTTTCTCTCTCTCTCATTCTCTCTCTACTTTTTATTTTGAAGTAATTTCAAAGTCACGGAAAAGTTGTACAACAGTATAACACCTACATACCCTCTACTCAGGTTCCACTGTTGTTAATATTTGGCCACATTTCCTTAACATTCTCTCTGTGTCTCTATCAGTCTGTCTGTCTAGCTTTTTCTATATTTTTGTACCATTTGAAAATGTTTTTTGATATGATGTCTCATTATCTATAAATTGCTCAGTGTCTAATTTTTTTAAAGATACTCTCCTACGTTATCATAGTATATCCATAAAAATCAGAAAATTAACATTGGTAGACTACAACCACCTTACCCTAAGACTCCATTCACATTTTTTCTACTATCCTAATGATGTCATTGATTGAACAAAGCAAATAAAAAGATCAATCAAACAAAACCTCTTCTTTTGTCTCTTTCCTTTCTGGTACAACGTTCAATCTGGGATCATGCACAGGATTTAGTTGTCAAGTCTTCTTAGCCTCCTTCAGTCTCTTCCGTCTAGAACAATTTATCAATCTTTCCTTGTCTTTCGTGACTTAATATTTTTGAAGTGTGGAGTCCGGTTAATTTTATTACATATTTGTTAAGTATTTCCTCATGATTCAATTCACATTATGCAATTTTGGCAGAAATATCAGACTTGAGGCGCTACTTAATATGATGTTATTTGTCTCATTAATGTTAATGTTAAATTTTAGAAGTTTAAAAATGGTGTCTGCCAGATTCTTCACTGTAAAGTCAATTAAAATTATTTCTTACTTATAAATTGTTAATTATTATATTTCCTACAGATCTGATTTGAGATTAGGAAAATAAACTGTTCCTTATCAAACTTTATCCATTGATTTTAACATCCATTATTGATTCTTATTTTTAATTTATTGTTTAGTTGAAGAATTATGGGGTAAAATAAAAGTTGAACAATTAGGATCCAAATGAACTTCTAATTTTTCTCTTTAAAAAATGGATGAGCAAAGACTCTGCTATTCGCTAGGGTATGGCTTCAGTCTGTGGACCATCTGGTTTTGGAGTCACTTCAGGTTGGGTATTTCTTAACTATGCCCTACCTTGGAGTTACTGAATCAAAATTCCTGGAGGTTGGGAAATAAGAATCTTCCTTTTTAACAGATTTCGAGGTGATTCATAAATATAGAGAACTGCTCTAATAAGAGTCAAGTGACCTTTGGTTTAAGGATGCCTAACACCTGCAAATTGTGGATAAAGGATACAGAAGTTTCTTTTAATGTAATGGGTTATAAATATTACATCAGACACGCCATTGAGACAGGATGAATTTATCCAGCTTAGAATGTTCATATTCTTCCCCAAAATAGATGAATGTGCAGCAAACCATTTAAGCAGAAGGCTGTTCTGCTCTACATAATGCAACAAGTGAAGTGGAAAGAAAAATCCCTTTCTCTGTAGTCCTAAGGTCTCCACACACAGTCTAAATTTTTAATTTTTCTTAGTGAATATTAAAGCAGATAGCATTTCAGTCCTTTCTACTTTATTCCAAGCCTCCCATCTTCAACCCCTTATTTCCTCTGCTTTCCAGTAGCAAACACACTATTATCCATTCAGTTGCTAGGTTCTTTGTCTCTTGAAAGCTTCTGCTGCTGTGAATCATGAAAGAAAATTCTGTCTTTGTGTATATCACCTTTTTAGTGCTGTTTTACCTTGGAAAATTTATCTGAACCACAGTCCCAAACCTGTTACTTCTGGCCACTTTTATTATTGTCGCTAGTATGAATTGGCATCCCATGAACTTTTCACAATTATAGTCCTATTTCAAATCTCCCCCAAGTGCCATAACTTTGCCCAAGTGAATTTATTAAGTGCTCTTTAATCAGCTCAAGCTTAAATCTCATGAGTAAAATGCAGTCGGGGCTCCTTCAGTTAATATTAATGCTTTTCTCCATTCAGACTTTCCTGTAATTCAACCATAGGGTATTTCATTGCAAGAAAATTGCCTACCAAACATGAGCACTCACAGTTTTTCCTGACTTTAGGGAGAGTGACATTTTTTGAGGTCCTATTTATTTAATATGACAGACACATAGAATTATGTTTTCATTTAAAGACTATTCTTCACAATTCTGAATATAAATATTGTTATCTTAAATCAAAACATATGAAAGACGGTAGTGTGAAAGTCTCCTTAGAGTACAAAGATAAGAACTTTAAAGACAGAAAAATCTTGCCATTTCTAGAGTTTTAACCAAAAAGCAGGATGATGAAATAAACAGCAAAAGTAAGTTTGGTTTAAAAATTTTTATATTTACCTAAGAGTTTATCACTACATTAGCTGGTTTTCTTTTATGGATTTATCTATTGTATACCAGAAACTGAAACTTTACCCACATATACCATATGACTTTGACATAGCTGATTTTACAGGTGAAAATGAAAGCTCTGGAAGACTAAGTAACTTTCCATAATATTAGAAACCGCCACACTAGTCTAACTCTGAAACCATGCCTTTCCTTTTCTATCATCCTACTTAGTAAGCCTTCCATGATAGCAGGTACAGAAATTATGGTCCTTGGTGATGCCCAATATTGGCATAAATCCCACCCTATTAGGTTAAAGTGACAGAAAATGTAAATGTTCTTAATTTCTAAAAGAAAAATGAAAAAAAAATTATTGTTAGATTTTCCTTTGCATCAAAAACAAAAGAAGATTCTTTGCAAACAAAATATTTCCCACTTCTTGTTTAAGAGATTATGATGACAAAATTATATTTCTCAGAAGAATTCGTAAGCTTAAAAACTCCATGTGCCTTGAGTTATGTTGGCAAACCCAAGTGCTTATTGGTTTTCTTCCTATGCTGATGAACAAGAGCAGTGTTAGAAAAAACAAATAAATACTTTCTATTTTCTAAATAAAGTAGAAAGGTTTTAAATGTTCCATTTTTTTACAGTATTGGCAATTTGTAAATCTTGGCACTATGTATGGTCAGGCTTATGTGAGCTAAAACTTGTGCACCAATATACCTATTCCCTTCTTTCCTCCCCTCCTCCACTCTCCCCTTCCCTCTTCTCTACTTTCCTCCCATTCCCTTTTTTGTCTCTCTCACTCTGCATTATATTTCTAATCTTCTTGCTTGCCACTTAGAAATACCCACCTATATTCAATGTGAATTGTGCCCATGCCAACTACCCTCACCTCCTTTCAATATGCATAATGTTTAGTCATTTTGCCAGGTTTTGATAAATAAAAAATAATTTTTTAATTTCATCAAAAATCTTGTTTTACTTTACAATTTATTAATAAAACCAGCACCTTACAAGATAAACTCCTAAGAAATAATTACCTTTTAATTTGAGGTTTGAAGGCTTTTAAAACAAAATACATTTGTGTTACTGAGAAAGAAGCTATAATAAGAAAGAAAAATTAATTTCCAGTTCATTTTTATATTTTAATTTTTATACCACGTACTTTTTCAGATGATAAAAGTAATTCAATATTCTGCTTGAAAGTATGGAAAAGTATATTGAATAAAATATAAATTTCCTGCCATCCCATGAATGAGAAAAATATACTCTGATCTAAGTTTTACTTCATTTTTCTTTTAGTTAACTCTCAGTCACTCCTTAGAGTTGTCAGCTAAAACAATCAAGTCATTCTTCCTTATTGCCCCCTTCCTAATCCAGTTGGATCTGGTTTCCTGTTAGATAACTTTCCATGCTACTCATTCATAGTTCATAAGCACTTTAGATGTAATGCATTGTTTGCTATTATCTGTCTTCATCTAAGGCATAGGCTCTGAGTTGTTTAGTTGCAGTGACCCACCTCTTAGTAAAATGAACAAATAAATACAAATATATAAAATTTTGAATTATGCTCTATTAGTTTTATAATCTGTTTATAATTTAACATATTACAATTAACTTCCCTTGTTATTAAATATTTTTGAATCTATACATATTTGTTTATCAGTCTTTCTATATAACTATAGGTAGATATAGAAGTTTTCCACTTTAGTCAAATATGTTAATTATTTTTGGATGGATTCTGTCTGTATGACAATGCATTAGATATACACATATATTTACCAACTTTTTTCTAATATTTTATGGGGTCATTGTTTATATTTAAACCTTTAATTCTTCTAGAATTATTTTTTTCTTAAACTTCTTGTTATAAAAGTGTAGAAAACAGTATAATGAACCTTCATGTATATTACAATCCAGATTCACAATTATAAATTTATGGTTAATTCTGTTTCATTTATACCCCTACCCACTCCTTTCCCCTCAATTATTTTGAGATGAATCCTAGACATCATCTTATTCATCTGCAAATATTTCTTTAGGTGTCTGTAAAAGATAAGGGCTCTTTAAACTGATATAATCACATTACTTTTGTCACATCTAAAACAATAAGCAGCTATTCCTCATAGTATTAATTTTTCTCTTATTGAACGAAGTAGGAATTTCTACCATTTCCTCGTGGCTTCTTAGCATCTGTCTCATTACCAGTGTTTGAATGACGTGTATTTTTCAGTGTAGTTATCTTTCTCTTTACAGAAACTCAGCAGAAGAGACCACCATTCTTTCTTTCGTTATTTCTGTCCAGCTTGGCATTCATGTGTTTGGCTGTACTATTTATCTGCCTTTTTCTTGGTCTTCTTTCTGTGGATCCCTGCTGTCTTTCAGCTGACAGGAGCAGTTTTTACAAACCTGGGGACTTGGGGCTTCTGTTGAGTGCTGTTAATAAGCTGTAACTTACATGTTTTATGTAGTGTTGATTTGAATTATAAGTTGAGCCATGTCCTTCTCTACCATGGTCAACACTCTTTTTGATACACAGCCTTCCAAATTAGGAAGGTTTGGTTCCAGTTTCCTTGATACCTTCCTGCTACACTGCACAGCTGTCTCAGGAAGAGTAAATGCAGATTGTACCTCAGTGATTTTCTTCCATCAGGTATATTTGTACTTTAACTTGCATTCTCCAGAGTTTCCTGTTTGGGTTGCATTTTTCCTTCTCTTTTATATCACATGCAGGCTTGTCACTGTTGTAATATTCTCCTGGTGATTTCAATAGAATCTTGGGATGGGAGAGCTAGATATCCACACTCACATGGATGTTGCTGGGAAGTCCTGAATGAATTTTCTTGGGGGAAATACCATAAAGATTATTTCTGCAGAGATTAAGGGCTGATAATTATCCAATAATTCAAGAAACTTCAAGACTTTACTTATAATGTTAAAAAGTACATTTGGCAACTGAGTAATAGTAGCTAAAATGGCACTCTGAGATTAGGTAAAAAATTATATTGACAAATGGAATGTCAGCTCTGCTCAACCAAAAATATTGACTTCTTTCTCTGCTTTTCTTCTATCTTGTAAAACTTTCATTATTACCTGGGCTTGAGTTCAAATTCTTTGCAAGTTCAGGCACATCCACATATTCTGGTCTCTGACTCTCTAAAGGCCACTGTGACTTGTGAGGAAGAGAACACAAATTAGAATTAGAAAAATTTAATTTGATTTCTTATCCTCTCTCTTCTATCTCTGTGGCTTAAAGCACATTACTTCATCTCCTTCAAAATCAGTGGCATTATGTGTAAAATGGCTTAATAATTATTTTACTAATAGAATGATTTTGAAGATTAAAAGACAAATATGAAAGTCTTTTTTTTTTTTTTTTTTTTAAAGACGGATTTTCACTCTCGTTGCTCAGGCTAGAGTGCAATGTCACGATCTTGGCTCACCGCAACCTCTGCCTCCTGGGTTCAAGCGATTCTACTGCCTCAGCCTCCCGAGTAGCTAGGATTACAGGTGCCCGCCACCACGCCTGGCTAATTTTGTACTTTTAGTAGGGACGGGGTTTCTCCATGTTGGTCAGGCTGGTCTTGAACTCCCAACCTCAGGTGATCCACCTGCCTCGGCCTCTCAAAGTGCTGGGATTACAGGTGTGAGCCACCGCGCCCGGCTGAAAGTCTTTTAGAAGTGTAAAACATATACTAATATTAGTTCCTATTATGAGTGTTTCATAAATTAAGATGGTTGATAATGGCTATCACTGTAAGATTTAAAATTTATAGAAAAAATATAAATGTCTATACATCTCTTTCTGTGAGAACCACTTGTCTATTTAATTTCTGAAGTCACTTGCAGTTCCCAAATTCTTAGGTTCTATAAACCAGTTATTTTTTAAAGCAAATGTAAGTATTTTTAGTTGTTAGTTTCCAGAACACTCTGTTATTCTGAGACTTGAACTAGACCACTGTAGGTTAGGTTCCCTAGGACACAGACTCTAGGCAGAGATTTGCGTGCCAACTGTTTATAGGGAGTGCTCTTAGTGACAGTGTCCTGAGGGGTGAGAGAAGCAGACTGAGCTGAAGGAGAAGTTGAGCTGCACTGCATTCACCACACAGACCTCAGTCATTTGTTTTCTGTAGCAAAACGCTAGCATCTATCATTGCATACACTTGGGTAAGGCAAATTTACTCTCTGAGCCTTAGTTTCAGCACTTAGTATATACCTCTCACTGTTGTTTTTGTTTGTTTGTTTGTTTTTTGAGAATTAAATGAGATACTAGTCACATTTTGGATAATAAAATTGCAAATGCAAGAGGTCATCCCTTAAAGGAATAAAAATCTTGAGTCATGACTTTGGCTGTAGGACATTGGACACATTGGGATCTGATTGCTGGATCAGAATAGTAGAAAAGGCTCCTTTTTGCTTGGGTTTGAATAATTACAAAAGAACACCCAGCTGCCAGAAGACACATTTTAGGAATTAGACTGGATTTAGAATTCGAGTGTTGCTGTGGTTTGAATGCGTCTTCTCCAAAATTCAAGTGTTGCCAATGAGATAGTATTAAGAGGTAGGGCCTTTACAAAGTGATTAGGCCACCAGGGCTCCTCTCGTCAACGAGATTAAGAACCTCATAAAAGAGGCTTCAGGCAGCATTCAGCTGTCTTAACCTTTCACCTTCTGTTTCGTGGGGGTATGATGTTCCTCTCCTCCAAAGGATAAAGCAGTAAGGTACCATACTGGAAGCAGAGAGCAGCACTTACCACACATCAAACCTACAGGTCCCTTGATCTGCAACTTCCCAGCCTCAAAAACTGTGAAAAGTGAGTATCTGTTTTTTATAAATTGCCCAGTTTGTGGTATTCTGTTACAGCAGCACAAATGGACGAAAACAAATTAAAAAAAACAGCTTGTCAACTCATCACTGGTTTAACTGATATTTTTATTCTTGCCTTTTGATCAGCAGCTCAAAGAAATGTGGAGGGAGTCCCAGAAAGTTAGGGGGCAATGTAAGCCTTATTTGTATTTACCGCCCCCCCCCCCCGCAGTCTATGATATAACTTAGCCCCCTGAAGTTTTTAAAGGGAGATTAGTGGGTATTACAGATTAATACTTGAATGAAGACCTCCTCCTAAAAATACAAAGTACGAAATAGCCTCCAACTCTATACATGCTGCTTGGATTGACCTATGTTGTCCTCTAAATTCCCTGCTCAAATTTTGATTTTCTTTTGATCTCGTAGTCATTTTCTTTCAACTGGGAGTCATTAAGGCAATTTTTAACAGTTGATTTTATAATAAACTACTATAAAATATATGTATTGATATATTGACCTTAGTTATAACCTCAAGCATATGCATAAGTTATAACCTCATGCATATGTGCTGATGCCCTATAATTAACAAACATGCAGCTTTGAACACAAAGGCAACTGCCTCGTGTTGAATTAAATATTCCTCTAGAAGAAATGTGTTTGAATGGAAAGATTATCCATTGAGGAGTTCGCTTAACTGGGCTGGAGGACCTTCTAACTCCATTAAAATAGAATTATTGGCTGCAATTCTTCCTTTTTGAGGCACAGAGGCCAAAGTCAGCTATATACCTGCCTGCATGTAACAGACGGCCACATTCTTTCAACACTGGCCAGCTATTGGCATGTGAAACACCAAGGTTTTCTATTTTAGGGAAGGAGGGGGCTAAATAAAGTCCTGCATCATGATGTGAATAGCTTAGAGAAAGAGCAAAATAAAAAAAAATTATTTTTTCATTAATAACCTTGACATAAATATGTTAATTTTTTCTCAACCAGAAAACTAGAGCAGTTTGGAAAATGAGGAAAGAACAAAATGAAAATATTTCCTGAGACTTTTTTTTTTTAAATAGTAATTTTCAAATATTGTTAAAAATTTTGTGTCACTGTGAAAAGAATATTGCATTAAGAATATAAGGGCCTGAGTACTAATAGAATCTCTACTCTGTAACTTTGGAAAATGTACCTATTCTTTCTAAGTCTACTTTTTCTTATGGTGAAATTGAAGACTTTAGAGTAGATGAGGACTCAGCAAGCACTGCCATTGTACCAAGAAAGCAGCTGTAGATAATATGTAATGAATGAGTGTGGCTGTGTTCCAATAAAATTTTATTTACCAAAATCCCACAGCTGGCCACATTTGGCCCACGGGTCTGTAGTGTACTAATCTGTGTACTAGATAGTTTCCAAATTTTGGTGATTGTTGAAATTCTTGGGTGTATCAATATATATTTCCTGGCATCACAGTCTATTGACTGCAGTCACAAATGAAAATCTCAGTTGCATACAGCACTAAGCATTTATTTATCAAGTGCCTGTGATTCCACTCAGGTGGTCCTGTTGCTCTCAGTTGGGCTGGCTCATGGGTCTTCAGGTCAGCTGGGGTTGCTGGTCTGCGTCACAGGGGTTGGGGAAGCTCTGCCTCCTGCTGTATATGTGTGAATCAGCTGTGACTCCTGGGATGGCTCTCTTCCACAGGTATTCATTTTATGGATACTCTGAAACTGTTATAGAAGCTCTTTCCAGGTTAATGGTAGATGCACAAGAGTGTGAGAAAAAATAAAATTACAGGTAACTTCTTAAAGGCCCAAGTTTGAAATTGGCAAAATGACAATGTTACTTTTTCCCATATGTCATGGTCCAAAGCAAGTCACATGGACTATCTCAAAGTCAAAGGGTGGCGCAGTGAAGTCATGGCAAGAAAGCAGATAGAGGGTCACTTAACCTATGAAACTTGGAATTTTTTTTTTAATTACACTCCTGGGCCCCATTGTGAAAGGTTCTGATTCAGCAGGCCTGTGACTGAGTTCAGAAATATGTAGGTGCTTAACCATCTTAATGACCAGTCAGCACAGAGACTCACTCCATTCGATGATTTCTAAGGCTACTTGCAACTCCATTTCATTTGATTCTATAAAATGAGGAGTTTTAGTTTTTAAAAGTACACTTTGTTCTCAGAAAGTTTTTCTAATTTGATAGCTAGTCTCTGTAGTGACTCTGTCTGTCAGGGCCACAAAGCAGGCTGACCACGGAAACTGCTATCTGCTCCCACACAGAGCTCTGACCTGCTTTATCCTCATGTTCTCCTCCACCTCTTTCACAGACCACTCCTGTTGGGGCCAACTCATCAGGCCCGCATAGAGGGAAGTTGATGATCACTATCAGTAGGCACAGCTGGACTAAACCAACTCATTTCACACTGCAGTAGCTGGTAATCAAATGGTACTACATGCTTTATTAATCTGTAATCACCCTTACCCCCTCCAATTTCTTTTACTCATAGGTCACTTAAAAATTCCTTGATTGTGCAACAGTGGGGAATAATCCTTCTCTAAAATATGTGGCACTTTCATTATGCAAGCGCTAAACTCAGCATCTTGGGGGCATTTCTCATAAATATTTAATGCTGCATTTTAAAATTTATATTTTGTGTGATTGTTCTTTTCCCATTTGAAAGAAGATTTTAATTGTGGCATAATGGCTGGTCCTATCACCATCAATATTCATGGGTCAATAATATATTAACGGGTAGCAATGTTATGTCTCTGTTAAGTCACAGCTGTGGTTAGGAGGAACATGGATGCCTGCATAAGCTGTTTCATGAAAGCTGATGTCAGCATTATATTCACAGAATTATATTCATCATTTGTCTTGCTAAAGTAACATGAATTTCTTTTAAAGGTCCATACATTTACATTGCCAGCATATAATTAATGCAACACTAGAATTTGTCAGCTGGTTTAAGCCTACATGCAGACTCATGCAGGCTTATATCTAATAAGTGGGAAGAAAACGTGGTACAGAACTCAGTAGTTTTTAATTAAAATATTGCATTTAGATAGAAACTTTCATATACTATGAGACTCCTTAAATATATATATCTAATGAATTTTACTAATACCATCCAGAGTAATTGTACATCGTCCCCTAGAGATGGCTAGATAGAGGCCATGTGTTGTGTTGATACTATTTTTTAACGTACCAAGTAAATTGTTCCTATTATCTCCAATATTTATCAGCTTATTTGTAAATGGTTCTAATTTGGGAACACGAAACAGCGAAATCCAAACTGTCAGAAATCATTTAAAATATAAAAACCAGGTCTTAGAGGATTGTGATTTTATGTGGGTTGGCAAACTTTCTTTCATACATGGCCAGATAGTAAACATTTTTGCCACAAAGGCAAATATTATTCATGATAATGAGTTCTCCTGAGATCTGGTCATTTAAATGTGTGTGGCACCCCCCACCCCTTTCACACACTCTGCATTTGCTTTGTGATGTGAAAGCTCCTGTTTCACCTTCCCTGTGAGTAAAAGCTCCCTGAGCCCTCCCCAGAAGTTGAGTGATGTTGGCGCTATGCTTCCTGTATAGCCTGAAGAACTGTGGGCCAATTAAGGGAATCTCTTTTCATTATAAGTTAACCAGTCTCGGGTGGTTCTTGATAGCAGTGCAAAAAACAGCCTAATATATAGTTGTATTCCAAGAAGAGTTTGTTTTCAAAAATATGCAGTGAAATACATCAATTAAAATAGATGATCAGAACCCATCTATATGTTGTCTATGCAAAAAATAATTTAAATAATACACAAATAGATTAAAAATGAAAGGGATGGTGAAATACCGTGCTAACACTAATCAAAAGGAAGTGAGAGTAACCTATTCTAGGCAAAACAGACTTCAGAACAAAGAAAATTCAGGCATAAAGAAAGTCATTACATAATTAAAAAGAGGTCAATTCTGTAAGGATACATAACCATCCTTAATGCTTATGTGCCAAACAACAGAACATCAAAATTTGTGAGGCAAAGCTTACAGAACTACAAGGAGAAATAGAAAAATCCACTATTTTGTTGGAGACTTCTATTGCCCTTCTATCAGTAATTAATGGATTCAGCAGGCAGAAAAATCAGTAAGGATATATTTGAACTGGTCAGTATCATCAATCAACTTGATCTAATTGACATTTATAGATTATTTTATCCAGATTGTTTTACGGGAGAATTCACATTTTTCTTAAGTTCACAAGGAACATTTAACAAGATAAACCACATTCTAGGCCATAAAATACAACACGTTTACAAGAATAGAAATCCTACAAAGTACACTCAGAACACAATGAAATTAAACTAGAAATCAAAAACAGCTGAAAAATGCTAAAATGTTGAACATTTAACAACACACTTCTAAATAACACATGGTTCAAGGAAGAGGTCTCAGGGGCCATTTAAAAATATTTTGAACTAAATGAAAATGAATATAATTTTTCAAAATTTGTGAGATGTAGCAAAAGCATTGAATGCATATATTAGAAGAAATCTCTAAAAATAAAATAGAGGCAGTGGATGAATTTAAGTCATATGCATAGATTGCTGACCCCTGATAAAAGGTGGTCAGTTTGATTCTAAAGTAAACCAAATTATTTCTCTCCATTTCTGCAGCCAAGTCACAGAAAGCCATCCTAAACTACAGGGGTATCTATTAAAAAAGGAACAGTAAGGTAAATGAGACAAAATAATTATAGACTCTTGTCATTACTCAAATAAAGCCCCTCAGTATATATCTCATGCATGGTTGGCATTAGTACTGTCCTTATGTACCACTCCCAAGCAGCGTAGTTCTTACCACTTTATTTAGCCTTCCTCTAAATCTGTTTCTAATTGACAGCTCCTCTTCTCCAGTTGCCTCAAACTGATCTTCCCTCTGCCCCCATTACAAACTAGTTTACATGCAAGAACCAGAGTAACCTTCAAAAAAGTATTCACCTTTTGAAATTCTTTTTCTTCTATTACCTTTATGACAAAAAATTATTAAATGACCTGCAAGGCCTGTCATGATCTAGGGCTGTCTTTTCCTCCCAGTTTCACCTCGTGATTTCCCCCCTATATTTATTATTTCCCCCAAACATTGAATGTTTCCAGAGGTATGACAAATATCAGTATTAGGAAAACCAATTATACCCTGTATACTATATCTAGTTTGGATAGATATACTTATTTTTGGTAACATATATTAAGTGACACTAATTGCACAGTAACAATAACGTAGCATGAAATTGCAAAACTATAGCTTTGCCACACCTGCATGAACTTGGACTTCCTTGGCTGAGCACATTTTCTAAAAACTGGATGCCCACTCTAGAGCCATGCCAATGAAATCTGTTAAGGAGCAAAACTCTGAGGTGGTAACTTGTCAGAGTACCTTGCAGCTGACAGATGATAGGTAGAATATGTTATAAAGTAGTTACAGCTTAATTCATTTTCCCCTGAAGTGCTAGGCATGTACGGTTCCCTAGAAGGTATCTCACCATCTCTTCCGGATAATCCTTCCTTGAATTAGTTTCCTAAGGCCACTGTAACAAATTACCACAACCTTGGTGTCTTAAAACAACCAAAATTTATTCTCTTATGGTTACTCTTTTTTTGTTGGTATAACAAAATACCACAAACTAATTCATAAATAAAATAAGTTCATTTAGCTGATGGCTCTAGAGACTGGGAAGTTCAACAGCATGGCAGAAGGCATCAGATGGTGAGAGCCTGTGAGACAGAAAATTACAGCCAAACTTGCTTTTATGACAAACCCAGTCTGAAGGTAACAAAGAGATTCCCACTATAAAGGCATTAATCCATTCAGCAGGTTTCTGACTGGGCTTCCTGTCTGCAGTATCCTTTAAAATCTAGCAGGAGGAAGCCATGCCTACACAGCTCTGCTATTCTGTGCATGAGCAGAATCAGCACCATTTGATGCCAGCAGGGTTTACGGCTTCTGCCTTCCAGAGTGGGAAATAAAACTATACCTGGGCCTTCTTAAGCTGCACCTAAGACTCCTTGAGCCATGGCTGGGGTACTTCACTGGAATGTGTGGAGCAGAGACTCTGGGTACCAAGCCCATGGAAGGTGTCCTGGGTTTGTCCCAAAAACCGTTCTGCCTACCTACAGTTCTGGGCCTGTGATGAGAGGGGCAGTCTCAAAGATCTCTGAAATACCTTTGGGGTCTTTCTCCTGTTGTTTTGATGACTAGAACCTGGCTTTCTTCTGTATATATTAAGCTCTTTAACAAGTGGTCGCTTGGCTAAACTCTTAATGTTTTCTCCTGAACTTGCTTTTTCACTCTTTCCATGGTCAGGCTGTGAATTTTCCAAAGTTTTCTTTCTACTTTTCTACTTCTTAAAAAATTATCAATTCCATATTTAAGTCATCTCTTTGCTCTTGCATATCACTGTATGTGGTTAAAAGTAATCACCTAGCAGTCTGAATGCTTCGTTGCTTAGATATTTCTTCCAACAGACATTTCAGTTCATTACTCTTAAGTTCATTACTCTTAAGTATTCAGCAGAGGTCTTTGTACTTTATAGCAAGGATGGCTTTTACTGCAGTGTCCAAAACTGTGTTCTTGATCTCTTTGAGATCTCATCAGAATGGTCTTTGCTTTTTATATTTCTACCAACATTCTGGTCAAAACCACTTTAGTAATCTCTAAAAAAATTAAGACTTTCCCTATGGCTTTTATCTTTTTCTGAACCCTCATGAGAATCACCCTAATTTCTCATTTACAACAATGCTGACTTTTACTACCTTCTCCTTCAAATTATTATAGCCTCTCCCCATTACCCAGTTTCAAAGCCACTCCCACATTTTCAGGTATTTGTTATAGCAACAGTATGACTTTTCCCTACCAATTTTCTGTCTTAGTTAATTTTCTTTTGCAACAAAGAAAACAAGTTTATTTGGCTCACAGTTCTGGAGGCTGGGAAGTCCAAGAGTACAGTGCTGACATCAACTGAGGGCATGGCAGAAAGCATCACGTGGAGAGAAAACATGAGACAGAAGTGGCAGCTGAACTTGTTTTTATAACAATCGCAATCTCATGATATCTAAACCACTTCCAAATAAAAGCATTAATCCATTCCTGAGGGAAGAACCCTCATGACCTACCAATGAAATCTTGACATAAGTTGTAGGGAGGTCTAAATATTCAAACCAAAGCACTTATAGTTCCGGAGACAAGAACTCCAAAATCAACTTCACTAGACTAAAGTCAGGGTTGGCGGGATTGGTTCTTTATGGAGGTTCTGAGAGAAAGATCTGTTTCCTTGACTATTTTAGCTTTTACAGACCACCTGTATTCTTTGGCTTGGGAATCCTTCTTCTGTTTTCAGTGTACATCACTCTAATCTCTGCTTCCATCATCACATGACCTCCTCTCCTGACTCCTCCTCTGTCCCTCTTATAAGAAGCCTGGTAATTACACGTAGGGCTTACCTGGATAATCCAGAATGAACTTCCCATCTTCATTTTTAAACTTAATTACATCTGAAAAGTCTGTTATGCCATATAAGGTAACATTTTCCAGGTTCAGAATTAGAACTTGGTTACATTTGGGGTCATTATTCAGCTTACTGTACTGCTCTTTCTCCAGGTCTTCGTTTTGATGTTTCTCCCTCAGAGAAAAACAGCTTGGCCCTGCAATCTACATGTGCTCCCTCGGGCTGTCTCTTTCATCAAACTCTTTTCATTTTTATCTCAGTTACTTCCCAGTTTAACACCTGCCTTTCCAACAAGACTTTAAACTCAAAGAGGTCAAAGAACATGCAGTTTTATTTATTGTTGAAAACATAAATTAATGATGTGGGGATGCATTTTTATATTTGCCACAACAGAGCACAGCTTGGTTTCCTTAAGCAAGTTAAATTTATTACAATGACACATTTGAAGTAACTTTTTGTTTTAAACTTGTATTCTCCTATGTGCTTTCTTTTAGAATAGGCTGAAGGGAAGTAGAACCTGTTTTCAGGCATTTTTCTTTTGGTAAGGGGGGAAAAATTAAAGCCCTATTGACATATGTTAGTTATAAAGTACCTTTACATTTAATGCACCTGTCCTGTTCTCAAAGCAATGGAAACCATGATATCCGTACAAGAACAATCCTTACAAATTATGTGTTTTTACATTTGCATTTTTATTGAAATATATTTTATATGCAATATAATATATTAGTATTTAGTGTTCAGTATTCTACTATGGTTTAAATATTTGTCCCCTCCACAACTCATGTTAAAACTTAATCTTCAATGTGGCAATATTGAGGTGTTGAAGCTTTAAGATGTGATTGGATCATGAAAGCTCTGCCCTCATGAATGGATTAATCCATAAATGAATGAATCCATGGATTAATGGATTGATGGGTTAATAGATTAGTGGGTTATCATGGGAAGAGAACTGGTAACTTTATAAGACAAGAGAGACCCAAACTAGCATATTTGCATACTCAGCCTCCCCACCTTGTGATACCCTGTACCACCTCAGGACTCTGAAAGGAGTCACCACTAGCAAGAAGGTTCTCAACAGATACAATCCCTCAACATTGGACTTTCTGGCCTTCACAACTGTAAGAAATAAATTTCTTTTCTTTATAAGTTACCAGTTTCAGGAATTTTGTTATAAGCAACAGAAAACAGATTAAGAAAACTAAAGTACTTGAAAGCTAGGTAAATGACCCTCAATTTTTAATTACTTTTTAATGACTTTAAGCATAATACCTGTTTATAGTTTTAAAATACTGTGGAATACAGAGAAACCAAACAAGAAAAACAAAGTGGGGAAGGATTCTGCTACCCAGCAGTCTTAATCCTGAGTGTTCAGACACCAGTGCTGGTCCCTTCTATGGCATCTCTCCTCAATCTTTTTAGATGGGCTCAACCAGTTCCAGCTATAAACACTTACCGTACATATGCAATTCCCAAATCTAGGATCTTATTCCTTACCTCCCCTTGACTCCCAGACAACTTAACATCTCCTACTTGCATGTCCAGTGGATATCTCAAACATAACATCACCAAAATAGAACCTTTGATTTTTGTTCTTTTGCAAATATACTACTCTCCAGTAAATGTATCACCACACATTTACTGACTCAATCCGAGTCTAGAATTTGTCTTTGGAAAATGAGGATATAAAAAAATGAAAGATCATTAAAATCAGTGAAGAACTCTTATGAAGCTAATTACAACTTAAAATCTAAGAAAAAAAACATATATGCAAGAAGTCAGTATCTGGAAGAATATTTTTGTGGTGATGATACATCAAGTAGTCAAATATTTGGAGAAAAGTATAGGTGTACTGTCTCTCTCCTCTTGCTCTCTGTCCTTCCTTCTATCTTTCTATTTTCTATATTTTTTTCTCTCCTCTCTTTGTGTTTCTTTCATCTTTTTCTCTCCCACTTTCTGTGAAATTTAAACTCTTCAAAACTGTGACTCTGATTAATATTACCAGTTATTACTTAGTGCAGAGCACTTTATTGAGTAGAGCTTTTATACCAGACTTCATAGGGACTGATCAGCCTAGATCCATGGCATTTGGTTCAAATATTTCTGACCTGTTAGCTGTAGCTGGGCAGGGTTGGATCCACAGGTGTGTGACCTATGCGGTCACACATGGCTCTGTGCTTAGGGGGGGTCTCACACTTGGGTTAATGCTCTGAATTGTCTGTATGAAGATTTTTCATAATGATTGAATGAGGAAATTTGGTTCAATTTTTATTTTGCATTGAGTGCCACAAATTATGTAGAAAGTCATACCCTACTGAGATTGGTGAACAGAATTGTGTCCAAGAATCTTTTCAGGGAGAGTTTGTTGTATGCAGAGGTTCTCAGGCTTCCCAGAAAAGCATAGGGTAACTTAGAGGTATCTTGCTTGAATTCCCAGAACAGAAGTATGAAAGTAGAAAAAATAAATTAAAACTTATTAAATTTGTTCATAAAACTTAGAGTCTCTCTGTTAGTAAAATATGGGTAATATAATGAAAAGATGAAGGAAAATTTCAGTGGCCTATATGTCCTTTCTGTAGTTATCCCACAATATTTTTAAGTGTAAAGTTTAATAATCTACCCAGAAAAAAAACCACTCCAATGGTATAAACAGTTAACATGAAGGAAATATAAACAAATAAGTACACACATGAAAACATGTTTCGCCTAGTTAGCCATCTACAGAAGTCTAAATTTATTTATTTTTTAATTTTTAAAATTATACTTTAAGTTCTAGGGTACATGTGCACAACGTGCAGGTTTGTTACATATGTATACATGTGCCATGTTGATGTGCTGCACCCATTAACTCGTCATTTACATTAGGTATATCTCCTAATGCTATCCCTCCCCCGTACCCCCTCCCCACAATAGGACACGATGTGTGATGTTCCCCTTCCCATGTCCAAGTGATCTCACTGTTCAATTCCCACCTGTGAGTGAGAACATGCAGTATTTGGTTTTCTGTTCTTGCGAGAGTTTGCTGAGAATGATGGTTTCCAGCTGCATCCATGTCCCTACAAAGGACATGAACTCATCCTTTTTTATGGCTGCATAGTATTCCATGGTGTATATGTGCCACATTTTCTTAATCCAGTCTGTCACTGATGGACATTTGGGTTGATTCCAAGTCTTTGCTATTGCGAATAGTGCCGCAATAAACATACGTGTGCATGTGTCTTTATAGCAGCATGACCTATAATCCTTTCCATAATGGTTGAACTAGTTTACAATCCCACCAACAGTGTAAAAGTGTTCCTATTTCTCCACATCCTCTCCAGCATCTGTTTCCTGATTTTTTAAATGATTTCCATTCTAACTGGTGTGAGATGGTATCTCATTGTGGTTTTGATTTGCATTTCTCTGATGGTAAATGATGATGAGCATTTTTTCATGTGTCTGTTGGCTGTATGAATGTCTTCTTTTGAGAAGTGTCTGTTCATATCCTTTGCCCACTTTTTGATGGGGTTGTTTTTCTCTTGTAAATTTGATTGACTTCTTTGTAGGTTCTGGATATTAGCCCTTTGTCAGATGAGTAGATTGCAAAAATTTTCTCCCATTCTGTAGATTGCCTGTTCACTCTGATGGTAGTTTCTTTTGCTATGCAGAAGCTCTTTAGTTTAATTAGATCCCATTTGTCAATTTTGGCTTTTGTTGCCGTTGCTTTGGTGTTTTAGACATGAAGTCCTTGCCCATGCCTATGTCCTGAATGGTATTACCTAGGTTTTCTTCTAGGGTTTTTATGGTTTTATGTCTAACGTTTAAGTTTCTAATCCATCTTGAATTAATTTTCATATAAGGAGTAAGGAAAGGATCCAGTTTCAGCTTTATACTTATGGCTAGCCAATATACCCAGCACCATTTATTAAATAGGGAATCCTTGAATAGGAGTGGTGAGAGAGGGCATCCTTGTCTTGTGCCAGTTTTCAAAGGGAGTGCTTCCAGTTTTTGCCCATTCAGTATGATATTGGCTGTGGGTTTGTCTTAAATAGCGCTTATTATTTTGAGGTATGTTCCATCAATACCAAATTTGTTGAGAGTTTTTAGCATGAAGGGCTGTTGAATTTTGTCAAAGGCCTTTTCTGCATCTATTGAGATAATCATGTGGTTTTTGTCTTTGATTCTGTTTATATGCTGGATTACGTTTATTGACTTGCGTGTATTGAACTAGCCTTGCATCCCAGGGATGAAGCCCACTTAATCATGGTGGATAAGCTTTTTGATGTGCTGCTGGATCCAGTTTGCCAGTATTTTATTGAGGATTTTTGCATTGATGTTCATCACAGATATTGGTCTAAAATTCTCTTTTTTTGTTGTATCTCTGCCAGGCTTTGGTATCAGGATGATGTTGGCCTCATAAAATGAGTTAGGGAGGATTCCCTCTTTTTCTATTGGTTGGAATAGTTTCAGAAGGAATGGTACCAACTCTTCCTTGTATCTCTGGTAGAATTCAGCTGTGAATCCATCTGGTCCTGGACTTTTTTTGATTGGTAAGCTATTAATTATTGCCTCAATTTCAGAGACTTCTATTGGTCTATTCAGGGATTCAACTTCTTCCTAGTTTAGTCTTGGGAGAGTGTAAGTGTCCAGGAAATTATCCATTTCTTCTAGGTTTTCTAGTTTATTTGCATAGAGGTGTTTGTAGTATTCTCTGATGGTAGTTTGTATTTCTGTGGGGTCGGTGGTGATATCCCCTTTATCATTTTTAATTGCATCGATTTGATTCTTCTCTCTTTTCTTCTTTATTAGTCTTGCTAACAATCTATCAATTTTGTTGATCTTTTCAAAAAACCAACTCCTGGATTCATTGATTTTTTGGAGGGTTTTTTGTGTCTCTATCTCCTTCAGTTCTGCTCTGATCTTAGTTATTTCTTGCCTTCTGCTAGCTTTTGAATGTGTTTGTTCTTGCTTCTCTAGTTCTTTTAATTGTGATGTTAGGGTATCAATTTTAGATCTTTCCAGCTTTCTCTTGTGGGCATTTAGTGCTATAAATTTCCCTCTACACACTGCTTTAAATGTGTCCCAGAAATTCTGGTATGTTGTATCTTTGTTCTCATTGGTTTCAAAGAACATTTTTATTTCTGCCTTCATGTCGTTATGTACCCAGTAGTCATTCAGGAGCAGGTTGTTCAGTTTCCATGTAGTTGAGCAGTTTTGAGTGAGTTTGTTAGTCCTGAGTTCTAGTTTGATTGCACTGTGGTCTGAGAGACAGTTTGTTATAATTTCTGTTCTTTTACATTTGTTGAGGAGTGCTTTACTTCCAACTATGTGGTCCACTCCAGACCCTGTTTGCCTGGGTATCAGCAGCAGAGGCTGCAGAAGATAGAATATTGCTGAACAGTGAGTGTTGCTGTCTGATTCTTGCTCTGGAAGCTTCATCTCAGGGGTGTACCCCGCTGTGTGAGGTGTGAGGTGTCGGTCTGCACCTAGTAGGGGATGTCTCCTAGTTAGGCTACTCAGGGGTCAGGGACTCACTTGAGCAGGCAGTCTGTCTGTTCTCAGATCTCAACCTCCATGTTGGGAGATCCACTGCTCTCTTCAAAGCTGTCAGACAGGGGCATTTACCTCTGCCGAGGTTTCTGCTGCTTTTTGTTTAGCTATGCCCTGTCCCCAGAGGTGGAGTCTACAGAGGCAGGCAGGCCTCCTTGAGCTGTGGTGGGGTCCACCCAATTTGAGCTTTCCAGCGACTTTGTTTACCTACTTAAGCCTCAGCAATGGTGGGGGCCCCTCCCCCAGCATTGCTGCTGCCTTGCAGTTAGATTTCAGACTGCTGTGCTAGCAATGAGGGAGGCTCCGTGCGTGGGACCCTCCCGGCCAGGTGTGGGATATAAGCTGCTGGTGTGCCATTTGCTAAGACCCTTGGTAAAGCACAGTATGAGGGTGGGAGTTACCTGATTTTCCAGGTGTTGTGTGTCTCAATTTCCTTTGGCTAGGAAAAGGAATTCCCTTCCCCCTTGCACTTCCCAGGTGAGATGATGCCTCGCCCTGCTTCTGCTCTCGCTGGTGGGACTGCACTGGCGGACCAGCACTAACTGTCTGATATGCCCCAGTGAGATGAACCCGGTACCTCAGTTGAAAATGCAGAAATAACCTGTCTTCTGTGTCACTTACACTGGGAGCTGGAGGCTGGAGCTGTTCCTGTTCGGCCGTCTTGGGCGTACCTTTTTATTGTTTTCTTCTATTTTAAAACTAGATTTATTTTGTCTTTTTTCAGTAATATGGTAGTTTATTTTATCCAAACCACTTTTAATGTCTTAGTACATTAAATTATTGCAGCATACCTCTTTTTTAAAACATTTGATTGATGAATACAAATTGTATATATTGATAGTGTACAAGTTTTGAAATATGTATACATTGTAGAATAGCTAAATAAGGCTAATTAACATATGCATTGTCTCACATTCTGGTTTTATTGTGATGAGAATTCATAAAACCTACATTCTAAGCAAGTTTCAAGAACACAGGCAAGGAAGATGGTGGATAGGATACAGGGCTGACTCCTTTCTTTCGTTAGCCTTTAGGTTCCAGATTTTTCCACTGAAATAGTGTTCCCAAATGAGAAAGAATCAGAAAAAGTAATTCTGGTAATATGACAAAACAAGGTTTTATAACACCCTGAGTAGACAATAGCTCCCAGCAGTGGATCCAAACTGAGATGAAATCTGAATTTCCAGATACATAATTCAGAAGGTTGATTATTAAGCTGCTCAAGGAGATACCAGAGAAAAACGGAAGCTCTCACTTGAATGGACAAAACAGCATGTGGAGACTCACACCATGGACTTTTGCTCCAGGAACCACCACAAGAGCATACCAGGGAAGCCAGAAGAATTCATAGATCCTTTGAAAGAAGAATTTGCAGTCCACTACAAATTCCACAAGACAGGCGAAAATCTCTAGTGCTCTCTTGAAAATACCACCTCCTGGCTGGAGGCCAATTAACTCAGGACATTACAGCAACTCATGACAGAACAACCTGCCCCAAGGGAGGAGAAAGCAACAGCTAATTCCACTGCCTGCAACATCCTGGCTAATCGGTGGTCCTGAGTTTGTCCACATGACAACTTCACTGATAGCATAGTCAGTGTTCAAGAAAGTCAGCACACTAACCATCTTTATAACCAAAGACTTTCACAGAGCCTACTTCACTTCCTTGCCACTTCTACCAGAGCAGGTGCTGGTAACCATGGCTGGGAGACCTGAAGACAGATCATATCACAGGACTCTTGGCAGACATTCCCCAGCACCAGCCCAGAGCTTGGTAGCCCAACTACATGGCTAGACCCAGGAGAGCAACAATAAGCACTGCAGTCTGGTTTGCAGGAAGTCCCATTCCTAGGGGAAGGGAGAGTACACCACATCAAGGGAACCACCCCATGAGACAAAATAATCTGAACGTTAGCCTTTAGGTTTCCAGATTTTCCCACTGAAATAGTCTACCCAAATGAGAAAGAATCAGAAAAAGTAATTCTGGTAATATGACAAAACAAGGTTTTATAACACCCCGAGTAGACAATAGCTCCCAGCAATGGATCCAAACTGAGATGAAATCTGAATTGCCAGATACATAATTCAGAAGGTTGATTATTTAAGCTGCTCAAGGAGATATCAGAGAAAGGTGAAAGGCAACTTAAAGAAATTTAAAAAAAAATTACAGGATATGGATGAACAATGTTCCAGAGAAATAGATATTAGAAAGAGAAAACAATCATGACTTCTGGAAATGAATGACAGAGAGAAATACAAAATGCAATGGAAAGTTTCAACAATAGAATTGAACAAGTAGAAAAAATAAGTTCAGAGCTCAAAGACAAGGCTTTCAATTTAACCCAATTGGACAAAGACAAATAAGAAATAATTTTTAAAAAGCCTACAAAAAATTTGAGTTTATATTAAATGATCAAACCTAAGAATAATTGGTGTTCCTGAGGAAGAAGAGAAATCTAAAAGTTTGAAAAACATATTTGAGGGAATAATTGAGGAAAATTTTCTGGACTTGCCTGAGAACTAGATATTCAAGTACAAGAAGCTCAAATAACACTATGAAGGAAAACCTATCATATTAACAGCAGATTTCTCAGCAGAAATCCTACAAGCCTGGAGGGATTGCAGTCCTATCTTTACCTCTTAAAACAAAATAATTGCCAGCCAAGAATTTTGTATCTGGCAAAACTAAGCTTTATAAATGAAGGAGAGATTAAGTCTTTTTCAGACAAACAAATGGTGAGAGAATTTGCCACGACCAAGCCAGCACACAAGAACTGCTAAAGGAGTTCTAAATCTTGAAAAAAACCTCAAAATATACACCAAAATAGAACCTCCTTAAAGCATAAATCTCACAGAGCCTATGACACAATAACACAAAGGAAAAAAAACCCAAGTTATTCAGGCAACAGCTAGCACAATTAATAAAATAGTACCTCATACCTCAATACAAATGTTGAATGTAAGTGGCCTAAATGCTCCAATTAAAAGATACAGAATGGCAGAATGGATAAATTCACCAACCAAGTATCTGCTGTCTTCAAGAGACTCACCTAACTCATAAGGACTCATATAAACTTAAGGTAAAGAGGTGAAAAAAAATTCCATGCAAATGGAAACCAAAAGGAAGCAAAAGTAGCTATTCTTGTATCAGACCAAAGAGACTTTAAAGCAGCAACAGTTAAAATAGACAAGGAAGGACATTATATAATGATAAAAGGATCAGTCCACAGGAAAATATCATATTCCTAAATATATGTTCACCTAATATAGAAGGTCTCAAATTTATAAAACAATTACCACTTGACCTAAGAAATGAGATAGATGGAAAAACAATAATCATTAACAGCATTAGGTCATCAAGACAGAAAGTCAACAAAGTAACAATGGGCTTAAACTCTACCCTAGGACATATGGACTTCACAGATATTTACAGAACATTCTACCCCAAAACTGCAGAATATAAATTCTTATCAGCACATGGAACATTCTCTGAGATAGATCGTATGATAGGACAGAACACAAGTCTTAACAAATTTAAGAAAATCAAAATTATGTCAAGTACCCTCTCAGACCACAGCAGAATAAAATTGGAAATTAACTCCAATAGGAACCTTCAAAACTATAAAAATACGTAGAAATTTAAAAATCCACCCCTGAATGATCTTTGGGTCAACAGTGAAATCAAGATGGAAATTAAACATTCTTTGAAGTGAATAATAGTGATACAACTTATCAAAACCTCTGGAATACAGAGAAAGCAGTGGTAACAGAAAAGTTTATAGCATTAAATGCCTACATCAAAAACTCTGAAAGAGAACAAGTAGACAATCTAATCTCACATTTCAAGGAACTAGAGAAACAAGAACAAACCAAACCCAAACTTAGCAGAAGGAAGGAAATAATAAAGATCAAAGCAAAACTAAATGGAATTCAAACAAACAAAAAAGATAAATGAAGCAGAAAGCTGAGTCTTTGAAATGATAAACAAAATGGATAGACTATTAGTGAAAACCAAGAAAAGAGAGAAGATCCAAATAAGCCAAATTAGAAATGAAATGGGAGATATATAGAAATACAAATGGCCTTTCAAGGCTATCATGAATATCTTTATGTGCACAAACTAGAAAATCTAGAGAAAATGGATAAATTCCTTGAAATGTATAACCTTCCTATATTAAATCAGGAAAAAATTAAAACTCTAGACAGATCAATAACAAGCAGCAAGATTGAAACAGTAATTAAAAAATTGCCAAAAACAAAGTGTCTAGGACCAGATGGCTTCACAGCTGTATTCTATCACGTATTCAAAGAATTGGTGCCAATGCTACTGAAACTATTCCAAAAGACAGAGAAAAAGGGAAATCCTTTCTAAATCATTAGATGAAGCCAGTATCACCGTAATACCCAAACCAGAAAAGGACATAACAACAACAAAAGAAGAAAACTGCAGAGCAACATCCATGATGAACCTAGATGCAAAAATCCTCAAGAAAATATTAGTTAACCTAATTCAATAGTGTATAAAAAAGATAATACATCATGATCAGTGGGTTTCATAACAGGGATGCAGGGGTGGCTTAACATAAGTCAATAAATGTGGCACATCACATAAACAGAATTAAAAACAAAAAATTACATGATTATCTCTACAGATACAGAAAAATCATTTGACAAAATACAGCATATCTTTATGATGAAAACCCTCACCAAAATCAGCATAGAAGTTGCATACCTACAGGCAATAAAAGACATCTATGACAAACCCACAGTCAATGTTATACAGAATGGGGAAAAGTTGCATTTCATCTGAAAACTGGAACAAGACAAGGATGCCCACTTTCACCACTTTTATTCAACATACTGCTGGAAAGCCCAGCCAGAGCAATCAGAGAAAAGAAAAAAAGGGCATCCAAATCGGTAGAGGAAGTCAAACTGTCACTGTTCACCAATGATATGATTATATACCTAGAAAACTCAAAGGACTCACCCAGAAAGCTCCTAGAACTGATAAAAGTCAGCAAAGTTTCAGGACACAAAATTAATGTACACAAATTTATAGCACTGATATATACCAACAATGACCATGCTGAGAAACACATAAAGAACTCAGTCCCTTTTATAACAGCTACAAAAACAAACAAACAAACAAACAAAAAAAACCCTTAGGATACTGCATAACCAAGGCGATGAAAGATACATTCAAGGAAAACTACAAAACACTGCTGAAGGAAATCATAGATGACACAAACAAATGGAAACACATCCCATGCTCATGGTTGGGTAGAATCAATATTGTGAAAGTGACCATACTGCCAAAAGCAATGCAATTCTCATCAAGATACTATCATCATACTTCACAAAACTAGTAAAAATCCTAAAATTCACAAGGAGCCAAAAAGCCTGCATCACCAAAGCAAGACTAAGCAAAAAGAGCAAATTTAGTGGCATCACATTATCTGACTTCAAACTATACTTCAAGGCTATAGTTACCAAAACAGCATGGTACTGGTATGAAAAATAGGCACATAGATCAATGGAACAGAATAAAGAACCCAGAAACAAAGCCAAATACTTACAGCCAACTGATATTTGACAAAGCAAAGAAAAACATAAATTGCAGAAAGGACACCCTATTCAACAAATGGTGCTGAGATAATTGACCAGCCACATGTACACAAATGAAGCTGGATTCTCATTTCTCACCTTATACAAAAATCAACTGAAGATCAAAAGCTTAAATCTAAGACCCAAAACCATAAAAATTACAGAAGATAACACTGGAAAAACTCTTCTAGACATGGGCTTAGTCTAAGAGTTCATAACTAAGAATCCAAAAGCAAATGCAACAAAACAAAAATAAATAGTTGGAACCTAATTAAACTAAAAAGTTTCTGCACAGCAACAAAAATAATGAGCAGAATAAGCACACAATTCAGAGTGGGAGAAAATATTCGTGAAGCATGCATCTAAGAACTAATACCCAGAATCCACAAGGAACTCAAATCATCCAAAAAAAAAAAAAAAAAAAAAAGAAAATCTCATCAAAAAGTGGGCAAAGGACATGAATAGACAATTCTCAAAAGAAGATATACACATGACCAACAAAATAACATAATAACATAAGTAATACAATATATGTATATATATGCACACACATAAGACACATCGTATGTAAAAGTATACATATTAAACATTTACAGTGTTGAGTGGAATTATGGGGAATTAAAAAATTTACATTTAAAAGTTAAATGAAAATATCATTTAAGCAATTGTAGAAGTTATTTCTAGAAAATGTAGGTAGCAAAAAGAGAATACCAAGGACAATTGTATCAGAAAAGGTAAGCAATTTTTTTCAAGGCCCAGTTCCAAGTTTTCCCAAGTGACTCATCACCAAGAATAAGCATGACCCATCCCAGCACTCCTGCTCCTCAGGGCAGATGAAATAGCAAGGATCTTCAGAATCCCCTATGTATGGGAGAAAATCACAAATAGTGCCAAAGTCTTAGAAACATTTGTCACTAATAATTCAGTTATTTTACTTATAGAGATTTTGTAAGCCAGTGACTTTAAAATTCACAGAATGATTTACATGCAGGAAAGTATATCACTTAATTTATGGTGAAAACTGGGACGTTTCTTGAAAGTATAACAAGAAATCTTTGCCTAAGTCAGTGTCTAGAAGGACTTTTCTGATGTTATCTCCTAGAATTTTTATGGTTTCAGGTCTTAGACTTAAATTCTTGATCCATCTGGAGTTGACTTTTGCATAAGGTGAGAGTTGAAGACCAATTTCATTCTTCATGTGGCTTACCAATTATCCCAGCTCCATTTGCTGAATAGGGTGTTTTTTCTGCAATTTATGTTTTTGTTTGCTTTGCCAAAGATCAGTTGGCTATAAATATTTGGCTTTATTTCCTGGTTATCTATTCTGTTCCATTTGTCTATGTGCTGATTTTTATACCAGTACCATGCTGTTTTGGGGACTATAGCCTTACAGTATAGTTTGGAGTCAGGTAATGTGATGCCTTCAGATTTGTTCTTTTTGCTGAGTCTTGCTTTGCCTATGTGGGTTCTTTCTTGATTCCGTATGAATTTTAGGATTGTCTTTTCCAGTTCTGTGAAGAATGATGGTGGTATTTCGATAGGAATTGCCTTGAATTTGTAGAGTGCTTTTGGCAGTATGGTCATTTTTATTATATTGATTCTACCCAACCATGAGCATGGGATGTGTTTCCATTTGTTTCTGTTATCTATGATTTCTATCAGCAGTGTTTTGTAGTTTTCCTTGCAGAGTTCCTTCACCTCCTTGGTTAGGTAAGTTTTTTTTGTTTGTTTTGGTTTTTTTTGTTTGTTTTTTTGTTTTTTGCAGCTATTGTAAAAGGGGTTGAGTTCTTGATTTGTTTCTCAGCTTGGTCACTATTGATGTATAGCAGAACTATTGATTTGTGTACATTAATTTTGTTTCCTGAAACTGCTGAATTCATTTATCAGTTCTAGGAATATTTTGGATGAGTCTTTAGGGTGTTTAGGTATATTATCATAACAAAACAATGATAAATAGATGGGATCTAATTAAACTAAAAAGTTTCTGCACAGCAAAAGAAACAATCAGCAGAGTAAACAGACAACCCATAGAGTGGGCGAAAATCTTCCCAATCTATACATCTGACAAAGGACTGATATCCAAAATCTACAAGGAACTCAAACAAATCGGCAAGAAGAAAAACAAACAATCCCATCAAAAAATGGGCTAAGGACATGAATATGCAATTCTCAAAACAAAATATACAAATGACCAACAAACATATGAAAAAATGTTGAACTTCACTAATGATCAGGGAAATACAAATAAAAATGACAATGTGATACCACCTTACTCCCACGAGAATGGCCATAATAATTAAAAAAAAAAAAAAAAAAAGACGTCGATGGGGATGTCGTGAAAAGGGAACACTTTTACACTGCTGGTGGGAATATAAACTAGTATATTCACTATGGAAAGCTGTGGAGATTCCTTAAAGGACTAAAAGTAGAACTACCATTTGATCCAGCAGTCCCACTGCTGGGTGTCTACCCAATAGGAAAAGAAGGAAAATAAGTCATTATGTGAAAAAATACTTGCACACCCATGTTTATAACAGCACAATTTGCAATTGCAAAAATATGGAACCAGTCCAAATGCCCATCAATGAGTGATAAAGAAAATGTGGTATATATAAACCATGGAATACTATTCAAGTATAAAAAGGAATGAAATAATGGCATTCACAGCAACTTGGTTGGAATTGGAGACCATTGTTTTTTGTTTTTTGTTTTTAAATTGATAAACTTCTTTTCTTTATTATTATTATACTTTAAGTTCTAGGGTACATGTGGATAACGTGCAGGTTTGTTACATATGTATACCTGTGCCATGTTGGCGTGCTGCACCCATCAACTCGTCAGCACCCATCAACTCGTCATTTACATCAGGTATAACTGATGTAATTTACATCAGGTATAACAATGTTTTAAGTGAAGTAACTCAGGAATGGAAAACCGAACATGCTATGTTCTCACTTATAGTGGGAATTAAGCTATGAGGATGCAAAGTCATAAGAATGATACAATAGACTTTTGGGACTTGGGGAAAAGGATAGAAGTGGGGTGAAAGGTAAAAAACTACAAATTGGGTACAATGTATACTGCTTGGGTGATGGGTACACCAAAATCTCACAAATCACCACTAAAGAACTTACTCATGTAACCAAACACCATCTGCTCCACAAAAACCTATGAAAATAAAAAAAATTAAAGTATAACAAGAGTGTATTACTAAATAAATTACAGTACATTCACATAGATATTTGAAATACCATGTTCAAAGATTATATTTTCAAATATAGGAATGCTGTTAGCCTTTCTGAAATTTGCTTTATAAAAATGTAAGCCCATTAAGGATATCCTACTAATTTCCTTTGGTAGGTAGAATAGTGCTTCTGCAAAAATGTCCATATCCTAATCCATGTTACTTGACGTGGCAGGAGACTTGTGATATGATTCAGGTTAAAGACCTTGAGATGAGATAATCCTGGATTATCTGGGTGGGCCTAATGTAATCACAAGGGCCTTTGACAATGAAGAAACTTTCCTACTATGTTTAGAGAGAGAGATTTCTGCTTTTGAATGTGAAAGAAGAGGCCAAAAAACCAAAGAACGTGAATGGCCTTTAGGATCTTGACAAAAACCCAATAAAAACGATTAGATTCTCCCTTGCAGTCTCCACAAGAGGCTCCCCAGCAACTTGATTTTGTCCTGTTTAAAATTTCTTACCTGCAGAACTATAAGATAATAAATTTGGGTTGTTCATCAATGATAGACTGGATAAAGAAAATGTGGCACATATCCACCACGGAATACTATGCAGCCATAAAAAAGGATGAGTTCCTGTGCTTTGCAGGGACACGGATGAAGCTAAAAACCATCATTCTCAGCAAACTAACACAAGAACAGAACACCAAACACTGCATGTTCTCACTTATAAGTGGGAGGTGAACAATGAGAACACATGGATACAGGGAGGGGAACATCACACTCTAGGGCCTGTTCGGGGGTGGGGGACTCGAGGAGGGATAGCATTAGGAGAAATACCTAATGTAGATGACGGGTTGATGGGTGCAGCAAACCACCATGGCACGTGTATAACTATGTAACAAACCTGCACGTTCTGCACGTGTATCCCAGAACTTAAAGTATAATAAAATAAATAAATAAATAAATTTGGGTTGTTTTAAGCCACTATCTTTGTGACAATTTGTTGTAACAACTATAGAAAACTAATTCTGTTCCTCTTTATGAAGTGATAGAGAGGGATACAGCGAAAGAGAGATATTACCCTGAGCCTGGAAAAATAGTCCTAGAGTTTGAGAAGACATGGAGACTATGAGTACAAAGATGGCATGACTCTGAGAGAAGAAGATAGTGAGATTATGAGGGGGAAATGGCTGCATAATAAGTCTAGATATGTGGGATCAAGAATGGAACTGAAGAATGCCTTGGAAGCTGCAAAAAGCTTCCGGCTTTAAGGGACCATGCAGAGAAGACCAGGGAATGTCACAAGGTGATGCTAATTTCTTGTCCTTTACGTCTTTCCTCCAGCACCTTAATATTTTTAGAACATCTCAGAAACTTATCTAATCCTTAAAAATAAATGAAGAGAGGAGATCTGAAATGACTGAGATGATTTTTTTTTTTTTTTTTTTTTTGCCAAACCAATGAGATGGGAGTAAAATAAATGAAGGAAGTTAATTCTTGCAGAGCTGAGTTTACAGCCTGATGAGGGAACACACAAAATTAGATCATCAGATGATACTCACATGAACCAGAGATCTGTCCCTGTATCAAACTTTGCTAATAGCCTCAAGTATATAGATATCAAGAGGCAAAGAGAAGTCTAAGCCATCAAGGGTGATTTCTCAAGTCCTTTCTCACATTCAAACACTCTTTGACCAGAATAATAGAAGAGGTCTCAAGTAACATCTTGTGGAGGTTTTACACAATAGAGACTGTTTAAATTATGAAACATTACAAATTTAAATCCCAGCCATGGTAGAGCAAGTATGACATTCTTTAGGGAGCCATGACTCATTTGCTTCTAGTTAGCAAATGGGTTTATTTATTTTAAAGAATACGTTAGCCATGGATATCCTGCCAAAGGCATTCTGTAAGTTTCTTTTCCTTAGAAAATATTGGTAGTCTTATGACCCACAAGTTCAGTTGACATGGAAACTACATAGGTTAGTCTATCCTTCTTTACCTTGAAGCTGCCCCTGCAGTAAAGTCAGTGAATAGATCATTGGCTAGTGGCTTAAATTCCTTTCTCTCACCTGATACTTAGTAACAACTATGGTTACTATTATTACTGACATTGTCCAAAGAGGAAAAGGGCTTTAGAAGCTAGTAAAGGACAAGTTGGAAGGAAAAAGATAATGTAGAAGATACGTTTAAGTATGGTCTTCAATTTTTAAGGCATCTTTAATTTCTATGAAGTTATGCTAAAGTTATGATATTGTATAAAGCTTTAATATCTGTGACATTTAAAATCAGGGACAAATCTGGGATTACTTTTATTATAAAAGTGATTTGTAGGCTTGAATATGGATTCTTTTATAGAATAGATTTGAAATGTCAGGTGGAGTAGAAACCTTGCTTGTGGTCCACTCTCCTTCCAGAGGTATATGGGAGGATGAAATGGAGAAATAGCTAATAACAAATTCTACTGTGTCTTACAATATTACTGTCGGGCCTTGGAGAGGAAAAATGATGGGACACGAATGAGTAGGGACAGTAAATATCTTGACGTGGGCTTAGTCTTTTTTTCTTTTTTTTAAATATTAGTAGATATGAACTCCTTTAGAGTGCAACTGGTATCTCGTAAATGATTTTCTTGACTTCCAAATAAAGAGACCACAGTAACAGATTACCCCCCCCCACCCCGCCGCCCCCCCCCCAACACACTCTGAATTCCTTCTTCTTTCTAGATTTTTGTAGAAGAAAGGTTTGGTTGGACCTCGTGCCAGAGATTCTCCCATGGTTCGGTGGGAGAGGAGTAGAGCTCTAACAGGGTCCTAGATAGAGAAATTGTTGGAGGCCATCACTTCAGGACTTCTTCAATAGCATCAGTTGCTGCTATGTGGCAGGCCTATCTCTGAACACCATCTTTGATCTCTCTTGCTGCAGAGTATCAGAGTAGTTTATGTCCAAATTGATAGCGCCTACAAACAACAAAAAGTGATTTTCCATTCTGGAATTTTATATACACACACACATATACATATATACAGACACACAAACACACATATATATGCATATATATACACACACACACAGAAACACATGTATATGCATATATATATACACACACACATACACATATACATATATACCTACATGCATATGCACACAGTCACTATTCATTTGTATTCACTATTTTGCTTAATTTTGAGGATTGACACTACTTTTATATATATTTTAAATGCAAACCTATAGTCAAGTTACTATTGAAAGAAAAGGTTTTGTAGGCAAGTCCTACTTTAAGTTTCATTAAATTGCATCGTTTCTATGCAATTTGGGTTTTCAACAGGTAACTAAACTGCCTATGAACTTCTGGAATATAGCCCATTTATAGCCTGGAAATGTAAATAAGTCCCAATATAATTGTCAGACCCACTTATTCTTAACTGTCATTCCCTGAACTAATTTACATGTTCATTCTTGTCAGCAACACGCAACCTTTAATGACTTTGATGCCCCTGTTAGATTGACCTGCTTTGCCCCAGTAGGCCATGACACCCTGAAATATTCAGCTTCGAATTAATAATCTAGCATAGTAATTAGCAGCCCAGTAGAAATAAAACACAGCTAAAGTCATAGCTATTTATTTAAGAGCAAATTATTAAGTAGATGTTCAGGATTGTTTCTGTGCTCTCAACCTCAGAGAGTGTCCTTGTAAATTGCAAGTTCGCTCTCTCCAACATAAAAGAACTGACAGCAGCAATAAACATTCTTTTCAGAGAAAATATAGGCACTCAATTTAGATAGTTGGCTTCATCAAAAACTATTGTCCCAGATAGTTGTGAATAAACCACACACACATGCACACACTCACATAAACATGTATACACAAAATGGAAACAGGGGCTGGTGGTGTTTTTCAATTGATCACAATTGTTTTACTAAAGATTCAGTAACAAAAATTTGCTCCAGGAAAATGCAAATTTACAGAAATAATATAGATGAGTGTAATCTTGATTTTTTTTTTATTAACAGTGATATAGCTGTGAAAAATACGGTTAAGTATAAATAAGTCTATCATTACCATGGGTGATGGTCAAAGAATGATACTCCCTAGTACAGAGACAAGCAGTCTTTAATGCCCTGTTTAACTGGAACCAGTATATATGAGACTGTTTTGCTCACAATGAATATAATCTGTGTGTGTTCTTTTAAGAAGAGAATGTTCCCTGCAGTATAAAACAGTACTGCTAGAGCAGAGAATCATTAGGTCAGATTTATTAAATAAATCTTTAGTTCATTTTCTCAATGTACTAACATTTAAGAGAATCAGACATTTGGGAACTTGGCTAATCCAATTTTATCTGGTATTAACCCCAGATATTATTTCTACTCCCTTTGAACAGCCTGTTTCAGAAATATATCATGTTCCTTAGATTTTCTGTGTCTCATCTGCCTTGTAGTCCTGGCCACAGCTGCCAGACCCTGAGCCAGCCCATGTCGTTCTACCACTTTTCAAGGTTGGAACAGCCAGCCTTATTAATCCAAGTTTGAAAGTTTTTATTATTTTCAATTTTAACAGTACAATAAGAAGAGGAAAGGGGAGGCCGGGCGCGGTGGCTCAAGCCTGTAATCCCAGCACTTTGGGAGGCCGAGACGGGCGGATCACGAGGTCAGGAGATCGAGACCATCCTGGCTAACACGGTGAAACCCCATCTCTACTAAAAAATACAAAAAACTAGCCGGGCGAGGTGGCGGGCGCCTGTAGTCCCAGCTACTCGGGAGACTGAGGCAGGAGAATGGCGTGAACCCGGGAGGCGGAGCTTGCAGTGAGCTGAGATCCGGCCACTGCACTCCAGCCTGGGCGACAGAGCGAGACTCCGTCTCAAAAAAAAAAAAAAAAAAAAAAAAAAAAAAAAGAAGAGGAAAGGGGAGAAAAGAAAATAAAAACCCTAAATCTAAAAGTCACATCATATCTACTTTTAACCAAAAGAGAATCTCTCTCCAAGATTTAGCCTATGTTCTATACTACAGCATAGGATAAAAATATTTTGTATTTTTCTAAATTATTTCCCTCAAAACCAGATTTCTTTTATCATTATTCTAAAGTTTTTAAGTAATACTACTCATTCTTTTTTCTCATTCTTTCTTTTAATTACTTCTTAAAGAAAAGATTCCCAGGATTGATAGAATACTTGATAATTGCTGTTTGTCAGAAATAACTTACTCTTCTAAGAGTGAATGGAGAACCAAATAATTAGAAACACATACATGATGAGTCTTTAAAACCTTTTTTCTGAAAAGAATGTATCTCCCAACAGGATATTATTACCCAACACAATGACAGTCTTTTCTGATGCAATTGAACAGAATTATTTCCTTCTGCTCTATTCAAAACTGTCTATTGGCCAAAAAACTTATCTTTTGACAAATTAAGCTCTAGAGAAAGTACAGTTGATAAAAGAAATTCTGTCAAATGGCTAAACCTGGGAATTAAGTTAGAATTTCCTGGTGTAAGTTGGTCATACAGAGATTTTATATATCTCTTGCTCTTCTTAGTTTACTTATCACATCTGAAAAGTATTGCCAAACCATGAAATAGGATTACTGATCTTATTATTAGTAAATTCTTTTTAATACTCAGAGGAGTGTTTTTGTATGGGGATAATAATTTGTCTTTACCTTTGGTAATGTTTTACAATTTGTTACCTATTTAATTCTGTTTCTTATACTATTGCTGTATTTGTGTCAGTATCTCTTAGGTTTTCAACATAAACATTAAAAGAAGTTACTTTTGGGAAGGTATCATATTTACTACATACCTCAATTATATTTCCGTAAGTGTCTGAGGTAAAAACTGTAAACATTGAGTTAATAAATACTTACTGAATTGGCAGGGCAATTAAGAATATGTTGTATCACTGGATAAATCTGTCATTCTCCAAACTTCTGCATGTTGGAAGTGAACCATCCTACCATTTTTTTTCTTTTTCACTAATTTACCACATTTTATTCCCATCCATCTCTTTTGTCCAAATGTCCTCAGTAGTCATGCAAAACTGCCTTGATTTAGATCTGGTACTTTTGGCAATCTGACATTAGGAAAACTTTTCATTTTCTTCAAATGAAACTTCAGATTAAAGGAAGCTATTGGTGAAGCTGTTCCTCTAAAGCAAAGGTACCTCTGTGCCTCAAATGAACCCCGTTTCTGCAGCAATTTACTGGAAAGGGGATAGTAATGTATACTACTGGAAGGGACTCCATAACTGAATTTTAAATGAAAACTAAAATGGAGGTAACACACACTTTCTTTGCTTATTTGTTGATATTTTAAGAACAGAGTGGAATTAGCCCCATCTCATATTTGATAGTACACTATTACAATTTGTCTTTTCAGTGTATCTTATTTTATTTATTCGCACTCTTGTTCCTGTGTGCAGGCACATAGTCTAATGTGTTTGATGCATGTGCTAGGACACAGATACATTCTTGAGAAATATGTTGTATTATTTAGCATATATTTTTATTTTCCCTAAGTAGTATTATAATTTTGTGCTAGTGCTATTTTTTACTATTTTCATCAACATTGTTTATTTTAATTTTAATTTAATTTTATTTTTGAAACAGAGTCTCATTGTGTCACCAGGTTGGAGTGCAGTGGCGTGATCTCAGCTCACGGCAACCTCTGCCTCCTGAGTTCAAATGATTCTCCTGCCTTAGCCTTCTAAGTAGCTGGGACTACAAGTGCGCACCACCACACCCAGCTAATTTTTGTATTAGTAGAGATGGGGTTTCACCATTTTGGCCAGGATGGTCTTGATGTCTTGACCTCGTGATCTGCCTGCCTTGGCCTCCCAAGGTGCTGCAATTACAGGCGTGAGCCACCACACCTGGCCAATATTCTGTTTTAAAGATATATGTACCTTGTACCTTGCTGGATTATTGCTTAGAACCACTACAGAGTGCCACATAGTACTACATAGTATGCATCCATCACATTTTACTTATCTGTTCCCTGAATGATGCTCTTCTAGACTGCTCCCAACATCTTGTTACCACAATCTGCATGCTGTAGCATTTTTACATATAGCCTTTTTGGATGTCTATGACAGTTTCTCAGGGCATATACCCAGGAGTGGAATTGCTGGATCATATCATGTAGGTATTCATACATTTATTAAGTATTGCTTCATTATCCTCCAGAATGACTGTACAAATTATATTTCCAAGGACTGTGTAAAAAGATTTTCATTTTTTAATGTTTCTATAATATTTGGTATATTAGTTATTAATTTGTATGTAACCACAAAACCTTACGATTTAAGACAATATTTATTATTTCACAGTTTCTGTGGATCAGGAGTCTGAGTGTGGCTTACGTCAAAAGGTTGTAGTGAAGCTGTGAGCCAGAGCTGTAGTCTCATCTGAATGCTCAACAAGGGGAGAATTCCCTTCCAAATTTATTTATATGGTTGTTAGGATTTAGTTCTTTATGTGCTATTGAACTGAGGGTTTTAATTTCTTACTAGCTGTTGGCTGGAGTCACCCTTAGTTCCTTGCTGCATGGGGCACTGTAGTATAGCAGCTCACAGCATGGTAGCTGGTGTCCATCAGCACAAGCAATTGAGAGAGTGAAAGAGAGAAAAAGAGAAAATGACACAGGCTAAAAACTCAGTTTTCTTATTAGGACAATGTGGATAATACTAGAGTCTATCATGTGAAATTTTTTGAAAATTTAACAATGTGTGTAATACATGGAAATTATTCAATATTTTCCAGTATTATTTTCATTAAACTATGTCTTTTATACTGGGGTTTATGTTAAGAGTGTGTTGGCAAAATATATGCTATCTTAGAGTGCATATCCTGCAAACATGGAAAGGAATAAAAATAAGACAATTGAAGAGACTATCTGAGTATGGTTAGAATAAAGGTTTTGCTGTAAGATCTGCATATTTTTGAATGTGTCCTTTGGAGAAGACTACTAGGTGGACGTGTATTGTTTTATAAGATGAAAATAGAATGTGACTGTCAGTTAGAGAAAATGGTAAGTAGAAAGTATAAAATCAGCGGGATATTAAGAAGTTAAACAACTACCAGAAATTATCTATTATTATGGGTAGGGTGATGCTAGCTCTTAGTTACTTGGGATTATCCGACTTATTCAAACATCTCTAATACTCGGGAAAAAAAAAGGTGAGAGTGAGTAAATCAACTTTTGTGCTCTCCACAGTAAAGGAGTCATGTAGGCTGCATTTCAGCATGAGGACATGGTGAAATAACATAACAGCAAAAATACTTCAGACCTGTGTTTTAGAATAAGTGAGAACCTGGTGTTAGGAGCCCTGACAAGGGATCTCTTCACATGTCCTAGGTTCACAGGGCTCCCACCAGTCAAACCTTGTCAGTCGTCTGCCTTCAACGGTAGTGTGGGGAGACTGGTGTTTTACTGCCATGCATTATTCATCTCAACATAAAGGATAAACTCAGCTTTGTTAACCACTGCCTGAGGGCCCTCAGATGGGAGAATATGTGGTTTTGGAATTGTGTTTTGTTATGGGAATGGAAAAAGCAGACCAGCCATAAGAACTTGCCACTATAATCCAGTTAGTAAAATATGTGTAATCAAAAGTTACTTCTTATAATCTAGAGAAGACCAGAGCAGACACAATTAGTTTTTACTTTATTCTATGCAAGCTTTACTTAAATGAATTCTATTTCTGGACAAAGAATATTCAGTTAAGCGGTCTAGAAAGTAGATAAAGAAAACATATAAAAAATGCTGAACTATGTTAAAAAATCCAAAAGCATCCTGTTTGAAATTTCAGCCTTTGACAGGCAGTGAATTAAACAGTAAGATAGTTAACACATCCAGAACTTACGAAATAAGTTAATGTAGTGAAAATGACTAAGATTATCAGCAACCACTTCTATCTTGCTCCTTTTGGACTGCTATAACAAAATACCGTAGACTGGGTGGCTTATAAACAGAAATTTCATAGACAACGCCTTTTTCTCTGTAATATCACAAGGTGGAAGGGGCAAGGGGTGTCTCCAAAGCCTCTTTTATAAAGGCACTAATCACATTCATAAGAGTCCTACCTTCATGATATAATCACTTCCCAGTACCCAATCACATTTTAATGCCATGCCCTCAGCGTTTAGGATTTCAACGTATAAATTCTGGGGGAACAAAGTATTCAGACCATAGCAGCCTGTAAGCATACATGATGGGGAGGTGGGGTGAAAGAGAGAGGAAATAAAAAAGGGATGTTAATTATTCTTTAACAATAATAATTTAAATTTCAGTGAAAGCTGTAATATAAACCAACATTTACCAAAATGTTTAAAGTGTTAATTCAATAACCTTTGGTTGTAAGTTAAATATATTTGAATGTACTATGTATTTTTAAAGTTTATACATTTTTATTATAAAAGTAATATATACTTATTGAAAGAAACTTAGAAATTAAATGAGCAACAGGGAGCGAAGACATCATCCAAACATAACTACTACTAGTATTATTTTTATGTATACTCTTAGCTTTTCCTCTATATTAATGTATAACTTTATATTGTTTTGAGCATAAACTTTTATAATGTTATAAAAACAATAAAAACCAAACAAAATAAAATGAGTTTTGTGTATGTTTTGTGAGGTTTTAAAAACCATAATAAATGTCATTTCCCATGTTACTTTTCCCTTTTTCTTTCTTAAATTAAACTGCTTTTATTTTACATTTTAAAATTTATATAAATTTTATGGGGGATGTGTGAAATTTCATTATGTGGATATACTTACTGCATAGTGATCAAGTCAGGTTATTTAGGGCATCCATCACCCAAGTACAATACATTTTTGTTTACTATAGTCACCCTACTCTGCAATCAAATATTGAATATATTCTAACTGTATGTTTTTACCCTTTAACCTAATTCTTTTTATCCTTCCCCTACTCACCCTTTCCAGTATCTTATTTACTTTTCTACTTTCTGCATGTGATGAAATTTTTTCTCTCTCACATATGTGTCAGAACACGGAATATTTGTCTTTTTGTGCCTGGCTTGTTCACTTAGGAGAGTGACTTCCAGTTCCATGCATTTTACTGAAGATGACATATTTTTTATGGAACAATAATATACCATTGTGTATATATTACCACCTTTAAAAAAAACTGTTCATTTGTTTGTAGACACTTAGGTTGATGCCATATCTTTGCTATTGTGAATAGTGCTGTGATAAACATGTGAGTGCAGGTGTCCCTTTGATATATTGACTTTGCCAACAGTATTGTATTAGTCTGCTTTCATGCTGCTGATAAAGACATATCTGAGACTGGGAAATTTACAAAAGAAAGAGGTTTAATTGGACTTACAGTTCCAGGTGGCTGGGGAAGCCTCACAATCATGGTGGAAGGCAAGGAGGAGCAAGTCACATCTTACATGGATGGCAGCAGGCAAACAGAGAGAGCTTGTGCAGGAGAACTTTCATTTTTAAACCCACCAGCTACTGTGAGACTTATTTAATATCATGAGAACAGCACAAGACTTGCCTGCATGATTCAGTTACCTCCCACTGGGTCCCTCCCATAACACATGGTAATTTAAGATGAGATTTGGTTGGGGGCATAGCCAAACCATATCATTCCACCCCTGGCTTCTCCCAAATCTCACGTCCTCACATTTCAAAACCAATCATGCCTCCCCAACAATCCCCCAGGGTCTTAATTCATTTTGGCATTAACTCAAAAGTCCATAGTCCAAAGTCTCCTCTGAGACAAGGCAAATGTCTTCCAACTATGAGCTTGCAAAAAGAAAAAGCAGATTAGTTAGTTCCTAGATACAGTAGGGGTACAAATATAGGGTGAATACAGCCATTCCAAACAGGAGGAATTGGCCAAAACAAATGGGCTACAGGCCCCATGCAAGTCCAACATCTGGGGGCGGGGAGGCGGGCAGTGAAATCTTAAAGCTCCAAAATGATCTCCTTAGACTCCATGTCTCACATCCAGGTGATGCTGATGCAAGAGGTGGGTTCCCATGGTGTTAGACAGCTCCACCCCTCTGGCTTTGCACGGTACAGCCTCCCTCTCAGTTGCCTTCATGGGCTGGCATTGAGTGTCTGTAGCTTCTCCAGGTGCACAGTGCAAGCTGTCAGTGGATCTGTCATTCTGGAGTCCTCTTCTCACAGCTCCACTAGGCATATTTTCATATAGTTATTGGTCATTTGTATATCTTCTTTTGATAAATGTCTGTTATTTGCCTACATTTTTAATGACATTATTTTTCTGTTGAGTTGTTTGAGTTATTGTGTATTATGAATATTAGTCCCTTGTCAGATAAATAGTTTGCAAATGCTTTCTGCCGTTTGAGAGGCTTTGTCTTCACCCTGTTGATCATTTCTTTTGTTGTGCAGAGGCTTAAGTCTCATTTGTCTACTTTTGTTTCTCAATGCTTTTGCTTTAGAGGTCTTAGTTATAAGTTCTTTGCCTAGACCAATGTCTGTGAGAGGTTTGCCTAAGTTTTACTGTAGTATCTTCATAGTGTCAGGCCTTATATTTAAGACTCTAATCCATCTTGTGTTAATTTTTGTACATAGTGAGAGATCGGGGTTCAGTTTGATTCTTCTGCATTAGGATCTCCAATTTTCCACCACAGTTTATTGAAGACAGCATCCTTTCCCCATTGTAAATTCTTGTTGGATTTGTTGAAGATCAGTTGGCTGTAAATATGGGCTTTATTTTTGGTTTCTCTATGCTGTTTCATTGGTCTATGTATCTATTTTTATGTCAATACCATGCTGTTTTGGTGGTTATAGCTTTGTAATATATTTTGAAGTCAAGTAATGTGATGCATCTTTATTTGTTCTTTTTACTCAGGACTGCTTTGGCTATTGAGGCTCTTTTTTGGTTCCATACAAATTTTAGAATTGCTTTTTCTAATTTTGTAAATAATGACTGGTATTTTAGAGACTGCATTGAATCTGCAGATTGCTTTGGGCAATATGATTATTTAATTATATCAATTCTTCTGATCCGTGAACATGGGGTGTTTTTCCATTTCTTTTTTAAAATTTTTAATTTTTGTGGGTACAGAGTAGGTGTATATATTTATGGAGATAATGAGACATTTTGATACTGGAATGCAATGTGGAATAATCACATAATAGAAAATGGGGTATCCATCCACTTGACAATTTATTAGTTGTGTTACAAATAATCCAATTATACTCTTGTAGGTATTTTAAAATGCATGATTAAATAATTATGGACTATAGTCACCCTGTTGTGCTATCAAATAGGTCTTCATTCTCTCTAACTACTTCCTTTGTACCCATTAACCACCCTGATATGGTTTGGCTCTGTGTCCCCATCAAAATATCATCTTTTAGCTCGCATAATTCCCATGTGTTGTGGGAGGGACTGGTGAGTGAAAATTGAATCATGGGGGCAGGTCTTTCCTTTGCTGTTCTTGTGATAGTGAATAAGTCTCACAAGATCTGATGGTTTTGAAAACAGGAGTTTCCCTGCACAAGCCATCTATCTTTGCCTACTGCCATCCATCTTTGCCTGTTGCCATCCATGTAAGACATGATTTGCTCCTCCTTGCCTTCTGCCATGATTGTGAGGCCTTCCCAGCCATGTGGAAATGTAAGTCCATTAAACTTTTTTTTTTTTTTTTTTTGGTAAATTTTCTAGTCTCAGGTATGTCTTTATCAGCTGCATGAAAATGAATTAATACAGTAAATTGGTACCAGTAGTGGGTTGCTGCTGCAAAGATACCCAAAAATGTGGAAGAGAGTTTGAAACGGGGTAAAAAGCATAAGTTGAAATAGTTTGCAGGGCTCAGAATAAGACAGAAAAATGTGGAAAAGTTTGGACCCCCAGAGACTTGTTGAATGGCTTTGACCAAAATGCAGATAATGATATGGACAATGAAATGCAGGCTGAGGTGGTCTCAGATGGAGATAAGGACTTGTTGGAAACTGAAGCAAAGGTGACTCCTTTTGTGTTTTAGCAAAGAGACTGGTGGCATTTTGCCCATGCCCAAGAGATTTGTGGAACTTTAGACTTGAGAGAAATGATTTAGGTGGAAGAAATTTCCAAGCAGAAAAGCATTCAAGATGTGACTTGGATGCTGTGAAAAGCATTCAGTTTTATAAGGGAATAAGAGAATAAAAGTTCAGAAAATTTGCAGCCTGACAATGTGATAGAAAAGAAAATCTCATTTTCTGAGGAGAAATTTCAACTGGCTGCAGAAATTTGCATAAGTAATGAGGAGCCAAATGTTAATTCCCCAAGACAATGAGGAAAATGTTTTCAGGGCATGTCAGAGGTCTTCACAACAGCCCCACCCATCACAGACCCAAGGACCTAGAAGAAAAAAGTTTTTTCATTGGCCAAACCCAGGGTCCATGTTATGTGTGCAGCCTAGGGACTTGGTACCCTGCATCCTAGCCACTGCAGCAATGGCTAAAGGGGTCCCATGTAAAGCTTGGGCTGTGGCTTCAGAGGGTGCAAAGCCCAAGCCTTGGTAATTCTCACATGGTGTTGAGCCTGCCAGTGCACAGAAATCAAGAATTGAGGTTTGGGAACCTCCACTTAGATTTCAGAAGATGTATGGAAACATCTGATGCCCAGGCAGAAGTTTGCTTCAGGGGCGGGACCCTCATGGAGAACCTTGGCTAGGGCAGTGATGGGAAGAAATATGGGGTCAGAGCCCTACACAGAGACCCTACTTACGTACCACCTAATGGAGCTGTGAGAAGAGGGCCACCATCCTCCAGATCCCAGAATGGTAGATCCACTGACAGCTTGTACCATGCACCAGGAAAATCTGCAAATACTCAATGCCAGCCCCTGAAGGCAACTGGGAAGAAGTTTGTGCCCTGCAAATCCACAGAGGCAGAGCTGCCCAAGACTGGGGGAACCTACCTCTTGCATCAGTATGACCTAGATTTGAGACATGGAGTGAAAAGTGACCATTTTGGAGCTTTAAGATTTGACTGCCCCACTGAATTTCAGACTTGCATAGTGCCTGTAGCCCATTTGTTTTGGCCAATTTCTCCCATTTGGAATGGCTGTAATTACCAAATGCCTGTATCGCCATTAAATATAGGAAGTAACTAACTTGCTTTTGATTTTACTGGCTCATAGGTGGAAGGGACTTGCCTTGCCTTGGAGGAGACTGGACTGTGGACTTCTGAGTTAATGCTGAAATAAGACTTTTGGGGACTGTTGGGAAGGTATGATTGGTTTTGGAATGTAAGCACATGAGATTTGGCAGGGGCCAGGAGTGGAATGATATGGTTCGTCTCTGTGTCCTCACCCAAATCTCATCTTGTAGCTTCTATAATTCCCATGTGTTGTGGGAGGGACCCAGTGGGAGGTAATTGAATCATGCAGGCAAATCTTTCTCGTGCTGTTCTCATGATATTGAGTAAGTCTATTGAAATCTGATGGATTTAAAAATGGGAATTTCCCTGCATAAACTCTCTCTCTTTTTTTGCTGCCACCCATGTAAGATGTGACTTGCTTCTCCTTGCCTTCCATCATGATTGTGAGGCCAATTCAACCACGTGGATCTGTAACTCCATTAATCCTTTTTGTTTGTAAATTACCCAGTCTCAGGTATGTCTTTGTCAGCAGCATGAAAATGAACTAATATGCATCCCTGCCTTGCCCGCAGCCACCCATGGTCATTCCCAGCCTTTAGTAGCCATCCTCCTACTCTCTATGCTCACGAGTTAAATTGTTTTGATTTGGAGATCCCACACAAAATAGTGACAACGTGTGATGTTTATCTTTCTGTGTCTGGCTTATTTCACTTAAGATAATGATCTCCAGTTCTATCCATGTTGTTGCAAACGACAGACTTTTATTCTTTTTTATGGCTAATACTCCATTGTGTATAAGTACCACATTTTCTTTACGTATTTATCTGTTGATGGAAACTTAGGTTTCTTCCAAATCTTTGCTATTGTGAACAGTGCCGCAACAAACATAATAGCACAGGTAAGTCTTTGATACACTGATTTCCTATCTTTTGGGTATATAACCAGCAGTGGGATTGCTGGATTGTATGGTAGCTCTGTTTTCAGCTTTTTGGGGAACCTCCAAACTTTTCTCCATAGTGGTTGTACCAACTTACTTTCCAACCAGTGGTGTATAAGGGTCCTCTTTTTGCCACATCCCTGCCAGCGTTTGTTATTGCCTGTCTTTCGGGTAAAAGCCATTTTAACTGAAGTGAGATGATACCTCATTATAGATTTGATTTGCACTTCTCTGATGATCAATGATGTTGACCACCTTTATATATGTCTATTTGCCATTTGTATTCCTCTCTTGAGAAATATCTATTTAAATCTTTTGCCCATTTTAAGATTAGATTATTAGTTTATTTCCTAGAGAGTTGTTTGAGCTTCTTGTATATTCTGGTTGTTAATCTATTGTCAGACTGGGAGTTTGCATGTATTTTCTCCTATTTTGTGGGTTGTCTCTTCATTTTGTTGATTTATTTCCTTTGTTGTGCAGAAGCTTTATAACTTGATGTAATCCCATTTGTCTACTTTTGTATTGATTGTCTGTGAGGCAATGTTAAAGAAATTTTTGCCTATACCAATGTCCTGGAGAGATTCCCTAATATTTTCTTGTAGTAGTTTTATATTTTGAGGTCTTAGATTTAAGTTGTTATTCAGTTTGGAGTTGATTTGCATATATGGCAAGAGATAGGGGTCTAGTTTTATTCTTTTGCATACAGATACCCAGTTTTCTGAACACCATTTATTAAAGAGACTCTTATCCACTGTATGTTCATGACATCTTTGTAAAAAATGAATTCACTGTAGGTGTGTGGATTTGTTTCTGGGTTCTCTATTCTGTTTTCTTGGTCTATGTGTCTGTTTTTATGCCAGCACCATGTTGTTTGATTACTATAGTTTTGTACTGTAATTTGAAGCTAAGTAATGTTCTTTTTGCTCAGAATAGCTTTGGCTATTCTGGGTATTTTGTGATTTCATATAAATTTTAGGACAGTTTTTTTCTATTTCTGTGAACTACGCCATTGGTATTTTCATACGAATTGCATTGAATCTGTAGATTGCTTTGGGTAGCATGGACTACCATGGGTAGCATGGACGTTTTAACAACATTGATTCTTCCAGTCCATGAACATGTAAATATTTCCATGTTTTTGTGTCCTATTCAATTTCTTTCATCAGAGTTTTATAGTTTTCATTGTAAAAATTTATCACTTCCTTGGTTAATTCTTAGGTATTTAACTTTATGTGTAGCTATTGTAAATGAGATTACTTTTCAAATTTTTTCAGTTTGTTTACTTTTGGCATATAAAAATAATACTGAATTTTTCTGTTGATTTTGTATCCTACACGTTTACTTAATTTGTTTAATAGTTCTAATCATGGTTTGGTGGAATCTCTGCATTTTTTCCAAATGTAAGATTATATCGTCTACAAGCAAGAATAATTTGACTTTTTTTTTTTTCCTAAGAGAATGCCGTTTATTTCTTTTTCTTTTCTGATTGCTCTAGTTTGGACTTTGAGTGCTATGTTGAATAACAGTGGTAAAAGCAGTCATCCTTCAGTTCCAAATCTAAAAAGTAAGGCTTTCAGTTTTTGCTCATTCAATATAATCTTAATTGTGGGTCTGTTATATATAGCTTTTCGTATGTTGAGGTATATTCCTTTTATCTTCAGTTTCTTTAGGTTTTTTTTTTTTTTTTTTCCGAGGGCCGTTGGACTTTATCAAATGGTTTTTCAGCATCATTTGAAATGAAATGGTTTCCGTCCTTCATTCTGTTAATCTGATGTATCACACTGATTGATTTGCATATGTTAACCCATTCTTGCCTCTCTGGGGTAAATCATACTTGGTCATGGTGAATGATCTTTTTAATGTATTGTTGAATTCAGTTTGCTGGTATTTTGCTGGGAATTTTTGCATCAATGTTCATTCATCAGATATATTGGGCTGTAGTTTTAATTTTATTTATTTATTTATTTTTTAATGTATCCTTCTCTGGTTTTGTTGTCAGGGTCTAATAATACTGGCCTTGTGTAATGAATTTAAAAGCACTTTTTCCATTTTTTTGAAACAGTTTGAGTAGGATTGGTATTAGTTTTTCTTTAAATGTTTGGTAGAATTTAGCAGTGAAGCCATTGGTTCCCAGGTTTTTCTTTACTGGGATCCTGTTAAATATGCTTTGATCTCATTATGTGTTACTGGTCTATTCAGGTTTTGGATTTCTTCATGAGTCAATCTAAGTAAGTTCTATGTGTCTAGGCATTTATCTCTTTCTTCAAGATTTTCCAATTTATTGGCATATAGTTGCTCATAGTAGCCATTAATGATTCTTAGAATTTTTGCAGTATCTTTTGGAGTGTCTCCTTTTTTATCTCTGATTTTATGTATTTGAGTCTTCTTTTTTTCTTAGTCTGGATAAAGCTTCATCAGTTTCCTTTGTTTTCTTCATTTCAAATTTATTTATTTCTGCTGTGATCTTTATTTCTTTTCTTGTACTAATTTTGGGTTTAGCTTGCTCTTCCTTTTCTAGTTCTTTAAAATGCATCGTTAGGTTATTTATTTGAAGTTTTTCTTCTTTTTTAATGTAGGCAGTGATAGCTATACATTTTTCTCTTAGTACTACTTTTGCCGTGTCCCATAGGCTTTGGTATGTTGTGAATCCATTATAATTTGTTTCAAGAAATTTTTCAATTTCCTACTTAATTTCTTCATTGACCCACAGGTCATTCAGGAGCAAATTGCTTAATTTTCATGTGCTTGTATAGTTTCCAAAATTCCTCTTGTTATTCATTTCTAGTTTTATTCCACTGTGGTCAGAGAAGATGCTGATATTATTTCAATTTTTTGAATGTATTAAGACTTGTTTTGTGGCTTAATATATGGTCTATCCTTGAGAATAATCCATTGGCTGAGGAGAAGAATGTTACTCTATAGCCTTTGTACAAAGTGCTCTATAAACATATAGTAGGTTCACTAGTTCTATAGTGCAGATTACTTTCAATGTTCCTTTCTTGATTATCTGTCTGATTGATCTGTTCAGTGCTGAAAGTGAGGTGTTCATGTCTCCAACTACTATTGTGCTGGAGTCTGTCTCTTTTTAGCTCCAATATTTGCTTTATATATCTGTGTGCTCCATTGTTGGGTACATATATATTTACTATCATTATATCCTCTTGATGAATTGACCCCTTTATCATTATATAATGACCTTCTTTGCCTTTTTTTAAACAGTATTTTCCTTGAAATCCATTTTGTTTGGTGTAAGTATAGATATTCCTGCTCTATTTTTGTTTCCCTTGGCAGGTAATATAATTTTTATCTATGTGTATCTTTATAGGTGCAGTGTGTTTCTTGTAGACAACAGATCAATGGGTCTTGTTTTTTACTCCATTTTGGTGGTCTATGTCTTTTGATTGGAGAGTTTAGTCCATTTACATTCCATGTTATTCAAGGTAAGTAAGGACTTCTGCCATTTTATTTGTTTTCTGATTGTTTTATGGTTTCATCCTTTTGCCTTCCTGTCTTTTAATAAGGTGACTTTCTCTAGTGGTATGCTTTAGTTTCTTGTTTTTTATTTTTTTGTATCCATTTTATATTTTTTGATTTGAGGTTACATGAAACTTGCAAATACTATTTTATAACCCATTATTTTAAACTGATGACAACATAACACTCACCAACATGCAGAAACAAAACTAAAATAATGTCTGTGTTTAGCTTCATTTCCCCACTTTTTGCTGTTTCTCTTAATGTCTTATTTTACTGTTTATGTTTTGAAAAGTTATAATTGATTAGTTCATCATTTAATCTTTCTAAATTGAAAACTAAATTGATTAGTTCATCATTTAATCTTTCTGCTTAAGACAAGAACAGTTTATATATCACAATTAAATGGTTATACTATTCTGTGTTTTTCTGTGTGCTTATTATTACCAGTGAGTTTTGTACCTTCAGATGATTTATTCTTGCTTATAAACCTCCTTTTCTTTCAGATTGAAAAACTCTCTTTAGTATGTTTTGTAGGACAGGTCTAGTGTTGATAAAATCCCTTAGCTTTTGTTGCTTAGGAAGGTCTTTGTTTCTCCATGCTTAAAGGATATTTTCACCGATATACTCTTCTAGGGTAAAGGTTTCTCTTTCAGCACTTTAAATATGTCATGCTAGTCCCTCCTGGCTTATTAGGTTTCCACTGAAAAGTCTTCTGCCAGAGATGGATTGGGATTTCAATGTATAATTGTTTCCTTTCTCTTGCTGCTTTTAGGATCCTTTCTTTATCCTTGACCATTGGAAGTTTGATTAAAAGATGCCTTGAAGTAGTCTTCTATGTGTTAAATCTGCTTGCTGTTCTATTGCCTTGTTGAATGTTGATTTCATTCTCTAAGTTTGGGAAGTTCTCTGATAATCTTTTGAATAAACTTTTTACTCCTCTCTTTTCCTACCTCTGCTCTAATGCCAGTACCTCTTAGATTTGCCCTTCTGAGGCTATTTTCTAGATCTTGTAGGTGTGCTTCATTTTTAATTTTTTATTATTTTGTCTCCTCTGCATATTTTCAAATAGCTAGTCTTCAAGTTCACTAATTCTTCTGCTTGACCAGTTCTGTATTTAAGAGACTCTGATGCATTCTTTATTATTTCAATTGCATTTTTAAACTCTAGATCTTTTGCTTATTTATAATTATTTCAATCTCTTTGTTAAATTTAGCTGATAGAATTCTGAATTCTTTCTCAGTGTTATTTTGAATTACTTTGAGTTTCCTCAACACAGCTATTTTGGATTCTCTGTCTAAATGGTTACATATTTCTGTCTCTCCAGGATTGGTTCCTGGTGCCTAATTTATTTCATTTGGTGGTTCATGTTTTCCTCTATGGTGTTGGTCAAGTCCAACAATGCTGTTATTTTTACAGACTCATAGAGGTACTACCTTGGTAGTCTTGGAAAAGATATGAAAGAATTCTCTGAATTACAAGGCAGAGATTCTTGTTCTTTTCCTTTCTTTCTCCAAAACAAATGGAGACTCCTGAATGGAGACTTTCTGTTCTGAGCCACCAGGAACTGGGGCTGTGGTGATGCAAGCATTCCTGTTGCCATCAACACTGAGATTGGGCTAGGTCAGCTCTGAAGCCAGCACAGCACTGGGCCTTACCCATTGTCTTTTTCTTGAAGGTGGTGAGTTCTCCCAGGGCCAGGTGTGTCTACAGATGCTGTCTGGAAGCCAGGTATGGAAATAAAATAACCTTTGCAATTTACCTGATGTTCTATTCTACTGCAGCTAAGTTGGCACTCAAACCACAATAGTCTTTCCCACTCTTCCTTCTTCTTTCCTTCGGCAAAGGAGCCTCTTCCTGTGGCCACCACCACTGGTCCACGGGGTTTTCTGAAAGGCCACCGTCGGTGTTCGCTTAAAGCTCAAGGAGTCCTCTGTCAGCTTGTGGTGAATCCTGCCAGGCCTGGGATTAGCAGGGAAATAGGCTCCCTTCTGGCCAAGGGAAGGTCCAGAAATACTGTTTAAGAACCAGGCCTGGACTCAGGGACCCCAAGATCATGCTTGTTGCCCTACCCCTCTTTGTCCAGGATGGTACCTAGGGTGGAAGACAATGTTCCCTTTACTTTTCCCTCTGCTTTTCTCTAATACAAGGAATCTTTCACCATAGTCACTACAGTGGGAATGGGCTGGGTCACCTGTAAAGCCAACATGTCTCAGAGTCCAAGGCCCATGGTGTATTTCCTGAGTTTTGCTATTGGTTATTCAGGGCCCAGGGCTCCTGAGTCAGCAGGTGATGAATCCTGCAAGGACTGGGTGCTTCCTCTGAAGGCAGGGAGTTCCCTTTAGGCTCAGGCTATGTCTAGAAATGTCCAGGAGCTAGGGACTGAAATGGGTGTGTCATGACTCTGCCTAGTGCCCTGTCCTACTATGGCTGAGCTGGTATTCAAGATGCAAGACAAAGTCCTCATTACTCTTTGCTCTCCTCTTTTTAACCAGAAGAAAGAATTAATTTTTTGTTACTGTAAGCTGTACTACTGGTGTTGGCGAAGAGATAGTGCAAGCACTCTTTTAGCCATGCCAGCTGGTGTCTCCCTATGTCATATGATACCATAGTCCACTGGTTCTAAGTCCAGCTTAGTACTGGCAATTACCTAGGAATTGCAGCCTTTGTGTTATAGACTGCCTTTCAAGTTTACCTAAAGACCCAGAGTACTTCAGTCCATGGTAGCGAGGCTTGCTGTGAAAGTTAAGTTCCAACTACCGGATTGGGTGATTCCCTTCTGTCTAGGGCTGATCTAAATGCTCACTCCATGTGTTGGCACTGGTTTTATTCTCCCCTGTGACTGAGAAGCACTGAGCTAACTGTAAAGTCTTCCAGTCGCTGCACACTCTCCCCTAAAATGCACAGATTCTCTCTCTGTCACAGGCCACTGCTGGGGATTGGGGAGATGTGGCACTGTCAATTCAAGACTGTCTTTCCTGCCCTCCTCTATGCCTCTTTTTGCAATATGAAGTTAAAACCAGGTACTGTGATTGCTCACCTCTTTTTTGGTTCTTGTGACCATGTTTCTTTGTGTGCAGATAGTTGTTAAAATTTGGTGTTCTATTGGGGGAGAAAAATGATGTAGGCTTTTAGTCCACCATCTTACTCTGGCCTTCTGTTTTTCCATTTCTTTTTGTCATTTTGAATTGCTTTCTTTAGTGTTTAAGCATTTTATTTGTAGAGATCTTTTACCTCCTTGGTTAAATGTATTCCTGGATATTTAATTTACTTTTTGTAGCTATTGTAAATAGACTTGCCTTCTTGATTTTTTTCTTGGCTAAATCATTATTGTTGTACTGATATTTATACACTGATTTTGTATCCTGTAACTTTACTGGATTCATTTATCAAATCTAAAAGATTTTCAGTGGAGTCTATGTTTTTGTAAGTATAAATCATATAATTAACTAAGAGGGATAATTTGATTTCCTATTTTCCAATTTAGATGCCTTTTATTTTTTTCTCTCGCCTGATTGTTCTCACTAGGACTTCCAATACTATGTTGAATAAGAGTTATAAAAGTGGACAACCTTGTCTTGAGACAAGAGATGCCTTCTAAGATGAAGAGCCTTCTAAGAGAAAAGACTTTCATGTTTGGTTCATTTAGTATGATGTTAGCTGTGTGTATGACCTTATTTTGAAGCATGTTCCTTCTATGCCTAGTTGGTTGAGAGTTTTTATCAGGAAGAGGTGTTTAATTTTATTTAATGCTTTATCTCTGTCTATAGAGATGATAACAGGATTTTTGTCCTTCAGTCTGTTGATGTGATATATCATGTTTATTGATTTGCACATGTTGAACAATGCTTGCATTTCTAGTATGAAACTTACTTGATCATGGTATATTATCTTTTTGATGTGTTGTTGGATTTGGCTTGTTAGTATTTTATTGTGAATATTTGCATCTATGTTCATCAGAGATTTTGGCCTGTAGTTTTGTTGTTGTCATGTATCTTTCTGGTTTTGCTGTCAAGGGGATGCTGTCCTCATACGATGACTGAGGGAGGAAGAATTTCTTCCTCTTCGATTTTTGGGAAAAGTTTCAGGAAGATTGGTACTAGTTCTTGGTACATTTGGTAGAATCTGGCTGTGAATCCATCCAGTCTTAGGCTCTTCTTTCTTGGCAGTTTTTTTTTTCCCCCCTGATGCACTCAGTAGTTTCAGTTTTTCAGAAATTCATTCATTTCCTCTAGGTTTCCCAGTTGGTCACTGTAGAGTTGTTCAAAATAGCCTCAGATAATCTTTTTTATTTCTGTGGTGTCAGTTGTAATGTCTCTTTTTTCATTTCTGATTTTGTTTATTTGGATCTTCTCTCTTTCTTTGTTAGTCTATCTAGTGGTTTGTTAATTTTGTTTCTTTTCAAAGGTCCACCTTTTCATTTCATTGATATTTTGTGTTTTTTAGATCTCTATTTAATTTTGTTCTGCTCTGCTCTTTATGTTTTTTCCTGCTAATTTTGGGCTTGGCTTGTTCCTGATTTTCTCTTTTCTTAAAGTACATTGTTAGAATATTAATTTGTAATCTGTCTACTTTTTTTTTTTTTTTTTTTGAGACAACCTCACTGTGTCAACCAGGCTAGAGTGCAGTGGCATGATCTCAGCTCACTGCAGCCTTCACCTTCCTGGTTCAAGTGAGTCTCATGCCTCAGCTACCTTAGTAGCTGGGATTATAGGCATGTGCCACCATGCCCCGCTAATTTTTGTATTTTTAGTAGAGATAGGGTTTCACCATGTTGACCAGGCTAGTCTCAAACTCTTGGCCTCAAGTGGTCCACCTGCCTCAGTCTTCCAAAATACTGGAATTTCAAGAGTGAGTCACTGTGCCTGGCCCCTCTCTACTTTTTTGATGAAGGCATTTATTGTTACAAACTTCCATCTTAACACTGCTTTTGCTATATTCCATAAGTTTTAGTATGTGGTATTTCCATTTTCACTTGTTTCAGCAATTTTTTTGATTTCCATCTTAATTCCTTTGTCAATCCACTTGTAATTCAGGAGCAGGTTGTTTAATTTCCATGTATTTATATAGTTTTTAAAGTCCTTCTTGGTATTGATTCTTAGTGTTGTTCCATTGTGGTTTGGGAAGATACTTGATATAATTTTAATGTTAAAATATTTGTTGAGACTAGTTTTATGTACTAATATATGTTCTATCCTGGAGAATATTCCATGTGCTGATGAAAATAATATATATTCTGCTATTGTTGAATAGGATGTTTTATAAATGATTGTTAGGTTTATTTGGTTTAATGTACTATTTAAATCCAGTGCTTCTTTGTTGACTTCCTGGCTAGATAATTTTGTCTAATGCTTAAAGTGGAATGTTAATGTCTATCTCTCTATATTTATTCATATTTACTTTATGAATATGGGTGCTGCAGTGTTGGGTACATGTATATTTAAAATTATTATATTATCTTGTTGGATTGTTCCATTTATCATCATATAATAACCTTCTTAGTCTTTTTTTAAAACTGTTTTTAACTTAGTCTGTTTTATTTGATACAACTATAGCTATACCTGCTTGATTTTGTTTTTGCTTGCATGTAATATCCATTTCCATACCTTCACTTTCACTAGTAAGGTTAGTTTCTTTTAAGCAGCAAACAGTTGCATTATTTTTTTATCATCCATTTAGCTATTGTATATCTTTTAAGTGGAAAATGTAATCTATTTACATTAAAGGTATTATTGATATATGAGGCTTTATCCCTGTCATATTATTAATTATTTAGTGGTTGTTAAATATTTTTTTTGTTCTTCCTCTTTCTTTTATTATCATTGTTTGGTTTAGTGGATTTCTTTAGTGGTACCATTTAAGTCCTTTCTCATCCTTATTTGTGTGATTGCCTTAGTAATAAGTTTATTTTTTAAACATTACTTTTAATTTAATTGATTTTTAAAAAACTTTTAAGTTCAGGATTACAATTACAGGTTTATTATGTAGGTAAATTGCATGTCATGCCAACTGGAAGTTTTATAGTTTTATATTTTAATGATGGTAAGTTTTCTCTTTTACTTCCAGGCTTAGGACTCCTTTAAGTATTTCTTGTAAGGCCAGTCTAGTAGTAACTAATTTACTCAGCATTTTCTTATCTGAAAAAGACTTTATTTATCTTTCATTTATGAAGGATAATTTTACTGGATATACAATTCTTACTGGGTAGTTTTTCTTTTCTTTCAACACTTTGACTCTATAATCTCACTTTGTTCTAGCCTGTAAGGTTTCTGCTGAGAAAATTCCTGTTTAGTTTCTAGCCTGCAAGTTTTCTGCTAAGAAAACTTCTGTCTTAGTCTGATGGGATTTTTCTTGTAGGTGACTAGACACTTTTGTCTTGTTATTTGTATGATTCACTCCTTATCTTTGACTTTAGACAGTCTGACTATTATGTGCAGTGAGTAAGACCTTTTTGTGTTGTATCTGCTTGGAGATCACTGACCTCCTATATCTGGATGTTTAACTTTCTTGCTAGATTTGGGAAGCTTTCATCTATTATTTTGTTAAAGAGGTTGTCTAATTCTTTTGTTCACTCTTTACACTTGGGGATACCAATAACTCAAATATTCAGTCACTACACATTATCCCAAAGATCATGAAGGGTTTTCTAGTTCTCTTTTATTCTTTTTCTTTACTTTTACCTGATTGGATTATTTCAAAAGACACATCTTCAAGTTTTGAGATGTATTCTTCTGCTTGATCTAGCCTATTCTTGACAGTTTCAAATGTATTTTGTATTTCTTTTAATTAATTCTTCATTTCCAGAATTTTTGTGGTATACAAAAATTGAATGAACCCGGAATTCATTCAAATCTTGAATGAAACATTCTTTGTATTGGTTTTCTCTTGTATTTCAATTAATTTCTTTAAAATCAATTTTTAGAGAGCATTAGGACAAATACCTAATGCATGTGGGACTTAAAACCCAGATGATGAGTTGATAGGTGCAGCAAACCACCATGGCACATGTATACCTATGTAGCAAACCTGCATGTTCAGCACACGGATCCCCGAAATTAAAGTAAAATAAAAAAAAATCAAGATTTTGAATTCTTTATCTGGTATTTCAAGAATTTGTTTTCAATTAAAATCTATTGCTAGTACTATTATGTTCCTTTGGAGGTGTCATCTTTACTTGCTTTTTTGTTTCCTGTGTCTTTGGGTAGATATTTGTACATCTGGTATAACAGTTACTTCTTCCTTTTTACTTCTTATTTTTAATTTACGTTCATAGGAAATGACTTTTTCCTGAAAATATATCTGTGCTGTTTGTTGGGTAGGGCACTTTGACTTTGATTTTGAGTGCACACAATAGTGTTGTCTCTATATGAATTCTTTGGCTGTTAACGACATTAGTGGTATTTGTGATTTCCTTAGTGGGTTAGCATGCAGTTATTAGTGGTAGCTGTCTTGAAGTCGTGCTGGGCACTGGGATACCAGGTGGACCAGTCATCAGGTCTCTGTGGTGGTAGTGGTGAGCTAAACATGTCCATCCTTGGATCCCTGGGCAGTATGCTTTGGCTCTGGGGTTGGCAGTTACCATCACGTAACTTCCTGGGCTTCCAGGTGGCTTGCTTGAATGCCGGTGATAGCAGCAGTAGACTAGACAACTGAATGGGTTCTCAGGCTCCTTGGCAACTGGTGTGGCTTGGGCAATGATAGTGGTAGTGGAAGGACAATTCTCTAGGGCCTGAATAGTGTACATTTATTCATGTTGGTGGCTGCAATGGGCTGGGAATGCCATTCTCCATGCCTGAAGGTGGTGCCAACAGATAGGTACCAGCTGAGTCAGTAGTCGCCAGGAATTTAGGCCCAACCTCAGGCCCCCAGCATGAGTGCTCAGGTGCTTAACATAGTGGACTGGATTGGACAATTCCCAGGGCCCTGGCCTATGTGCCCTGTCTTGGGGGAAGGGCAAAGCTGGCCTAGATAGGTGGTCTTGTGCTCAGGCACCCTCATGGTGAGAGCAGACACAACCTGTGGTGGGTGTGGGTGGGGTGATCCTCAGGCCCAAGGCAGAATGGTTAGGTAAAGGGCAGTAGCAGCGGTGCTGATGCCCTGCCACTGACAGGGTGGAGCCAGCCTCAGTGGCCACAGCCTGGGCAAGTGGATGGGGAACATGTGTCCTCTAACACCTGAGTGCCAGTGGGGACTACTTTTAGTCCTGGTAGTGGTAACCTGCACCTATCTCATGCCTTAGCCCCAGCTGCAAGAGTCCTTGTCCAGCTCACAAATAAGTCCCAGAGTCAACATGTGCTCTGCTCATTTCCCACTCTCAGGGCTGGCAGTGCTTGCTTCCCAGCCCTGGCAGCTAAAGTGCACACTTGACTTGCTTCTCAGGCATGGCTGTGGTAGCCTATTCCTAACTTGTGACCCAGTCTCATCAGTGACAACCCGAGCTTCCCTTATCCTTCAGTCCTGACACGCTGGGGCCCAAGATTGTGTAGTATCTGTTGAAGGCTAGTATTAAAAATAGAACCTTGCTGTAGCCACTTAGGTCTCAGAGAGAGTATGGGCCCCAGCATGAGTTCCCCACTGGAGTAGTTCTGTGTCACAGTCTTCCAGCAGCTACTGTGTTCGTTTCAGGACTTGGGAGGGTCGAGGGGCTCTCTCATGGCCAGGATTGGATGGCAGTGTAGGCTGCTGGAAGTCTCTTGCTTACCCTTTCCCTGTGTTGGGAAGTCACTCTCCGCTCCCAGTCAATCCTGGCTAAGTAGGTTGCTTTTCTTCCTTCTCCTTTCTTGCATTTGGTGTTTTCTGTCACTTTTCTGTTGCATACCAGCGTTCTCTTGGATAATGTATTTGACGTGTGATTGTCTGTATGCCATTTTGGTTCTTCTCGATGGAGGAGGCAAACATGAAATGCTAGTCAGCCATCTTGAAGTTCCTTAAATATTCTTTTTCAATATTTTAAATAGCTTGGTAGTTTACTATTTAAGATGAACATTCTCATACCTATACCTTTCTGCATATCCATGATTGTCTTTTTAGAATAAATTTTAGAAATTAAATAATTAAACAGTTTTAAAATTTTGATGTCTTTAGTGCATATTATAAAACTTTCCAGAAAGGTAATTCTACTTTGTGTTATGCAAAAAGTGTTTGAGTGTATTTTCTTACACTTCCCTTCCACCATTACCAAGAAATGCTCTGTTTTTATTCTGATATTTATTATTCTATTGTAGTTTAACTCATTACATTCCTCATTAATAAAACTGAATGTTATATAAATTTATTGATTATAATTTTTTAGAAAACATTCTCTATTCCATGATCTTTGGCCATTTTTGATGAGTTATTTCAATTTTTTAAAAATTTAAAGTAAATCTATGTTTTACTGAATTTAATTCATTATATATGTTGCAAATAATCCTCTAGGCTATAGTTTGCTTTTAATTTTTTAAAGGATTTTATTAGTATAAGTTTTTGATGTGGTCAAATTGACCAATTTTTTTCTCCATGCCTTTCATTTTTTAAAATTATTATACTTTAAGTTTTGAGATACATGTGCAGAGCATGCAGTTTTGTTACATAGGTATACACGTGCCATGGTGGTTTGCTGCATCTAACAACCCGTCATCTGCATTAAGTATTTCTCCTAATGCTATCCCTCCCCTAACCCCCCACTACCTGACGGGCCCTGTTGTGTGATGTTCCCCTCCCTGCGTCCATGTGTTCTCATTGTTCAACTGCCACCTATGAGTTAGGACATGCAGTGTTTGGCTTTCTATTCTTGTATTAGTTTGCTGAGAATGATGGTTTCCAGCTTCATCTATATCCCTGCAAAAGACATGAACTCATCCTTTTTATGGCTGCATAGTATTCCATGGTGTATGTGTGCCACATTTTGTTTATCCAGTCTATAATTGATGGGCATTTGTGTTGGTTCCAAGTCTTTGCTATTGTGAATAGTGCTGCAATAAAAATATATGTGCATGTGTCTTTATAGTAAACTATAATCCTTTGGGTATATACCCAGTAATGGGATTGCTGGGTCAAATGATATTTCTGGTTCTAGATCCTTCAGGAATCAGCACACTATCTTCCACAATCGTTGAACTAATTTACACTCCCACCAACAGTGTAAAAGTGTTCCTATTTCTTCATATCCTCTCCAGCATCTGTTGTTTCCTGACTTTTTTAATGATCGCCATTCTAACTGGCGTGAGATGGTATCTCATTGTGGTTTTGATTTGCACTTCTCTAGTGACCAATGATGATGAGTTTTTTTTCATATGTTTGTTGACCACATCAATGTCTTCTTTTGAGAAGTGTCTGTTCATATCCTTTGCCCACTTTTTGATGGGGTTGTTTTCTTGTAAATTTGTTTAAGTTCCTTGTGGATTCTGGATATTAGCCCCTTGTCAGATGGATAGATTGCAAAAATTTTCTTCTATTCTGTAGGGTGCCTGTTCACTCAGATGATAGTATCCTTTGAGGTGCAGAAGCTCTTTAGTTTAATTAGATACCATTTGTCAATTTTGGCTTTTGTTGCCATTACTCTTGGTGTTTTAGTCATGAAATCTTTGCCCATGCCTAGGTCCTAAATGGTATTGCCTAGGAAAACCTAGGTAATATCCTTCTCTATGCCTTTCTAAATTAATAACTTTCACTCTAAAACATTTACCAATTTTTTTTTTTGAGATGCAGTCTCACTCTATTGCAAGATGGAGTGCAGTGGCGTGATCTTGGCTCCCTGCAAGCTCCAACTCCCTGGTTCAAGCTATTCTTCTGCTTCAGCCTCCCAAGTAGCTGGGATTACACCATGTTCAGCTAATTTTTGTATTTTTAGTAGAGATGAAGTTTCACCATGTTGGCCAGGATGGTCTCGATCTTCTAACCTCATGATCCACCCACCTCAGCCTCCCAAAGTGCTGGGATTACAGGCATGAACCACTGCACCCAGCCAAACATTTACCTATTTTATACTACATGGTTTACTTTACTTTTTACATTAAAATATTTAATCTGGATTTTATTATTTTGTGATTTATGGATTGAGGCATTGAACATCAATGATTGGTTAATTATTCACCTTTCCCATACTGATATCATAATATCCCATACTGATATCAAAATATCATTTTATCACTTAATATAGATATCTATTCATCTTTGGATTTTCCATCCTGTTCTGTGGATCTGGTTATTCTTCCTCTGGCAGTATCACACTTCAATTTAGGTCAGGTTTATATTATAATACATTTTGGAAGCTGAAGGTAATAATCCTTGTAATTATTCCTCCTCTTTTGTTTTTTCTTTTATTTATTTATCATTTTGTGTGTGTGTGTGTGTGTGTGTGTGTGTGTGTTTGTGTGTGTGCTGTACCATTAAGTAAAATGCTGGATTTTGACTTGATGTGGATATCCTCTGTCATCTCAATAAGTATGTTTCTATTGACAGTGTATAAAAGCTTTTATTTTCTTTTTTATGGGATGTTATATTTTATCGACTTTTTAGGAACTATGTAGTTATGTGTTTGTTTCCCCTTAACCATTTATTTATGAACCTGATATAATATATTTATAGATTTCCAATTGTTAAATTGAAGAGTATTTTTGGCTATTCTCTTTTGGTTATGTTCTCATAATAGACTGTAGATTTTCAAACCTTTATTATTAACTGAGTCAGGTTGTGTGTGTGTGTGTGTGTGTGTGTGTGTGTGGTATTCATCTTGACTTTCTATCACATTTAGGGTTACTCTAAAACATGAGTTGGGGCCTTTCACTGTTGTTTTATGCAGTTTAAATAATACTGGAACTGTCTGTTTTTGAAGGTTGGAGGGAAATTTTTCCTTCACAACTACTTTCTAAACTGCCTTCTACTAACACATTTTTGGACAACTTTTTCAATTCCTTCCATAGTTTTTCATCATTCCCTGTTTCAAATCAATAAATGTGTCAGTTACAATAATTTGCATTTTTTTCTATTAGACATAAATTCTGTTTTTACAATTTCATTATGGAAGTTGGATGTCAATTTTTATTTTGTGGTTTATGTTTAAATTATTTCAGTGTAATTGCAAGGAGAAAATATGGCTTCCTTTTCAAAATTAAAATAAAGATATAATTCAGTCTGGATAAAGCATTATCTGAAATAAGAAACTGGGACTAGTGTTTTTCTCTGCTACTTATTTCAATGCTTCTAGTTTGCTTTACTAAAATATACTTGTTCGGTAGGGTAGAAATTCCTCCTTCTATAGTCATGGAAGTCATGGAGGTTTTAATAGCACTTTCGTAGTCACACCAATTTAAATGTTTTCCAACAGAATAGTCTAGCCTTGTCCTCTTTGAGCTAATGATTGCACAACAGCCAGAATAAGCAACTTCAAACAAAAAGGGGAACATATAATTCTTCTCACTGTTTAAGTCTTCCTATTGCACTTAGGGTAAAATACAGAATTCTTGCTATGTGGAAGCTTCTGCATAATCCCACTCCAACCTACATCATTGTTGGCTTTCTGTGGTCTCATGATCTCACCATGCTCTGGACACACAGATTTTCCCTTATATTCCTTTGCACTAGACACTCCTGCCTGCTCTACAGCCTTGGCCCATTCTCTCCCTCTGCCTGGAACACTCTTGCCTCCCGGCAGCACTTAGCAGCATTCTGCCATTCTTTAGTTCTCAGCTTCAAAAGGCCACTACCTCAATGAGCCCTCCCAGCACCCTCTTAGCCCCTCTGAATTAGATCTCCATGTTGTACTCTCTGATAAGCCCCTGGTTAATCTCAGGAACTCTGAGGGAAGGACGGATTTAAATTCTGGATCTACTATTCATTAACTTTGTGATTCTGGGCAAGTTATTTAAACTTTCCATATTTCAGTTTCCCTATTTATAAAATAGAAATAAAAATACCTATTTCCCATGATTAGGAACTTCGGCTCTACCAACAAGAGTCCAAATGAGTACACACACAGAGATGAACATCTTAAAACAGTGCTTGGCACATGTTAAATACTTGCTGTCTTAGACTTTATTATTATTTCTTTTATATTATATAACTTAGTTTACATAACTATGCATTTGTAGAAATGTTTGTTTCATGTCTATTTTACCCTACTAGACTGTAAAGACTAAGTCTTGGAAGAGTAGGTTCTGGGCTTATTCATCACTATATACCAGTTTTTACAAAAGGATGTAGATATATATCTTGAATAAATGATTATTTATTGCTTTCTTTCTTTATGTTCTTTTTTCTTTGTAGTTTTAATACTCTTGTAAACTTTGCTAAAATCTTTCAAGAGATATTTTCTCTTCATGTAATAGGTAAAAATTAAGGATGTGACAATTTTATCTCTGTTTTAATGATACAGTTTACTATCTTAATTGACTGTTTTTCCCCAAATACTTTCACCAGACACCCAGTTTTATGGTGCAGGGATGGATTAATGCAATGAAATGATTTTTATAACACAGTCTCTTGCTGTGATAATTTTTTTCCTTTCTTATTGGTCTTCATCTTGAATCCTTTTAATTTTCACAGCAGATATTGGCTGAATGGAGTAGGGAAGAGAAAATGTCTCACTATTGACAAGATTCAACACCAAACCCATGAAACACATCCATTTCCAGTGGTGTGGCTTCTCTCCTGTTGTCTTCTGGCATCCCCTTGCCACCTGGATATTTGGTTGTACTGTTGGACATGTCTGTTATTTAACTTTTTCTAGCAACATCAGTGACACTTTCAGCCTCTGGGAATGCCTATGATACATGCTTGCCACAATGCACTCTGCTAAACATTCAGTTGAGCAAATGAGTAATAACACATGGGACAGCGAGCCTACTAGAGGACTTTCTCATAGTTTACTGGTGATGACAGAAGTGGGAGGAAGCCAAACACCAATGTGAGGTCATGCCACCCATTAGTTAGGAATGGAGGACTGTCCCTGCTAATGTGGGTGCTCCCACAACAGATTTGAAGAAGAAATTGTCAGCAGAGAGACAATTCCCTGCCTCTGTTTCCTCTGTTGCTCCTTGCATAGTGCTTATCAGCTACCAACCCACTGCACTGGCCAAGATTTAGAAACCACACTAAACAAAACTCATCTTTTCTCCCCTCTACTGGACCTAAATGATTTACTATGCACTCAGAGAAACTCTGATGGAACCTGTCTCAATTCACCATGGGACCAAAAATCTTTATTCTGTAAAGATGAACAAATGGAGGAAAACAGAAGCTGGAGAAAATTTAGCAGTTAAAAAAAAAATGTCCATCTGAGTCAGTGTCTTCCTACGAAGCAGAGTTTTTATGAGAAATGCATGCAACTGTGGAAAATATTGAATTTGCATTGCCAATGACTGCTGAGAGAACTTAGCATCTATGAAAGCAGAAGGACCTGTCAAGATAGAGAAATCCAGAAAGATTACTTGAATGGTACAAACTACTCCTGGGATGAGCTTATTTCCTTTGAACTAGGCTGTGATAATAATTTGAAATGAAGGTGAGATACTTAAATGGCAAATCACTGCATTTACTGAAGAAGCCACCTTATTCATCTCTATCTAGATTTACTATAATTCCTCTTCCCATTTAGTGCAAAGACCTTTCATCTTCAAAATGGGAATAACAAACTTAGCTCACTTCCAACACCACTGGTATCTTAGGCACAGATGCCAAGTGGGAGGGTCTGACTCCATTCCCCTTATGAAGTATTCATATTATATACACCCTACAGAACTGTGCCATTATATTAGTTTTCTAGAGCTGCTGCAACAAAGTACCACAAATGATGTAGCTTAAAACAACAAATTAATTTTCTCACAGTTCTTGAGGCTAGAAGTCTGAAATCCAGGTGTCAGTAGGGCCATACCCCTACTGAAGGCTCTAGGGGAGGATCCTTTCTTGCCTTTTCCTAGTTTCTGGTGCTTGTTGGCAATCCTTGGCATTCCTTGGCTTGTGGACACATCACTTTAATCTCTGCCTCTGTCATCCAATGGTGTTCTCATTCTGTGTGTGTACTCTGCATTTTCACATGACATTCTTCCTGTGCATCTAAGGAAGAATGTCATATGAATCAGTGTCTTCCTATGAAGCAGAGTTTTTATGAGAAATGCATGCAACTATGGAAAATATTGAATTTGCATTGCCAATGACTTCTAAGAGAACTTAGTATCTATGAAAGCAGAGAGACTTGTCAAGATAAAGAAAGATAAATCCAGAAAGATTGCTTGGATGCTACAAACTACCCTTGGGGTGAGCTTATTTCCCTTTTTCTTTCTTTCTTTTTTTTTAAAATAAAGACATGAGTCTACCCTAATCTAGTATGACCTCATCTTAATTACATTTTTAAGGATATAATTTTCAAATAAGATCACATTCACATGTCTTTTGGTGGAACACAATTCTTTTCATTCTTTTTAATTTTTTTAATTGGCAGATAAAAATGGTATATATTTATGGTATACAACAGGTTTTGATGTATATATACATTATAGAATGGCTAAATCAAGTCCCTAACATATGTATTACCTCACACACACATATTTTTGTGGTGAGAACACTTGAAATCTATTCTCTTAACAATTTTCAAGTATACAATATACTGTTATTAACTAATGGTCACTGTGACCTACGGTAGATCTTTTGAACTTATTTCTTCCATCTAACCGAAATTACGTCTTTTGACCAATATTTTCCCAATATTCCTATTCCCAGCCTCTGTTAACCACCATTCTACTCAGTTTCTATGAATTAGACTTTCTTAAATTCTATAAGTGAAATCATGCACTGTTTGTCTTTCTGTGCCTGGCTTCTTTAGCTTAGCATGATGTCCTCTAGGTTCATCTATGTTGTGAAAAATGACAGTATTTCCTTTTTTATTAAAGGCTGAATAGTATTTCATTGTGTATAGGTACTATATTTTCTTTATCCATTTATCCATTGATGGACACTTAGATTGATCTTATGTCTTGGCTATTGTGACTAATGCTGCAATAAACATAGGAGTGCAGGTATCTACATTTTATGCCCTTTTGATTTACCAAGTAGTGAGATTGTTGGATCATACAATAGTTCTATTTTTAATTTTTTGAGGAATTTCCATACCATTTTCCACACTGATTGTAGTAGTTTGCATTCTCACCGACAGTGTACAAGGATTCTGTGGGACATCATTCCTCCCACTATCATATCTAGCAACTACATATCAGGTAGTAATCAGTCAAGGTCTTTTCTTGATCCCTAGGTTCTGTTTCACTAGGTCTAGGAGGATATTAATCTAAACATACTTTACCACAATATATGTCTAAGCTATATCATTTAAAATCTCCTCCAAAACGCTCTAAGATTTGTGGGGTTCTGAGCCACTCTCAAACCACTTAATACATTGTTTTAGTGAAGACTTACTAAATATTTTGAATAGTAAATATGCAGTAGTAAAATTTCTACTTCTGTCTTTTTTCTATCTCAATGTTGCCAATGTTTGGGTCCCCAGAGTCTTAAGATGAGTCCAAGTGTAGTCACCACTACAGTTTGCATGATACGCAATGTGATTTATTCTTTGACCTCCTGAACCTCAACCCATCATAGGACCCCTTATTTTCAGCACTTTGTATAGGGAATTACTTCCCGAAGTAATGAGTGAGGTTTTGATGAAAGGCAAACATTCACCTTAATATCTATTTCTCCAATGGGTGCAGTAAGTTTAGTTTTCTGAATTGATTAGAAGGATTCATTTTTTACCTAAGAATCTCTATATCAACAGCTATTAGTCAGTAAATGCCAGAGCTTTTGTCAGAATTGGAAGCTTTCTTGATATGCTGTTGGACATAAATTTGGATCAACTTTATCTGGGAAATAAAAAATTAGCTACTTTATGATGTGTTGTAGTGCTATAGAATTACTGAAATGCCTTGAAGGATATTAACTATCCTCAGGATTGAGAAACCAGTGTACCATTGGGTTGTATTATACCAGTCCATCATGTTGTCACTGAAATGAGCTTCCTGTCACCTAGCTCTAGTTGGACAATATATTTGCTTTGAGGCGTGCCTCACAGGCCCTTTTCACCACAAACATATTCATCTGCTGAGGAATAAAGCCTAATCAAATAAATCAAGCATTACCATTTTGTGTCTTTGTCTCCATAATCAATGCTAATCCAAAACTTCGTGGGAATTTTTCCCATTAAACTCCCATAGTCCGTATTGGACAGGAGAATGTTCTTTTTCTTACAGATTTCCCTGAAGGATACTTTCACTTGTCTGAAATTCCCATAGGTGCAGTTCCCCAAAATGCTAGGGCCTCAGTATCTGAGATAATAGAGTAGATTGCAGAGTCCTGAAATACAACAATGTTATTAAAAGATAATTTTCAGTAAAGGGTAAAATCATGACTCAGATATAAAAATGAATATAAGTTAAATATTTTATTGAACTCATACTTAATGAGGAAATTAAGTAGATGTTAAAACTGGGTCAAAAGAAAATCCAAAGAACAGAAAAATATATAGATTAAAAATATTAATATGACTGTGAAAATTGAAGCAAAACTGGGTTTCCCATTTGGGAGCATTACAAAGATGAACAAATAGAAGAAAACAGTGGAAAACATTTAGCATCAAAAAAGAATGACCATCTAAGTCAGTGTCAATTGAGCCAATTGAACCTCTACTGGGCAAGACAGAATTTACATGTGTTTACACAAGAATTATTTTGCGTTGCTATCAGTTACTCTCAATTTAGAGTTGTAGAATAGCTTCTGTAGAATCAGAATCAGATAACCCAGAGATATATTCCAGAGTCTAGATAATACATAGTTCTCCATTGAGGCACACATTTTTTTCTCGTGTTGGCAGTATCCAGTGAAGACCTGGTTTAGAAGTTTTTCTGTTGCTTTTGGTGTATTAGTTTCTAACATTACAAAGAAAATATCCTATGTTTGTGTGGGAAAAAATTATGGAATATGAGGGAGATGTATTTAGATGTATGACTGGTGAGAGGGTGGGGAGACAGAGAAAGAGAACAAAAGTGATAGGAAATCAGGAGGGACTAGCTACATTTAACAGGTTCTGGTGTCAGACTCTGAAGGGCCAGACAAAAACATTACTGTATACAAACCAGTCAAAACCCATAGGTGAGCAAATGGTTTCAAAGCTCCTCTTCACACAACAATGTTCTATAAATTTTCCCATGAATTCAGATGTCATGGAAAGGACAAAGGGTGAAGAAATCTTCCTAAAGCAAGAAAAACAGCCCTATTAGGAAGATTAAAGTTTGAATTAAATAGTTTCCCAATGTGACTGAGATAGAGGAAATTTATGAACTAAAAGAGGACTCATTTCTTTGAATTACCAAGTTTAAGCTATTTCTTCTATCATCATAAGGAATCAGGTATCAAGAGCAAAATAAAATCAGTTATAAATATTATGAGATGCCATTAAAATACATTTCAGACATGTTTACATTTTGATCTGCCCATTGTATATCCCAGAGACGTAAAAGTACATCTTCCATATTTTTTTCATACCAGAAAATACTGAAGTTGTAAACAATGGGTATTTTTTCCTCTCCAGTATGTTGGAGTTGGTTTGTTAGCAATTTTATTGAGACTGCACTAGAGACTAATATATTCTATAATTTTGTATGCACCTCATCATTACTGTTAATTTTTTGCATCATTATTTTATAGACACCATCCTAAACACATTTATTAATTTCAATATTTATTCAGTGATTCGCAAATGAATGTTCAAGACAGACATTCATATTTGCAAATAATGCTTTTTCATCAATATTTGTGCTTGCTATTTCTTAAATTTCTGAACATTAGATAATACTGCTGTGTTTAGGTCAATTTCTTTGTTTCTTTTTTATTCCAATGAAAAGTCTTGGGTTTTATCTTTGACTTAACATTAAGTATAATGTTAGTTGCTTTTTTGGTATTAATATTATTTGGCACATCTCAGATATATCCTTTGACTTACCTAAAGCTGTAAAAAGTCCAAAGGGAATTCTGAGTTTTTCTTCTTGACTTATAAGAGTAATGAATTATATTGATAATATTTATGATATTGAACCATTCATACTTCTGAAACAAAACCACTTTGGTCAAAGTGTATCGTACTTTAACAGAGTGCTGTATTCTATTTGCTATTTTGATTTTGACTTCTTTGTCATTATGTTTTATAGCATTGAGGTCAGTAAATATAAACTGTACAACTTCTATACTTTAAAATGTACTGAGTTTGCTTTATGGCTCAGTATGTGAACTATTTTTGTAAATATTTCATTGACATTTGAATAGAATATAAATATGATATGTAGAGGGTATATAATGTAATGTAGATATTCCTATTAAATTTAGCTCACAGTGTTACTATTCCAGGCATCTAATTTTAAAAATTTTTGTTCCTCTTAATTTGTCAAAAGCCAAGAGTTGTAGGTCACAGTTTTCTCTTATGATGATGGTGATACAAGAGTGAAGAAGAAATTATCTAGGCAGATAGTGAGGGTAAGGAAGTCCTTGGTAAGGTTTTCCTTTTAATTAAAAGCAGCCTCCCAATCATTTTCTTTTCAACAAAGAGTAGTCTGTAAAATTGAGCTGCAGACATAGACAAGCAAGCTGGTAGCTTGCACAGGCAAATGGTGGCAGTTGTGCCAACAGGGAAAGGCTACCTGGGACTAGGCTTATTCAAAATGATAGCTCTATGTTCCCTTCTTTTTGCCAGCCACATGTACAGTAAGGAGCAGACAACATTGCCCCTGCCAAGTGGAAAGTCCATTTGCATAACAAGATTAGGGTGGGGAGGCCAGCCTTCCCCGTGTGCTATGTAAATGTCACACCGGGTCCAACCAGTCTTTGAGCCCTAGTTAATCAGACGCTGCCTCCTCAAGCCTGTCTGTAAAATCCGGTGCACTCCCCTATGGACCGGATTTGTCTTTCAGGTGCCCCTCTCTCTCGCAAGAGAGAGAGCTATTCTCCTTTCTTTCGCTTTTGCCTATTAAACTTCCTCTCCTAAACTCATTTCTTATGTGTGTTCGTGTCCTTAATCTGCTTGGCGCGAGACAGCGAGCTTCACGTATTTACCCCAGGCAATGATGCCACTTCAATAGCTTTTTCAGTTTCCTTTTGACTACTCACACATTTATTAAATTTCTGCTGTACCTCTAGGCTTTTCTTTCCACTTTAGCATGCTGTTTATATTTGTTTATGTCTAGCTGTCTGATATTTTTCTTTCCCTTCGTGTACCTAGGACATTGCTGTACTCACATTAGATACTCAGTAGATACTCATTGATTGATTTTATTATTTTTCCCAAGAAATATTCTAGAGAGCAATCTGCTGAACTGATTTCAAGTTTAATATTTCAGCCATTCCAGGATTATTCATATAATTTATGCCTCACTCTATTATCATTATAATTTACCTATTTCAATAAGACATCTCTTATTCAAACTGTCAAAACCAAAATTAGATCAAAAGGGAAGAAATTTAAAAGTGTATCATGCATACAAAGGAGCATTTCACCAACCACAAGGCCTTACCAAAAGTGGTAAGCCCCACTTACAGCAGTTACAGCACCATTTTTTGTAGCATAAAGGAGGAAGTATTTTGACCTTTCTTGTGATTGACTATTATACATTAATATTCTTTGTAATGCAGGCAAAGCTGTTTAATCTGATTTGTCTATAGCTGATTAGTTCAATTTCATTGAGTCATGCTAACAAGGATGTGAAGCTGACAGTTTGTGTTTTTTTCATGATTACAGCTAGTGTTTCAGGGAACTCAGGATAACTTTTGACTACATGGCTACATGCTGTTGGTCTTGGAATATATCTATAGGGTGACCTCAGTTTTTATTTAATACCACTTACACAAATCCTTAGTTACTAATTAATAGACTCAAGAAACTTTTTCAGTAAGATGGTTCCTAATAAATTATTTTTGTATTTGCAGTTGGATTCTGCACAAAAATTGCTGTGGCAAGAATTTCTCTAGGTTCTCTGAAAAGCAACGCAAACCAATAATGCTCAGAATTTACCATATACTTTATTCTTTTCACTAACATTTGCCCTTCCTTCAGCATCAGTATTCTTTCCAAGAAATTGTATTTTGCAAAGCCTAGTATGAATGGTAAGTTCTTGAGTGGAGCTACAGTTAAAAATAATTTCCTGTTAAATGTTAATAAGTGTTAGCGGTGGCTCAATGCTGTAGTGACCTAATTTAAACAGAATCAAAGAGAGCTGGGCTAAAGGGCATGAGACAGTGGAATCTTTTCCCACTTCCTCTTTCTTATGTCTTAATCAGGAATTAGTATAAAGAGTTACCCTTTTTCTGAGGCTGAGTAGCTTTGTGTGCATTACGAATCTCCTAGTTTCACCAGTCAAAAGCTTTTATTGGATAGTGTCTGTTTTCTCACATTCTATATTTGTCCTTATCATGAAGAGAAAGTCTTCATGATTAAAGTTTTGCTTGTGGCTGGTTACAACTACCATGATAGATAAGGGGAAGGAAAAGAATGCTTGTTTATCTGTTATATAAAAATCCATGTAACTTGTAGGTTTTTGTATAAATTGCTGGTCAGTGGAAGAAAAATAAAAAGACTCAAACTACTATATGGCTGAAGAAATTGTAAATTGCCTGAATGCTGGTGGTGTAGATCATAAGGTGTGTTTTTAAAGCCCTCACAAGTCTTGAGATAGAAGGAAAAATAATGGGAAGAAATCGGAGAATATATGGTTATATTAGGTAGGGTTGTTTTAGGAATTGCCTCAAATCAGGGCTAAGTCCTTCTTCCAGATGAGACTGTATTTTGATTATCTAATCAAAATCAAAATTTTAGAACCCAAGAGAACTGGTAGTGGTCAGAGGTTATCATATGCCTTTTTATTCTCTAGTAAATGCAATTGCCACTTGACGTGTGGATATTACTGACATTACTTTCAGACCTGCGGGTGGAGAACTTTCATTCTGTTAAAGGGTCCTGTGTTCTAACTGAAGTTTCTTTCTTGGTAATTGGGAATGAAAAAGAATAGAGGTGCCATGAGCTGTGGGGCTCTGAACCACAGGGCCTGACAGGGCAGACAGTGGGATGGTGCTCAAATCTCTCTCTTTCTTTTCAGGGCTTAACCTCATTATAATTGGAGGGTGAGGTTCTTGCCAGGCAGTCTTGCGAAATCTTAAACAAAGCAACAAATTTCTCTCTCCATAGGCCAGAGAGATACACATTTCACAGGTGTAGGTAGCAGAATCCCTAAATGAGAGTGTGAGTTTTGTTTATGCTCTTTATTCTTGTACAAACAGGGAGCTATCTTTATAAGAAACGGTACAGCTACATATGGTATATCACACATGGGAACAAGGGTCACAAGTGTAGTAATAGTCCCTTGATATCAAGAGAGGGCAGATGAAACATGGCTGACACCAATTCATGGCTCTAGGGAGAATTTTCCTGAAAATTCTCTAACTGGGTCTCATATAGAAATTCCATATGAATATCAGCTCTTTAAGTGAGAAATTAAGGCAAGAAACATTCTGCTTCTATAAGTTGAGGAGGAATTATGAAGTTAGTAAAATCTACATTCTGTTAGTTAGATAAGCTTCTGAGTTTTGCATATTATTCTGGGAGTCTAAAGGACCATGATTAGAAAAGGTTGAGCAGTTAAATATACAACTAGATTGGATAGTACATTTGAAACTCATGGTTTTGATATGTGTAGACTATATGTAGCAGCACAATAAAGAATGTCACTACAAAATGATGAATAAAAATATTTTAAAGAGGAAAAGTATGATACAGAATTGAGAAACCTTATTAGGTGCCAAGAAGACCAGAATTTTGGAGGAAAAAAATAAAAATAAAATTTAACGTATTAGCTAATGTCAATCGAGAAAAATGACAAGACCAATCTCAATCATTTTAGGTTTATTTGCCAAAGTTATGTATTCGCACCTGGGAGAAAGGCCTATGCCTTCCTCCAAAGATGACTTTGAGCGCTCCAATTTTGAAGGGGAAAGGGCTGGATATTGAGAAATACACAATTTTCATGTAAGAGGAGGGTAGGAAAAAATAGTCATTCATGCTTTTGTTTGGTTCAGTGAATCTGCATTTTTTTTAAAATATAAGATGACATAGAAAATGGGACAGGGACAGGGGAACAATCAGATATATGCATTTGTGTCAGGCGGGCAGGGGGGTGACTGCACCTGTACAGATAAGCTATCAGTTTACATTGCCATGGTGAAATTTTAACAGAAATACTTTAGGGTAGAGATCTTGGAGCTCACTAGGAATTTTCTTGTGGGCAAAATATGGGGGAGGTGTGCAGCTTGTCATCTTGTAACCATCTTATTTAGGAACAAAAAGGGGGAGGCAGGTTTATGTGACCCAGTTACCAGCCTAACTTTTCCCTTTGGCTTAATGAGTTTGGGGTCCCAAGATTTATTTCCCTTTCACACTGATTACCTAAAGCTAGTTGTGCTTTGTATTAATTATTACTATTATTATTTTGCTTAAGAACAGTTGTCTCTCAGTATCCACTAAGAATTGGTTTCAGGATCCCCTGAATATCAAAATCCATGGATGTTTAAGCTCATGGTATAAAATGGTGCAGTGTCTGCATCTAACCTATGCACATCCCTCCTGTATATTTTAAATAATTTCAATACAGTATAAACAAATGTAAATAGTTCTTATACTCCATTGTTTAGAAAATAATGACACAAAAAAAGTCTGTACATGTTCAGTACAGATGCAACCATCTGTTTTTCAAACGTATTTTCAATTCATTATTGGTTGAATTCGTGGATGCAGAACTCGTGGATAGAAAGGCCTGACTGTATGTTATTATTTAAGGTTTTAAAAATCATTGTTCAAAATTTGAGTAGTACAAAAGAAATGTCAAATAGATGATTGATTAACCTCCTAATCCTTCAATCAAGGGACAGTTATGATTAACATTTGATACGCTTTCTTCCAGTATACTTTCCTAGGTAATATGTAATTCTAAATTCAGGTGAGTTTGCCCCTCATAAAATAATAGCATGGGCATTTTCCTTGTTACGATTTACCCTTTGTAAAATTTATTTTGCATTTTCTGTACCAACACTGGGTCTTTTGAACAAATAGTGTTCTCAAAAAGCGTCATAACCCAATTTAGAGTAAAGACTCAGTAGTTTAATGTAACATAGGCACCCAATAAATGTGAATCCCATACATCCGCAGGTCTATATCTCTCAGCAGAGTGCCAAGCATGAGAAAGACAGTCAATAAATAGTTGTTAGATTTAAAGTGGATCAGGGTAGGAGAGGCCTGGCTTTTTGGAATAGTATAAGATTAATGACACAGCTTTAAAAAATGACAAATGTCCTGCTCAGCTGTTAAATCTGGTGTGATTCTCTTAAAACAGTCGTGTCTGGTATTTATGCCTTTGTATCAGGCTAAATGTATCAGAGCAGGATTTTATGTTTTAGAAAACATGATTTGACTGGTAGTATTTCTAAGCTGTGTTACAATGGGTTATTTCTCTGGGACTGCCAACTCTTCTTTACAAACCAATTTGTGTTACTAGTAGGTAGTACAGTACTAGCCCATTGTATTCAGCTCATATAATGTTTGTTATAGTGACTCTTTCTTGAAAAAATTCTCCTTTGCTGCTAGAATACACAATCCTGGAGAGGAAAGATTCCTGTAGGGGACTAAAGGAGCATTTATTTCACCTAGAGAGTTTAATAACAAGCAAATTCTAGGGCCCCATTCCCAAGGGTTCTGAGTCAGTCATTCTTGGGTGGGAACTAGCATTTTCCAATGTCTCAGTAGAGGATTGTGACGAGTGTCGTTGGGGACATGTTTTTATTTTTATTCATGCTATATTTGCTATGTTGAATAAGAATATCTCCAATTGTAGAAAGCTAGTGAGGGATGACAGACAAGAGATTTTTCTAAGGAATTTTTGCTGAAGCAAATCAATCAATCAATCAATTTCAATCAATTAAATGAATCTCTCTCTTTCCCCACCCCCTTTCTTCCTTTGCAGCTTGGCTTGCAGTTTACCTTTTTCATATATATGAATATGAAATGACTTCAGCTGCCTCATATTTAGAACCCTCTACAGAAGAACTCTAATCTGCCTACTTACATGCATTTTCTTGTTAACTGAAATAGCCCATAGAGCAGTGGCTTTTAGAGGGGCTGTGAAGCATCCCTTCAGGTCATGTCATAATGAGAAAAGATCAGGGCAGGGGGAATGGGGGTCCATGAATCATGTCACCACCGCTTAAAGAGAACATTATGTTATATATCTGCCTTCTCAATAAGCCATCATTTGAATCTCAGTTCCCATGATCCTACATATGTTTGAAAACCACTAATCTACATGTTGCAAACAATTCTCATGAAGTTTCTTTTTTCCATTTAAAAAGTAATACTTTAATATCTTTTCACTACAAAACATTCAATTGAAATATTTCTACAGTGGATTAAAGGAAGTGCCTATTTTTTCTTTATTTTAGGGTGACTGTGTAATGTAGCTTCCAAGCAAGAACATTTTTGGGAGTGAAAGGGTGGCTGCTAGTAATTAAGCTGGCATAAACTGAATCTCTTCTGGGTCGACCAGGACCTGTATGGTCCTATACTTTCTCTCTCAAACTCGTTCTTTTCCTCTTCTCCTCTTCTTCATCTAGAGGTCACCACCAATTATACCTTGCCATGTGTTCTTTCATAGTTAGGATGTGATAAAGTTTATTTTATCGCTTTTCTTTACATTTTACATTTTCCTCTGTTTTTAATTATCACAAACAGTGCTGCAGTGGCAATGCACAAAACTCAGGGAATATGTGTGTGGAGCTGCTGATTGCATTTTCTATTTTAATCATTTATGTTCAAGACTTTCTAAAATATATTATCATCGTAAACAGAGCCTATTGAATATTTGAACTTTACTCGATGACCTGATATCATGATTATGGATATTGATTTTTGCACTGCAGGCAAATAGATAAACAGTCAGGCTCTCAAGGACTATTTACAATGACCCTAAGTGGCCCCTTTGAGTTACTGCACTTGTTTATATTATTAATAAAATCATGTAATTAAAAATCTGTTTAGAACCTAAGAAATTATCAAATGCAATTTCTTTCCTTTGCAGATTAAAATGCTGAGGTCTACAAAACTAAACTCATTTATATAAGGAGACCTCCCAGATCTGTGACTCTAACCAAGGTCTCCTGGGACCCAGGCTAGTTTTGTGTTTGTCTTCTCTTTACTAGCAAAGCTCTCAGCTGTCTCAGTCATGTGCCTCTCAACACCTCTCCCGTGACTAACAAGATTACTTTTTTATTAGCTGTTCCTTCTGTTAATGCCACTGTTAACAAAATTTTGATTCCAAATGACAAAGATCTGCACAAAATGGGCTGAAACAAAAAAAAATGGGATTAATTCATACAATGGAAATATCCAACAGAGGATTAGATTTAGGGGTTCACAGGTTGTAGGGTCTCCGGGTGTGTTCTCTGAGTCTTCAGACCCTGCCTGTCTCCTCTCAAGGTTGTCCTCAAGATGATTAATGGAAGCAACATAACAAATTGTTGCTCTTGTTCTCTCTCCAAACTATCTAGGGGATCCAATTTCTCATGATGGCTTTTGCAAGAACCCGGGGGGAAATTTCTCCGGAAGTCCCCAGTCAAGAGTATGCTGTGGCATCATTAATGGAAATGGTCATTCATGCCCTCCTAAAATAATCACTATGGCCAGAGAAAAGAGATAATTATCTGGTTGGCTTTATTTAGTTAGGATTCTCTTTGGGGCTGGAATTGTGGTGAATCTCATTGAAACCATATGGCTGAGAATTTGAAACAGGAGTTTCCCAAAAGACAATTTGGATGCCTTATTAGAGAAATTAGCTGTGAATGGTGAGGAGAGAACTGACAGATGGGCACACTATCTCAGAGTTCACAAACATTTACTAGAACTGAGACAGAAAAAAGAACCACTAGGCACTGAGTGAAGGTATTACTGGTTCTTTTATGATTAAATTTAGTGTTAGTATTTTACATGACCCACTATACTTCTTAGATAACTTTTAAAAGCTTTTTGGTGTCATTATTCTAGACAGTTAAATTTTATGAGTAAATGATAATTGACAGTAGAGTTCCCCAAACAATTTGAAGGCATAGAGTAGCAGTTTACCCTTGAGTGAAAGGTGACATAATGTTGAACAAGACTGACGGGAATTGTGTATAAGCTTTAGCGACTTTCTTGCTGCTGTAGAATTTTAGGCCATTGAGTTAATTTGGGCAATAATTTTTTTTTTGTATAAAGGTTTCTGGGCTCCTATGGGCCACTGGGCTCCCTGATACTTTCTTTCATTTAGTTCAATTCAACCTCTATTTGGGGTTTATATGACTTTACTGTCTAAAAGCTAAAAACTTCAGAATGCCAGAATGGACACTGAGAACAAGCAGTTCAGAGAGGAAACCAATTAACATTCTTTTTGATCTTGGTAAAGACTGGGAGATGGTCTTTCAGTTGTTTTTCCATAGTGGGAAATTAGATGTGACCATACAACTTGCTTTGGCCAATGAGATATGCGTAAAATGGCGTGTGCTATTTCCAAGGGGAGATTTAAGAGTCAGAGTATGATCCAACACATTCTCTTTTACTGCCTTGGTAATTTTGGGAGGCATTCAAATAGCCCAGTGACCTCTGTGAGATGAGTTCCCTGGTGACCTGGGGTGGACATTTGGCATGAACAAAAGATAAGCTTGTTATTGTAAACCAGGGGTCTGAAAGCAGTTAAAAGGTTTTCCTGAACCCTGTTTTAAACCAGCCAGATATGGGGTAATTTTTTGCTAGCGCATAATTCATTCTGACTGACACAAAATTAAAACAGTGTTTTCTCTGAAAGTGCTAAGAAAGATGTAAAATAACAAAAAAGAAAACTCACAGTAATTTCTTTTGTTACTTCTAGTAGGAGGCAACCCATGAGTGCTTATTAGTTTTAAACCTTGTTAGTTATGTGATTAGTATTGCCTTGGGCAGAGGCCATGTGTGTCTGAGAAATGGATTTTCAGAGTGTATGTGTAAAATAGCATCTTACCCTTCTTTCTTGAGCAATCTAGCATTCTTAAAATACACTTTGAAAAAGACATTTGTTTTTTCTCGTTTTTCATTTTTAATGCATACGTGATTCCAAAGATTATGACTAAAGTCACATGTTTCTTTCCTTCACTACTTTTCTAACTTTTCCAATAGCCTTTAAGTTGTGATAAATATAAAGAAAACACCAAAAGTGCCAATTGCTTTGCCTTTTCCAAAAAAGATGTGACTTTTAAATTAAAACCAATAAAGCCCTGGCATCTCTTACTCACACTTTTGGGTGACAAAATAAGATTGATAAAGAGAAAAGAGATAGACATTTAAGATTTTGGCTTAGTGCTCCAAGCCATGTACTTGAGGCTATTCACTTATTTTCTCATTCACTTCTTTAGGGATTTAAAAATCATTTTTATGATTTTTGAGCTGATTTAGACTTATTGATCTATTATTAGTTTAAGATTCTTATGGGAGCTAAGATATAGACACATGATTTGACCTAACTCATTTAAGTAGGTAATGAGGGAAGCAAATGCTAAGCCCATAAATCCTTTCTACTAAATCGTGAGGTATCAATGTAGCCTTGCTTTAATGTTTCAAATGCCACAACCACAGAAAAGAATGTAAGTGCCACATAATCTGACTACCTACCTTGCCATCCCCTTTCACTTACCCTCATGTGTTATTGTACCACTTGCTTATTTTGATCCAGCCACACTGGCTCTCTTTTTTCTTCCACAATGGGGTTTTATACTTGCTCTGCCTGGAACACTCTTTCCCAGATATTTGTACAGCTCACTTCCTTACCTCCTTCAAAAGGGTCTGACTTGATCTCTTGCATTTAAAATATAAAAATGCCTCCTGCATGCAGTTCAAATATCCCTTACCTGTGCTGTTTTTTTCACATAGCATTTGACAGTTACACACATGCTTATTATGTTTATTATTTATTCTCTCTCTCCCTCATAGATTGTAACCTTCATGAGACCAGAAACTTTTTTTGTCTGTTGTGTTCATCAAGGCATCCAACATGCCTACAACAGTCCTGGCACATTGTAGAAATTGAAAAATATGTGTTAAATGAATGAATGTACCAGAAGATGAGATAAAATAAATCTGTATGTTATTAAAAAAGAAGGTACATATCCATTCAAAAATTTAGTAGAGGCATAATTATGTGTTTACTAGTTTACTGGTTTTTCAAACTATTTTCCATGTAGAAGTAAAGAACTAATATTTCTTAAATGCTCAGGTTACAGGATGAACCTAAAAGCTTTGCATACAATATCTGGTTTTATTTCACATATGCAGCAATGATAGTATCTCTGAGGTAAGATTATTATTCCCATAGATAAGAAACCCCAATTGGAGATATGGTAATGTGTTCAAAGTACTACAGCTAGGAGATATGGGTTTGAATTCACATCAGTTGGTTCCATAATCCTTACTCTTTCTACTTTGTTATGGATAAGGACAGAAGGTAAAGACTGAATGAGATTTGCAACATGCTTTACACAAATTTATGTATTTTGGACAGGTATACAAGAAGCTTCTATGTATCCTTTGGATCACAGAAAGAGTTAATACCCTTCTTCTCAGAATAGTCTACGTCATTATATATAACCCTGTCTGTTATTGTTAAATGTCAATGCTTATCTTTCGTCTTTCAAATTTAGAATTATTACTGATTTAACAATTTTGGCATTTACACACAATACTCATCAATTCATAAACATTGTTAGCTTATGCCTTTGACCCTAATGAGGGGCTAATATATTTCAGATATTACACATTTCAAATGTTGGTCAACATGGAGCTGGGAATAAAAGAAGGAATAGAAAAACTTTTCTTTGAACAATTTAACATTTTTGCTTCATGCATATGGAGAAGGTATTTTTCTTTGGAAGTAAGCATGCACAAAGGTCTTTGTCTGGCAAGCAGTCGGTAATGATCTGAAGAAGTAGGAAATGACAGACTTGATGACAGCTGCACTGTTCTTCCAGTTGTTGCTCAAGGCTGAGTGTTCTGGCTGTTTCTCCAAAGACAGCTGAGGTTTCCCTCCCAGGTAAGGAAAGCTCTGCCCACTGTAGTAATAGGTAGACAGAATCCAAAGTGGTTTCACAAGAAATAAATTGAACTGGCACTCGGATAATGGGTTTCCTTGTCAGTTCTATTGATATCTAAGTTTATACAAATACTTTTTCCTATTTCCCAGTTTCCTCATTTGCAAAATTAGCATATTAAACCAGATAATATGGAAGCTTCCTTTCAAGTACAAAATTCCAGAATTTTCTATAAATGTATCTGTTGGAAAGTTATAGGGAAAGGGCAATAAGCTCATCTCTATTATTTATTATTTTTAGACCAAACTATTTTGGATCACATTTGAAATTGGGTGTATACTATTGTAATTTTTTCTCCTCTGGCACATACTACAGATTCTTTTTAAATTAAGAAAGGGAGGCTCTTTTTCTTTTTGTGAGCAAAAAAGTAGATGGCTTTTAAGATATTTTAGGAAAGTCCTCTTAAGTTGATTAAGGTAACCTTTAGAGTGCAGAGTCTATCAACAATTTCTATGGCCTTACTATGAGTGAAAATGCACACAAAATGCACAACTTTAAGGAAGCCTTTAATTTTTGCTCAACCTGTATTTATGGAACTCTTTAATTTACAGTTTTCAATGCTTACTCAGAGATGGCAACTGCAAGTAAACTACAGATTAGGAAATTGGAGGAGATTGTGGAGGTGTGTGTTTCATTTTAGGAGATAGAGTCTCCTCCTCTCCCACCTCTCAGTTCCCAAATACAAAATGTTCTGTGTAGAGGAGCAAGAGCAGAGGTGGAGAAGGTCTGTTCACAGTTTATACTATGGATTAAACTTTTTGTTTTGTTTCAATTATTCTATGAGTTCTCATTGTCAGAGATCTAAGCAGTGGAAACTCCTACAACATTTCGCTGGACCAAATCCTGCTAGAAATTGTAAATTGGGTTGAGAGTGGAGCACATAAAGCTTCCAGTCACCTGTGACCTGAGAAAGTATGATATGGCTTCCAGTCACCTGTGACCTCCAAGTACCTATGCAGGGAGGAGACATAGGCAGTTCACTAGGTAGAGCTTTGCTTTATTCAAAAGAAGTAAGTAGAAACCTCCCCACATGCTTGTGGAAAATAACCATAGAACAGACAAAAAAGAATAACATTCAGAAGCCTCAAAGAAAGGACTTATTCTTGTAAACTACTGAAAGATCTAGAAATTATTTTTAAGACGAGTATTTGGCATCTTCAGAAGACAAAAAGGCATTGTTTCTTTAAAGAGAAGGCATTCATCAGGAGAAAGAAAAGGAGATGAAAAAGCAGCAGAATTAGAAAAAGGTGTCATGATGAAACAAAAAAAAATGGCCTCAGAGAAAATCAAAACACAGTAACAGAATTAAAAATCCATATTTTCAGCAATAGAAAAAAGAACCAATGCTGCAGAAAAATTACTTAGAAATGTAGAGGGCAATTTGAGAAGAGCATCAGTAATTTAAAAGGAAAGGGATAAAGAAAAGAGGCAAAAAAGATAGAGAAGATTTGGATGGACTAAACTATAAATGAGAGGTCTGCTTGAAAAAGAGAACAGTACTCATATTTCAATGACTTTAAATGAAAGAGAAATTTAATGATTTACAAAGACTTGTATCTGTATAAGCAGATTGAGGAAACTCAGTATATTCTAGGCAGAGTCAATGAAAAGAAACTCGGGCATAGATATTTCATTGAAAACACATTTAGATTCTCAAGATAAAGAAGAGATATCTCATAAGAATTGAAGCAGAACACTTTATTCCAAAAATAAAAATAGATGTCTTTGGTTTTCAATTGTGCAATATGGAAAGCAAGATGTCTATGGAATACATACAGAATTTTGATGGGAAAACACAACTTCTAACTCAATATTTTAACATTTTTATGATACCTTCTTTATATTACGTATTTTATAGTTTTTTGTTTGTTTGTTTGTTTGTTTGTTTTTTGGAGTCTCGCTCTGTCTCCAGGCTGGAGTGCAGTGGCATGATCTCGGCTCATTGAAACCTCTGCCTCCCAGGTTCAAGGGATTCTCCTGCCTCAGCCTCCTGAGCAGTGAGACTACAGACACGTGCCACTACGCCCGGCTAATTTTTGTATTTTTAGTAGAGACGGAGTTTCACCATGTTGGCCAGCATGGTTTCTATCTCTTGACCTTGTGATCCGCCCACCTTGGACTCCCAAAGTGCTGGGATTACAGGTATGAGCCACCACACCCCACTCTATATTATAGAATTTTAACTTCCGGAAGCATATATGTCAATATGTTGTAAATCATGGCCCATAGGCTAATGGATATAGTGTGGCATGTGATTATGAAGTTGGAGGCGAAGTGATTAAGATAAAATTGAGATTTAATAATTGATATTCTTGATAAAATAACATATAGTGTACTGGAGAACTCAGAGATTTCATTGAGAATGCTGGATTAAAAGAAAATTTAGATCAAAGAGCAATAAATTGGTCTTTGAGGCACTCATTATTTAGAAGGACTGTCTATAGGAAATAACAAGCTCTAAGGAGTAAACATAAAAATTGGAGGCAAAAGTGGGCAAGAGAAGATATTAGAGTTGCTTTCTGATAAGCTACTACATCATTTAGATTGTCCAAAGGACATTCAAGTTACCAAATACAAAAATGGGACTCGGTGAGAAAGGGAGGAATATGAGATAGAGTTTTGAGAAATTATTTTTAGAATATTTTAAAAATTAGATTTATAGAGACCGAGTCTTTCTATGTTGCCCAGGCTGGTCTCAAACTCCTGGCCTCAACTAGTCCTCCCACCTTGGCCTCCCAAAGTGCTAGGATTACAGATGTGAGCCCCTTCCCCTGGTTGAAAACATTGTTGATGTAAAAAGTAGATAGAATTGAATGGATGCAGAAAAAACAAAATTAGCATAAGTATTACCTGCAACATGCAACACAGAGAAGAATTACATGCAACCAGAGAGGAATATGCCATAGGAGAAGTAAGAGCAAATCTTATCCAACAAAATCCTAGAAAGTTGAAGCTTGAAGCTAATATTCACAAGCAAGTGGCCATGGGAAAATTGTTGGTATAACTGATTAAGGAACTAGGTCAACCAGTTAAAGCCATTTATCTCGTAAGATATGCTTAGTGTATGGCAATGGATGTATCTTCCTCTATGTTGAAAGCCCTAAGATCATTCTGAACTCTGCTGTATGCAAAACAGACCTGTATGAAGCAGCGTAATCTCTTCCTAAGTGATCTAAACTGGTACTCACCAACAGAAATACAATGCAAGCCATATATGCAATTTTAATTTTTCTAGCTACACTAAAAAAGAAAAGCAAAATTAATTTTAACAATACATTTTATGTAACCAAATATATGTAAAATATCATTTTGGCATGGAATTGATATAAAATTGTTCATAATACAGTTTTTAATGTTTTAGTCATACAAAGTCTATCCCATCCAGTGTATTTTACACTTGAAGGATATCTCAATTTGGCTACTGAATTTTCATTGGAATGAGTTGATTTTCATTTATATTTCATAAAATTCATAGTTGAAAAAGTAGATGCACATATGGCAGTGTTTCAGGCTTGTTTAAATGTTTTCTGAACAAACATTTATTATGTTCTCCTGTGAATTGCAACTGCCAGTCATTGTAAAATTTGTGCCTTACATTTTTCTAGTCTCTTTTTTCCTTTACTGTTTGGTTGTAGTAGTAGCTTTTGTGCTAATTATTCACTAATATTATATTAAAATCTTTTATTAAAATATTTTAATGTAAAACATAATTGTCTTTACTCATTTTCTAAACTAAAAACATAGTTTAATTATGTTATAACTTAAGTATTTCATTTTAATTGCTAGTTACATTTTACATAGATATCACAGTAAGTCATGCTGTCTGCCTAAAATATTTCAATAAGTACAATGTCACATCAGTGTGTAGAAAAAAATCATTCAAATCGAACAATTCGTTGACAGAGACTAGATTGGTGATGTGTTTATCCATGTGTCGTCATATGTATGTTAATGCATGTGCTTGACATAAACACAACAATACAACATCTTGCACTGTGCAAAGGCTTAAGTGAAATGTCCTAAAAATCAGTAAAATTTTCTCATTGTGTGCTTATTTGGATCTTCACTTTTTTTTCTCTCTGTTAATCTAGCTAGTGGTCTATCAATCTTGCTTATTCTTTCGAAAAAAGAATTATTGGTTTCATTGATCTTTCGTATAGATTTTTGCTCTCAATTTTGTTTAGTTATCTGGTTTTAGTTATTCCTTTTCTTCTGCTAACTTTGGTTTGGTTGTTCTTTTTCATTCTAGTTCTTCTAGGTGCAATGTTACATTATTAAATTGCAATTTTTCTGACTTCTTGATGAAAGTAGTTGTACAATAAACTGTCCTCTTAATACTTCTTTAGCTGCATCCCCAAAATTTGGTAAGTTGTAGCTCTATTTTGTTAATTTCAAAGAATTTTTGGATTTCTACCTTCATTTCATCTTTCACCCAAGAGTTTTTAGGAGCATGTTTTTTGTTTTGTTTTGTTTTAGATGGAGTCTTGCTCTGTCTCCAGGCTGGAGTGCAGTGGCATGATCTTGGTTCATTAAAACCTCCACCTCCTAGGTTCAAGTGATTCACCTGCCTCAACCTCCAGTAGCTGGGACTACATGCATGCACCACCATGCCCAGCTAATTTTTGTATTTTTAGTAGAGATGGGATTTCACTATGTTGGGCAGGCTGGTCTCGAACTCATGACCTCATGATCCGCCCTCCTTGGCTTCCCAAAGTGCTGGGATTACAGGTGTGAGCCACCGCGCCCGGCCAGGAACATGTTTAATTTCTATGTTTTTGTGTAGTTTTCAGAAACCTTCTTGGTATTAATTTCCATTTTTATTGCACTGTGGTCTGTGAGTGTTCTTAGTATGATTTCAATTTTTTTGAATTTATTGAGACTTTATGACGGAGCATGTGGTCAATCTTAGAATAAGTTCCATGTGCAGATGAGAAGACTGTATACTCTGTGATTGTTAAGTGTAGTATTCTGTAGATGTCTATTAGGTCCAATTTGTCAACTGGCAGGTTTAAGTTCGCAATTTATTTGTTAGCTTTCTGTCTCAATTATTAAAGTCCCTCACTATTATTGTGTGCTGTCTAGATATTTTCATAGGTCAAGAAAAACTTGTTTTAGGAATCTGAGTGCTACACTGTTAGGTGTGTATATATTTAGGATAGTTAAGTCTTCTTTTTGAATTGAACACTTTGTCATTATGTAATGCCTTTCTTTGTTCTTACTGATTGTTGTTGGTTTAAAATCTGTTTTATCTAATATAACAATAGCAACTCCTTCTTTTTTTTTTTTGTTTTTGGTTTGCTTGATAGATCTTTCTCCATTCCTTTATTTTGAGTGTGTGGGTGTTGTGAAAGATAGCAGTATAATCCATCTCACAGAAATGTAAAATATCCTCAAAGACTAATATGAACATGAACACCTCTTTGTGCATGAAATAGAAAATCTAAAGGAATTGGATAAATTCCTGGAAACCCACAACCTCTCAAAAATTAAAATAAAGTGAAAACCTGAACAGACCAATAACAAGTTCCAAATTAAATCAGTAATAAAAACCCATGAAGCAAATGAAGCCCTGGACCACATGGATTCCCAGCTGAATTCAGTCAGATATAATGAAAAGGCAATGGTGCAATTCCTACTGAAATTATTCAAACAACAACAACAACTACAAAAAGCAAAGAGGAAAGGCTCCTCCCTAACTCATTATATGAAATCAGCTTCATCCTGTTACCAAAATCTGGTGTAGACACAATGAAAATGAAAACTAAAGGTTAATATATCTGATGAAATAGACATAAAAATCCTCAACAAAATACTAGCAAACTGAATATATCAAGAAGTTAATTCACCAGGATCAAGTAAGCTTTATTCTTGGGATGCAAGATTGGCTCAACATACACAGATGATATATGTGATTCTCTACACAAAGAGAATAAGACAAAACCCATATGATTATCTCAATTGATGCAGAAGAAGCCTTTGATAAAATCCAGCATCTTTTCATTGTAAAATCCCTCAACACATTAGGCATTGAAGGAATGTACCATCAAATACTGAGAGCCATCTTATGACAGATCCATAGCTAACATCACACTAAACAGGCAAAAACTGGAAGCATTGCCCTTGAGAACTGGAACAAGACAAGCATGCCCATTCTCACAGCACTTATTCAACACAGTACTAGAAGTTCTATCAAGAGCAATCAGTTCAAGAGAAAGAAATAAAAGGCATCCAAATTGAAAAATAAGAAGTCAAACTATCTCTCTTCACTGATGATATCATTCTATACCTAGAAAACCCTAAAGAGTCTGCAAATGTCCTAGAACTGACAAATTACTTCAATGAAGTTTCAGAATATAAAATCTATGTACAAAATCATTACCATTTCTAAACACCAATAATATTCTAGATGACAGCCAAATCAAGAACATAATCCCATTTGTAATAGCCACAAAAAAAATGAAGTACCTAGGAATGCACCTAACCAATGAGGTGAAAAACTACAAGGAGAACTACAAAATGCTTCTGACAGAAATTAGAAATAACACAAATAAATGGAACAAATACTATGTTCTCATGGATTGGAAGATTTAATATCATTAAAGTGGCCATACTTCCCAAAGCAATTTACAGATTCAATGCCATTCCTACCAAAATATGAATGCCGTTTTTTTTCACAGAAATAGAAAAAAATTATTTTAAAATTCACATGAAACCAAAAAAGTGCCCAAATAGTCAAAGTAATCCTAAGCAAAAAGAACAAAGCCAGAAGCATCATGTTATTCGACTTCAGTCTATACTATAAGGCTATAGAAACCAAAATAGCATGGTGCTGGTGCAAAAACAGACAAATAAACCGATAGAACAGAGTAGAGAACCCTGAAAAAAGCACACCTACAGCTATCTGATCTTTGACAAAGTTGACAAAAATAAGCAAAGGACTCCCTATTCGATAAATGGTGCCAATATAACTGGCTAGCCATATGCAAAATAATGAAACTGGATCCCTACCTTTTACCATATACAAAAATTAACTCAAGATGAACTAAAGGTTTAAATGTAAGATCTAAAACTATAAAAATCCTAGAAGAAAACCTAGGAAATACCCTTCTTGACATCTTCTTTGGCAAAACATTTATGACTAAGTCCCCAAAGCAATTGCAACAATAAAATATATTGATAGGGGGGACCTAATTAAATGAAAGAGCTACCACTCAGCAAAGAAACTATCAACAGAATAAACAGACAACCCACACAATGGGAGAAATATTTACAAATTATGCGTCCAACAAAGGTCTAATATCTGAAATAATTAAGGAACTTAAATCTATAAACAAAAAACAATTCCATTTAAAAAATGGGCAAAAGACATGAACAGACACTTCTCAAAAGAAGACATACAAACAGCCAACAAACATTAAAAAATGCTCATTATCACCAATTGTTAGAGGAATGCAAACCAAAACTACAATGAGATACCATCTCACACCCAGTCAAAATGGTGATTATTAAAAAGTAAAAAAAAAATAATAACAGATGCTTGCAAGGCTTCAGAGAAAAGGGAATGCTTATACATTGTTGGTGAGAATGCAAGCTAGTTCAACTACTGTGCAAAGCAGTTTGGAGATTTCTCAAATAACTTAAAACAGAACTACCATTCGACCCAGTAATCCCATTACTAGGTATATATATAAAAGAAGGCAGATCTTTCTACCAAAAATATACATGTACTTACTTGCATGTTCATCACATTACTATTCACAATAGCAGACTTAGAATCGATTTAGATGCCCATCAAAGGTGGGTTGGATAATGAAAATATGGTACATATACACTATGGAATACTATACAGCCATAAATAGAATGAAGTGCCCTTTGCCAGAACATGTTTGCAGCTGGAGGCCATTATCCTGAGTGATTAACACAGGAACAGAAAACCAAATACTACATGTTCTCAGTTACAAGTAGGAGCTAAATATTGAGTACACTTAGACCAAAAGATGAGAACAATAGACATTGGGGACTACTAGAGTAAGGAAGGAGGGTGTGTGGGCTGAAAAATTACCTAGTGGGTATTTTGCTTACTACTAGGGTGACGGGATCATCCATATCGCAAATGTCAGCATTATGCAATGTACTGTTGTTACAAACCTGCAGGTGTATACCCCAAATCCAAAATAAAATTTGAAAAAAAAAAAGCCAGTAAATTTGTATTCAATGAAAAATATTTTACATTGATTCAGTTCTTAATTCAACTTCAAATTCATTGAAATAGAAAGTCCTAAACATTCTGGCATCTTTTTACCTATCTGACTTCGTCTCCTGTCACCATCCCTGTGTCACTTTTCTCTAGATACGTTAGCCTCATCGCTATTCCTTGAACATGCTAGGCCTGCTTCCACCTCAGAGATTTTTGCACCTGTTCTTATTGGAAAGTTCTCCCCTAGAGAGCTGTGTTGGGCCTCCTTTGAGAATGCTGTTTAAATTTGCTTCCCTCATTCACCACATACTTCCCTTGACTTCACTTCATAGCACCTGTCACTGTCTGATCTACTACATGATTTGCTTATATCTATTGCCTTTCTCAGTGCTGTTTTCTCTCTCACTAGAATATAGATTGTATGCAGATAGGAATGTTGTCCCTTTTTTTTCATGGTATATCCATGAAAGCAAGAACAATGCTTGACACATAGTTGAAGCTCAATAAACATTTTTTGAATAGATGAATTTATAAAAGATAATTGCTGAAGAATAGATAGAAGATCTGCTTTTAAATCAGAAGATGGGAAAAATGGGAGGAAATGTACTCAGCTGACTCAATGAGAAGCAAAAATAAATGAACAGTAAACTACTTATAAAATGAGGTGGAAATATAATACAATCAAATAATTTATCATAGTAAGAGTGAATTAATGTTTCTATTAAAAAAGTACAAGTCTAATTAAATGATTTTTTTACTTGATTTTTAATTGACACATATAATTGTCCATATTTAGGAGGTACAGTGTAATGTTTCAATGCATGTATACATTGTATAATGATTAAATCAGGGTAATTACTTTAAACATCATTTCTTTGTGGTGATAGCATTCAATATCTTTTATTTATCTTGAAATATACACTTATTCTCCCTAAATGTAAATCAGAAGTTATTCTTGCTGTCTGTTATTTTCATAGCTGTTGACCAGCCTTTCTCAGTTGCTCGCTCTCCACGACCTTCCCCAGCCTCTGGTAACCATTATTCTTCTCTCTACTTCTATGCGATCTTTTTTTTTTTTCCCCCCTGAGACAGAGTCTTGCTCTGTCACCTAGGCTAGAGTGCAGTGGTGTAATCTTGGCTAACTGCAACTTCCACCTCCCAGGTTCAAGCAATTCTCCTGCCTCAGCCTCCCGAGTAGCTGGGATTACAGGCACCCGCCACCACTTCCAGCTTATTTATTATTATTTTTTTTGTATTTTTAGTAGAGACGGGGTTCCACCATCTTGGCCAGGCTGGTCTCGAACTTCTGACCTTGTGATCCACCTGCCTCGGCCTTCCAAAGTGCTGGAATTACCAGCATGAGCTACTGTGCCAGGCCATGAGATCATCTTTTTAAGATTCCACATACGTATGAGATCATACGGTGTTTGTGTTTCTGTGCCTTGCTGATTTCACTCAGCATAATATCCTCCAGCTTCATACATGTTGCCATAAATGATAGAATTCATTCTGTATGGTTACTGAATAGCATTCCATTGTGTATCAATACCACATTTTCTTTATTCATTCATCTGCAGATGCACGTTTAGGTTGATGCCATATCCTGGCTATTATGAATAGTGCTGTAATAAACATGGTAATGCAGATATCTCTTTGACAGGCTGATTTCATTTCCTTTGGATATATACCCTGTAATGGGATTGCTGGATCATATGGTATCTCTATTTTAATTTTAAAAAATAAACTCCATACTGTTTTTTATAATGGCTATACTAATTTACATTCCCATCAATAGTGCACAAGAGTTCTTTTTTCTTCACATCCTTGCTAACATTTGTGGGTTTTTTGTTTTTTGTTTTGTATTTTTGATAATAGTCATTTTAATTGGGATGAAGTGATATTTTGTTGAAGATTATTGAATATTTTTTCATATATATTGGTCATTTGTATGTCTTCTTTTGAGAAATGTCTATTCAGGTTTTTGCCCATTTTAAAATTAAATTATTATTTTTTTTCCTATTAATGGTGTTCCTTATGTGTTCTGGATATAAACTCCTTTAAGGATGAATAGTTTGCAAATAATTTCTCCCATTCTGTAAGTTGTCTATTTATTGATAATTTCCTTGCTATATAGAAGCTTTTTAGTTTGATGTAATCCCATTTGTCTACTTTTGCTTTTGTTGTCTGTGCTTTTGAAGTCTTATTTTTAAAAAATAATCCAACCCAATTTTTTGAAATGTTTCCCCAATGTTTTCTTCTAATCATTTAATAGTTTTGGGTCTTAGATAGATTTAAACCTTTAGTTCATTTTGATTTGATTTTTGTATATGGTGGTAAAAGGTATCTAGTTTCATTCTTCTGCGTGTGGATATCCAGTTTTCCTAGCACTATTTACTGAGGAGAGTATCCTTTTCCTAATGTGCATGCTTGGTATATTTGTTGAAAATCAGTTGGCTGTTGGGTTCTCTATTCTTTTTCATTGGTGTATTTTTCTGTTTTTATGCCAGTGCCATGCTGTTTTGTTTACTGTAGGTTTGTAGTATATTTTGAAGTCAAGTAATTTGATACCTCCAGTTTTGTTCTTTTTGCTCAAGATTCCTTTATCATCTGGGTCTTTTGTGTTTCCATATACATTTTAAGACTTTTATTTTCTATCATTTGAAGAATATCTGTGCTATTTGTCGCATTTTGATAGGGATTGCATTGAATCTGTAGATCACTTTGGATAATATAAAATTTCAGGAATAGTGATTCTTCTAGTCCATAAACACAGGATATCTTTCTATTTATTTGTGTTGTTTTCAGTTTCTTTCATCAATGGTTTATAGTTTTCATTGTAAAGATCTTTAATCTCTTTGGGTATTTTTTTTGTGTGTGTGTATGTAGGTTTTGTTACTTTCTTGATTTTTTTTTTAAATAGTTCACTATTAATGCATAGAAATGCCACTAACTTTGGTACGTTGATTTTGTTTTCTGCAAGTTTACTGAATTCATTTATTACTTTCAATATATTTTTTTTTTTTACTAGAGTCTTTACAGTTTTCTATCCATATGATCATGTCATTTGCAAATGGGGACAATTTTACTTCCTCCTTTCCAATTCAAATACCCTTAATTTTTAAATTTTGACTAGTTTCTCTTGTTAACTTTCAGTACTATGTTGAACAAAAGTGGTGAAAACAGGTATTCTTGTCTTGTTACGGAACTTAGAAAGAAACATTCAACTTTTCCCAGCTTTCAGTATACGTCAGCTGTGGATCTATAATATATGACTTTCATTGTGTTGAGGTATGTCTCTTCTCTCTCCAGTTTGTTGAGATAATATTTTCTTTAGGAAATGGATAAAATATGGAAAAATTAGTAGAAACTTTAGTTCATAATTATAGTGGGGGGTTAACAAGTTTAGTTAATTTATATATAAAGTATACTCAACTATAAATATAAATAATTTGAATAACAAAGTAATAAGCTTAGTATTATAGATACATATAACCCTTTCTCTCTTCCACAAGTAGTATGATAGGCCCCCAAATAAATTCTAGATTTTATTAAAGGAAAATTTGAAGAAAAACACCTCACACAATATGTAATTCATATACTCATTGACCTGGATACTCTATGTTTCCATTCTTTACTATGAAAATGCTTACACATGAAGAGAAAGATATGCTGGATGTGGTGGCTCACACCTGTAATACCAGCAGTTTGGGAGACTGAGGTGAGTGAATCACTTGAGGTCAGGAGTTCAATCAGCCTGGCCAACATGGCGAAACCCTGTCTCTACTAAAGATACTTTAAAAATTAGCTGAGCGTGATGGTGTGTGCCTGTAATCCCAGCTACTCAGGAGGCTGAGGCATGAGAATCACTGGCACCCTGGAGATGGAGGTTGCAGTGAGCGGAGACTGCAACTCTGCACTGCAGCCTGGGTGACAGAGAGAGACTCTGTCTCCAAAAAAAGAAAAGAAAAGATATATATACAGGCAATTTAATTGTTACATCATTTTTAGTAGTAAAAAACTAACAGTAACCTTTAGTTTATTAATGAGAATGATGAAATATTTAATTCATATTATAGAATACTATATAGGGACCAAAATATCAATTTTTAGAAAACATATTACTAACCAAAAATGTCATAGAATAGTCGTGTAGATTTATCTCATTTATTTAAGCAAGGTACATAAACATGTAAGTGATTAGATAGGGAACTGATGGAGTATTTTTTGAGAGCAGTCCAAAAATGTAAGATAAAGGGATATCTTTCACATTTTGGTTTATTTACTTTTGGCAGAATTGAAGACTATATTATAAAATGATTTTAATTTCTTTATTAGATTTCTATTTTCAATATTTTCTGCAATATACATCTATAATTCAGAGAAAATGAACAGATTTTAAAATTTAAAAAAATTATTAGCAATAGACAATAAATCTAAATGCATCTATTATAATTCCAAGAAGAGCAAATCATGGGAAAACTATATTGAGTGTCTCCTATAAAGAGGGTAATTAACAATCAGATGATAAGCAGCCATCTTAACAGTTCAATAACATTTTACATAACAAGTCAAATCCATTCAAGAAATTGTTAATGTACTCTTTGAAAACCTCATGGAACTGTCTTAAATGATTGTATAATATTTGATGGGAACTCATGATCCAGAAAATCTTGCCAATTTAAATGAATTGATAATTCTGATACATTATACTTCTTTTTTTTTTTTTTTTTTTTTTTTGCCATCACTTGAAACATGTTTCAGAATGGTAAAGAAGGTTTACTGGAAAGTAGAGAAAGTGAGGAAAAAACCTAGAAGAGCTATGAGCATAACCTGGATAGTTATTAACATTATCCAGTGCGTGTTATAATCAACAATCATGTATCTTTGGACTCATTCTTGTCAAATATAGGAGCAAAGGCACATTATGTGCTTCGTTTCTTACTACTACTTTAAAAATACATCCTTTTCTCCACAATGAATTTACTTTTTATGTCAAAGTCTGTTGAGCGTTGCTGTAAGTGCTTAGCTCCCCACCTCACTGTGAACAATAGTCTTTTAGTACTTACTCGGCATGGCTGTAAAAGTCCATTACTACTAGACACACAGAGCATATATGCTTCTTAAAATAACTGGGCAGATACATTGCTCTTCTTTAATACAGAATAGACCGAATGAAGGCAGAAGAGAACGGATTAAGTCTTCACGTGCCAGTACACCCTCACACACACATACACACACAACTCAAACATGTATAATATACACAGACGAGAACTACAGAAAAAATGCAAAGTAAAGGGTGGTAAAGCAAAGAAAAATATAAACATTTGAATGTAGTATGGATCAAAGACAGGTGACTGTGTGAGTTCAGCTCTGCCAATTTTTGAAGGAGAATAAATCTCTTATGAAAATTATCTTACCAGCAGCCCGTGGAGGACTTGCTCGGGTATATAGACAGCTCATGTTTATTGTACGAAGGGTTGTTAACCTCACTATGTATATTATGCATTCCTGCCATGGTAAGCAAGGCAGCTTCTGGTTTAAGTTAATTTAACATATCAAATGTTAAATTAGATAAAGTTTTATTTGAATAATAATATCAGATTACTGGGGCTTTTTGGTGTCACCCTAATAAATGACCTCAAAGTAGCAAGTACACGGGACTGCCATCCCAGCATGAGGTATGGCATGTAAGAATGCCACAGGTTTTGTAGAGTAGTTTAGTGTCTCTTTATACAAATTCAGTGTTTTGATTTTTGAAAAAGAGAAAATTCTGGAACCTTATTTCTCTTTCTTCTATGCTATCCTTCAATTAATATTAGATTTAAACATTTAAAATTAATTGGTTAAAAGTTTGATGTTTCTTTAAAAACTACTAATGAAAAAGTTTTAAGAAATTGAAGAATACATACTTACATGGTTCAAAATATATACACTATTCAATTGCTTAATATAATGCCTCTTTATTATACAACTAATGAAAATAAATACCATGTCTCCATCTTTATATCGACCTCATATCCAGGATTTTTGATATTTATATTCTCTTACTTAATTTTTCTCCTCTGTATTTCAACTCTTTCCAATCTAACTTTTGTACCATTCCTATTTCAAAATAGCTTTTGCTGATCCCAATGACTTTCATGTCACTGAATCCAAAGGAATTGAAATGAACTCTTATCTAACTTGGGCTCTCAGCAGCATTCAATGCTGTTGATTACTCTCTGCTCTAGGAGTCGCCAACTTCTTTAGTTAGGTTCACCTTTTCCTCTGAATTCTAAACCTGAATAGCTCACTGATAATTGATATTCCTACTGAGTTGTCTCTAGCCTAACTTAAAGTCTGTTTTCCAAACCTGTTCCTTTTATATTTAAAATTTTTTTAAATGAAATTATTGTGTGTAAAGAGTCAGCATCAAAACTTCCTTCTGCAACCTAGATCCAATCAATCACCAAGCACTAGCAATTTCTTTTCTAAATAAGTTTGAAATATTTTAAATGCTTGTTTTCTTCCTATCATAAACCCTCACCTGGACTTTGTTTTCCAGTGGGTCTTTCCACATTCTCTCTTGTTTGACGTGCCTTACTGTATTTAGTCTGTTTTCACATGGCTATAAAGACACTACCTGAGACTGGGTAATTTATAAATAAAAGAGCTTTAATTGACTCACAGTTCAGCGCGGCTACAGAGGCCTCAGGAAACTTACAATCATGGCAGAAGGCAAAGAGCGAGAAAGGGATGTCTTATATGGCAGCAGGAGAGAGAGGGAAAAAGAGCGAGGAAGTGCCACACTTAAAACTATCAGCTCTCATGAGAACTCATTCATTATCATGAGAGCAGCATGGAGGACACCAACCCCATGATCCAATCACCTCCCACCAGGACCCTCCCTAGACACCTAGGGATTACAATTGGAAGTGAGATTTGAGTGGGGCTTCAGAACCACACCATATCACTTGGCTTCCTCATTTTAGTCAAAGTGATGTTTCTACATTGATATGGTCCGTATCTTTGAACATATGGCATGAGTTGGAGGGTGAGATTCAAAACCAAGGAGCCCATCACCAGGACTCATGCTCTGCATCCCTTTTTCCTTGTGAACTGAAGATCTGGGATAACAAATTAATCATACTGTTAAGGCCTGCCTTCTTCCCCCTACCTCCAGCCCTCTCTAAAAATAATTAGAAGGAAAGTAAAAGAGAAAAGAACAGCAATGTTGTAGAGAGAATTCCTTATTTCTGTTTTCTTTCTCGAATCAGATCTGAGAGAAGCGAAATGGGATTATACAGTAAATTTTAATGTTTCTGATGAAAATTAAATTTATTAAAAGCAAATGAATTAAAATTTTATTTAATTTGCACATTACATTTATACAAATAAAGCATGAGTTTTGCTATACTTTCAACTGAAATTTATTAACGAAGAATTTTCAGAACACTATTCTCGCTTCTGTAATGCTGAAAAAGAGATTTCTGCACTGCATTTCAAAACACAAAAAGCCACCAAACGTGAAAGGCAGATGTGAAACTAATAGTTTTTAGTTTGGTACAGTATTAGAGAAGTTACCTGGAGTAAACTTTTGATAGATTTTGATAGCGAAAGAACCCAGAAAATTCTCCAATCACACCTTCAAAGCATGAAGTACCCAAAGGTACTAGACACACAGGAAAAACAGCAAAGGGCAATTCCAGTAATTCTTTGTCCGTCACCTAACACCATGCCAGGTTTATGAGATGTTTGCAAAGAGAAAAGTCATTCTTCTAAAAGAGACTGAGCTCCAAATTTCAATGTAGTCTTAAGGCTGAACTGAGCTGGATGGCATGTAGAAAAAAGAGACATTCCCAAAGTGGCAGATGAGTTTGATATTTAAACCAGAAACACATCATCTCCCTCTCACCCAACTCCTCCACCCTGAGTATATTTTCAGTATATTTGTTTCATTCTATCATATTTTTTAAAATTTAATAAAAATATAACCTATGGATAAATCACAGCAAGAGAAAGATGTTCTCCAAGGTATGACACAGTCTGTCATTCCAATGGCGCCTAAGAAGCCCCTTCCCTATTTCTCTAGTGGGAGGTGACTAGGCTAATTTTAATACCGGCACTGCATGGGAGAGAAGAGAGTGAAGGAGGAATCTCAAAAAGGAACCACCCTCATGAAAGCCTTTGTTAAGCTGGACTTTGCCAATTCATATTAACTTTCCTTGTTTGCTTTAGAGAGGTGGGAGGAATGAGAGGGAAGGGTTGAGTTTACCAAGGGAAATAATACAAAAATACATAACATGTGGATAAATGCTCAACTATTCAAAAGTAAAGATTAAAATATGGGCCCCAAACGAAACCAGAAACAAAATTCTAACTCAACCACTACATAAAATTTAAAACTAAGTAACTAAAGAAGTTGAAAAATTTTGGAAAAAATATCGAGCAAATGAATCTAATAGGAAGAAATAACAAATTCTTAAAGTAGACAGTGAAATCAAGGCACAAAAAGCATTAAAAACCACAAAGTATTTTTCAGGAAACTAAAACACAAATTAAAAAAATATTCTAATGTACTTTCTACACTTAGGTCAAGAAGAAATAGAAGATAGCAATAACAGGATTTTAAACCATGTATTGCAATCTTTGAAACATTAGAAAAAAATGAACAGGTGGAAGATATCTGCAATATAATTTAAAGGCTCATTAGTTCAATATATTTCAAAATCTGTACACTAAAGAAATGACACCTTCTTTTTCAGACCACATTGAACATTTGCACTCCTATTTCCTGTAGAAAAATGAACCACAAATTCCAAACAGTGAAAAGGCCTTTTTTGAATCTGCAATTAATATAAAAATAAATGAAAAATCACAATATAACAATCTAAAATTGGGAGGGTATGGAGGAAGTGGAGAGGAAGTATGAGTGTTAATTTGCTCATAGTTTGTTGCAGAAAACCATTAGGAAATGGATAAAGATAGAACGCTGAGAAATAAGGTTGGAAGTATTACTAAAAGTTATCAAAATAATCAGCAGAACAACAAAACATGGGTAAAAAACCTTCCAAGTTATCAGAAGAAACACCTGAACTACACATAAAATAAACAAAATAGAAACCAAATATCAAGATATAGAAAACAAAGGGAGCTTTAAGAGACACATGGAGAGAAACATAGAGCTTTAGGTGTAACATGGATGATGCACTAATATGAAATATCTTTATCTACATATCTAAAGCCATGAGTTGCTGAATGATGGGGACACATTCTGACAAATGAGTCATTAGGTGATTTCTTTGTTCTATGGACATGATAGCGTGTACTTTCACAAACCTACATGATAGAGCCTACTACACACCCAGGCTATATGGTATGCCTATTATTCCTAGGCTACAAAGCTGTACAACACATTACTGTACTGAACACTGTAGGCAATTGTAACACAGTTGTAAATACTTGTGTATATAAACATAGAAAAGGTAATATGTTGTGCTACAACATTACTATTGCTATGACATCACTAGGTATTAGGAAATTTTCACCTTATAACATTATGGGACCACCGTCATATATGTAAACCATTGTGGACTGAAATGCTGTTATGCAGTGCCTGACTATACACATATTTGACTCACTCCCAGAGTTCATCATTTAGCAGATCCGGGGTGGGCCCCAAGTAATGAATTTTTAGCAATTTTCCAGTGAAGCTGGTTGTGCTGTGCCAAGAACATATGAAGTGTTGAGATAGAGATACCTCTAGCTAGTACGAATGAAGGAAAAAACAAAAAAGAAAAGTAAACAAAATCCTATTAGGTAAATAACCACAGACACGGAGGAAGGAGACATTAATTCAGTGGTTCTCAATCTTCATAGTCCATTTGAATCACAAAAACTGATACTCAGGCCCTATGTGCTGTTGGGTTGAATCCGAACATTTGAGGCTGGACTCTAGGTATGGCCACTCTCTGAAAGCTCCCAAAACGATTTTGATACACAGTATAATTGAAAAGCATCAAAATAATAGGAGATTAGTTGTATTCTATTACATCAATTTGGAAACTGGGATTTTAGTTGGAAAACTTTCCCATTTCTCAAGTCTAAATTTCAAATGAGAATTCCAGGCTATAGATGGAAGTATATTCCATCATTTTTTACTTTTTTTACTTGTTCCTTCTGGAGCAAATTACATTTTTGAACGGAAAGTTTAGGAGAAAGAAATGAATATACTACACTTAGTTCTTCTTAGGCATTTTTTCTTCTGACTGCTTGCAGATAGGGTGCTTTCTGATCTGTTTGCATTTAAAGCAGTGAATGTTTTACTGGTGATAGGATGTCTGAGATCTTCAATTATGTCTGGGCCTGAAAGATAAATTTTTCAAAATCATATATGTATTGAGATATAATTCACATACCACAAAATTCAACCTTTTAAAATATAAAATTCAATAGTTTGTAGTATATTCAGAGTTGTGCAACCATCAACACTATTTGGTTTTATAATATTTTTGTCACCCCAAAAAGAAAACTGGTGCTCTTACCTATAACTCCCTGTCTTTTTCAGCCATAGGTAGCCAGTAATCTACATTCTGTATGGATTTTAAAATTTTGAACACTGAAAGATTAATTTGAAGTCTGATGAATTATTAGAAATTCATTGTGTCCTCAACCACAGGCATTACCCATCCAGTTTCTACCTAAAAAAAAATCTGATAACTTGACAATCTGTCAGTCTCCTGGTAGTATATGTCAATTAGTTACCAAATTAAGAAGAGATATTTATGTTTCCATAAAACTCTACCATTGGACCAAATACATTCTTTCTCAGAAAAATTTACCCAGAATGACCACAAAAGTCACGAAAATATTAAAAAAAAAATAAGAAAATTAAAAAGAGCTATCCTGATGTCAAAACAGAAATCATAAAGAGCAAGATTTATTTATTAGTCTATTACACAAATTGAACCTTCTGTGCTTCAAAAATAACCATAAACCAAGTTACGTTGAATATACAGTGTACATGTAAAGAGTTGATTTATGTAAAAGGTTTATAAGTCAGTAAGAATAAGACATTACAATAGGAAAAAGGGCAAAGGATATGAATATCCAATTCAAGATGAATAAATTAAAAATAATTAACATGAAAAATGTTAACATGATTGAAAAAAAGATGTGAATTTAAACAGTGGGTTCTTTTTCACATTAGCAAAGACTGATGTATTTAGTGTTAGTAAATATGAGGGAAAGTGGAAATATGTTGTGGAGAATGAAGGTTATAACCTTTCTAAAAGGCAATTTGGTAACATGTAACAACTAAAATCACAGCACTCCATATTTTAAATTTTAATATTAGAAAATATACAGATACATAAAATATTGTTCTAAGTATGTTAATTACAGCAAGATTTATAATAAAATATGGAAAATGCTAAGCATGATACATGCATAATTATTTAAATATATTGGAATATTTATGTGTTAATTATATGTTTTTTACTGATAAAAATCAATGAAATATTGGGAAAAGTAGCTTATAAAATTGCCTATACAATTATCCCATTCTGATGAGTAAAAAGTAGCAAAAATGGTAACCACAAAAAATTTAAATTCCTTGTTATGAATTAGACAGAATCAAAAACAACAATTATGATCATCTCAATAGGTGCAGAAAAAGCATTCAATAAAATTGAGCATCCCTTCATAATAAAAATCTTTACCAAACTAGGAATAGAGGGAACATACCTCAAAATAATAAAAGCCACATATGAGAAAACCTCAGCCAACATCATCCTGAATGGAAAAAAAGTTGAAAGCACTCTCCCTAAAAGCTGGAACAAGAGAATTATGACCACTGTTACCACTTCTATTCAACATAGTACTTGTGGTCCTAGCTAGGACAATCAGGAAAGAGAAAGAAAGAAAAGGCATTCAAACTAGAAAAGAGGAAGTTGAATTATCTCTGTTTGCTGATGATATGTACACCTAGGAAACCCTAAAGACTCCTTCAAAACACTTCTAGATTTGATAAATGACTTCAGTAAAGTTTCAGAATACAAAATCAACATAAAGTTAGTAACATTTGTATGTACAAATAGTGACTAATCTGAGAACCAAATCAAGAACTCAATTCCATTTATAATATCTACACACACACACACTCACACAACCTAGTAATACAGTTAAACAAGAAGGTGAAAGAATTCTACAAGGAGAACTACAAAACATTGCTGAAAGAAATCATAGATGAAACAAGCAAATGGGAAAAACATCCCATGATCATGGATTGGTAGAATGAATATCATTAAAATGAACATACTGCCCAAAGCTATCTACAGACACAATACGATTTCTATTAACTATCAACATAATTATTCACAGAATTAGAAAAAAGAAAACCCTAGAGATAATATGGAACCTTAAAAGAGCCCAAATAGCCAAAGCAATCCTAATCAAAAAGAATAAATCTGGAGGTCTCACATTACCTGACTTCAAATTATACTAAAGGCTATAATTAAGCAAAACAACAAGTACTGGTATGAAAATTGACACATAGATTAATACAACAGAATAGAGAACCCAGAAATAAAGCTTCATACCTAAAACCAAATAACCTTTGACAAAGTTGATAAAAATGTACACTGGGAAAAGGATACTATATTCAATAAATGGTGCTGGTATAATTGGAAACCCATATACAGAGAAGTGAAACTGGACCTCTATTCTCACTATCTATAAAAATTAACTCTAGTGGATTAAAGACTTAAATGTTAAGACCTTAAACCATAAAAGTCCTGGAAGAAAATGTATGAAAAAAACCCTGAAGGACATTGGGCTAGGCAAATAATTTATAATTAAATACTCAAAAGGAAAGGCAATAAAAACAAAAATAGACAAATGAGACTTAATTAAATTAAAAATATGCAGAGCAAAAAATTAATGGAGTAAACAACCTATGCTATTGGAGAAACTATTTGCAAAATGATGCATTCAACAAAGGACTAATATCCAGATTTTCTAAAGAACTCATATAACTCAACAAGAGAAAACCCCATTTAAAAATGAATGAATAACACGAACAGACATTTTTCAAAAGAAGATACACAAACACCCAACAAACAAAAAATGCTTAACATTACCAATCATCAGAGAAATGCAAATTAAAACTACAATGAGATACCATTTTACCCCAATCAGAATGGGTATTATTAAAAAGTAAAAACAGAAACAGATATTGGTATGGATGCTGAGAAAAGAAAACTCTTATACACTGTGGAAATATAAATTAGTATAACCTCTATGGAAATGAATATGGGGATTTCTCAAGGAACAAAACATAGAACTACCCTTCTATCTAGCAATTCCACTACTGGATATCTACCAAGGGTAAATACATCATTACATTAAAAAGGTACCTGCACTTTTATGTTTATGGCAGCACTATTCGTAATAGCAAAGTCATGGAAAATCTGTGTCCATCAATAGATGATAAAAATGTGGTGTATGTGTATCTTTATCCTTAGTGAAATTAAGAGACAGATAATCAAAACCCACAAGTTCTTCTAAGTGGGAGCTAAACAATGGGTGCACATGGCCATACAGAGTGGAGTAATAGACACTGGAGATTCCAAATGGTGGGAGGGGGTGAGGGATGAACTACCACCTATTCGGTACAATGTATACTACTCAGGTGATGGGTCCATTAAAAGCCCATGTTTCACCACTATGCATGTATTCTTGTAAGACAACTGTACTTGTATCCCCTAAATAAAAAAATTAATTTCAAAATAAATAAATAATAAAAGTAAAAAGGAGAAAACAAATTTTCTTTGGTAGTATTTCGGCAATGTGCTCACCTATATAACGTTTCTCTTCTTCCCATGTTTCTAACCAGTGCTAAATGTTTTTGATGTGACCAAGTAACGCTTCCTTTTTTTTTTTTTTTTTTTTTTTTTTTGACATGGAGACTCACTCCATCACCAGGTTGGAGTGCAGTGGCATTATCTCGACTCACTGCAACCTCCGATTCCCAGGTTCAAGCAATTCTCCTGCCTCAGCCTCCTGAGTAGCTGGGATTACAGGCGCGCGCCGCCACACCCAACTAATTTTTGTATTTTCAGTAGAGACAGGGTTTCACCATGTTGGTCAGGCTGGTCTCCGGTCTCTATCTCCGGACTTCGTGATCCACCCGCCTCGGCCTCCCAAAGTGCTGGGATTACAGGCCTGAGTCACGGCGCCCGGTCTACCAGCTAACACTTCCTGAGAAGTGTTAGTAATTAGTTAGTGTCCATTCAATTACATCATTATAAATATATTAAAGAAACTGTTATGAGTGCCTGAAGTCTTGTATCAGGAGTTGCAAAACCTTAATTCATAATGTGGCCAGAGAGATAAGAGGTGGTGATAGAAGCCCAGTGGAGACTGTAGCAAACTGCTGCTTCCAAAGACAACTAATCAAATTCTGAGCACTGTTGCTGTGCTGCTTATTGTGTCTCCCTCTTTGATATTTTAATAGCAGCCAGAAATCTCAATATCTATGTGAATCTCCTAATTTTTCTATTTTAGAAACTATTTAAATATTAAATAAATCACAGTGTGGACCAAGCAAACACATCAAGTGTGTTCGTGGGTTAGCTTCTCCTGGCTTAGATCAGAGGAAATAAAAACATATCCTTTTCACTCTCCAATTCTTTCCCTCCAGAGTTTAGAAGGGAACTACTAACCATTGCAAACAAGCTATAATTTGGCAGCATTAGAGAAAGATCAACATTTCCCTGGGCAAGTTATTAAGAGATTTATGGTTTACAGGACCTTAATATGCTTTATTTGGAGGAATGGGAAAAAGGAGGATAAATGAATGAGAACTAAAGGCATAGATATGTAATCCGTATTTGGAAAATGTTGCTTGACCTCATAGATTTTTTTCTCCTCTATGCCAGTACTACCTCTGCCACTACTTCTTGCAATTGTGACCAGCTGTCTGCAATATGTTTTTTCCATATCATTTAATGAACATAGCTTGATAGTGTTAGAAAAACTGCACCCTGCTAAGATGCTACATCATATCATTTGAACTGATGAATAAAATGATAATTCATTATCTTCAAGGCACTAAAATGCAGCCTTGGTTACTCAGCTTCACATAACTTTAGGGGAAATTTTGCAACACAACCTTACTTTTGTATGTTAGACTTCTTTAGAGAATGATAAACAAAAATCATGGTACATGTATGTAGCAAATCTGTCAAAAGTAAGCAAAGTGCAATACCTATGGAACACCATAGATTTTTCAAAAGTCAGAATAAATGTATTGGGGAGGCATGCATTATGAGTGCCTCTTTTATTATATTCTAGTCTTAAACCATTCCTAAACTTGTAGGCAGATGGCGATGGGTAATTAAAATGCTAGCAAAATTATGGAAGGTGAAAGTAACTTATATGTCTCTGTAATGACAGACATGAAAAAAATATGCACACAGTTTGCAATGAAATGATGCAAAGATGAGGACTAAAATAAAATATGTAGCTGAGTAAGATAACATCCATCAAGGTGTTCTCTTTTCCATTGTGTTTCACTTGAGAAAGACACTGATTTATACCTGAGGACTTAGAAGAAGCAATGCAAAATTTTTCAAAGAAAAATGGATACATATATTTCTGGATATTATACAAGCAGCTTGAAAGCATAACTTTTGATTGGTTGTGTTTTTATTACTGAGGATAAAAGGTGACAGCTATCAAAATTTAAGGCAAATAATTACCATAACTTTTAGTACAAATTCATTAATGCCAACTTGGGAAATTACACTATTAACTCCCATAAACTAGATTAAATGTTAAAAAGGGAGAAATGAGATACAAGCTTTGCTTTCCATTTAATATTTTTTCCTTGCTATATTATTTTATTTAAAATTATTTTCAAGGTAACATTGTAATGATAAGTATTGAAGACTAGAAAAGCCACAGGAAATTAAAATCATCTGTAATCAGAATAATCATAGTTAATTATTGTTATAAATTCCAAATGGAATTGTAATACCATATACTGATTTTTAACTCATTTTATATTTTGTTTAAGTAATTTTTATACAACCATTTAGAATTGTCCCTTATTATTCTATTGTGTGAATGCTGCATGATTGAGTAAATGGCAGCTTCCAATTGTTGATATAATAAAATTATTTTAAAATTGAAATTTAAGTATTTTAACCCTATAGCAAAATACCAGAAATGATAATTGATATGGGAGGGGGGCAATGAAGCGCTGGGAAGAGAAAGGTGTGGCTAGGGCTCTACCCGCGGGCCTGTGCACATGGATCTAGGTGAGGACAGGCATTTCTGTTTTCCTGCCCAAATGTTCCATTTCCCAAGACCACCCTGGCCTGCCACGACCCCATCCTGTGCCTATAAAATACCCCGAGACCCTGTTGGGCACACACACAGGCAGCTGGACATCCAGAAGAGCGCATCAGGGGAGGAACACATGGGCAGCTGGACGTGGAGAGAACACACCACCATAGGAGCACACTGACAGGCACTGGCAGGCCTGCAGGCCATCGACCCACGGAAAACGTGGAGTTTGGTCAGGATGGTTGGAGCAGGGCCCCGGCCCCTGAGCAGCCTGACCCCAGGGAAAAACCACCTTCCCGCTCCACCTCCCTTCTGGCTCCTCCATCTGCTGAGAGCTATTTCCACTCAATAAAACCTTTCAGTCACTCTCTAAGCCCATGTGTGATCGGATTCTTCTGGTACACCAAGGCAAGAAACCCTGGAATACAGAAAGCCCTCTGTCCTTGTGATAAGGCAGGGGGTCTAATTGAGCTAACACAAACCGCCTACAGACGGCTAAACTGAAAGAACACCCTGTTACACATGCCCACTCAGGCTTCAGGAGCTGTAAGCTGTATTCACCCCTAGACATTGCCCTGGGGTCTGAGCCCCACAACCCGCCCTCTGGATGCTCCACCTGGAGGTTTCAGCAGTGGGGCACTGAAGAAGTGAGCCACACCCCCATCGTATGGCCTGTGAGGGGAATAAGGGAATTTTTCCCATTTCAATATGAAAGTATGTTTTTAGAATAGTATAAGAAGTAAAATTTGGGCTTCTTGGTTAAAAGATCTGTATGCTATTATGATTTTTGATACATAAGGCATAATTATCCCCTATAAAGTCTGAGCTAGTTTAAACTTTCATCTCCAGTGTTGGATAATACCTAGTCCTTCATGTCCTCATTAACTTTATTCTAATGTTCATCACTTGAACTATAAGACATACGTCTGTTAATTTAATATGAATTTATCTGATTAATGGTGAAGCTGAACATTTTTTGCCATTTATTTTCTATTCATTAATTATCCTTACCGATTCATAATTTTTGCCCAATTCTTAATAAAACTTTAAATTCTGCTGATTTTCAGAAGCAAAATGGCAGAATAGAAAGCTCTACTGATTGTACCCCCCTGCAAGGACACCAAATTAACAAGTGTTTATGCAGAAAAAACACCTTCATAAGAACTAAAAATCAGGTGAGCATGCATAGTACTGGGTTTTAACTTCATATGGCAGAAAGAGGCACTGAAGAGATAGAAAAAACAATCCCAAATCATGAACACTACCCCTTCCCCACCCCAGGCAGCAGTGTGGTGTGGAGAGCATCTCTGAGTGCCGTGGGGAGGGAGAACACAGCAATTGTGAGGCACTGAACTCAGTGCTGTCTCGTTAGAGCAGAAAGGAAACCCAGAACAAATTCAGCTGATGCCACCTACTGAGGTAGCATTTAAACCAGCCCTAGCTAGAGGGGAATTGCCAATTCTAGTAGTCCAAACTTAAGTGCCTGCAAACTTTGCCACTGAGGCCCTAGCTCCTAGACAACATTTCTAGACATATCCTGGGCCAGAAGAGAAGCCACTTCCTTGAAGGAAAGGACCTGGCAGTATTCATCACCTGCTAACTGAAGAGCCCTTGAGCTCAGAATAACGAGCAGGAATACCCAGATACTCTATACCCAGGGCCTCCAGGAGCCTCTGAAACTTGCTGGTTTTAGTGAGACTCAGCACATTCCCAGGCCTGGAGGCTATGGGGCAAAACTCCTGCTTGAGAAAAGCGGAGGGAAAAGTAAAAGGGACTTTGTCTTGCACCTTAGGTACCAACACTCAGGTTCTTGGGGTCACTGATTCCAAGACTTTACTCTTGGATGGCATTTCTGGACCTGGCCTAGGACAGAGGGGAGCCCACTTCCCTGAAGGGTGAGTCCCAGGCCAGGCAGCATTCGCCACAGGCTAACTTAAGAGCCCTTGAGCCTTAAGGGAACATTGGTGGTAGTCTGGCAGTACTCCTCATGGTCAGGGGTGGCAGTGACTATGGGGTAAGGGTCCTTTCCCTTTAGAAAGGGGAAGGAAAGAGTGAAAAAGACTGTGTCTTGTGGTTTGAGTGCCAGCAGTACAATAGAACACCAGGTACACTTCTAAGTTTTTTTGACTCTGGTCCCTGACTCCCAGATGACACTTCTAGACTCTCCAGGGGCCTGGGAGACCTCATTGCCTGGAAGAGAAAGACAGGCCTGGCTGGCTGTGCTGCCTGCTGATTGAAGAGTACAAGGGCTTGAAGGAACATAGGCAACCAAAGAGTGGTGATAGCAGGCCTTGGGCAAGACCCAGTGCTGTGCTGGCTTCAGATACAACCCATCGCAATCATAGTGGTGGTAGCCACAGGAGTTCTTGTATTATTACTCCTTGTCTCCCACTAGTTTTAGATGGCTCAGAATAGAGAGAGAGACTCTGTATGTTTGAGAGAAAGTAAGGAAAAGGAACAAAAGTCTCTGGCTGGTAATCCAGGTAATTCTCTTGTATCTTGTCCAACACCATTAAGGCATTACTTCTATGAGTCTGGAAGAACCACAGTGTTACTGGGCTTGGGGGTCCCCCTAAAGCAGAAACAGCTTAGATCACAAGACCCAAGTCCTTTCAAATATCTGGAAAGCCTTCTCAGGTAGGTTGGCTACAAATGAGCCCCAAGAGTGAAGACTACAATGAATACCTAACCCTTTAATGCCCAAACACTGAAGAGCATCTACTGGCATCAACACAATCCAGGAAAACATGACCTTAACAAATGAACCCAAAATAAGGCACCAGGGACAAATCCTGGAGAAACAGAGATATGTGACCTTTCAGACAAGGAATTCCAAAACTGCTGTATTGAGGAAACTCAAAGAAATTCAAGATAACACAGAGAAGAAATTTGGAATGCTATTAGATAAATTTAACAAAGAGATTAAAATAATTGAAAAGAATCAAGCAGAAATCCTAGAGCTGAAAAATGCAATTGGTATGCTTAAGAATGCATCAGAGTCCATTAATAGCAGAACGGATCAAGGTGAAGAAAGACTTAGTGAGCTGCAAGATAGGCTATTTGAAAATACACAGTCGGCCGGGCGCGGTGGCTCACGCCTGTAATCCCAGCACTTTGGGAGGCCGAGGCGGGCGGATCACAAGGTCAGGAGATCGAGACCACGGTGAAACCCCGTCTCTACTAAAAATACAAAAAATTAGCCAGGCGCAGTTGTGGGCGCCTGTAGTCCCAGCTACTCGGGAGGCTGAGGCAGGAGAATGGCGTGAACCCGGGAGGCGGAGCTTGCAGTGAGCCGAGATCGCGCCACTGCACTCCAGCCTGGGCGACAGAGCGAGACTCCGTCTCAAAAAAAAAAAAAAAAAAAAAAAAAAATACACAGTCAAAGGAGACAAAAGAAAAATATAATAGAAAACAATGAAACATGCCTACAGGACCTAGGAAATAGCCCCAAAAGGGCAAATCTAAGTGCTATTGACCTTAAAGAGAAGATAGAGAAAGAGATGGGGGTAGAAAGTTTATTCAAAGGAATAATAACAGAGAACTTCCCAATCTAGAGAGATATGTTAATATCCAAGTACAAGAAGGTTATAGAACACAAAGCAGATTTAACCCATGGAAGACTACCTCAGGGCATTTAATAATCAAACTCCCAAATGTCAAGGATAAAGAAAGGATTTTAAAAGGAGCAAGAGAATAGAAACAAATAACATACCATGGAACTCCAGTTCATCTGGCAGCAGACTTCTCAGTGGAAGTGTTACAGACCAGGAGAGAGTGGCACGACATATTTAAAGTTCTGAAGAAAAACAACTTTCACCCTAGAATAGTATATCTGGCAAAAATATTCTTCACACATGAAGGAGAAATAAAATTTTCCCAACAAAAGCTGAGGATTTCTTTAATACTAAACCCATCCAACAAGAAGTGCTAAAAGGAGTAATTTAATAAAAAAGAAAGGGATATTAATGAGCAGTAAGTAGTCACTTGAAGTTATAAAACTTATGGAAAAACATGGAATATTATAGCACTGTAACTGTGCTGTGTAAACTATTCTACCCTAAGTTGAAAGACTAAACAATTAACCAATCAAAAATAGCTACAACTTTTTCAGATATATTCAGTACAGTAAGATATAAATAAAAACAACAAAATGTTTAAAAAGCATGGGGACTAAGCTAAGGTGTGGAATTTTTATTAGTATTTTTTTGTGCTAGCTTGTTTATGAAAATAGTTTTGTCAGGTTAAAATAATGGGTTATACGATAGTATTTGCAAGCCTCATGGTAACCTCATACCAAAAAACATACAATGGATACACACACAAAAGCAAGAAACTAAATCACATTAGTAGAGAAAATCGTCACTAGAAGACAGGAATGAAAGAAAGAAGGAAGACAAGACCACAAAACAACCAAAAGAATGGGAGGGGTAAGTCCTTACTCATCAATAACAACATTGAATATAAATGGACTAAACTTTCCAATCAAAATACATAGAATGGCTGAAAAAACAAGACCCATGTTGGCTGCAAGAAATACACTTCCATATAAAGACACACATAGACTAAAACTAAAGGGATGGAAAAAGATATTCCATGCCAATGGAAACCAAAAAAGACCAGGAGTCACTATACTTATGTCACACAAAATATGTAGATTTCAAGACAAAAATTATAAGAAGAAACAAAGAAGGTCACTATATGATATGATTTGGCTCTTTGTCCCCACCCAAATCTCATGCTGAATTGTAATCCCCTGTGTCAGGAGGGGCCTGCTGGGAGATGATTGGATCATGGAGGTGGATTTCCCCCTTGCTTGTTCTCATGATAGTGAGTGAATTCTCGTGAGATCTGATGTTTTAAAATTAGCACTTTCCCCTTTGCTTGCTCTCTCTCTCTCTCCTGCCACCATGTAAGACATGCCTTCCTTCCCTTTTGCCTTCTGCTGTGATTTTAAGTTTCTTGAGGCCTCCCCAGCTATGTGGAACTGTGAGACAATTAAACCTCTTTTATTTATAAATTACCCAGTCTCAAGTAGTTTCTGTATAACAATGTGAAAATGGACTACTACACTTTATAATAATAAAGGGGTCAATTCAGCAAGAGGATATAATGATAGTAAATATATATGTACCCAATGATAGAACACCCAGACATATGAAGAAAATATGAGAGCTAAAATGAGAGATAGACCCCAATACAATAAAAGCTGGAAACTTCAACACTCCACTTTTGGCATCGGCCTGATCTTCCAGATAGAAAATCAAAAAAGAAGCGTCATACTTGCTCTAGACAAAAGGGATCTATTAGACATTTACAGACCGTTTCATCCAAGAGCTGCAGAATACACATTATTTTCTTCAGCACATGGGTCATTCTCAAGGACAGACCAGGTTTTAGGTCACAGAAAAGGTCTTCAAACATTCAAAATAATTGAAATTATTTCAAACATCTTCTCTGACCACAATGGAATAAAACTAGAAATTCAATAACAAGAAGAATTTAGGAAACTGTACAAATTAAACAATATAGTCCTGAATGATCAGTGAGTCAATGAAGAAATTAAGAGGAAAATTGAAAAATTTCTTGAAACAAATGATAATGGAAACACAACATACCAAAACCTATGGGATACAGCAAATGCAGTGCTAAAATGCAAGTTTATAGCTGTATAAGTGCCTAAATCAAAAAAGAAAAAAAAATTCAAATAAAAAAATCTAATGATGCATCTTAAAGAACTAGAAAAACAAGAGCAAAACAAACCCAAAATTAGTAGAAGAATAAATAAATATCAGAGCAGTAATAAAATTGAAATGAATAAAATACAAAAGATCAATGAAACAAAAAGTTCGGTTTTTTTGAAAGGTTAAAGAAAATTGATAAACCTTTAGTCACAGTAACTAAGAAAAAAAGAGAGATGATCCAAATAAAGTCAGAAATAAAAAAGGAGACATTAAGAAGTGATACTGTAGAAATTCTAAGGATCGTTAGTGGCTGATATGTGCAACTATATGCCAATAAATTGGAAAATGTAAAAGAAATGGACAAATTCCTAGATGCCAAGATTGAACCAGGAAGAAACCCAAAACCTGAACAGACCAATTGTCAAAAGACACAGACCTAACAAGAACGTAAAAAATAATGACATTGAAACTATAATAAAAAAGTCATGAGATGAAGCCATCTCCCAATAAAGAAAAGCACGGGTCCTGATGGCTTTCCTGCTGTATAATACTGAATATTGAAAGAACTAATACCAATCTTTCTCAAACTATTCTGAAAAATAAAGAAGGGAATACTTCCAAACTCATACGACAAGGCAAGTATTACCCTGATATCAAAACTAGACAAAGACACACCAAGAAAAGAATACTACAGGCCAATGTCTCTGATGATATTGATGCAAAAATCCTCAACAAAATACCAGCAAACTGAATTCAACAATACATTAGAAAGATCATTTATCATGACTCCATGGTATAATTTGAAGTCAGGTAATGTGATTCTTTTAATTTTATTCTTTTTGCTTAGGGTAGCTTTGACATTTCTCTCTCTCTCTCTCTCTCTCTCTCTCTCTCTCTCTCTCTCTCTGTGTGTGTGTGTGTGTGTGTGTGTGTGTGGTTCCAAATGAATTTTTGGATTGTTTTTTCTATTTTTGTGAAGAATGTCATTTGTATTTTGATAAGGATTTCGTTGAATTGACCTGTAGATTGCTTTGAATATTATGGGCATGTTAACTATGTTGATTCTTCCAATGCATGAACATGGAATATCTTTCCGTTTTTTGGTGTGCAATTCATTTCTTTCATTGATCTTTTATAGTTTTTATTATAGAGGTCTTTCATTTGTTTGGTTAATTCTTAGATATTTAATTTTATTTTTTGCTATTGTAAATGGGAATTTTATTTTTTTTTTTCAAATTGTTAATGGTTTGCATGTAGAAATGCTAGTGGTTTTTGTGTGTTGATTTTTGTATCCTGCAGCTTTACTGAATTTATTTACCAGTTCTAATAGTTTTCTTGTGGAGTCTTTAGGTTTTTCCAAATATAAAGTCATAGTATCTTCAAACAAGGATAATTTGACTTCTTTCTTTCCAATTTCAATGTTCTTTATATCTTTCTCTTGTCTGATTGCTTTAGCTAGGACTTCTGGTACTATTTTGAATAACAGTGGTGACAGTGGACACCTCTGTCGTGTTCCAGATCTTAGAGAAAAAGCTTTCAGTTTTTTTCACATTCAGTTTGATCTGAGCTATAAGTCTGTCACATATGGCTTTTTATTATGTTTAGGTATGTTCCTTCTACACCCAGTTCTTTGAGAGTTTTTATGATTAAGAGATGTTGATTTTTATCCAATGCTTTTTCAGCATCAGTTGAAAGGATCACATGGATTTTGTCTTTTATTCTGTTGATATGATGTATTGCATTGATTCATTTGCATATTTTTAATCATTCTTTCATTCCAGGGATAATTCCTACTTGGTCATGATGAATCAATTTATATGAAATGTTTTTATAAGTAAGGACTTACTTCTGCCATTTTGTTGCTTATTTTTCTATTCTTGTTTAATTCCTCACTTGTATACTTTCTTAATGTTTCCTTTATAGTGAAGTGATTTTCTCTGGTTTAATGTTTTAATTCATTGCTTTTTGTTTTCAATGTATCTATTACAGGTTTCTGTGTTTTGCTATCATGAAGTTTACAAAAAACATCTTACTGATGTATTATTTTAAAAAATAGCAACTTGTCTTACATCACTAAAAATAATAGAAACAGAAAAAACTATAAAATCTGTACACCTTAACTCCCTCCCCTCACATTTTTAATTTTTGTTATCTCCATTTACATATTTTTATATTGCCTATCTCCTAATGGGTTACAGTAGCTATTATTGTTTTGAAGATTTATCTTTCAGGCTTCATACTAGCCTTATGAGTGAATTGCACACTACAATTGCAGTATTAAAGTATTCAGTGATTGTCTACATACTTAATTTTACCAGTGTGTTTTATATCTTCAAATATTTCCTTTTTTTTGCATTTTTGTGGTCTTTTCTTCAGACTGAAGAACTCCCTTTAGCATTTCTTGTAAGACGTTGCTGGTGGTGGTGAATTCTCTCAGCTTTTGTCTGGAAAATGCTTTATTTCTCTCTCATATTTGAAGGATGACTTTCCTGGATACAGCAATCTTGTGTGGAGTTTTTTTCTCTCAGCACTTTAAAATGATGTTCCATTTCCTTCTGGCATGTATGATTTCTGTTGAGAAGTCTGTTTCCAGATGAAATTGGAGCTCCTGTATATGTTAGTTGCTTTTTTTTTTTTTTCCTCTTGCTGCCCTTAGGAGCTTGTCTCTGTCCTTGACCTTGGAGAGTTTACTTATTATTCACCTGGCGGTAGCCTTACTTGGGTTGAATATGCTTGGTGTTCTTTAAACTTCCTGTACATGAATGTTTATATCTCTCTCAAATTTTGGAAAGTTTCCTGTTATTATTTGTTTGAATAAGCTTTCTATGCCTTTCTCTTGTTCAGCTCTCTCTTGAACACCAATAATTCCTAGATTTCATCTTTCAAGGTAATTTTCTATATCTTGTAGATAGTCTTCATTTCTTTTATTCTTTTATTTTCTCTTCTGATTGTATATTTTCAAATAGCTGATATTCAACTTTACTAATTCTTTCTTCTGCTTGATGCAGATCCCAGTCCTTTCCATCCCAAATGGAGGACATTCCAAAGGGGATATCTTGGTATTGTGGGAAGGCTGGCCTATGGGTTCATGATCAGGATACCTGTGGAACATGCCTAACAACAGTTTGTTGCCAACCATTCTGATATGGCACCTCCTTTGGCTGGGTTATAGAGCAGAGTTCCCAGGGCTGGAGATGGTAGTTCCATTTCTCCCCTTTCTCTCTGCCTGTCCTCAGAAATATGTCTCCCTTCAGACACTCATGATGCTTCCCATGGGTTGAGGCAGGAACAGGTCTCCTTCCAGGAAATTGATATGGTTTGGATCTGTACCCCACCCAAATCTCATGTTCAATTGTAATCCCCAGTTGGAGGTGGAGCCTGGTGGGAGGTGATTGGATCATGAGGGCTGTTTCTAATGGCTTAGCACCATCCCCCTAGTGCTCTTCTCATGATGGAGTTTTCATAAAATCTTGTTTTTATGAAAAAAAAAAAAAAGTGTGTAGCGCCTTCCTCCTCTCTGCCTTCCTATTCTGACCATGTAAGATGTGCTTACTTCCTTTTTGCCTTCTGCTATGTAAGTTTCCTGAGGTCTCCCTAGCCATGCTCCCTGTGTAGCCTGTGGAACTGTGAGCCAATTAAACCCCTTTACTTTATAAATTATCCTCTCAGATATTTCTTTATAGCGGTGTGAGAATGGACTAATACAGGAAACTAAGATGGTGAGGAAGCTGATTGTCTACCTCTATCTCACTTTTTCTAGTGTATACATTATGAGTTAGAAAGAAATTTTTTGAGTGCGTGGTGCTGGGTAGATTGAGGGGATGGGTGTTGCAGATATGGAAGTCCAATTCTGTTACCATGTGCTTTGAGTTTTTTCACTTCTCTCTGGCCCTGGGAACTGTCCCATTCTCATATTTGAGTTCTTCAATATTGCTGGTGATAATCTCAATGCTGTATCTGTTTTTTTATTTTTATTTTTGTTGGGGAAGTGAAGCTAGCTTGCTTCCATGCTGCTATTTTGGAACCAGAACTCTACTTGTGAATTTTTTATTTTAAACATACATTTTAAACATACCTTTTACATTTTTCTCTGTCTTATAAAATAGGTCTATATTAGTATAGTTCTAGTACTAGAGATGGATTCAGTCAGATCATGTGAATTCTTTGCTTAAATTCTTCACACCAAGAAAATGAGAACTTGCAAAGTTAGATCATAGACATTTATATTACAGTAGTGTGTTTGAAAAGGAGCTGAAAGGGAAGGCAGATTTATAACAGATATTTTACAGCTAACCAAAATATTTTCCATGTTTTGTGTTGGCAGTCCCAAGGCAGCTGCAACAATGACCCTTCACTGTTAGCATGTTGTCTTAGTCTGTTCATTGCTGCTGTAACAAAATATCTGAGATTGGGTAATTTATAAACCACAGACATTTATTTCTCATGGTTCTATTCTAGAGTAAACTTCAAACAATAGTATATGCTCTTCTGTCTGAGTAGGTAACTTAACTCATACCCCTAAACAAATACAGTCACCAGTGCTGCCTTGGGATTCTTGTTCCCTAGCATCCCTCCCATCCAGAGCATTTATTACAGAATTTAGTAGGCGTGTGTTTACTATCCAACCCTTAGCCCAACTTGCATAAATTCTCTTTTCTAGTTTTCCTGATCTCTAAAGTAATAGTTATTCTAGTATTTTCTTACATAAATTGTAATGCAGGCCGGGTGCGGTGGCTGCATTTCGAGCCACCATTTCAGGCATGAAATATCCACCTCTAGAATTCTTTATATGAAAGAAAAAACTTCCTAATTCAAGCAACTATAATTACATCTCTGTTAATTGAATAAAATGGAATAAAATTTTGAACTGAAACAAGAGACTACACCAAAAAGTAAAAATATAATTCATTTTCTATAAATAGTATATATGCACATATATGCATAACTGTATGCATATATGTCTGTGTATATATTTAATATACATTTTTTATATACACTAAAAATAATAGGATTTGTATGAAAATGTTGATAGTGGTTAAAGAGATTATAAGTAACTTTTTATTTCATAATTTTTGTTATATACAAGATATCCTATAGTGAAAAGTCACTATATATAAAATATAGATAATATAATAAATATAAATATAATTTGAAAATAATAGGGGTTTTTACATCCTTACTGAGATTATCAAAGAAATCACTATCAGCAAATCAAAAGTCTGATTAGCCTGTTTGCATATGTAAAAAAAGTTTGTATTAAATTTTTTTTTTTTTTTTTGAGACGGAGTATTGCTGTGTGGACCAGGCTGGAGTGCAGTAGCACGATCTCCGCTCACTGCAAGCTCCGCCTCCCGGGTTCACTCCATTCTCCTGCCTCAGCCTCCTGAGTAGCTGGGACTACAGGCACGTGCCACCATGCCCGGCTAATTTTTTGTATTTTTAGTAGAGACAGGGTTTCACCGTGTTAGCCAGGATGGTCTCCATCTCCTGACCTCGTGATCCACCTGCCTCGGCCTCCCAAAATTACAGGTGTGATCTTAGCTCACTGCAACCTCCGCCTCCTGGGTTCAAGCTACCCTCCCACCTCAGCCTCCCTAGTAGCTGGAACTACAGGCATGCTCCATCATGCTCAGCTAATTTATTGTATTTTTAGTAGAGATGGGGGTTTTGCCATGTTGCCCAGGCTGATTTCGAACTCCTGGCCTCAAATGATCCACCTGCCTCGGCCTCCCAAAGTGCTGGGATTACAGGTGTGAGCCACTGCACCCGGCCTTCTTTATCATTTTGCTTTATCATCTTTTACATGTGATTGCCATTCTCTGGGTCGCAAAGGAGCTACTGCAACTCCAGCCATAAAGTGGGCTTCCAGGATGAAAGAGCAATGGGACAAAAGGAGATTAGGATGGAATCCGTTTATGCCTCATTTAAAAAAGTTCTTCTGGAAGCTCATCAAACAGTATTCACTTACATATTGTTAAAGGATTAATCTTTTTATTTTTAACTGGCCTTTTTGCCATTCCAAGTAAAGTCAAGGTTCTTTTAGAGGGGAATAAGGGCTCATAAATCTGACAATTAGCAGTTCCTGTGCCATTTCTGCTTATCATAAATGTTTTTCTACAACACACATGTTTGGCTTTATATTATACAAGTTATAGAGAAACTATTATTGAACCAAGACCCTTTCATTGGACATTAGTTATTTCAAATTCTTCACTCCTATGAAGAGGGCTGTAATGAATATCCCCATAGTTGTATTTCTGTATATCTAGGTTTACATCCTTAAAATAAATTTCTAGGAGTGGAATTGCTAGGTGAAAGGACATGCATCATTTTAAGACTTTTTGATGGGTATTGCCAAAAATCAGGCTTCCGATCTTTGTGTGTTTATCATTTCTTGACTTGTAATTTTGGGCAAAGCTCTGTGATTTAGGATGGTGTCCTCAGTTTTTTTTTTTTTTTTTTTTTCTGCTGCATCTATTTCCTCCTGCCATTAAAAAATGCCTGTTGAAGTTAATGGGAAGACGAGCACAGTTTGCGATGAAATCCATTGACGTAGTGTCTAGTTTTGATTAAATATTATGAGTAAATTATTAAATCCAACAAAGAAAGGAGACATCTGCATTGCCATGTACATTAGCTTGGAACATAAACAAGGCTAAAGATAAGCTGGGAAATTGTTAGTGCTCCATGGAACACACTCATCATCACTGTAGGAAAGGAAGAGATTGTTTCTTATAGCAACTGAAATAAATTTCTTATAATTGTTAGGAGTTCATTCTATGATACACTGGGACTTGTTTTGAAAATGTAAACATTTAGCTTTCACACACACACATGCACACACACATGCAGAGTCATTAAATTTGTAGGTGCAGTTCAATACCCATAAAACATTCTCAGAGGAGTGTTTTAAAAATGTGGAGCATGAGGCTTTACAGAAAATCTCATCACACTAAGATGTGACTATGATATGAAATTCTATTAAGATAAAACCCAAAGAGAGTGATTCCTTTTTTGTTCTTTGAAATTAATTTTTCGCTAGCATTCTGGAGCAGGAGGGAGAACTGTCTCTCTTTGTGGGTGGAGATTTTTGGTATGCCACTAGTTGTGAATACAGGTGAAGGGAAATGTAAGAATTAAGAATCATTCTGAAAGATAGAGATCATCATGTAAATTGAATTAAGATAATAAATGCTTCATTGTGAAGCAAATTGAGGAAGCAAAGCAAAGCAAAACAATAATCAGGCAAATAATGGCCAAAATCACAGGCACTGTATAATATCCTCAACAAGAGGCAAGCAAATAAATACATTAGCTAGACAGATCCAAATCTCGTGGGAGCATTGTTAAGTTATCTCTCACTTGTTTTTATCACCCTTGTCCTTTTTTTTTCCTTCTCTCCTGTTATTAAACTTATTTGACTTGAAATATCCCAAGTACCATTTGTTGGATATGTTGAATTTAATCTGTTAAGAGCTTCTCTATAACCAAGTGGTGTTTTATAATCTTATGAACATTATTTAAATTTTAGTATTATAGTATTAAGTTTACTTTTTCTTTATATTCTTTTTAAGAATTCCCTCATAAATGTCAATTTGAGAACATTAAATATTTTTATAGACAAACATATGAAACTAATTACATTGAAAAAGAAGGAAATATAGAATATAACTAGTTAGAAAAAAGTCACTGTTTCAAATAAACATGATTTATTATAGGACTTTGATAGTATCCGCTTTATTTTCAGTTTGGTTTACTTTGCCTACTTTACTCCCTCCCCTGCCTTCACCACCTGAGATTGAGCTCCACATCTCAGCTCCAGTGATGTCAGAAGCACACAATAATGTGTTATTTAACTTTTATTTATTTTTCCAGTCTTATTGAGGTATAATTTACAAATAAATGGCATATATTTAAGGTATATGATGCGATGACTTGATATATGTTTATATATTGTAGAATGATTACCACAAGGCTGTTAGCTAAAGTAATCTCTCCCAAGATAAAACTGATAAGTCCGAGGTGGACTCTACAAGGTAGAGCAGTACATGATTTTGTCTGCATGGAAGACTGAATGAAACCACACATTGGATAGCCTACTTTTTTTCTCTTAGCTTTATTAGAAAATCTTTACTACTTAAAAGAAGCTTAAAGAATAATGTAGTTAACACCTGCATATGCCCAACTCAGTTTTAGGAGTAAAACATTAACGATATAGTTGAAGCCCCACTGTGGTATATTCATAGAGTGGAATTGGAAGCAGCAGTAAAAATAAATGAATCATAGCACGGATCTCAACAAGAATAAATTTTAAAAGCATAATGTTAATGTTATTTAAAAAATCAAGCTGCAGAAGAATAGTGCAGTAGAATATTTTATATATCATCTGAATATAATACATTTAATATATTTTATACTATATATTTGTCATATAATATACTAAACAGTATATATTATATATGCATATATACATATATATATTGCATACATTGTGTATGTACATTTTACATAAGTACTAAGCAGTATATATTATATGTGCATATATACATGTATACATTACATACTATATGCACATTTTACATAAGTTTATAGTCTACATTATAGTGCTATACATCTATAGTATATACTATATAGTGTATAGTAGTATATCACTATGATATATATACACACTATATATGTATATATAGTTTAAAATTTGAGAAAAAAGTACTAAATATTGCTTATGAGACATATACGTAGATTAATTTTAAGAAACAGCTGTCTTGTTTTTAGGCAGGTTCTTCTTTCCTTAAAGGAAAAGTTATTTTAACAGTACTAGCTAAATACGGTAAGGGAATGTCAATATTTGAGTGCTCTGGGTTTTAAGAGTACACATCAGGACAGATCATGAATATTGAGAACTACTTAACATTTACTGCTTGCTTACCAAGTGCTAGGCATTGACATACTCATGTTTTCATTTTGAATTTCACAGATATGAGGAATCACAATTCTCTTACGTTTCACTCTGCCATTTCACCTCCCCACCTGCACTCATTTCCTGAGCTTTCACCCATTGCTCCTTCCTGTACCTGTACCCCCTCTTTGCATTCCAACCTCACCACTTGCCTGCAGGTCTATAGTCTTGGCATCTATTCCTGAACTTACTTTTTTTTTTTTCTTTTTTTTTTTTGAGATGGAGTCTCGCTCTGTCTCCCAGGCTGGAGTGTGGAGTGGCGCGATCTTGGCTCACTGCAACCTCCGCCTCCTGGGTTCAAGCGATTCTTCTGCCTCAGCGTCCAGAGTATCTGGGAATACAGGCATGTGCCACCACGCCTGGCTAATTTTTTGTATTTTTAGTAGAGATGGGGTTTCTCCATGTTAGCCAGGATGGTCTCAATCTCCTGACCTCGTAATCCACCTGCCTCGGCCTCCCAAAGTGCTGGGATTACAGGCGTGAGCCACCGCACCCGGCCTCCTGAACTTACTTTTTAAAGGATGTTTATGTCCTTCATCATAGCCCTGCTCTGAGCAGAGTTGATAATCACCTTCTTTAGGTGAACTTATACATACTTCTACTTTAACCTTTATCATAGTGTGTTAGAATTATCTGTGCCATAGCATCTTCTCTTAGACTGATTCTTGAATGAAGGTACTCTAAAAATTTAGGTTTTATGTTTGCATCTATAATATATATTTGTTGAATTGTTTTTCTAAGAAGGCTGGTTGGAGGTTAAACACAAAAGGTGTAGCAAAATAGAAAAAGAAGGTCTTCTTTTGAGGACCTACCTGGCAGCCTCTAAGAACTCAAGCACAGGGATCTGGCTCTCAGGGCTTACTCTCTGCTTAGATCTGAAGAGAAGGAAGGTTGAAAGGAAGGGCACACTGGAAGGAATCAACAAGTGTGTGTGCCATAAGCTCACTTTACATTATCCAGTCAGCAGATGAAAGAATACGAAGAATTGGGAAACTACTCTGTGCTATTCTGAGTGGCTTAAATAATATAAATTTATCGTTTCATAGTTATGGAAACTAGATGTCCAAAATCAAGGTTTTGACAGAATTGGTTCCTTCTGAGGGCTTTGAGGGATAGATTTGTTCTACGTATTTCTTCTTGGCATACAGGTATCTGTCTTTTCCCTGTGTTTCTTTATGTTATTTTCCCTCTATGCATGTCTCTGTGTTCAAATTTTTCTTTTTTGTAAGGACAGTAGTCATCTTGAATAGGGGCTCACCCTAATTACCTCATTTTAATTTGTTTACCTCTGTAAAGACCCTAGTTCCAAAGAGAGTCACATTCTGAGGTACTACAGGTTAGGACTTTAACGTATAAGTTTTTCAGGAACACAATTTAGCCCCTAACAGCTCCCAGTAGATTAGGAGACAGAGTTGTATATATGGGGTGCTCTAACTGGTCAAGAAAAGGAAGAGGTTTATTGCATGAGCCTGTTTCTTCAGGGCTGGTAGACGGTAAAAGAAGCTAGGAGAGGCAGGGAGATTAAATCGTTTTTCTCCATGGTTTGGTGGGTCGGATAGTCCAAAGGACGCCAAATATCAGGGCCTTATTTCATGAGGTAGCTTCTCAGGCTGACCTTGTTCAAACCTGGGATTTACATATCCCACATTTTTTAGTCCAATTATCCCCATTATTGAACACTTAAATTGATTCTATATCTTAGCTATTGAGAACAGTGCTGCAATTGCAGGTATCTTTTTGAGATAATGATTTTATTTCCTTTGGGTAGATACCCAGTAGTTGGATTGCTAGATTGAATGCTAGTTCTGTTTTTAGTTCTTTGAGAAATCTCCATACTGTTTTCTGTAGAGGTTGTAGTAATCTACCTTCTCACCAACAGTATGAAAGCATTTTCTTTTGCCTGTATCCTTGTCAATATCTGTTATTTTTTAACTTTAATAATAGCCATTCTGATGAGTATAAGATGATATCTCATTGTAGTTTTATTTGCATTTTTCTGATGATTAGTGATGTAGAACTGTTTTTGATATTTTGTTGGTCCTTTTTATGTCTTCTTTTAAAAGTACCTATTCTGAGAAGGCAGACCTCTGTCTTCCCAGCGATTCCTGTGAAGATGCTGCTGAAGAGAGGTGCCAGCGAGGGGCAGAGAGGAAGTGGTCTGTCTCTTACCATAAGGCTGATTCTCTTTAACTGTGCAACCAGTGGAAGCAGATGTGTGTGAACTGGGCACAGATTTAAGAATCTGTCCCTGTTGAGGTGGATGGGCCTGATTGTTGACCCCCAGGGTCCTAAAACTCGCATGGACCTGGATAGTGAGAGAGGAGGCCTGGACCGAGATGTGAGTCCTGTTGAAGACTTCCTCTCTACCCTCAACCTTGGTCCCTCTCAACTACCCAGTGGAATTCCAGCTTGAAGGATTGCATCCTGCTGGGGCTGAACATGCCTGTCAAAGACATGTCCAAACTGTGTTCCTGGCTCCCTTGTTCAGAGACTGCCCTTCTCAAGGGCTCTGTGCCTGCACTGGGAAGGAAACAACCATTGGAAGGAAACAAAAGTGTATAAACTGCTGTTTTTACAGCAGTTAGAGCCAGACCTTCTGGCTCAAAAAAAAAAAAAAAAAAAAAAGTGTCTATTCTGTCCTTTGTCCACATTTTAGTGGGTTATTTGGGTGTTTTTTTCATTGATGTTGTTGAGTTGTTTGAGTTCCTTATAAATTCTACATATTAGTTCCCTGTTGGTCCATTTTGCAGGCTGGTTGTCTGTTCCCTCTGCTAATTCTTTCCTTTGCTGTGCAGAAGCTTTTTAGTTTAATTAAGTCCTATTTGCCTATTTTTGTTTTTGTTGCTTGTACTTTTGAGGTCTTAGATAATTTCTTAGCCAAGACCAATGTCCAGAAGTATTTTCTCTAGGTTTTCTTCTAGTGTTTTTATAATTTCACCTCTTTCATTTAAGTCTTTAATCCATTTTGAGTTCTTTTTTTTATATGATGAGAGAGAGAGTTCTAATTTCATTCTGCATAAGGCAATCCAGTTTTTATAGTATCATTTATTGAAAAGGTTTTCCTTTTCTCCAGTGTATATTTTTGTCAACTTTCTCAAAGATCAGTTAGATATGTGGTTTTATTTCTAAGTATTCCCTTCTGTTCATCAATTTATGTTTCTATTTTTATATCAGTATCATGCTGTGCTGTTTTGGTTACTATAGCTGTGTAGTATAATTTGAGGTCAGGTAATGTGATGCCTTTAGCTTTTTTCTTTTACTTAGGATTTCTTTGACTATTTTGGCACTTCTTTGGTTCCAAATGAATTAATTTTTTTCCTAATTATTTGAAAAATGACATTGGTATTTTGATAGGAATTGCATTGAATGTATAGATTGCTTTGGGTAGTATGGTCATTTTAACAATATTAATTATTCTGATCCATGAGCATAGGATGTTTTTCCATTAGTTTGTGCCATCTACAACAATTTATTTCATTAGTCTTTTATAGTTTTCTTCATAGGGATCTTTTCCTTGGTTAAACATACTCTTAGGCATTTTATTTATTTTTTCTGTATTTATTGTAAATGAGATAGTCTTCTTGATTTGGTTCTCAGATTGATAGTTATTGGTGTATAAAAATGTTACTGATTTTTCTACATTGATTTTGTATTCTTAAACTTTCCTGAATTTATTTATCATCTGAGAGTATTTTGATTGAGACTTTGGGGTTTTCTAGATATAAGATTTCATCAGCGATTAATGTACAAAGACCTTATTTAATTCTGGACCTGAATTATAGCTCATTTTCTTTTACTAGATCAGAGATTCTTCCTTTGAGGTCCGTAATTTATTTTTTTTGGTGGGGAAATCCATGAACTTTGAAATGTATTCAAAATTGTAAGTGCTGTGATCTTTTCATGGAAGACTTTTATGCGTTTCATTAGATTCTAAAATGGGAACTTTGTTCTGTTCATCTGCATTATAATAAAAGTTCTGACTTTTCTTTCAAATAGCAAAAACATTTTTTAGTTCTGATGCTAGTACTTTTTACAATATTGTGGTGGCATTTTTAACTTATTTAAAACATTTTATATCTCAATCATCTTACTTTTTTTATTCCTGCCTACATCAAGTTCCCTTTTATCTCAGTTTGCTTTCTTATTTCATCTGTCATCTCTTATTTTATATTTTGAATTTTGTTGAGAGCAAGGGTAGATCTTATTTAGAAGGCACTTTTGTTTTCTGTAGTAAATCTCCTCCTTTCCTCTAACTCTTCCTTGTCCTACTGACACTAGATTAATACATCTTTTTTTTTTTTAATATTTCAAAGGTTTGTATGTTGCTATTTATATGCTTCTCATCTGTCTGGGTCCCATTTTTGTTCAATATAATGTCTATAATTTTTCTTGAATTCCTTTATTCCTTTATTTTTCACCTGGGTGCAACTATATTTCTTCTTTTTAGTTGCAAGCAGGGTTATGTTGCATTTAACTTTCATTATTTTATCAGGAGAGTGAGTGTAAACCTGTGACTGAGAGTAGTTAAAATACATGTTTAAATTTTTGTACATTTTCTGTTTGAATTTAACCTCTGTGGTAGGCAAAATAATGTCTCCCTGCATGATGTTCACACCCTAATCCTTAGATCTGTGAATACATTTGTTACCTGGCAAATGTGGAATTAAGGTTGCAGGTGAAATTAAAGTTGCAAATCAGTTGACCTTAAAATAGAGAGATTATCCTGGATTATCTGGAAAGAGCTACTATAATTACAAGGTTGTTGTTTTGTTTTGTTTTGTTTTGTATGGAGTCCTACTCTGTCACCCAGGCTGGAGTACAGTGGCGTGATCTCAGCTCACTGCAACCTCCACTCCCAGGTTCAAGCGATTCTCCTGCCTCAGCCTCTGTCTCCCAAGTAGCTGGAATTACAGACACCTTCCACCATGCCCAGCTAAGTTTTGTATTTTTAGTAGAGATGGGGTTTCGCTATGTGGGCCAGGCTGGTCTTGAATCCCTGACCTCAAGTAATCCACCCACCTGAGCCTCCCAAAATGCTGGGTTGACAGGCATGAATCACCATGCCTGGCCATTACAAGGATTTTTAAAGTGGAAGAAGGAGGCAAGAGAGGAGGTCAAGGTGATACTCTGTAAGAAAGATTTGATGGACCATTATTAGCTTTGAAGAGAGAGGAAGAGGGTTAGGAGCTGAGAATTCACCTAGGAAAGCCAAGGAAACAGATTCTCCCCTAGAGCCTTCACAAGGAAAATTTGCTTTGCCAGAAACACCTTAGTTTTAGCCCATTGAGACTTGTGTTATATTTTTAACCTAGAGAACTGTTAAGACTGTAATGTGCATTATTTTAAGCCATTTAATTTAAGAAAATCTGTTATAGTAAGAATAAGAAATTAATCCAGTATATCTTGATTCTCTCTTTACTTTGGCCTGGACATTACTCCAGGTGCCTTTTGTAGCTATGTCCATTCTCTTTCCTGATACTACTCCTACTACTTGAGAGACAAACTGTTCCTTACTAAGATAAAGAGTTATCTTGCCATTTGACTTGAAAAGATTACAAAAATGATTTGATCTTCCAACACAGTTACTTCAGAATAGTGTTGTTACATGGCAAGGAAAGGAAATCAACATGTTATACTGTTGTCTCATTTCCCCATGGGCCAGCCTCATTCTTCAGCCTTTCCTATAGTAGAAGCTCATAATGACTTTTGCCAATAACTCTTCTCTGTATTTCTTTTGACACTTTTTTTTTTCATTATGGAGTTGATAATTTGTCCTATGTGTTTTTCTTCATTTTGTTCCCACTTGCACTATGCTTGACTTCCTCTAAATTTTAAAAAATAAAATGTCCTTAGCTATTTCTTCTTTCTGCCGTGTTTTTATTCTGTCACTTCTAATGACCAAATGGGGGCTTTAGACATCTGCCTCAAGTAACCGTTTTACTTAGAAGTCTCTTTTAACACAGGATATACACTTTTCTTAAATTAACAATGAGTTTTATTCAAAATATTTCTTTATAAGGTCTTACCTGCTTGGCACTTCTCCTAATCTCAGGATCATATTAACAGAAATCAATGTACCCACATATATAAATCTGGGACTGCTATAGACTAACTTGTGTGTCTCCAAAATTCGTATGTTGAAATCCTAATCCCCAGTGTGACTGTATTGTGACATGAGGCCTTTAGGGAATAAGTAAAGTTAAATGTGGTCCTAAAGGGTAGGGCCCTAATCTGATACAGTTAGGAAGAGGCCTTCTAATGTCTCCTTTCTCTTCTTAGAGGAAGATCTTTCTTTCTCTCTCTGTCTCTCTCTCTGCACAAAGAAGAGGGCATGTGAGCATTCAGTGAGAAGGTCCTCAGACCTTCTCAGAGAAGTGTCCTCAGAATGAAACCTATCCTGCTGGCACCTTGATCTTGAATTTTCCAGTCCCCAGACCTGCGAAAAGTAAATTTCTGTTGCTTAAGCCACCCAGTCTATGTTATTTTGTTATGTCAGCCTAAGCCAAGACAGGACCATGTGGGACTCAGCTAAGTCCTCTGTATTTCTATAGAAGTTGTATCTGACCTCAAGTAATCCACCCAGCTTGGCCTCCCAAAGTGCTGTTTCTATAGAGTTGGGCCATGATGAGCCCATACTTAGCATCTAAACAGGAAGAAGATGATCTCGAGATACTTATTTCTGGAGATCAAAAGGCCTCTGCCCAGTAGATTATTTGGATTCCTGTTCTTTGGATGACATACTTTTTTCCGAGGAAAATAATTCCTCCCAGAGAACAAATGTGTTTCAGGATGTTTTTTTCCCAAGACACTTCTCTGTCATCATAACTCAATATTCTATAGGCTTGGGACTTCAAGGGTACTCTTGATGATAATATTTAAAATTTTTGTTTTAGAAGATTCATTTCAAATTCTATAGACAATACTAAAAATGTAAGTATTCATGATAAAATTCCTTCTTGCCAATGCTTTTGCAGCATGAGGAAACAGATAAAAGCAGGCCCTGGAGTAAGGTAGACGTTGGCTGCAATCCTGACTTCATTGCTTGCTAGTTTTGCAAAATTGATAAAGTTATTTAACTTCTCTAAGCTTTAGATTTACCATCTAATGATGGGAGTAACTGTTGGCTAGCATGAGGGCTAAAAGAAATAATGCACTTCAAACCATTTATCACAGTTCCAGGCCCAAATTTAGAACACAATAAATGGCAGCCGTATTATTTTATCCAAAAAAAAAGTAATCAGTGTCACTCTCTGCCTCTATATCGATGCCTTTCAGGGAAACTCTCTCTTCTTCATTTTAGATTCATAAAGAAGCTGTTTTCTGTAAAAACCCAATTTGACCAGATTTAGTTCTTTCTTTTTTTCTCTCTTACATACAGAAACATCATTTTTGACGGTTTTTGGGAAGTACAAAACTAAGGTAGACAAAGCAGAAACAACAGCAACGTGCCAACATTTTCTCTCAGCCTGGAGCAGACATTTTGCTGCTTTCAAAGTTTCCTTGAGTTTTATCTGGTTTTCATTTTTACCACACACAAAAAAATACTTTTTGACATGTGTTTTTCTTAGCTCTCTCATCTGTCATTTCTTAATTTTAAAAGCTTCCATCTTATTCGTAAATTTCCTTAGTTATACATTTTGCTAATGTGATCAAAGGTAACAATAATTTGAGATTGTCTATGGTAATTGATTTTTGGCGGGTGTATTTAAAAATCTACATTTGTTTAAGCTTCCATTATATTTATCTGCCATGATCAGAAATTGTAATATTCCATATTCTCCATAAACATATATTTCCAAATACCCTAATCTTTCTCTTTAAGCTACAAATTATTTTTAGTCATTTTTGGCAGGAACATTTCTAAAGCTTAATCCTTACTACCCTGTCCTTCCTCTTATCCTCTTAAACAAATATGTTTTATGCTTTTTTTTTTTTTTAAGAGACAGAGTCTCACCCCATCACCCAGGCTGGAGTGCGGTCACTGCAGCCTTAAACTCCTGGGTTCAAGTGATCCTCTTGCCTCAACTTCCTGAATTGGGGGGACCACCACCATGCCTGGCTGATTTTATATGTTTTAATACTGTCTTAATGACTGCAGTTTTTGGTTATAAAAGTCAGTTATTTTAATGCTGTAAGATACCTATGATTACTTCTGAAGAAGTACTCTATCCATTCAATAAAAAATATCTTCTTTTGTTACTCTTATTTCTGATTCATGTGAGGTCAATGATATGCGAAGGAAGCCTTGCTAGGAGGTTTTAGGAAAGAAATTTCCTCCCTTTTAAGAGAAAACTTCAGGAGGATAGACTTTAAAACAATTGGAACTTTGGCAAACTATGGCAAATTATGGCAGATAACTCCTGGATAACTCCTGGAAAACCACAAGGAAAGAGAACAAGAACAAACATTTGCCCTAGTTGTATAATTTTACTCACTGCTTTGATTATTGCTGAATCAGGCCTGATTTAGGCTTTCTGCCACTTTACATCAAAAGATTTCTAGCAGATTAATTACAGAAAGAAGCAAATGAAATTTATGATTTCTATTTCAGTTGTTTGGAAAGTTTACTACTTGATCTTATCCATTGTTTAATTTTGGGAAACTGACTCTCCTGCAGTGCTGTGCTGTCGTTATGTATAATGTTTCATCATTTGATTTTTCATACCCAGACCTTGTTTGACACTTCAAATATGAGCTCTCTATATAAATACCCATCTATAATCAAGCACATTGGATCATTTTATGAATCATCAATACTGTTAACTAGATAGTTATCTGAAAGACAACATTTTCTAATTACCTTTTACTATTACCTTCATTAACAATCTCTAAGGAATGGCTAAAATAAATATATATATATTTATTTTATTTAATATCCTAATTTTCCTACAATTATCTCATAAATCCTAACCTGTATAAAGCCAATTTATGTGAAAACAAGATAAATAAATGAATACATTTAGACATGCTTTGGATATAAATGGGCAACAAAACAAATTCTATGAGAAAAAACACAGGACAATGCTTCTATATATTTTACCTTGACTTGGTACAACTCCAGTTCTGAATATTGCAAGACACCCTATACAATGTTAATCTCTCCCAAAATTAAGCTTAAATTTTATCTCAGAAGAGCACTAGAAGGTCATTGAAAAACAAATTGGTGCATAAGGCTCTCTGAAATATTTATTAGAAAAAGTGGGTTACTCTTTTGACTAGGTAGGTGCTTTCCCCAGCTGTAAGTCCACTGATATTCAAAATTTTATTCTAAGCACTTAAACTTATGACTTTGATCCTTGTTAAAATATACATGCTCCTTGGGAGGATTAATATACTGTGATGTGAATAGGAAAGTTTCAGATGTTTTACTGATTTCAGTTGATATGGTGGAAATAGAGATTATGAAGCATTGGTCTCCTCTGAGGAGAAAAGAGTTAAAAGATGAGGATGCTGGAAATCAAAGACAACTCCTATCTACTGTTTTCTATTTTTGAACAACAATGGTTATAGGCCTCTGGCAGCCACTATGTACAAATTTAAAAGGTTGTGAAATTTTACCCAAGATTGGAAAGATTGCCAACAGAGTGAGAAATTGGAAAAGCCAGTTGGGGATTCCTTTCTAAAACTAAAAAAAAAAAAAAAAAAAAAAAAAAAAAAAAAAAAAAAAAAGGAATATTATTTGAGACTTTAGGAAGAACTTCCATATCTAACTTTGCCATATAGTTGTACATTAAAAGTTTTGGTAGGTTTTAGTTAACCTCTCCCCAGTAGCATTTAAAAAGTCATATAGATTAAAAACGAAGATCTGAGTGATAGACTGATATTTCAGAGAGGAGATTCAATTTATTCCTGGCTCAATGCAGAAAGGCCTCTTTTCTAGTGCATGAAGATCATTTCTGCTGCCTAGAATCATAGTTTTGCTCTCATAATTTTGCCATTATTTATAACATTCTGAAGAAGGTGACATTTCTTTGCAAGCATGCCTACTTTTTAAAAAAATCAAACACACCTAGAAGGCAGTTGAAAGGATCAAAGGCATACAAATTTTTAACATTTGTATACATATGGTCCAATTGCCCTCCAAGGAGTGTGTGGCAGTTTTCTTCCCAGTTGTGTTTCTGGTAACATTTTTGCAGGCATTCTGAAGAATTTGACTTTTTAGGGCATGCATTTTATAAACATTTACTGGGAGATCAGTAGTCATTCTGACTATGACAAGCCATAACAATCACTTGGCATGAATTAGTTATTATCCTGCTTTTTATTGTTGTAAATTCTTGTTAAATCATAAAAGAAGTATCTGTGACACTCTTAACAGAAACTTGAGCCAATGTAGGGTTTCTCCTCAGATGCAGTTGTGCCTGGGATAATAGAGTGCTGGGCTTGCTTCATTGAGCACAGCACTTCGTAACTGAATGTGCATAGCTCAGCAACACAAATCACTAGGTGTCATTATTAACAGTTTTGTCAGTTTTACTGCCTAAACAATGTTTTGAATCTCCCTTTTAATTCTCCCTACAGCAAGTATTTAGGCTATCATCTTCTTTCACCTATACCACTGCAGTGAGTCTCTGAATACATTTTTGCCCTCTCAAATCTGTTTTCGATCTTGAAGCTAGAGTAGTATTTAAAAAGTGTGATTCTGACCAGGTGCGGTGGCTCACGCCTGTAATCCCAGCATTTTGGGAGGCCGAGGTGGGCGGATAATGAGGTCAGGAGATCGAGACCATCTTGGCTAACACGGTGAAACCCCATCTCTACTTACAATACAAAAAATTAGCCAGGTGTGGTGGCGGGCGCCTGTAGTCCCAGTTACTCGGGAGGCTGAGGCAGGAGAATGGCGTGAACCCGGGAGGCGGAGCTTGCAGTGAGCCGAGATCGTGCCACTACACTCCAGCCTGGGCGACAGAGCAAGACTCTGTCTCAAAAAAAAAAAAAAAAAAAAAATCTTATTTCTCTTAAAATAAGCAAACGGGCTGGGCTTGATGGCTCATACCTGTAATCCCAGAACTTTGGGAGGCCGAGGTGGGCAGATCACCTGAGGTCAGGAGCTCGAGACCAGCCTGACCAACATGGAGAAACCACGTCTCTACTAAAAATACAAAAGTAGCCAGGCGTGGTGACACATGCCTGTAATCCCAGCTACTCAGGAAGGCTGAGGCAGGAGAATCGCTTTGAACCCTGGAGGTGGAGGTTGCAGTGAGCCAAGATCACGACATTTCACTCCAGCCTGGGCAAAAAGAACGAAACTCCATATCAAAAAGAAAAAAAAAAAAAAGGCAAACAATCTTGAATACTGCCTTGAATTCCACGTGTGACCTGATGCTGGCATACCACTGTATCTTCATTTTGTTCTTTGTCCATCCTTGCTTGCTGTATTTCAACCACATAGAACTTTTGATTTCCCAAAAATTCTGCCATATTTACTTCTACCTCAGGGTACTTGCACCTGCAGTTTTCCTTTTCTGCCATGCTATGCCTTGCTTTTCTCTCTCTCTTCATTTATTCATCACATCCTTTAGCTATCATCCCAAGTGTCATTTAAAGTTTCCTTACTTCCCAGACTGTATCAGCTGGTCTGCTTTTGTTCTTTCAAAGCACCCTATATCATTTTTCCTACAGCACTCACTGAGGTTTGCACTTATATAATTATATTGTTTATCATCATATCTCAGGGGCCCAAAAATGTCTGTAACATAGTAGATTTCCAATAAGTATATGTGAAATGATTGAGTAAAAAATAAATAATAACATAGAGGTGCCATGAGGAATGTGACTGAAGGTGAGTTCAGAATAACGATTGTCTCAAAATGCAGGAGGACACAAGGATATGGTGCATTGAAGAGAAAAGGGTGGAAATAGCATAAGGATGGTGGGCTGAGACACAACAGCACAAACAAAGAGGAAATACAAAAGAAAAAAGTAGAAGAGAGAATGGGGAAAGCATGTTTCAAAAAAATATTGATTTATGGATATAAATAAAAGACACATAAAGTGACTTAGAACGGTTAAAATAAAAGAATGAGGAAAGATATGCCAACAAATAAGAAAGCATGACTATATGGTAAAATCAAAATAGAGAAAATCCAAAGTTAAATGCATTCTATGTGAAAAAGCAAGTTGTCAAATACTGATGCCATACCAGATGACAAAGCATCAAAATATCTAGAGTAAAAGCTGTTTAGAACATAGTAAGACATTGATGGGAAGACAGTAGTAATGGAAGATTTAAAAACATGGTGTTGTCACATAGGTAACTGATTTGTTTTTTTAAAGATGGCAATCAATATGGGCAAAAGAACAAAATTTTCTTAATGCAGGTGTGAGATGCAGGTAGCCTGTATGTTAAATACACTGCAGCATGGTGACATAACAGCAAACCTCAGGGAGCCATTCCATCTCCAGTTAAGTTGCCCAGAGAAAGTCTCCTTTGTGTGTCTCCAAAGAAGCTGGTTGTAACGCTGTTTCTAGTCATAAGACTTTTAAACAGTCTAAACGCCCATCATTAGGGTAATATATTTATAAAATTTTGAATATTCATAAGAAGGACACTTTATGTCAGATAAAATGGATGAGTTCATTTTATATTGGTCATATTGGATAGGTATTAAAAGCATAGTGAGTAAATAAGGAAAAGGCAGAACTGTATATCATGTATAATACTGATTTATGATAACTTTAAAAAAGCAATTATGTGTGTTGCTTATGGATATTTATATAAATGTTAAACTATAAAAATAAATGGATTTATAAAGGACACATCAAACTCATGATAATGTTTATTTTGAGAAAAGAAAAACTACAGGGCTAATTAAAGGGAATGTTAATTTTAGTTTTAAAATATGTGTGTGAATTTGCATGCACACATGTGTAAGTGTGTATACATGTAAATGCATTGGTGACAAAAGCAGTTATTAATACAAAACAAAAAGAGTATGGGTGTTTTGGGTGTTTGTGATAATTTAATCCCTATATTTTATATTTTTAATTAAAAATAACTTTCCAGCTCCAGAAATTTCAAAACATATCATTACAAGTATATATCAAGCCTATAAAGGGCAGAATGTATAATAGTTAAAAGTGAGTGCTCAGTTACTGGCTGCTATGATGGCTTGCAGTAAAACCTGTACTCAGAGGAAAATGTCAGTCTCAAATGCTTTTATTGCAAAGAAGAAAAAGTAAAAAATAGCTTTGGATTCAGCTTGTAAGAAAGAGCCACTTTCTAGTGGTTTAATTCTTTAGCAATAAAATGAACTACCATGAGAAAAAAACAACAACAACTGGTATCTCTCCAGGTTTTTTTTTTTTTTTTTAATCGTGCTTTGTTTCTATTTAATTTTTACTGAATTTATTTATCAGGTTTAACACTTTTTTGGTGGAGCCATTAGGATTTTTTCTATACAGGATTATATCATCTGAATATATTATATTATATATTTATATATAATATATATTTTATATATAAAAATATATAATATGTATTTTATATATTGAAACCAGTTGGTTTCATGACTGAAAACCATAATTATATATAATATTTGGTGGTTTTCAGTCATGAAACCAGCTGGTTCTGGGCTTTTCTTTAATTGGAGACTTTTTATTATTGATTCAATCTCCTTACTCAACAGTAGCCTGTTCACATTTTCTCTTTCTTCATGATTCTGTCTTGATAAGTATTATTTATCCAGGAATTTATTCATTTCTTCTAGATTATCCAATTTGTTGCTGTGTAATTGTTCGTATTAGTTTCTTATCCTTTGTATTTCAATGGTCTTCATGTTATAATATCTCCTCATTCATTTCGGGTCTTATTTATTTTAGTAGTCTCTCTTTTTTCCAAGTTAATCGAGCTAAGATGTTGTGAATTATACTTATTTTTCTTTTCAAATAATCAACTCTTAGCTTCATTAATGTTTCGATTGCTTTTCTAATCACTTACTTATTTCTGCTCTGAACTTCGTTATCTTCTTCCCTATGATAACTTTAGGCTTAGTTTCTTCTTCTCTTTCAAGTTCCTTGTATACTGCCTTCACAAGTCTAATTTTACTAGAAGGAGCACACAGAGGCTGAAAGTAAAGGGATGCAAAAAGATATTCTGTAAAAATGAAAACTGAAAGAAAGCAGAAGTGTCTAGTCAGAAAAAAAATAGACTTTAAAAACTATAAAAAGATAGAAGTTTATTACACAAATATAAAGGGGTTTATTCACCAATAAGACATAATTATACATACATATGCACCCAACATTGGAGCACTTAAATATGTAAAACAATTAATGACCTATAGGGAGAGATAGACTGCAATATTATAATAGTAGAAGTCCCCAATACCTCACTTTCAACAATGGTCAGATAATCTAGACAAGGAAAAAATCAAGAAATACTGAATACGAATTGCACTTTAGACCAAATGGACCTGACAGATATATACAGAACATCCCATACAATAGCAGCAGAATATAGATTCTTCTATAATGCACATGAAACATTTTCCAGGTTTTGAACAATTGTATTAGATCACAGATCTTAACAAACTTAAAAGGATTGAAATTATACACATCTTTTAAATATCTTTTCAGATTATAGTGGCATAAAACTAGAAATCAATAATAGAAGAAATCATGGAAAATATACAAATATGTGAAAATTAAGACACACGCTTGTAAATAACCAGTGAGTCACAGGAGATATCAAAAAGGAAATTAAGCAAATACGTTGAGACAAACAAAGATGGAAACACAATATACCAAAACTTAGGAGATGCAGCAAAAGTAGTTGTAAGAGGGAAACTTATAGTGATAAATTTCCAAACAATTTAGGAAAAGGAAAAATCACAATCAATCTAGAAAAAGGAACTCAAGGAACTAGAAAAAGAACAAACTTAGCAGATTGAGTTTTAAGAGCAGAGAACTAAGCAATGACAAGTTTTAACAAGGGAAGCTGCCTCTTTGCAAGTGGTCTCAGTGCACACTGAAAATTATATACCAGAGGTAAAATTTTTTGTGACTGGTTTCTTGTTTGGCCTATATTTCACTCTGGCATTTGATGCCCCATCCCAGTTTCTTTCCTAATGCTACCTCTCACTGAATACAAAAAGAGTCCTGCCTCATTAGAGGAACGTCCCTTCATTTCAGCACAATATGTTTTAGCACAGCATTTCAGGCCAATGTGTTAGAGAGAAACTAACAAAAATTTGGGCAAAATTCCAGCTGCTTGCAAATTTTTGGGGGGTGTTCCTGTACTTGGACTCCCAACCTTGGCAGAGCCATCACAAGTACTGTTGATCTGGAAAAACTACTCCTGGTTAGCTGGTCCTGTCTCTCCCTGCTTATCCTTGCAATCAGCCTCAATATATGATACCGGTTGGAGTAAATGACTTTATTTAATTCTTTTTGGAAACATTACACTGCTTTCTCCACAACAAGTGAAGTATGACATGACATATGGCTATGTCTTCAGTTCTGTCCCATTTATACGCTGTATGGCAAAGATTCCCTAAAATGTGTGGGGTGAGTATGTGCTCTAGTTTCAGGGCACTGGACTTTCTACACCTGATTTTTTTTGTGTTTCTTCTTATATCCTTTGTTGGGTATGGAGGCATGACAACAGGATGGCAGAAGTCAGTGAATACCATTTCCTCTGTCACATTGTTACTGGAAGTGTCTCTCTAATTATTTTGAATTGGGTACGCTGTCTCTGAAGAGTGAATGATAACAGTCCTAAGTATTTGTGTTGGAAACTGTTTACTGGAAATGGGAATTATAGTGATGTAACAGATGAGACCACCTCAATCTTGACACATAGAGATCTCTTTTTTGGAAACGGAGATTTTATTATAAAATTATAATTAAATCACTGTTGTATGCATGTTTTCTAATCCATGAAATAACCATGAAATATGTCAGCTTCTTCCAGGAAGTCATGAAATCAGCATAAATTTTCCATCAAAAATGGGCCACTGTTGAGATTAGAGCTAGAATCGCTGGAGGCATTATATCTGTGCTGCTCTAATTAAATGTTTCTTGTCAGAAGAAAAAGCTTTTATTACTTTTTTAGAACTAATTTCATGACTGTCTGGCTTAGGCATAAGAGGTTTGCTGGAGATGAAATGAGAAATATGGTCCTTAGGGTTTTGTTGCACTTTTAGTTAGAATCTCGTGACTATAACTAAAAAGACCTTTAATAAACCTTAATTTATAGGACAGAGCCTGCCTTACGTACTTATAATGCAATATGACTTGTCTGTTTTTACTTCCCCCACACAATCTGTCTTATTCAGCATGGGCTTCCTTTAACTTTCCCACATCTGAAACCTACTACCCCTGTGGTAGTTAAGCTTGCACTCCTCACAGTGTGCCAAAACAGACATTTAAAGTTGAGAAAGGCAGATAATCGGTGACCTAATCAATGATGCTAAGCAATCTACATGTCAATCCATTCCATCATCTTTAAATTCAGTTAAATCTACTTTAAGCCAAAACTGTTAGTGCTCAGTGTTATTAACAGAGACTATCCAGAAGCTATTTACATTTAAGTTATTAAAAGCTATATACATTTAAGTTTTCTTAGGAAAAAAAATCATCTGAAATAGGTGGTAGTACCTGCACAGATTAATAAAAGTACCCAGTAATTTCAATTTGTTTAAAATTAAAAAAAAGACATATTCAACATTTAGGGAGAAATATTTATTTATGGGAGAAAATATTTACCTTGTACTGTGATATGAAAATACATTTATTTTAAAAATTTATATAGAGCATTATTATAAATCAATTTTTTCTACATTCCTATATATGAATTGATAAAATGTGGGCAAATAATATACCAACAAGTTAACAATGTGTTTCTCTGGGAGGTGGAACTATGGGTGATTTTTACATCTTTCTTCTTTTTGTTTATTTTTATTTCCAAATTTTTTTCTATAATAAAGATGTATTACCTGTGTCCCGAATGTAAAAGGAAGAGAAAATTATACATAATACATATATTTTAAAGCATTTCTAATTTAACTGTACTTGCTGCTAGCAATTTCACATCATTTGGCTTGGCTCACTGAGCTTCTCAAGTGATACCAGGCTGTTTATATTAGAGAGTACTACAAATTGGATAACCAAAAATCTCCTAGAGAGAGCTCATAAAATGACATGGTTGGATGGAAACCTGAACAGATGGGCTAACTCTACCATGTGCTATATTAACCCTGCTGTTTTCAGACTTGTGGCCAATAACACATTGACAAAGTGCAATTCTAAAAATAAGTTGGTGAAATCAAAGATGTTTAAGCAGTTTAATCTACAAGTTGGGATGTGGTGGGACAGGCACTTGTTGAAATGTTTCATTCTTATTAAGATCATTTATTTATGACTATAAAAATACTTGAGTTTCAGAGGAATTCTGAAAAGATGAACTGTAATGGAGGCTGAGGGAACAGCAGCCCAGCATGTTTTCAAGCAGCTTGACTGCCATCAGTATATTATATTGAAACTAGTGTAAGTGGTGTCTCATTATGTGCATGATTATGGTAAGCAAAGGGAGAGTGGAGTTGTAATTGGCTAAATAAAAAGAACAGGACCAGTTCCTGATCTTCTGTATGTTCCAATCACTAGTTGGAAATCAGTGCCTAAAACACACACATAGTACTGTGGGGGAAAAAAAAAAAAATCTGTTATCTGTAGAGAGGTCAGGCCTTAGTTCTGAGTTATTTATCTGAATTATGTATAGAAAAAAATAATTTAGGCTGGGCGCAGCCTAAATTACATGCCAGTAATCCCAGCATTTTGGGAGGTTGAGGCAGGTGAATTGCCTGAGCTCAGGAGTTTGAGACCAGCCTGGGAAACACGGTGAAAGCTTGTCTCCATTAAAATACAAAAAATTAGCCAGGTATGGCAGCAGGCGCCTGTAGTCCCAGCTACTCGGGAGGCTGAGGCAGGAGAACCCCTTGAACTCGGGAGGTGGAGGTTGCAGTGAGCAGAGATGGCGCCACTGCAATCCAGTGTGAGTGACAGTGAGACTTAAACTAAAAAAAAAAAAAAAAGAAAAAAGAAAAAATATAACACCCTTAGAATAAAAATTTACAACTTTTGGAAAGATTCTTTTAAATTAACTGGTCAGTAGCCCATTTAATGTCAGCAAAGATCTAAGAGGTCTTTTAGTAATATAGTAACAACAGAAGAAAGGCAGATCATTCCATTTTGAGCAGGAAGGGGGTATAATCACTGTTGTCAGAAAGCCGAGTTTCTTTTCACAAATCTGTCATTGACTAGGCTTATGACCTTGAAAAAATATCACTTATGCTCTGGGAGACTCAGTATCCTCTTATTTTTTAAAATGGATCTAAATAGATGAGATCTGAGGGCCTTTTTAATATAATGATTGTTTAAAATTTCATTTTAGAAATAGTTATTTGAAATTAAAGTTGTCCAGGAGGAGCTTGTCCCGAAAAAGATGAAGTTCTCAGAATGATACTCTTAAGCCTGCTTCTTAAAGGCGTTTTTCAAATTTAATATTCAGTCAGATAACATAGAGTGAGTTGGAATAGGGTAGAGAGTCTCTTGACTGAAGTGTAATTTAAAAAACCACTCTTCTGTCTGTCACATTTTCTGTTTAGTCATGGGTTGAAGGTCCTGTGTGGGCCACATGTCCCAAACTGTGGTTAGTGACTCAGATCTATGTAACTGACTCCTGCTTCTTCCTGCCAAAAATCAGATCTACCTACAAATGATGAAACTGACATAGTTGTTGGTAAATATCAATGAATATTTTCTGTAATTAATTTAAAGAATAACAAAACTCTTCCTTTAATTTGGAATCAAAGGCACAGCATAAAACGGTGCCGGAAACTGACTTGGGGTTTTTTAGAGGAACTGAGTTGCAAACCAGTCATTACCAGACCATTTTGGGGAACTTTTTAAAAAATCTTCTAAATTTGTAGTCTACGATTCTAAAGATTTCAAGATTTCTACTTCATGACTATAAGGATTTATTTGGTCACTGGAAAACTAATTGACTTACCTAAAGTAATTCCACAGGTTAATGAAAGCAACAAAATATATAGTAGTTCTAATATTCAATTCTTCTTACATAAATATTAGCTATGAATAACAAACCAGTGCCATTTCATGAATGCTTACTCTGAAGCACGGGAAAGAGGGTAAAAAATAAGGATGAGAAGTACAAGAAAATAAAATGTTTATTTATTTATTTATTTGGAATGATAATTAAAATCATGGTTATTTATTGATATAAAAATAAAGATGGCATCAAGGAGTTTATACAAGGGGGGTTCACTGAAGGCCAGAGAAAGAAGACTCAGCGACATGATGGAAGAAAATTCTGATTTTTTCTATGTGCTTAACTGTGATAAAGAATGTCATCAACTTAGTTGGAATGGATGGCAGATAGTCAAGAAATGAAAAATTCTGCCTGTGGGATGTTGGGATTGTTAGTGACACATGAATGTGAAATTTACAGATCACAGAAGAGGGACCTTACTGGAAGATATTTCTAGCAGAGAAGTGACCAATCTTCTTTCCAGAAAATAGTAGATCAGGTGCTGGTAATGGAGAAAAATTATGAGAAAATTTTCCTAATTTATGTATTATTTAAAGAATGAAAGATGTGAAATCAAGTAAGATCTATCACTGGGCAATTTGTAATGAAAAGAGAGAAGATAATAACTGAATGAGGAAATTATAAAATACTTGTAGACAAATTAACTCTTGAATCTAGAATAGGTTAATAGAGTCTACTAATTAAAATTAGGGCAACTGACAGCCTGAAGAATACAGTTATGAGGGGACATCCTTAACTTTGTAGAAACTTACACTTAAATCTCCAATTATCCTATTTATGTGATGACTCCAAACCACATTTTTTCCCCACTCTCTGTTCAACTGATAGTTTCAAGTAAAAATTCTGGGTATGATAACTCTCTAAATGTGTCTTTAGTTCGAGGAATTTATTCAACTGTTACTTGCTTCAGTGTAACTAAGCCTGAGATTGAGACTACTAACTTTGACCTTTAGGAATAATAGGTATATAGTTTTACTCCCACATATTTGAAGCAGAGGTACATTTCTAAAATTTCTAAAATCACCTCTGTCCAACCACCTCTTTTCTGTTGTTTCTGAATATTAAAACTATTTTCTGATCACTTTGTGTGTTAAGTACTTTGCATACAGCTGTCAAATCACACAATCATTATTTACAAATTAAATAATTAAAAAGAGGGGTTAAATGACTGTTCTGAGTCATTCAGAAATGCAGAGCCTCAAACCTAGTCAACTTCGTACCGAAGCACGTGTTTTGTTTACCTCACCCTGCTCCATTGTCATAGCCAAGATATGTGAAGGATTGACAACAAATACGAGGTAACTCCCCATCTTCTAATTTGGGTCCACCAAGAAGACTAATACCTGGGTAAAAGTGGAGGAAAACCCCACCAAATTTCTACTTTCATTAGTTTTAACAGTATTGTCCTAGAGGAGAACTAAGGCAAGATGGTGAAGTGGCACAGATTGATTTTAGGTTTTTACTTTTCCTTTTAGGTTATTTTTTTCCCTCCAATCCTATGTCTCAGTTACCCCAAGGACTGCTGTCTCCAGCAGCTATTAAGCTGGTACATACCCAAGAGTCTGGATGTTATGTTGTTAATAGCTCAATATGTTTTACTTTACAAAATTCCTGAAGTCCTAAATCATTCAAAACTCTACAAGGTTTTGGCTTCTGGGGAAGAAATATTTTCAGACACAGGGGTCTTTTCAGAACTTCTTCAGTCACACCATGGAGACCATCAGGCAGGTAAATCCAACATTGACTCAGTTTTTAGGCTGTACACAAGGCATCTTTTTTTCACCCGTGAAAACCCTATCAGACTTTGTGAGTATGTGTTTTCTCCCCAGAGCAAATTCTGTCTGTGACTTTAAAAAATGAATTGCTGTGTGCCTATGTCCTTTTTAAAGGTATTTTCAGTTGATGTACTGACCTGGGAGAAGAGGTAGAGCTTTTAACTTCTACATCAATGAAATCAGGAAAACAAAAGCTTTTTCGAGCAAGACAATTTCTATGTAGGTCCCTTAACAATTAAAGGATGGTCAAAGAAAGCCAATTTTAAAATGGAAGTTACTTGCTCCCTATCTGTAACCCATGAAACTCACGCCTTCAAACTTCTTGTAAACAATCAAATTTATATAAAGATACAGCAACAAAATCAGAATTTAAAAATTATTTAAACCTATATCCATAATATTTGCCCTTATTATCAGTGTTTTTTTCTTTCTGAATGGTTGGATTATCTACAGATATTTGCTTGGAATAAATATGGATGGGTTAGAGGTAGATTCTATAATTCAAAAATATTTAGTCTTCATGTTTTAATTGTAAAAGTTCTTGGTTTTTCCAATATACATTTTCATGTTCCATTATCTTGCCCAGCCTCTATAGGAACACATTCTAGTCTTATATGCTGAACAAATAATATCAATGGCAAATTAGTAAAGAAAAATGTAGTTATTATTCTGTATCTTTTCAGTCTCCCTGAATCCTGCACCTGTGAGAGGAATTTTGGACAGAAGCATTGGAGCCATTTGGGGATTCCCTCAGATCTAATATTTTGTTGGCTGTGAATTGTACCCCATTATGTGCTACACTGCACTTTATTTCCCACATTTGGCACTTTTAGTGATATTTCCTCCAACAGACACAGGGAGCCATGCTTGGTATTCTTTAAAGGGAACAAATAGATGAGCTAATTGTTTTAAATGCCCCCAATGAGATAAGTGGCAGGATGCTGGAACTGATCATCTAATTACCTATTTGCTATCACAGAGAAGAGGAAAATCCATCCATAATTAATGTTTAGAGAATGGAAAAGTTGTCATCTTAAACCAAGGTAAAACATAATAATCACATTGAGGACTTTTTGCAGAAAAAATATAAATTATTTGCTAGATATTGGGGATTGGCTGCTTATTTTTTTTCTTAATTGTGTGTTGGCACCTGTGACATGTATAGTACTACTGAAGTATTTGTCTGGAATTCAGTTCTGGTTTATAAGCATTTTCATTTACAGAACTTTGGATGCCATTCCACTTGATGTCAAGAGAAGAATACCTAAAGAGTCCTCAGTTCGGGGCCAGTCACTTACCTATTAAGCATGCAACTCACTTGTCTGAAGAGGGCAATGGCAAGGCAGTCTCACAGACTAAGCAAGCTATGATATTAGTTATAAGGAAAGTATGACAATATCCTATGGGGTGTGCACAAGGAGAGTATCTTCTGGGATATGGCTAAGCCTGCAGAACAACAGACCTTTATTTCTAGTGCATATGTATTTTTCATGAATAGGAATATTGTGATTAATTCAGAGGAAAGAGAGAAGTTATTACAGACTAGAAAAGAATTTGGAAGCAAAATGTGTGCATAAATGGTTTGTTCATTTTCTCATTTTGTGTCAATTTCTTGACAATTCTTGTTGATCAGTTAGTGGATGTGCTGAGTAAACATTAAATAAGATGATGATTATTGTATTGGTAATATTGGTAGTATGCTCTTTTAGCATAGAGATATCTCAGTGTCTTCTCTATCTTTAAACTCATCACTGCCAAAGTGAAAGTACTTTTCCGTGGGCTCACCTTGGCTCACCTACAGAATGATTTGGGTGTGGTCTAGAGAGACAGTGGTCAAGGACAAAGCTTAGAGTATTTAAGTCTGATAAATAGGCTTTCATACAAAGGCAAAGTTGACATTGCATCTTGACATGGACCAGTGTAACCTACGAACCGTAAAGGACCATGTAATATGTCATTGAAAACTAGCCACTTTTGAGAGTTAAAGAGGTACATCTTGATTAATTCACCAGGATAGAGGCAGCCCCAGGCAAACTGGAATATATTATTATACTATCTAGGAGAGTACATTAGCATTTGAAGCAGTAATGAAGTATTTATTAGTCTGGCCCTGTTTTCTTGCATATAAATTCTTATGATGAACTGGGAACCTTCCAGGTTTGATGTGGTTAGATGGGGTTTGAATTTTAGAGACTGTGGGTTCTGGTCAGCTGTGTTTCTCACCACACCTGAGAAAGGACCAACTTTTGATATAATTGGCATACCAAGATTTGAACACACACATGCACACACACACATACACACAGGAGTGGAGAAGAATGGGGAGAGCAGGCCTTAGGTAATGGGACAAGCCTCTAGGGGTTATATTCCAACTGCAGGTGCAACTGTAGCACTGCTAAACCAGGACCTACTAAGTCAGCAAGATATGATATTAACAAAGATAAGTTTCCTTTCCATTGTCAAAGCCAGGTCACTCAGCGCTTTATCTGTCTTATGTGCATCTGGCTTGTGTGCTTCAAAATCTTAAAAAGTATCAAAGCTCCCAAACTGTGGTTATGGCTGTGGAAGGTAGAATCTGGTATTAGTGGGAATTTGGATTTGTTATGAGAGCCAGGACAGGTATATCCAGAACCTCAAATTGCAAATGGGGCTACAGGCCTAGTTGAAAACATGTATTTAAAAAACAAAAACAAAAACAAAAACAAAAACTAATTTCTAAAAGTCCGCAAAGCTACCACTGAAGGGGAAAAAAATTGTTTCCAGCCCCACTCACAATTATCGTTCCCAGCCCCACAAATACTTGTTCCTATTTGTGACAAAAAGGCAAAAAAACACCTAAAAGGATGTAAGAAACCATTTATTATCTGCAATCCCATCCAATTTGACCTATATAATTTTATCTGGAAGAATAACACTTGGTAATATTTAGGCCAGATCACACCGCAACAGCCTTCTCCTATAATAGAATCATTAGTGTAATCAATGAAGTCCTATTGATGACCCTTTATATGCAAAGTACTTGGGGAAGCAAAAGAGAAAACCTCCGAGCCCTGTATGCAAAGGGCTTCCAATCTCCTGAGTTGCCATTAGTTGTACTCCAGAGGCTGACAAGGACTTGAGAAAGATACGGAAGCCAATTGGATTTCCTGTTAGTAGATGTAATAATCATCTTTTCCAAACAAGAAAAGTTGTGAAAACAATGTGAATTCTGCCAAGTTCAAAGAAGTTAACAGACAATTATGTAATGACATAAAGCATAGAATTTGATAACAATGAGTTTAGAGCCAGAAGGGGAGATGCTTAAAATAAATTAAGAAAAAAACAAGTGAAATTAAAGTACTGAGACAAGTTAGCTCTAATCTTAGTGAAGATTTCAAACATCAGTGATTAAATGGAAACTGGGGTAAACCCATGAGACTGCATGGGGTCTTTGTGGTGGAAGCAACTACATAAAGAGCTGAGATGTCTACTCTAGAGCCTAGGAAAAATGGTCTTTGAGGTTCTGTAGGCTTTCAGTGTTAAGATAGTTACCCCAGATTACTCAGTATGATAATTAGTGGGTAAATTCTTTTTTGGACTTGGGATCACTATGATTAAGAACATAAACAGTAAAGGTAACAAAAAAATCTTAGTTATTAATATGTTTTCTTGACTTCAGGTATAATTGGTGTGTATTCAAGTGATTAAAATGTAATGATTATGAAAATTTTGGTGTATTAGACTATCTACCAGACTTACTTTGTGAAACCAATTTGAAATATATGCTTAAGTAGTGGACTTAGACTAGTGATTTTAAATTGAAAGCCTTAGGGCACTTTTACTAATATAAATCATGTTGAAATGCTAAGAGGAATAAAGTCATTATACTTGTAAGTACAATTGGTGAAACTTATAAGAATTAACTAAGTATTGAAAAAAGATTTTGTTTGTTAGGCAAAGTACCTTAAAAAGGGTTGATTACATGTCTAAATCTAATTTAAAATATTTAAATAAATGTATTTAACTTTAAAAGTCCCTATAAAAAGTAACTTTTAAAATTTAGTAGATTTATGAAAGAAATAAGATTTTTAAGATGTACTTTAAAGATTAAGGATAAACTACGTTTTAAAAATACATAACAGGCAAAAATTCTTTTTCTTTTCTGTGCAGTAAAATTACCATCAATGATACAAGAAAATTTATGTCGGCAGTTAAGAGAATAACAAACACCTTGAAAATTTTTTTTAAAGGCACAATGATACATTAGATATCCCAATGCATAGTTGATAGCAAAATAAATTATGCAGACAGTAAAACTGTGGGTTTAAGGGAAAAGACAGCTCACTGTGGTCTAAATTGTTCTGGTAAAGTTCAATTAAAATGTATTAAATTACCCTCAGCTTCATCCTCATGAATTGAGTTGAATAGACCTTTAAAATTTGTGTTATATGGTGATGATAAAGGCACAGAGGTAACTTATCAACAATGCTTTGTTTAGAAGTGAGAAGTTCTCTCACATGAAAGTTTCTGAAAATGTTATCCTTTCTTTAATGTGAAGATGTCAGTATGTTTTATTGATTTATGCTTTTGTATTTATTGTTCTTTTAGTGTGGAAATGGGCACCTTTGACTGAACCATGTTTCTTGCTCGGTATTGAAAAATGAACTCATTCCTTTGTAAGTATTAGTCACATTTTAATGGGGACATATTCAATGTTTGTACAAGAACTCCCGAATCTTCTGAAAGCATTATCATCACACATGGGTGAATTTCAATTAGTGATGGTGCCACCAATTCAGTGTTCTTCCTATATTATGATCACAGATGAAGGTGAGTTTTTAGATGGTCAGTGACTAAAGACTTTGAAGCAACTGATGTCACTTGCTTTCCATTTGTATCCTTCCTGCTCTTAATTGTTGCTTCTGCTAGTAAGCAAGATGTAATCTCCAAAACATACTAGGCTTTGAAAATGCAAGCTCTTTTGCTATGCATTAATCTGATCATTTCTCTAAGTTAATGCATCATCGTTACTTCCCACTTGGCACATGGGAAAACGTAGCACAGGCAGAACTAGGGTTTGAAGGCAAACCTCGAAAAAGAAAAAAAAAATAGATTCTGCTCTTCAATGGAAAAGAAGAAGTAAGGGCTGCAAACAAAACAAAAATAACCCTTGCGTTGTATTTGGAAAATGGCTGCTAGGCAGGCAGAATTTCTTGAGCACTTGGACTGAAGATGGCCATACAGTATGAGATGTTTGCTTTTTCCATTCAGGCAGAATGTGGTTGAAACATGCTTTCAAATGTCATTCCAAGTATGGCAGAGGCGCAGACCAAGGAAATCCTTTAGAATCCATTAGGTTGCTTTTAAGATTCCCCCCTGCCACTTTACCTATCTGAAATTATTTTCTCCACTGTCAACGGGAGATAATAACACCTATCTTGCACGATTGTTGTGTAAAGCAGTGATCACAGTTGCTGATATGGAGCAGGTACTCAATAAAAAGAAAGGGTTTTGAATGTTAATGAGAAAAGTTAAAACCTGCACAGACAAGCAACAAGCAACAGACTCTTCCCTGAGATTTATTTTCCTCATCTGTAAATACAGTAACAGGACCTTATTATTTGGGTTGTAGTGAGGATTAAATCAATGAAGCACATGAAAATATGTTGCACAGAGCCTGGGTAATTCTAAGTGCTATATGGAGCTTTTTTCTCCTTTTCTTCAGTTACAGATTTGGGCAATAAATGCTTTCCTGGCAGATTAGTGCTTGTGTTTTAGATTTCTAAATTTAGAAACATTTTAATAATACCTTAAATAGAATAAAACAGTATTTTCAGAAGAAGTAGGTGTGTAATGATTGGTTTACATTTTGTGGTAAGTTAAATTAGTGATCTAGTGGCTTGGAAATTCAGGCTATGCCTATTGTGTGGGAGAAACAACCTCCCTGGTAAAACAGAAGAACAAAGAAATTGAGAGAAAAATACAATCTACCATCAATTAAGAGTCAGTCTTGGGCAATGTGAACTGGAGGACCGATGTATTGGCTAACAACTGCTGAAAAGGCATTCGAATAACGTCTTGATCAGCAAAGCTAAGTTTATTAAGGTTTAGGGTAGTAAGGGAAAGCCCCTCCTTGACAGACTTGGTAGTATCTGATTGGGAGTGTTTTATAAAATGCAATGGTTCTTTTGATGGCAGGCCACATCACAATAATAATCAGATAGATGAAAGGCAGAACTTTTTGTTACTTACAGCCGAAAAGAAAGATCACTGTCAGGCATGGGTACTTAGGAGGTAGTTTCCCAGGACGGGGTAATAGCAAGCTAGAGCTGTAAGATGCAGTGTAAGTATGGCAAACAGGATAGGTTCAGTTAGGTTTTGTGGGTTCCCTGTGGATTGGCTAATTTGAATAATTTTCTGAGTTCCAGGACATAAGAACTGTCCCTAGTTGTCTGATACCTGGCCCTCGGGTCATTAACACAGGTGCATAGTGGCCAGGAGGATGAAGTATGAAGCCCCAATAAGGAAGTGATTGGAGTATGGATATAACCAGCTGCTCAAGAAGGAGAACTGTCTGAACTTAAGTTAGGGATTGAAAACTGAATCAAGACAGCCTTTAAAAAACAACAACAACAAATACAGGAAAACTTTATTACAGGAAGATGTCGGAAAAAATGTATTAAGTATTGAGGTCTGGGCTCATGTGGCTTAAGACGTGTTTTTCATGGCAAGGACTGATTGAGATTGGGCAAAGTTCATAACTTAATAGCGCAATATTGGAGGAGCATAGAGAGCTAAGGCCCTGGAAATAGATCTTGATAAATTGTTGCTCGGCAAGCCAGCTGCTTGTCCAGGTGAACAATCTATAAATTTCAGACGGGAGCTATTTCCCTGAATGAGACAACTCTTTACCTGCACACAATGGTCTTTAGGAATTTCCTGAAACAGTGAAGTTATTCATTAGACTCTTTTTTTCTCAGGCTAGAATTTTTTGGAATAAATAGAAAAATTACATGGACACAAGTATTCCCAGCTATAAGTCCTGATGGTTAAGCAGCATGGATTCAGATGGTCGTAGTTTTCAGAGGAAATAGTAAGACTTCTACACATGAAATAATAGCAAACCCACAAAAGAGTAATATATATGCTTATTAATATATAGGAAAATAGATCAGAGTATTTTAAATATTTACACACATGTTAAAGTGTATATTCATACATGATATTCTGTAATACAGAACTTAAAGCTAGAGGATTTAAAGGAAAAGTAGATTAGGCAATGTATCACAGTTGAAAGAGCATTAGAATGAGAGAAAAGAAGCAGACTTCAAGCCTAGCCTGATCTTAACTTGCCACTAAGATGATGTTTCTACTTGAGCAAGTCACTGATAGAGTTTTAGGTCAAGAACTGGACCACTTTTTTTGTTGTTGACTGTTTTTGTCTTCTTTGCAACTATAGTGCAGTGCTTAGCATAATATTAATGATCAGCTAATGTTTGCTGAATCAGAGAATGAATTTGATAGAGAAATGTTCATGGAAGACATGTGTATTGACCTGGGCAATAAGTGGAGTAGAACTGGGAAGAAAAAAGAGAAAGCATTCCAAAAAAAAAAAAAAAACAAAAACAAAAAACAGAATGCGAGTGAATAAAAAGGAGATGATACTTTTATAGGACAATGAAACATTAACATTTCCCAAATCTGTGAGGAATTAATAGTAGAGCTGGTAAGGTGAGGGAGGTCACAAGGAATGGAAGACCTGAAAAATAAGGAATTTATATTTGATGGGTATGATAGTAGTTCTTCAACTTTTTCCATGAAGCGTTCCTAATGACTGATGGATGTAGCCAGCTTTTGTGGTCCCAGAAGAAAACATGGAAGGATAATGGTAAGCCCAAAATTTCCACAAAGTTTCCTGTTTTATGTTAAAATTGTATGTCATATTTGCGTTCTACCTTATAATATATCTGCACTAGTTTTGTTGTAAGAATAGTAAATTTCCCCAAATCCTTGCATTAAAATATCACTCTATAAATCTACATTATCTTTTTTGGGTAAATTACTGTCCCTACCCTGACTTCCTTATCCCAGTTATGCCAATTTCTATTTGAGAACCACTTGAAAAATTTAGTAAAAGAATGATATAATGGAAACAAGGTTTAAAAACACCAATCTATAAATATCTTTTTGTAGATAGGTACGTGCAAAGAAGAGCATTTGTTTAGGCAGGGGAATCAGAAGATGTCTGATGATTCAGTTGGGTGGTAGCAAGGACAGTGAAGGGGTTGGCAAATTACAGCCCACCCCATGGGTCAAATTCTGCCAGTTTTGTAAATAAAATTTTGGAAACAGCCATGTGAACTCATTTACATATTGTTTATGATTGTTTTAAATACTACAATGTAGAGTTGAGTGTTGCAACAGAGACCAAATAGCCTCCAAAGATACAAATACTCACTTTTAGGTGATACAGAAAAAGTTTGCTGGCTCCTGGTTTAGTTTAAAGTGATGCCAGTGGGGTTAATAAGGAAAGCAATCCATATGAAAAAAATTGTGAAGAAGGAGTTGCTAGACAACCCCCCCAAAACAAAAACCTGCTTTGTGATTTATAGGATACAGGATTTGAAAGAAGTAGAATACTTACGCTTTATCTACTTCAAAGGCAACTTGAAGCTTTCAAGCCTGGGTAACTCAGAAAATTTTGTGTCCTTGGCAGACACAGGGTGAAAGAGAGAAAAGCCAGTTTAGGGGTGCTCAATCTTTTACATGTTGATTCTGAGGTGACAGATTAACTCCAAAAAATGTCTAACAGCATGCTGCACCTATTGGAGTATAACCTGAATGCAAGATGATGACAGGGGTATAGATTCAGAAGTCATCAACAGAAGATGTACCTGGAGTCATTTTCACTAGCAGAAGAACAGTCAATATACTTAATGGTGAAAGAAAAAAAGGCAAAGAGGTGGTTGATGAGATCCATGCATTGAACAGGGTAAAAAGAGACTAAATGCCTGTTTATACCCACGACAGCCTCCAGCCTGCCATCTAGTTTGTCTGGTTGTCCTTTGATTCTCCATCAATTAAGTATACAAATAAATTGGCCAATTCTTATGAACTGTGTTGAGAAAACAGAATAAAGGATTTAAAACACTTTTGTAGCTCCAAAAATAAAAAGAAGCACTACAGGCAAATTCTAGGGGTTATGATTATTATCCAGGAAAATCAGCTATGCCTCAGATATTATAATACTATGGGTCAAATTATGCTTTTTGTGAGTGCAGTGAGCTGTATAATATATGATTCTAGCTATAACTTGATCCCAACATTAAGAATGTGATTCTATGACATTTCCTTAGGGCAAAAGGAATGGAGTGAATATTAGAAGGGTTTATAGCTTGTAAGACTTTGTCAGACTTTAATTTAGTTATACAGTTAAGATATCTGTTTTAATGTATGATAAAAGAGCTGAAGATTATCTGATATTTTAGGGAGTATATAAATGAACTGTTTACATTATCTTTAACTCAGAATTGGTAGGATCATCAGGGACTGAATTAACACTCATTCCTCCCAGCAACTCTCATCTTCCTTTGTTGGGCCATGATGAAGCAATCACCATGCCCACTTCCTCCTGTTCTGGCCAATGACTTGCTTCTACTCAAATAACACAGATTTGATATTCAGTTTCCTAAAAGTAGAGAATGGGAAAGTCAGAGCCAAGTTAGAAGACCTACACTTAATGTTTTCGCTCATTTTGTAATTAATTACGCTGCTCAAGACCAATTGAGATAAAGAATAAAAAACTATCAGCTATTTTTCTGAGGGGATGGATAAGCAAACATGAATCCTTTCTCTCTACATAGTTGGCTGACATTAATCAACTTACATAATCTTGAAGACCAATATATGTGCTTTTATGATATTCTTACAGTGAACCTTTGGTCACTGGCATTTTTTATGTTATAAAAATAAAGAGAAGTAGAGTATGGATGTAGGAGAAAAAAACTGATGCAGTTTAGAAAGCTCATTAAGAAAATAAGCTTTATTATTAATCTGCCAACATTGATTCTGAGGTGAAATAATGCTATTAACACTGTCTTGAGTAATCAATATTTATTCTGATTCTTCTAGCCAATCAAGAAGAAAATAGATTAACAGAAAATAAAACACCAACTTCAAATATAATAAAATGCTGTAGCCATGTCTATGTGGTTTTGCTGAAAGTCACCAGAAAATGTGCTTTAAGAAAGAGAAAGAGAATAGAGGAGGCATCTGTCTTCCCCAGACATCATGAGGTTTAAAACTCTTCCACCAGCCATGGGCAAAAAAGACATTACTCAGTCTATCAGCAACTACATTCAGCTGTGGATAAATGTGACCTAAAATAGTGACTTAAACAAATTAGAATTTTATCTTTTCATGTAGCGAAAAGTTCAAAGAAGTTAGCAATCCTGGCCTGCTGTGTGACTCCATAATGTCATTAGGACACAGAGCTCTGCTTCCCTTCAGCCACTGTAGTATATGGCTCCTGTCTCATGGTCACAAAAACTACCACTCTCTTCTCCACTCTTGCTCTTCTTTCCTGTGACTGGCTCCATAAGCATGTTTCAGAAAGGAGAAAGGGAAAAAGGTGTGGAAATGGCCATGCCAGCTCAGTCAGACCCTCTTTTTAAATGCTTTCCCATTGTTTACATCTAGTTGAATAGAACAATGGCAATACTATAAGACAACCACTAGCTGCTAAGGGAAGTTGAGAAATTGTTTTAGTCTAGGCATATGGTCACCCTGAATAAAATAAGGATTCTATGGAAAGAAAGACAGAGGGAATAGACATTGAATGGTAGCTAACCATCTCTGTCAAAAGTGCAAATTTAATGTCTCTAATACTACTCAAGATGACACTGCTTTGTTCAGATGCTGTAAATCTGATTTTGATACTTCTAGGTATGGTCCATAGGTAAAGAACCTGGCATGTTGTGAGTTTATACACAGGAGTTTTTTCTCTTATAGAATCCATACAAAATGACAGTATAAAGAGTTCTGGGATGGAGGAAGAAAGAAAGAATTAAAAGAGAGAAATGACTTCAGAATCTCTCTTGCTCAGCTAATGCTACCATCATTCTTTCTCCTGACTGTTTTTTTTTTTTTTTTTTTTTGAGACGGAGTTTCACTCTTGTTGCCCAGGCTGGAGTGCAATGGCGCAATCTCGGCTCACCACATCTCTGCCTTTTGGGTTCAAATGATTCTCCTGTCTCAGCCTCCTGAGTAGCTGGGATTACAGATATGTGCCGCCATGCACAGATAATTTTGTATTTTTAGTAGAGACAGGGTTTCTCCATGTTGGTCAGGCTGGTCTTGAACTCCTGACCTCAGGTGATCCACCCGCCTTGGCCTCCCAAAGTGCTGGGATTACAGGCATGAGCCACTGCATCTGCTATCCCCTGACTCATTCTTTTCACCTTTCTTCATTGGAAAAATCTGGGGTCAAAACTAGAATAAAGAGAAAGTGGACAGACATCTGTTTCCTTCTTAAATGTGGAATATTCCAGAAAATCTTAAGCCTTTCTTTCATTTTATGGCAAATCTATACTATAATATACTCCCACTTTCAAGCACTATCAAAGATTCTGGAGTTAAATGAAGTTGCTACTTTTGTAAGAAGAGAGCAATTCTGATTAATTTTTTAAAATAAATTTATTAGAACAGTTTTTAATTTACATAACTATTACAAAAATAGTACAGACAGTTCCCATGTACTCATACCCAGATTTCCCTATTATTAACATCTTACATTACTGTGGTATATTTGTTACAATTAATGGAGCATTAATTGGTTCCTCTTGGTTCTGGTAGTTTCTTAGACTGTCCTTGTTTTTGATGACCTTGACAACTTAGAGGGATACTGGTAAGGTATTTCACAAATGTCCCTTACTGAGCTTTATTAGACGTTGCTTCATTGAATTTTGATGATGAAGACCACAAAGGTGAAGTGCCATTTCATCACATCATATTTGTGAGTTTTGATCTTGACCAACAGGCTGAGATAGTACTTGTCAGGTTTCTCCACTGTCAAGTTACCCTTTTGCATCTCATACTCTTTAAAAAGAAGGCACTATATGCAGCCTACACTTATGAGTAGAGAATTATGCTCAGTATCAATAAATTAAAAAAAAATCAAAATCATACCAAACATATAAACAGTCCACAGTGGAATACAAATATAAATCAATGCCAAGAAAATCTCTCAAAGCCACATAACTACATGAAAATTAAACATTTTTCTCCTGAATGATTTTTGGGCAAACAACAAAATTAAGGCAGAAATAAAAACATTCTTATGAATAAATAAAGACAGAGACACAACATAGCAAAATCTCTGGAATACGGCCAAAGCAATGTTGAGAGGAAAGTCTATAGTGCTAAAGTCCTACCTCAAATGCTAGAAAGGTTTCAACTTAATGATCTAACATCATACCTAGAAGAACTAGAAAAAAAAAAAAAAGAACAAACTAGCGGAAGAAAAGAAATAACTAAAGTCAGAGCTGAACTGAATAAAATTTGATCCAAAAATCCATACAAAAGTAAAGGAGCCAAAAGTTGGTTGAAAGTTGAAACAAGATCAATAGACCATGAGCTAGATTAACAAAGAAAGAATATCCAAATAAGCACAATCAGAAATGACAAGGGTGACGTTACTAATTCCAAAGATATACCATAGATGCTCAGACACTATTATAAACATGTCTATGCACACACACTAGGAAATCTAGAGGAAATGGATAAATTCCTGGAAACAAATAACTTTCCAAAGTTGAATCAGGAAGAAACTTAAACACTTAACAGACCAATATTGAGTTCCAAAACTGAATCAGTGATAAAATACCTACCACCCCAAGAAAAGCCTTGGACGAGATGGATTCATAGTCAAATTCTACCAGACATTCAAGAAAGAACAGGTAATTATTCGACTAAAGCTATTTGTATTAGTCCATTTTCATGCCACTGATAAAGACATACCCAAGACTGGGCAGGAGGTTTAATATGGACTTATGTTTCACGTGGCTTGGAAGCCTCACAATCATGACGGAAGACAAGGAGGAACAAGTCACATCTCACATGGATGGGATCAGGCAAAGAAAACAAAACAAAAAAAAGCTTGTGCAGAGAAACTCCCCCTTTAAATACCATCAGATCTCATGTGAGACCCGCCCACTACCATGGGAACATTATGGGAAAGAACTGTCCCCATGATCCTCCCACCATGTTCCTCCCACAACATGTGGAAATTCAAGATGAGATTTGGGTGGGAACATAGCCAAACCATATTACTCATTACCACATTACACCCCTGGTCTCTCCCAAATCTCATGTCCTCACATTTCAAAACCAATCATGCCTTCTCAACTGTCCCCCAAAGTCTTAATTCATTTCAGCATTAACTCAAAAGTCCACAGTCCAAAGTCTCATCTGAGACAAGGCAAGATTTTTCCACCTATAAGCCTGTAAAATCAAAAGCAGGTTAGTTACTTCCTAGATACAATGGGGGTACAGGTATTGGGTAGATACACCCATTCTAAATGGGAGAAATTGGCCAAAACAAAGGGGCCACAGGCCCCATGCAGGTCCAAAATCCAGTGGGGCTGTCAAATCTTAAAGGTCCAAAATGATCTCCTTCAACTCCATGCCTCACAACCAGGTCATGCTTATGCAAGAGGTGCGTTCCCATGGTCTTGGGCAGCTCTGGCCCTGTAGCTTTGCAGGGCAGAGCCTCCCTCCCAGCTACTTTCATGAGCTGCTGTTGAGTGCCTGTGGCTTTTCAAGGTGCACGGTGCAAGCTGTCAGTGGATCTACCATTCTGGTGTCTGGAGGACCCTTCTTCTTACAGCTGCACTAGGCAGTACCCCAGTAGGGACTCTGTGTGGGAACTCTGACCCAATATTTCCCTTCTGCACTGCCCTAACAGAGGTTCTCCATGAGGGCCCCGCCCCCGCAGAAAACTGCCTGGGAATCCAGGCATCTCCATACATCTTCCGAAATTTAGGCAGAGGTTCCCAAACCCCAGTTCTTGACTTCTGTTCACTCACAGATTCAGCACCACATGGAAGCTGCCAAGGCTTGGGACTTGCACCTTCTGAAGCCATGGCTCCATTTCTATATTGACCCCTTTTAGTCATGGCTGGAGCAGCTGGGTTGCAGAATGTCAGATCCCTGGGCTGCACACAGCACAGGGACCCAACACAAGGGCCCGGCCCTAGAAGCCACTTTTTCTTCCTAGGCCTCTGGGCCTGTGATCAGAGGGACTGCCATGAAGGCCTCTGACATGCTCTGAAGACATTTTCCCCATTGTCTTGGGGATTAAAATTCTGATCCTCGTTACTTATGCAAATTTCTGCAGCCAGCTTGAATTTCTCCTCAGAAAATGTGATTTTCTTTTCTATTGCATTGTCAGGCTATAAATTTTCTGAACTTTTAGGCTCTGCTTCCCTTATAAAACTGAATGCCTTTAATAGAACCCAAGTCACCTCTTGAATGCTTTGCTGATTAGAAATTTCTTCTGCCAGATGCCCTAAATCATCTCTTTCAAGTGCAAAGTTCCACACATCTCTAGGGTAGGGCAAAATGCCACCAGTCTCTTCGCTAAAACATAACAAGAATCACCTTTGCTGCAGTTCCCAACAAGTTCCTCAACTCTATCTGAGACCGCCTCAGCCTAGATTTCATTGTCCATATCATTATCAGCATTTTGGTCAAAGCCATTCAACAAATCTCTAGGGTTCCAAACTTTCTCACATCTTCCTATCTTCTTCTGAGCCCTCCAAACTGTTTCAACTTCTGCCTGTTACCCAGTTCCAAAACTGCTTCCACGTATTTGGGTATCTTTTCAGCAGCAGCTCACTCTACTGGTACCAATTTACTGTATTAGTCCATTTTTACACTGCTGATAAAGACATACTCAAGACTGAGCAATTTACAAAAGAGGTTTAATATAGACTTACAGTTTCAGGTGGCTGGGGAAGCCTCACAATCATGGTGGAAGGCAAGGATGAACAAGTCACATTTTACATGAATGGCAGCAGTCAAAGAATACAAAAGAGCATGTGCAGGGAAACTCACCCTTATAATACTATCAGATCTCATAAGACCCATCTCCCACCATGAGAACACCATGGTTGAGACATGCATCCATGATCCAGTTACCTCTCACCAGGTCCCTCCCACAATAGGTGGAAACTCAAGATCAGATTTGGTTAGAGACATAGCCAAATCATATCATATTCCCCCCAAAATCAAGGATAATAGATTCCTCCTTAGTGCTTTGTACAAAGCCGGGATCACGCTGATACCAAAACCTGGAAAAGACAGAACAAAAAAAGAAAACTATAGGCCAATATTCCTAATGAACATAGATGCAAAAATCTTCAAAAAATACTAGCCAACTGAATTCAACACACATCAAAAGGTTAAATCACCATGATAAAGTAAGCTTATTCCTGGAATGCAGGGTTAGTTCAACATATGCAAATCAATAAACGTGATTCACCACATAAAATTAAAAACCACATGACCATCTCAATAGACGTAGAGAAAGCTTCTGATGAAATTCAACACTCCTTCATTATAAAAACCTTCATTATAAAAACCTTCAAGAAACTAGGCATCGATGGGACACACCTCAAAATAATAAGAGCCATCTATGACAAACCTGTGGTTAAGATCATATTCAATGGGCAAAAACTGGAAGCTTTCCCCTTGAGAACTGTAACAAGACAAGGATGCCCACTCTCACCACTCCTGTTCCCCATAGTACTGAAAGTCCTAAGCAGAGCAATCAGACAAGAGAAAGAAAAGACAAATAGGAAAAGAAGAAGTCAAACTACCTCTCTTCATGGATGATATGATCCTATACTTAGAAAACACTGAAGACTGTATCAAAAGGCTCCTGGAACTGGGAAAAAATTTCAGTAATGTTTCAAAATATAAAATCAATGTACAAAAAATGAGTAACATTTCTATACACCAATAACATTCAAACTGAGAGCCAAATTAATAACACAATTTTATTTACCATAGCTATGAAAAAATAAAATATCTAGGAATACATCTAAGGAAGTGAGAGACCTGTGCATGAACTGTAAAATACTGCTAAAAGACATAGATGACAAAAACAAATGCAAAAACATTCTATGCTCATGGATTGGAAAAATCAATATTGTTAAAATGGCCATAGTGCCCAAAGCAAACTACAGACTTAATGCCATTCCTATCAACCTATCAATGTAATTTTTCACAGAAATACAAGAAACTATAATAGTTTAAAATTCTTATGGCACCAAAGAAGTTCCCAAATGGCCAAAACAATACTAAACAAAAAGAACAAACTTGGAGGCATCCCATTACTTGACTTCAAACTATACTATACTATAAGGCTACAGTAACCAAAACAGCATGGTTCTGTTACAAAAACAGACAAATAGACCAATGGAAGGAAATAGAGAACTTTGAAAAAAGCCACACATTTATAACCACCTGACCTTGACAAAGTTGACAAAAATAAGCAAGGGAAAAAGGACGCTCTATTCAATAAATGGTGCTGGGTTAGCTGGCTAGCCATGTACAGAAGAATGAAACTGGACCCTTACATTTCACCATATACAAAAATTAAGAGGAATTAAATATTTAAATGGAAGACCTCAAATTATAAGAACCTTAGAAGAAAATGTAGGAAACACCACTCTGGACATTGACCTTGGAAAATAATTTATGTCTAAGTCCTCAAAAGCAATTGTAACAAAAAATAAAATTGACAACTGGGGCCTAATTAAACTAAAGAGCTTCTGCTCAGTAAAAGAAACTATCAACAGCATAAACAGAAAATCTATAGAATGGGAGAAAATATTTTCAAACTATGCATCTAACAAAGATCTAATATACAGAATCTATAAGGAACTTAAGCAACTGAACAAGAAAAAACTAATAACCCCATTTAAAAATGGGCAAAAGACATGAACAGACACTTCTCAAAAGAGAAAAGACATGCAAGTGACCAAGAAACATATGAAAAAATGTTCCACATCACTAATCATCAGAGAAATAGAAATCAAAAGTACATGAGATACCATCTCACACAAGTTAGAAAGGTGATTATTAAAAAGTCAAACAAACGAACTATCAAGTAGATGCTGGCAAGGCTGTGAAGAAAAGGCAATGCTAATACGCGGTTGGTAGGAATGTAAATTAATTCAGTCACTATGAAAAGCAGTTTGGAGATTTCTCAAAGAACTAATAATTACCATTTGATCCAGTGATCCCATTACCGAGGAGTGAGTGAGTGTGTGTGTGTGTATGTATATGTGTATATACACACATATATATATATATCCAAATCTTTCTACCACAAATACACATGCACTTGCATGTTCATCACAGCAGTATTCACAATTGGAAAGAGATGGAATCAACCTAGGTGCCCATCAATGGTGAATTAGATAAAGAAAATTTGGTACATATACACCATGGAATACTATGCAGCCATAAGAATGAATGAAATCATGTCCTTTGCAGCAACATAGATGTAGCTGGAGACCATTAATCAAAACAAATTCATGCAGAAACTTAAAACCAAATACTGCATATTCTCACTTATAAGAGGGAGCTAAACTTGAGTACTCATAGACATAAAGGTGGCAACAATAGAAACTGGGGGACACTAGAGGGGAGAGGGAGATAAGAGTTGAAAAATTAAGTATTAGGTACTATGCTCAGTACCTGGGTAACAGAATCATCCATAACCCAAACCTCAAAATCACACAATATACTCAGGTAACAAATCTGTACATATATTCCCTGAATCTAAAATAAAAGTTGGAAAAATAAATAAAATTAAAATTATCAACCACACACACAAGATAATTATGCTCTTCTCTATTGGAGCATAAAGTTACTTACATAAGCTCCTTTTCCCCCAGCCCATTAAGTGAGATTATGTCATGCATTTGTAATTCAGTTGGATTGTTTTGTCATATTTTGCATCCATTTTGGAATTTCTTTGACTACCAAAATTACATTTTAAAATTAAATTTGTATCCATTACAGTTTACTTTTTGTGTTATAAGTATTTTGAGACTTTGACAAAGGCAGAGTGTCATAATACTCACAATCATAGTCTCTAAAAATAGTTTCACAACCCCCAAAATTCCCCTTTGTATCACTATTCAACTTCCCCTAAACTCCTGGTGACAACTAATATTTTTACTGTCTCTAGATTTTCCTTTTTCAAAATATCATATAATTTGATAATATATATGTCACAGCTTATTTATTGCTTCCCCTGATTGAAGGACATCTTGGTTTCTTGAAAGTTTGGCACTTACAAATAAAGATGCTATAAATATTTATATGCAGGTTTTGTGTGACAGAAGTTTTTAAATCAGTTGGTTAAATATCTAGGAGCACCACTGATCAATTCTATGGAAGACTGTTTTTACCTTTGTAAAAAAATACCTAAACTCTCTTCAAAAGGGGAGACACAATTTTGCATGTCACCAACAATAAATGAGAGTTCCTGTTGCTCCACATCCTCATCAGCAATTGGTACTGTCAGTTTTATAGATTTTAGACAATCTTATGTCTGTTTCAATTATCAATTCCATAATGAGAAATAAAGTTACAAATATTTTTCTATACTTACTTTTCATCTATGTATTTTTTATAATGCTATATCCATTTAGATTTTTTGCCCATTTTTAAATTAGGGTATTTGTTTTCTTATTGTTGAACTTTAAGAGTTCTTTGCTATTCTGGAAGCCTAGTTCTTTGCTATTCTGGATACTGATTTTCCCAGATATGTGTTTGCCAATATTTTCCTTCAGTCTATGACTTTTTTTTCGTTGCTCTTAACAGTATCATTTGCATAGGAGAAGTTTTTAATTTTATTAAATTCTAACCAGTCATTTGTTTTTCTTTCAAGACTTGTGATTTAGTGTTGTATCTGACAACATATAGTGCAATTCAAGGTCACTTAAGTTTTCTCCTGTGATTTGTTTTTAGAATATTTTACTTTTGTGTTTTACATTTATTTTTATGACCCACTTTGAGTTAATTTCTGCCTAAGATATATTTCTAGGCTTTTGTTTTTGTTGTTTGGTTTTTTGTTTTTTGTTTTTCTTTATATAGGGATATCCAATTATTCAAGAAGCATTTGTTGAAAAGACTATTTGTTCTGCATTGAATTGTCTTTGACCTCTGTCAAAGATTAATTGGCTATGTTTGTGTGAGTCTATTTCTAGGCTCTATCTAGTCTATTCTATTGATCTATTTGCTTATTTTTTCATCAATATGATACTGTCTTGATTACTGCACCTGTATAAGTCTTGAAATCAGGTAGTGTTGGTCCTCCAACTTAGTTCATCTTCAATAATATTTTGACTCTTCCATGTCTTTTGTCATTCCATAAAATATTTAGAATTATTTTGCCAGTATTTATACAGTAGTTTGCTGAGATTTTTATTGGGATTGCAATAAATCTATAAATCAAATTTGGAAAAATTGATATCTTTCCATAATCATCTTCCAATCCATAAACATGGTCTGTTTTTTTTTATTTAGATCTTTAATTTCTTTTATTAGAATTTTGTTTTCTACATATAATGTACATATATTGTTAGACTTACACCTAAGTATTTACTTTTTCATACTCCTATAAATGGTATTATAATTTCAAATTCCAATTGATCACTGCAGGTATATAGGAAAAGATTCATTATTGTTTATTAACCTTTCATCCTGCAACCTTGCTATTTTCTCTTATTAGGTCCAGCAGTTGAGTGTCTGTATCTGTGTATGTATAAATCGATTTTGGGATTATCTACATAAACAATCATGTCATTTAAAAACAAAGACAATTTGGTTACTTCCTTTTCAATCTCTAGACCTTTTATTTCTCTTTCTTGCCTTATTGCATTGGCTAGGATTCCCATTATGATGTTGAATAGCAATGGTAAAAAAAATCAAAATTTTGCCTGTATTGTGATCTTAAAATGGAAGTGTCCAGTTCTACACCATGTAGGTTTTTTGAAGGCATTCTTCATCATTTGAAGAGGTCCACCTGTATTCCTAGTTAGCTGAGTGTCTTGTCATGTGTGGCTGGGTCTTTGTATTTGTCAAATGCTTTTCCTACAGCTATTGATATATTTATGGAATTTTATTCTTTGGCTTGTTTATGTCATGAATTCTACTAATTGATTTTTGAATGTTGAACTAGTTGGCATACTTGGAATAAATCTCATTCTATCATGGTGTTTAATTCTTTTATATGTTGTTGAATTTGATTTGTGAATATTTTGTTGAGAATGTTTGTATTTATGGTCATGAGAGACATTGGTCCCTAGTTTTTCTTTATTCTAATATCTTTAGTTTTAGTATTAACACAATGCTAGTCTTACAAAAAAATTAGGAAGATTTTTTTATCTGCTTCTGTTTCTTTCTGGAGGAGACTGTAGAGAAGTGGTTTTGTTTCTGCCTCAAATGTTTGGTAGAGTTTACTAGTGAAACCATCTGGCTTGTGACTTTTTCCTTTGGAAAGCTGTTAATTTTTGATTCAATTTTCTTAATATATAGCCCTATTTAGATTTCCATATTTCTTTTTGTGTAAATATTGGTAGTTTGTGTCTTTTGTGGTATTGGTCCATTTCGTCTCTGTTATCAAATTTGGGGACAAGAGTTATTAATAATATTTTTTATTATTCTTTTAATGTTCATGAGATTGGTAGTAATGACCACTTTTTTATTTCTGATATTGGTAATTTGTGTTCTCTATGTGTGTGTGTGTGTGTGTGTGGTGTGTTCATGATAATTAGGCTAGAGGCTTATCAATTTTGCTTATATTTTAGAATAAGCAGAATTTCCATTTTTAATTTTTTTCTATTTTTCTGGTTTTTTATTTTACTGATTTATGCTCTTTTATTATTTATTTTCTTCTTGCTTTAGGCTTAAATTTCCCTTCCTTTTCTAGTTTCTTAAAGTGAAAATTTAGATCATTACTTTTATATATTGTTTTATTTTCTAAGATATGTGTTCACTGCCATAAGTTTCCCTATAGGCACTGCTTTCATTGCGTACCAAACATTTTGATAAGTTGTATTTTTATTTTCATTTAGTTCAAAATAGCTTTAAATTATCTTCTTAGATCCATGTATTATTTATAATTTTGTTATTTAATATTTGGAGATTGAAAAATGTCAGCTATTTTTCTGCTATTGACTTCTAGTTTTTTTCCATTGTGGCCTGAAAGCATACTTTGTATGGTTTCTATTCTTTTAAATCTATTATGTTTTATGGTCCAGAATGTGGGCTATCTTAATGAATGATTTATGTGAGCTTGAGAAGAATGGTTATTCTACTGTTCTTGAATAAAATATTTTACAAACATAATCAGTCCAGCTGATTGATAATGTTGTTCAGTTAAACTATTAATATATTACTGATTTCTCCCTGTTGTCTCTATTGATTCCTGATAGAGAGGAGAGGTACTGAATTCTTCAACTATAAAAGTAGATTTGCCTACTTTTCCTTTTAGTTATTTCATTATATTATATTAATTATATTATAATATATATGTTGGCTGGGTGTGGTGGCTCATGCCTGTAATCCCAGAACTTTGGGAGGCTGAGGCGGATGGATCATGAGGTCAGGAAATCGAGACCATTCTGGCTAACACTGTGAAACCCCGTCTCTACTAAAAATATAAAAAGTTAGCTGGGCATGGTGGCGGATGCCTGTAGTCCCAGCTACTCGGGAGGCTGAGGCAGGAGAATGGCCTGAGCCCAGGAGGCAGAGCTTGCAGTGAGCTGAGATCACGCCAGTGTACTCCAGCCTGGGTGACAGAGCGACACAAAATACACACACGCGCGTGCACACACACACATATATGTATATACATATGTATGTATGTTAAGTTCTGGGATACATGCACAGGATGTCCAAGTTTGTTACATAGGTAAATATATGCCATTGTAGTTTGCTGCACCTATCAACCCATCATCTAGGTATTAAGCCCAGCATGGATTAGCTGTTTTCCTGATGTTCTCCCTTTTCCCAACTCCCTGAAAGGCCCCAGTGTGTGTTGATCCCCTTCCTGTGTCCACGTGTTCTCATCGTTCAGCTCCCACTTATAAGTGAGAAAATACAGTGTTTGGTTTTCTGTTCCTGTGTTAGTTTGCTGAAGATAATGGTGTCCAACTTTGCTGAAGATAATGGTGTCCAACTCAACCCATGTCCCTGCAAAGGACATGATCTCATTCCTTTTTATGGTTGCATAGTATTCCATGGCATATATGTACCACATTTTCTTTATGCAGTCTATCAATGAGGGCCATTTGTGTTGATTTTTTGTCTTTGCTATTGTGAATAGTGCCACAATGAACATACGCATGCATGTATCTTTATAATGATTTATATTCCTTTGGGTATATACCCAGTAAATGGGATTGCTGGGTCAAATGGTATTTTTGGTTCTAGGTCTTTGAGGAATCACCACAGTGTCTTCTACAATGGTCGATCTAATTTACATTCCCACCTACAGCATTAAGGTGTTCCTATTTCTCCACAGCCTAACCATCATGTGTTGTTTCTTGACTTTCATAATGGCCATTCTGACTGGCATGAGATGGTATCTCACTGTGATTTTGATTTGCACTTCTCTAATGATCAGTGATGTTGAGCTTTTTTTCCTATGTTTTTTGGACATATAAATGTCTTTTTATGAGAAGCATCTGTTTATGTATTTTCCCCTCTTTTTCATGTTTTTTTTTTTTTGGTCATAAATTTGTGTAAGTTCCTTGTAGATTCTGGATATTAGACCTTTGTCAGATGGATAGATTGCATAAATTTTCTCCCATTCTGTAGGTTGCCTGTTCACTCTGATGATAATTTCTTTTGCTATGCAGAAACTCTTTAGTTTAATATGATCTCATTTGTCAATTTTTGCTTTTGTTGCAATTGTTCTTAATATTTTTGTCCTGAAATCTTTGCCTGTTTCTATGTCTTGAATGGTATTACGTATATTTTCTTCTAGGGTTTTTATAGTTTTAGGTTTTACAGTTAGGTTGTTAATTCATCTTGAGTTAATTTTTGTATAAGGTTTAATGAAGGTGTCCAGTTTCAATTTTCTGTATATGGCTAGCCAGTTCTCCCACCACCATTTATTAAATATGGAATCCTTTCCCCATTGCTTATTTTTGTGAGGTTTGTTGAAGATCAGATGGTTATAGATGTGTAGTCTTATTTCTGAGTTCTCTATTCTGTTCCACTGGTCTATGTGTCTGTTTTTATATAAGGACCATGCTGTTTTGGTTACTGTAGTCTTGTAATTTGGAGTCTGGTAGCGTGATGCCTCCAACTTTGTTCTTTTTGCTTAGGATTGTCTTGGCTATATGGGCTCTTTTTTGGTTCCATATCAATTTTAAAGTAGTTTTTTTCTAATTATCTGAAGAATTTCAATGGTAGTTTAATGGTAGTTCTTTCCGTTTTTTACCTCACTTACTTTGATAATCTCTTCTTCATTGCATACAGGTTAAAGATTGTTGTATTCTTATAGAACTGAATCCTTTATTCTTATGCAATGCCTTTATTTGTTCCCCAAAATTTTATTTGTTCTGTAGTCTGCTTTGTCTGAAATTAACATAGTTGTGATGGTTAATACTGAGTGTCAACTTGATTGTATAGAAGGATGCAAATTATTGATCCTGGGTGTGTCTGTGAGGATATTGCCAAAAGAGATTAACATTTGAGTCAGTGGACTGGGAGAGGCAGATCCACCCTCAATCTGAGTGGGCATCATCTAATCAGCTGTCAGAATAAAGAGCAAGCAGAAGAATGTGAAGAAATTAGACAGGCTTAGCCTCCCAGCCTGTATCTTTCTCCTGTGCTGGATGCTTCCGGCCTTTGAACGTTGGACTCCAGATTCTTCAGCTTTGGGACTCAGGCTGACTTCCTTGCTCATCAACTTGCAGATGAACTGTTGTGGGACATTGTGATCATGTGAGTTAATACTCCTTAATACACTCCTCTTTATACATACATCTATCCTATTACTATTGTTATTCTAGAGAATCCTGACTAATACAATAGTTATTCCTCTTTTCTTTCTTTTTTTTTTGATTAGTGTTAGCATAGTATATCTTTCTCCATCTCTTTAACCTATCTGAGTCTTTGTATTGAAAGTGGGTTTCTTGTAGAATGTACAGGTGTGTCTTGTATATTTCATTTACTCTGACAGTCTATCTTTTAATTGGTGTATTTAGACCATTCACAGTTAAAGTAATTATTGGTGTAGTCAGCTTAATATCTACCATGCTTTTAACTATTTTGTTATACTTTTTTAAATTTCTCTTCTGCCTTTTTAATTTTAATTGAGCATTTTCTATTATTCTATTTTATCTCTTCCCTTAATCTATAAATTTTACCTCTTTTTAAAAGAGTAGTCCAGCAATTTTGTTATTTTTCTTCATATTTATTTTGTTTGTAGGACTCTTGTCAATGTAGAACTTTATATTCAACAATATAAACAGGCATATTGCAAGTGATATTCTGTAGAAGTGAAAAAGACTGATAAAACTAGACACCTGCATTATATGTTCTTTATATAAATAGTCCATTCTGAATAGTAGAATGAAATGCAGACCAAATGCTTCTGAAAGTTTGTGTGCTTAGATCACAATTACCATCTTCCCACACTAAAAAGAAAAAGAACAATAACACAGAACATAGTATTTTCAATGATTATAGCACAATTAACATTTTCAGCCATTCACTGGCTTTTTAAGATCATGTTGGCAACTTACATTATATATACACATGGGTTTGCTTGACTAAGGTCACTATTTCAGAGAGCTTTAAAGCCATTCTAGTAGCTTTTCTGATATTAGTGCCTTAGCATCATTAACTAGTGAACTTGTAAATGTACCACGACAGGTATTTTAATTTCAAAATCTTTCACCGCCAGAACTAAACCCTGTGTAATAACATAACATCAAGTGATTCCTCCAAAATTGTTGACCAGAATAGCCAGTACCTCTTTTTATCTGAAGTGATAAGAGTAAATGATTCTGTTACTTGATGGACTGTAGCACTACCGTGAAAACAAGGAAGCTGGTTGTAGTCTATGAAGTTGTGTTATATCTATTGTGGTTATAGCCAAACCAGCACCATTTACTAGACAGCCTATTTTTTCACTGAGGCCAGTGTAGGTGAGATGTGGCTTAGCTTCACCTTTGTTCCTTTCATCTTCCTGAGTCCAGTCCTGTAGATCAAAGATCTTCTGGTGATAGGCTGAATTAGAATCAAAACTGATCTTTGCATCCAAACATAACAGAGCTCCATCTGAATCTTATACCATTGGGCTTATTTTTATCATGGTTGTGTTGTAGTTCAGAAAAAGATTGTAAAGCTTGACCATGTTTTCTGCAACAGAATCCACAATATTAGATGGAAATCTTATATTCTGCGCAAGCTGGAAAGCTTGTTCGTTTTTGATGCCTTTACGACGTCAATAGATTCTTTATTACATCAGGAGTCTCAGCAGAAACATCTTCAGTGTTGATACCACCTTGCAAACTTCCTGTTTATACTGGACCTTGAAATGACCTTTCCATTGTTATTAGAAAGGAGTATTTTCTCCTGGGATATTTTTGCTCACAGATCAATACTTGATTGCATATTTTGTCATTTTCTCCTGTTTGCTTGGTAAACAACTTTTTCCCAATTATTTGAGAGGAAACAGCTTTTGCTTCTTGAGAGAAAACTACCTTCACTCCTCTTTTGGGACTGCTTTCAAATGTTCCTTTTTCTCTACCACAAGCAAAACTCTGTGCCATTATCACATCTTTAGAACCTAATTTTTTTGACAATTGTGTCAGCTTCATCTGGTGACTTTGCCACATATCCTTTGGAAGGGAGATACCAGCTTCTTGCAACAATTTCATATTCATATATTCATGTAATGAGAGATTCCTTTGCTGTTGCTGCTGTACTTGGAGTTATTGGTTATTAAACAGTTCAGAAATTCCCAGAACCTGGGCAGTAGACTATACTATGATCTGGTCTGGGACTGATGGCTGTGAAAGGTGGCAGCTAATTGTCAGCTGTAGAATATGAAGGCCACCATTCCTAAGTCTGACCCTGTCCCCTCCTGCTGTGTGCCTCCAGCCACTTTGTAATAGAGAATTTTCAGTTCTCTTTTCGCATTCCTTATGGCATTGTCATCGTTCATTCTACTTATCCATATGCTATAACCGTCTACTACATTGTTGCTGTTATAACTTTAAACAAACTTTTTTCTTTTGGATCAATTATTAATTAGAAATTAAGCTATCAGTAATAACTTAATAAGAAATTAATAAGAAAAAAGAAAAGATTTTATTTTACCTTCATGTATTCCTTTACTGATACTTTCTTTTCTTTGGGTAATCTTAGTTTTTGGCCTATATCATTTTCCTTCTCCCTAAAGAATGTTGCAAATTTCTCAGTGGGCAGGTCTACTGGCAATAAATTCCCTTAGCTTTTGTTTCTATGAGGAGCCTTTATTCCTTCATAACTTTTGAGGGATTACTTTACTGAATATATAATTATGGAATGGTGGTTTCATTCTTTCAAAATGTTAAATATTTAACTCCTTTCTTGTTTGAATGGTATATATTAAGAATTCTAATGTAAATTTTTTCATTGTTTCTCTCTGGGTAAGTTTTTTTTTTTTTTTTTTTTTTTTTAAATTTCCTATGCCTTCTTTCAAGATTTTCCATTTTCCATTTGCTTTCTGCGATGTGAATATGATATGCATAGATATAGGGTTTGCTTTTTGTTTATGTTTAGGCTGCTTAGAGTTCTTTGTGCATTCTGGATCTGTTGTTTGCTGTCTGTTATGAGTTTAGTTAAATTCTTAGCCATTATCATTTTGAATATTTCGTCTTCTCCATTCTCTCTTCCTTCTCTTTTCGATATTCCAATTTCACTTCTGTTACACCTTTTGAAATTGTCCCTGGATTTCTTGTCCTGTTTTGTTCACACTTTTTTTTTCTTTGCATTTCAGCTTGATAAGTTTCCACTGACATATCTTCAGGCTCAGTGAGCCTTTCCATGACCATGTCCAGTGGCCCATGATGAGCCCATCAAAGACATTCATCATTCTGCAACAGTATTTTTGAGTTCTGGTATTCCTTTTATGTTTTCCTAGAGTTTCTTTGTCTTTGCTTACATTACTCCCCTGTTTTTGTATATTGTCTACATTTTTCCATTAGAGCTTTTAACATATTACTTATAATCATTTTAAATTCCCTGCCTGATAATTTCAAAATCTGTGCCCTGTCTGAATCAGATTCTAATGCTTGCTTTATCTCTTTAGACTGTGTTTTTTTTCTTGTCTTTTACTTTCCTTTTAATTTTTTGAAAGCTGCACATGATATAGGTAATAGAAACTGTGACTTAAAAGGCCATTAGTGTATGGTTTTATGTTAATCTGGCTAGTACTTAAGCTGTGTTTTAATGTTTGCTTGTAGATATAGATGCCAGAAGCCTCAAACTCTTCTGGTGTCTGTGTTTTTATCTGTTGCATTTGGCTGCCCAAAGAGCTTGTTAGATAGATTTTGTACCTCTTTTAGCTGTTATCTGCTGTTGTTATACTGGAGGCTGTTGGAGTAGTGGTAATTTTTGGTGGAAAGGAAACATTCTATAATGTGACCAATTCTCAGCTTTTTAGTGGCCCTGGGTCCTTGGATTGTAGGCTTTACAAGTGTTTCTTAGCTCTACTCCACTCCATTTGGTAAGATAAAAAAGCTAGCAGAGGTTTGAGTTGGGAAATGCCTTTCCCCCTGGTGAGATAAGGCTATGGTAAAATCTTTAGCCCTGGAGTGTAGATATTGCCCTGGAGAACACTGTGGGAATAGTATTTATCAATGGTTACTTTTCCTTTTTCTTTCTTTCCTTTTTCCTTTTTTAATTTAAGACAGGATCTTGCTTTGTTGCCCAGGTTGGAGTGCAGTGTCATGATAATAGCTAATGGCAGCAGCCTCAAACTGCTGGACTCAAACAATCTTCCTGCCTCAGTCTCCTGAGTAGTTGGAACTACAGGGATATGCCAACACACCCCCCTAATTTTTAAATTTTGTGTGTGTGTGTGGAGACAAAGACAAGGTCTCACTATGCCTAGTCTGGTCTTGAACTCCTGGGCTCCAGTAATACTTCTACCTTAGCTTCCAAAAGTGCTGGGATTATAGGCATAAGCCACAGCACCTGGGCTAGTGGTTACTTTTCTTTTTTCCTAGTCCAAGCCTGGAAATAGCCTTTCTTAGCTCTTCACACTAACAACCTGGTGGTTTTACTGAATGTAAAACTTACGCAATTTTTTGCCATTAGGAATTTCTTACTGTTATGCTAGTCCATGTTCAACCTTTAGAAATCTGTCAAAAGTTACCATTTATGTGTTGCTACCATCTCATGGCTCCAATGGCATATACTTCAGGTAAGCAGATGTTTCCTGTGACTCTATATTCATAAATCTCTACAGACTTCAGGGTGATAGTTTACCCAGAAACCTCGATTCTCTACTAGGTCTAAGAAAATTATTCTTGTTGTAAGACAGGAGTGTTGACTTCTAAGCTCTTTATTCATCAGAGCTGAAACTGGAAGTCACCAACGTATGTATTAGCAAATTATATTCTAGTAGTGAGGTCTTATTTATTCTAATATTTCTTTGGTAAATATGATCCATACCATGGGGATTAATTTACTTTCTTAGCTCCTCATTCTTACCCTTGTGATTTATCAAGGCTTCTCTAATTAGTACATCCCCTAAGGAAAGTTCAGGCCAAAAATATGATTGGCTCATGCACTGCGGGAGCCACAGGAGAAAATACATCTTCTGGAGCAGCCCATTCTGCCCCTACAGTAGTGCTAGCTGGAAAAATCATAGCTGAGCTTGCTGCTTCCCCAGTCTCTACTTTGTTTTTTTTTTTTTTTTTTAATTTATTTATTATTATTATACTTTAAGTTGTAGGGTACATGTGCATAACGTGCAGGTTTGTTATATATGTATACTTGTGCCATGTTGGTGTGCTGCACCCATCAACTCGTCATTTACATCAGGTGTAACTCCCAATGCAATCCCTCCCCCCTCTCCCCTCTCCATGATAGGCCCCGGTGTGTGATGTTCCCCTTCCCGAGTCCAAGTGATCTCATTGTTCAGTTCCCACCTATGAGTGAGAACATGCGGTGTTTGGTTTTCTGTTCTTGTGATAGTTTGCTAAGAATGATGGTTTCCAGCTGCATCCATGTCCCTACAAAGGACACAAACTCATCCTTTTTGATGGCTGCATAGTATTCCATGGTGTATATGTGCCACATTTTCTTAATCCAATCTGTCACTGATGGACATTTGGGTTGATTCCAAGTCTTTGCTATTGTGAATAGTGCTGCAATAAACATACGTGTGCATGTGTCTTTATAGCAGCATAGTTTATAATCCTTTGGGTATATCCCCAGTAATGGGATGGCTGGGTCATATGGTACATCTAGTTCTAGATCCTTGAGGAATCGCCATACTGTTTTCCATAATGGTTGAACTAGTTTACAATCCCACCAACAGTATAAAAGTGTTCCTATTTCTCCACATCCTCTCCAGCACCTGTTGTTTCCTGACTTTTTAATGATCGCCATTCTAACTGGTGTGAGATGGTATCTCGTTGTGGTTTTGATTTGCATTTCTCTGATGGCCAGTGATGATGAGCATTTTTTCATGTGTCTGTTGGTTGTATGAATGTCTTCTTTTGAGAAATGTCTGTTCATATCCTTTGCCCACTTTTTGATGGGGTTGTTTGTTTTTTTCTTGTAAATTTGTTTGAGTTCTTTGTAGGTTCTGGATATTATCCCTTTGTCAGATGAATAGATTGCAAAAATTTTCTCCCATTCTGTAGGTTGCCTGTTCACTCTGATGGTAGTTTCTTTTGCTGTGCAGAAGCTCTTTAGTTTAATGAGATCCCATTTGTCAATTTTGGCTTTTGTTGCCATTGCTTTTGGTGTTTTAGACATGAAGTCTTTGCCCATGCCTATGTCCTGAATGGTACTACCTAGGTTTTCCTCTAGGATTTTTATGGTATTAGGTCTAACATTTAAGTCTCTAATCCATCTTGAATTAATTTTCGTATAAGGAGTAAGGAAAGGATCCAGTTTCAGCTTTCTACTTATGGCTAGCCAATTTTCCCAGCACCATTTGTTAAATAGGGAATCCTGTCCCCATTTCTTGTTTCTCTCAGGTTTGTCAAAGATCAGATGGCTGTAGATGTGTGGTATTATTTCTGAGGACTCTGTTCTGTTCCATTGGTCTATATCTCTGTTTTGGTACCAGTACCATGCTGTTTTGGTTACTGTAGCCTTGTAGTATAGTTTGAAGTCAGGTAGCATGATGCCTCCAGCTTTGTTCTTAACCCAGTCTCTACTTTGAGACAGGATCTTTTTGATGATCTTCCAGAGTATGAAAAGCCTATTGAAACAGTAATTCTAGCTGCTCAGGATACTTTCATTAATGCAGATCCCTTTGAATCATCAGGAAACATTGGATTGGAATGGGATGAGGATCCAGATTGTAAATTCCAGCAGGTATTCACAGGAATTTATCTGCCCTTACATTTTTTTTAATTTTTATTTTTGCTCTGAATAAAGCATGTTGTCTCCTTTTCTCCAACTAGGCTGGGTTGGTTGGTAGGGAGGTTGCTGCTTCCCTAACATTGATCTCTTTCTTCCTGTCACTCTTACCTCCTATGTTGGTTTCCTGTGGCCATGCAACAGTGTTACTACAAATGTAGTGGCTTTACACAGTACACATTTATTATCTCATGGGTCTTTGTGGGTTAGAAGTCTGGGCACAACTTAGCTTGGTTCTCTGCTTAGGGTCCCACAAGACTGCAGTCAAGGTGTTGGCCAGTGCTTGGGTCTCATTTCAAGGTTGACTGGGAAGATACATTTCCAGGCTTATGTGGTTTTAGCAGAATTCACTTCCTTGCAGTTGTTGGGGGTTTCAGTTTCTTGCTGGCTGCCTGTCTGTTGGAGACCACCCCTATCTTAGGTATATGCAAATGCAGCCATTTGCTTCTTCAAAGACAGTAAAGGACAGAATCTTCTCAGAGAGGAGAAGTCACAAACCTGTGTAATGTAATCATAGAAATGACATCGTATCATCTTTGCCATATTTTATTGATTAAAGGCAGTTCACAGGGCTTGCCTTTACTCAAGTAGAAAGGATCACATAAGGTAAAAGGATCACGTAAGAGTGTGAATATCAAGATATAAAGATCATGGGGGCCACCTTGGAGTCTTTCCATCACAAATAGTTGTCATTTTATGTAATGCTTTACAGTCACTGGTTGTATCTGGCAACTACACATGATGAAAGGAAGACAGCTGAAGGTGAGCCTCATACAGAGATGAAATCACTTTCATTCAATTTGACAACTGAAGTTTTTAAATGTAGACTACATGTAAGTAGTAATTACATGGTTAGCTATTGATTTAGAAAATACAAAAAGAGAAACAGTCTTATAAATTCAGTAGTTTTAAAATAAGGTGTGTTTTACTTATAACAGTATGTACATACATTTGGAAGGTACAAGCACATTCTGTAAGAGGCATAGTTACTAATTATACAAATCATGGTTGAAATACTTAAGCCTTTGTAGAGGACTTTTGTCATAATTCTGTTGACAGTCAGGGCATAGTTATCTTTGACATGCAAATTGTTTCTCTAGTGGGACACAGAGAAATTCCTCCCCAGAAAAACACATTCTGAAGAGAAAACAAAACACTTTGAGTTTGAACTGTGATGTACATAACACAAATAGTGGGGATATAGATGTATTTTTTGGAAGATGGCAAACATTGAAAAAGAATATTGATGCAATAAAATTGAGAAAAAATAAAACTTGTTTCCCAATAGTTGTTTTTCAACTAGCATATGCATTATGGGATGTATGTGGGGGTTAAATGACAGAGTAGATATTCACCAAAATAATATCATATGGACATTCCTAGCCAAAATTATCTTTGTGATTAACTGACACTTGTAGCTGATCAGTACTTGCTGTTATTTAAGTAGCTAAGGACGCTAAGGAATAAACAGAGCAGCAGCATACCAGAAAAACTAAAGAAATCCACTTCAAATGGATTAACATAATTACTTCAGCCAGAGAGTGACAACAAAGTGACAAAATACACTTGAAACATAGATGTTTTTGTAGTCTACCTTCTGCTTGTACACACCTGTGCACTTTGTAAATGGCTCCATATGCTTAATCAAAAGAAATCTAATTGCCTTAATTTACTTCATCCAAAAGTAGAAGAGTAAATTATATGTTTAATTATAAACTTTCCACTTTGGGCAGCTATAATTAATGACTCAAGGAATTGTGCAATAAGCCAAAAGCAACCTTTTATTACTCCTGAGATACCTGAACAGCACCAGCGTTTCAGAGCCAGTCAGGTTCTATTAGTATAGGAATCAAAATGCCTACCTGAGGCATTAATCACGGAGAACCTCCAAGCAGAGACTTTTAATTATATGTGCTGTATACCATCCACATGGATTATCTGCACTAGGGGATGGTAATAAATGTTCTATACTAAGTAATGATGACAAGGGCTCTTTTTATTTTTATTTTTAATTTTAGTGAATTCCACCTTAAATTTCCATAACCTTACGAAGATATGGTCCCAGAACATGGAGAATTCCTCCCTCCAAAACATTTTTTTAGAAAGTCAATGCCTTTGAAGACTGAAGTCTAATTTGTGTTTTCTAATAGAATTGACAAGTGCAATGAGAAGCATCTCTTCTCCTAGAGATCCAACTGGATTTTCTCTACACATTCAGAATTGCATTTTTAAAAGACACCATGTCTATTTACCTTATTGAGAGAGTGACCATATAGTTTATTATCAAACACTGGACATCCCAAGACAACATGCATAAATTAGGCCTCTGCTAGGAAAATCAGGGATCACCTTACATGTGGAATAAAGTAAATTTAGTCCTTGATTACAAGAACTTCAATGGATTATGCATGGCATAGCTCAATTATTTTTATGTAAGTAGCATTATTTTATCATAGAGCATGGGCTTTGATACAAAAAAGGTCTGGTTTTAAATTTCTTCCACTTACTAGCTAAGGAACTTCAAGCAAGTTGTTTAACCTCTCTGAATCTTAGTTTTTTCATCTCTAAAATGGATGCTTAAATCTCTTTTGTAATTATTAACTCAAATATAATAGCAATAAATAAAGCCCCAGGTATAAATGACATAGTAGGCTCTCAACAATTGTTATGTATTAAAGAAATCTTTGTGTGTGTGTGTGTGAGTGTGTGTGATGGAATTTTGCCCTTGTCTTCCAGGCTGGAGTACAATGGCGCAAACTTGGCTCACTGCCACCTCTGCCTCCCAGGTTCAAGTGGTTCTCTTGCCTCAGCCTCCAGAGTAGCTGGGATTACAGGTGCGTGCCACCATCCCTGGCTAATTTTTGTATTTTTAGTAGAGATGGGGTTTCATCATGTTGACCAAGCTGGTCACAAACACCAGACCTCAGGTGATTCACCAACCTCAGCCTCCCAAAGTGCTGGGATTACAAGCTTGAGCCACTGTACCCAGCCAAAGAAATCTTAAGAAAAGTTAAATCCTCTTATTCACTCACCCAGAATTTCAAAATTTTGGAGTGTTAATAAAAACATTAATTTTGACTAATAAAAGTCATATAGTTTTAAAGGCACATTACTTTGAGTGATGGGTCTACTGATTATTCTCTGTTCACTCTCCCCACCCTTTTCAATGCTCTGCCTTTCTCTGCCTTGCTCTGTGCCCTGGGAAGCTGCATCAGTATGACATCACCTGGGCTCCCTTGCCTATGACTTTCAATTAGTTTTGCCAAGATGAGGCACTAGCAGATGAGAGGAGGTGTGGAGGAAAAATATTTTAGGGTATTTATTATACTCCCTTTCTGCTTCACCATGGTTCTGGTTGTGTTGTTCTTCTTACACAGTGGTTCCCAAACTTAAGTGCACATCTGATTTACCTGGAGGGTCTGATAAAACCCAGATTTCTTGGTCCCACTCCCAGAGTTTCTGACTCAGTAGATATGGAGTAGAGTTTAGGAATTTGCATTTCTAATTAGTTTTCAGGTGACAGTGGTGTTGATCCAGAAACGTCTATTTGATGTCCGGTGCTTTATGATAGCAGGTTCATAAGGCAGACCTCTCTGCTTTTTTTTAAATTTTATTTTATTTTATTTTTTGGTTTTGGTCAGTGGGGGGAGGCTTTCTCCTTAGCCACCTTGTTTCATTTTGGACGGAGTTTTGCTCTTGTCGCCCAGTGCAATGGCGCAATCTCGGCTCACCACAACCTACACCTCCCAGGTTCAAGCAATTCTCCTGCCTCAGCCTCTTGAATAGCTGGGATTAGAGGGGCACACCACCACACCCAGCTAATTTTTGTATTTTTAGTTTCACCATGTTGCCCAGGCTAGTCTTAAACTCCTGACCTCAGGTGATCCACCTGCGTCAGCCTCCCAAAGTGCTGAGATCACAGGTGTGAGCCACAGTGCCCAGCGGGGCAGCCCATTTTTTTAAGGCTGAAGCTTTCTGTCTCTGATAACACCATTCACTTCTGGCCTAGAGACAGTAACAGCACTATTCTGTGGCTAAACGTCAGGTAATACCTCATCACTCCTTAGGGTTAGTTCATTAACGGGGGAGTTGTCCATACTTCAGAAATATCCGCTTCATTATATTATCTTTCATCATCACTTTTAAGTGTATGACTTTTTTTTTCTTCCTGGGCTGTAACTGATATCGCAAGTAAAGAAATTACTCAAATTAAACATTATGGATTTTTAAAAATTCACTAGAATTTTTGAATTTTTAACTCTTCTTAATTATTTTAGAATTTTATGTTACCTAAGTATGTCATTTCCATCATAATTCTGACAACTTTCCAGATTCAAAGTGGGGAGGCTATTAGGTTTAAACTCAAAGCATCTGCCCAGCCACACTGAAAATACCATTGTAGTAGTTTTACAAATGGGGCAAAACAAATGAGCAAAAAGTGTTACCCTTGAAGCCTTTAGTGTCAAATGTATTGTCATATTTAAGACAATGAAACACTGAACTAGGATTATGATGCCACATGATAGATTTCTAAAATAGAAATATCTCAGTCATTTAGTTTGTACTAATGTATTATTTTCCATCAAGTATCTTGAGCAACTTTAATAATTTCAAAATTTCTCAGCATAATTATATTGTAAAAAACTACTTTAAGTTTCCGGTTTTTCCCAATATTTCCTGAAGTAATAGAATAATTATGATTAGAAATGTTTTCAAAATCAGTTTTTAAGTGTCTTAAAAGATGAGTTTTCAAATCCTCCTGCTTTTATCTTTTGTTTCTGAGTATGAGGTGCTTTTTTTTTTTTTTTTCCTGTGAGGATTATTTTGTTCCCATTTTAAGAAGAATGCCTGTTTACTGCTAAAAAGATTATTTTTAACTAGTCTCTCATGGACCATTTCAGACAAGTAAGGTGAGAAGAGGGGAAAATTATTTAGATGTAGTAAAGATATGAACAGCTTCTCTAGAAGTTTTTTTAAATGAGGCAAAAGTGGTGATGAGGATAACAAAGATCAGCTGTGCTGCCTAGTGGGCCTCAGAAGTCAGAAGGCTCCATAACTCAGGTCAAATGTACCCACACATGATAGGACCCTAACATCTCCACAAAGACTCTTGTGTCCTGTATATCACTGTGGGGGAACTTTGAAGAATGAAGTCTCTACCATCAAAACAGAATCTAAAAAAGTGTATTTTACTTTTTTTTCAAAGTAAGTGTCAGAAAGTTCTCTCTTCTCACAAATCCTAGATATAAACCATCCACCCGCTTCTGAATTTCTCAGATCAATAAATGGTTCAGTGCTATATTGTGTTAGGAACTATGTGTAGGTTTCTGAGGAAAGAGGGCTGTTATGATGAGGTGTAACTTTGGAATTTGATAATTAGAGACATCAGTTTAAACATCGGTAAAGAAGAGGATCAAATGTATACATGGAATTTTTCAATATATTATGAACTTGCTTTGCTTGCAGAATATCTTTTTTGAATTTTTTTTTGAACCATGGAATTGGCACTTGCACCAATCTTTTATTTGAGTTGTCTTGGAGAAATAGCAAGTCAATGACAGGATATGTTGCCTAAAATCCACAGTGAAGGTCTGAACAATTTATTTAATTAATCAAATTAGCATTTATTATTCTCAGGATCAGATAAAGCAAATATATGAGTACACTATCATTTTAACATTTTTGTAAGTGATTTAAGAATGTATTGCACTGTGGTAAGAAAATATCATCATCTATTGAAACTACCGTTATGGTATGTGAATTTTTTTCATGTTCCATGGGTGCTTAAAAGAAAGTGCTTTGCATATTTGCTGGGTGTGGAGTTCAATTTATGCCTACTAGGTCAGGCTTATATATTGTAATTTCATATTTTTAGGGCTTAGTGATTTGTTCCTGCTAATTATATTAATTCCTAAGATAGATGTGTTAAAATTACCCATTATTATTGTAAGTTTGTCAATTTTTCCTAGTAGTTTTCTCATTTTTGATTTTATATAGTTGGATGTGTTGCTATTGGGTGTGATCAATTTCAGGATTATTGTTTCTTCCTGGTGACTCGTGCTTTGATCACTGACATCACACAGACCTCTTTCATATACCACTTTCTATTTATCAGCAATCGCTGTCTGATCCAACTTTGCAATTTGTACAGCTTCCACCAGTTTTCACCTTTTCCACTTGCTTGAAGTCACCACTGTGATGAATCTTTTCTAGTCTACTGCTGTAGCCTCCTACCTTCACTGCGTCCACTTTTACCTTTCTAGAGTCTATTCTCAACAAAGTTCTTTCAGTTCTTACAAGGAGCTATTAATGAGGCACTATCCCTATCTGACTTCAGCTTTGTGAAAGTGGCCCTACAGAGCAGGTCTGCATTTGCATTTGTTGGGCATCTCCGTCTACTTGTGTCAGTAATCCTGGAATTGTCTTCATGTCAGGTACTCAGCTTGCAGTTTCTGTACCATTCTGGTATTATACACTTGGATCCATATTTATAGGTTATGAGGGCTTGGATTTTGATTTATTGGTGGAGACTTTTTTCTCATGCAAGCATCCCTAATGAGATGGCAAACATTTTTGCTGCTTCCTGGAAATAATGGATACAGTTCTTCTGTTTAACATAAATGAGTGGACATTTCAGTGAAGCTCTCTTTAATAGTTTTCCCACTTTATGTAGGTTCGATTATTTCTCTGACCTATGCACATGCTAGAATACTAGCTCCTTATGCACAGCATTGAAATCTAGAACCAAGACTTTGTAGGCTGCCACAATGACAATTTCTCCTTAGCCACCTTATTTCATTTTGGAAGCCTAGAAATTTAGCTCTATTTGCTTCAAGTTAGGCTATATGTCATGGGGTGTGTGTGTGTGTGTGTGTGTGTGTGTGTGTGTGTGTGTGTATGTATTTATTTTTAATATGGAGTTTCTGATTTAGTTTATAGCAGAGGGATAGTCCCTTAGTGACAAGCGAATCTACTACCCTATACTAATTAGGATGAAATTTACAACTAATTCTCAATGTTATTCTAATAAACTACTTAATTTGAATCTTCAAAATATATTAAATGATGATTTTGTGCCTGAAGATATATCAGACCATGGGAATTCTGCAGTGAAGAAAATATACCTGTTTTTTTGCCTTCCTGAACCTTAAGGGTGAATAGAAGAAGGCATATTAAATAACAAATAAATTACAAATCAAAGTGAACAAATGTTATAAAGAAAATTATCTTGAGGAAAAAGTAAAGCAAAGTTCAGATAAGGGATCTAATTTGGATAGGATGATCTCCCAAACTTCTGTGACATTCATAAGAAACCAGATAGATGACAGTTTCAATAGAATTGGTTCTTTATTGATCAAGGAAACAGAATAGAGTATCCCAAAATAAGGCTGCACACCTATGGCCATCTGATCTTTGACAAAGCTTACAAAAACAAGTCATGGGGAAAAGACTCCCTATTCAATAAGTGCTGCTGGGATAACTGGCTAGCCATATGCAGAAGATCGAAGCTGGACCCCTTCCTTACACCATATACAAAATCAACTCAAGGCAGATTAAATACTTAAATGTAAAACCCAAAACTATAAAAATCCTGTATGACAACCTAGGCAATAGCATCCTAGAGATGGGAATGAGCAAAGATTTCATGACAAAGACACCAAAAGCAATTGCAACAAAAGCAAAAATTGACAAATGGGATCTAATTAAACTTATGAGTTTCTGCACAGCAAAAGAAGCTATCAAAAGAATAAACAGACAACCTACAGAATGGGAGAAATTTTTTGCAAATGATGCATCTGACAGTGGTCTAATATCCAGCATCTATACGAAACTTAAACAAATGTACAAGAGAAAAACAACCTCATTAAAAGTGGTCAAAGGACATGAACAGACATTTCTCAAAAGAAGACATACATGCAACCAACAAGCATATGAAAAAAGTCCAATACCACTGGTAGTTAGAAAAATTCTAATCAAATATACAATGAAATAGTATCTCACACCAGCCAGAATGGCTACTATAAAAATGTCAAAAAATGACAGATGCTGGCAAGGTTGTGAAGAAAAGGGAACACTTATACACTGTTGGTGGGAGTATAAATTAGTTCAAACATTGTGGAAAGCAGTATGGTGATTCCTCACAGAGCTAAAAGCAGAACTACCATTTGACCCAGCAATATCATTACTGGGTATATACCCAATGGAATATAAATTATTCTACCATAAAGACACATGCACACAAATGTTCATTGCAGCACTATTCACAAGAGCAAAGACATGGAATCAAACTAAATGCCCATCAATGACAGATTAGATAAAGAAAATGTGGTACATACACACCATGGAATACTATGCAGCCATAAAAAAATGAGATCATGCCTTTTGTAAGAACGTGGATGGAACTGGAGGCTATTATCCTTAGCAAACCAATACAGGAACAGGAAACCAAATATCATATGTTCTCACTTATAAGCAAGAGCTGAATGAGAAGAACACATGAAAACTAAAAAGAGAACAACAGACATGAGGGTCTACTTTAGGGTAGACAGTGGGAGGAGGGAAAGGAGTGGAAATTGTTGGGTACTAGGCTTAATACCTGGGCGATGAAAGAATCTGTACAAAAAGCCCTCATGACACGAGTTTACCTACACGACAAACCTTCACATGTACCCCTAAACCTAAAATAAAAATTAAAAAAAAAAAAAACAGATGTCATGATAGTTACTGCTTCTAGGGTTGTTATAGGTATAAATGATTTAGAACAATGTTCAGCATCTAGTCAATACTGTCATAACTGTTGATATAATTGTATTATTCATATCTGTGTACTTTGTAGATTTACATTAATACTTTTAAAAATTAAAACTAAAAAGGAATGGTGCCTATTACAGTTCTGATTTGTTTATTAATGTTTTTATAAAGACTGGAGGGTATTATGTTTTGTCATCAATTTTATAAAGACTCAGTTTTCAAGTCATATCTTTCTCTACTCTACATTCCTCAGTTATTACATGGATTTAAATATATACCTTAGGTTAAATCTTATTTGGCTGATGTTAGAAGTTACACACAGAAAAAAACAAAATACAATGAAACTCCGTAAATATGACATGGTTAGCATGTAAGTCCCATTGGGGAGATGGTGTCTGAAAATTTTCTATGATTTAAAAATCATTTTGAATAATTCATTAATTTCTGGAAAAGAATGGAAAGATAGGAGAACTTTCAAGCACCCATTTTACTCAAAAGTGGCATTAAATATGATCTTGCATAGGCATTAGTTGAAACATGATTAAAATTGGTTCCCACCTGCCTTGGAAACTGCTTTTGTTTAGTTTCAGCTCATGTTTTGTGAATATGTAAGTTTGAGAAGTGCTGTTTATGCTATCTCCTAGAAATTTCTTAATGCAAATATTTCTCAGTGTATAACAAGGCTCTGAGAAATCCTGAAGACATTTTTTTAACTTTGTTTAAGCCAACATCTCTCAAATTTATTTGACTATATAATGTTGTATTGTGTGGTGTATATAAACATATTTTAGCTAACTGCATGAGCAGGGTTCCCAGGAACATACTTTTGGAAATTCTTTTCTACATTATATATCTTCTGTTAATATTTTTTATTCTTGTGTTGATACTGTTTCTTTAGTTAAAATATTTATAGATAAAATATTATGAGTAAAATCAACTAGCTTTTAAAATATTTTAAAATACCATGATCTTAGTTCTTAAAAGAATGCAATTGATCACACATTCTAATTTTCCTAGGATGGTCTCAATTTATGCTTCCCTATTTCATATAAGAATAATCATGGTTTAAATGATAAATTGTTCATTATACTGTTATCTCCAATTATGATACTTGCAATATATGACAGTTACATATTCTCTAAAAGGGGCTTCTTTCCCCTCTTGAAAGTCAGCTCATTGTCTAATTTAAAACTAATGTAATTTCTTTTCAAAAGCAATTCAAGACTTCAAGTAAAATGACAGCATAAGCTCGGTCATAGACCTCTATCTCTCAGATCCTTATTTAGAAAAATAAAAAGGGGGAAAAAAAAAAGAGAAGCAGAAGGACTTGCAACATCACTGGAAACTGGGAAAGTGCATCTTCCACAAACTAGATTCCTGGGAGAAGTGGTTCTGCACATATGACAGTTGGCACCAGACTGCAGGACACCAAGGGTTGACTCAGCCTCTGCCAACTCAGAAAAAGAAGTGTAGCCACAGTGGTGGGAGGTCCTCAGCTGGGTTTGCATTACTTTTCTATTGCTGCTTAACACATTACCACAGACTGAGTAACTTCAAAAAGCCTAAATTTATTACTGTATCTCAAAATTTCTGTAGATCACAAGTCTTGCCATGAGTTAGCTAGGTCTCTTGTTCAGGATCTCATAAAGTTGAAATCCAGGTGTTGGCTAGGTCTACCCTTTCATCTGAGGCTTGGAGTCCCCTTCCAATGTCATTCAAGTTGTGGAAAGAATTCAGTTATTTGTGGTTGATATGATTAGGATCTGTGTCCCCACCCAAATCTTATCTTGAATTGTAATGCCTACAGTCCCCACGTGTTGAGGATATAACAAGTAGAGATAATTGAATCATGGGGGAGTTTCCCTCATGCTGTTCTCATGCTAGTGAGTTCTCATGAGATCTGATGGTTTTATAAGGGCTTCCCCCTTCACTCAGCGTGCAATCCATCTTGCTGCTCTGTGAAGAAGGTGCCTGCTTCTCCTTTGCCTTCCTCCATGATTCTAAGTTTCCTGAGGCCTTCCCAGCAATGTGGAACTGTGAGTCAATTAAACCTCTTTCTTTTATAAATTACCCAGTCTCAGGTATTTCTTCATAGCAGTGTGACAATGGACTAATACACTGGTTGTAGGAGTGAGACCTGTGTTTTCTTGCTGGCTGTTGGCCAGGGATTATTTTCATCTCCTGTAAGACACCCTTTGGTCCTAGCTTCGTGGCCCACTCACACTATGGCAGCTTATTTGGTCAAAACCAGCAAGGGAGCCTCTCTCTAGTTGGCTAATATGGAGTCTAACATAACACAACCTAATCAAAAAGTGTTCTTCCATCTTAGACAAATGTACGCTCAAAGGGAGGAGATTTTATTGGTGTGTTACAACCAGGACCCTAGCACAGAGCCCCACTACCGTCCCTGATTTGAAGGGTGAGAAGAGGATACGCCTTTGGTATGATAGCAACTACTGGTCTTCTTATAATATTTGCAGGAGAAATGTTTTTGATAATTTATTACTAGTAAAAGAAAAATCTTTAACAATCTATATTGTTGAACTGGTATACCTCTGTTTCTCCTAATAAGCATGAAATAGTCATTTTTCCTTTCTCACAACAGACAAATTTGAAGTCAAACTGTATATTATTCTTGTCTTCAAGACAAAAACAGAAAAATTTGAAGTCAAACCATACAAACCAAGACAAAATATTCTTGTCTTCAATATTTTGTTGTTGTTGTTGTTGAGATGGAGTCTCGCTCTGTCATCCAGGCTGGAGTGCAGTGGCTGGATCTCAGCTCACTGCAAACTCTGCCTCCCGGGTTTACGCCATTCTCCTGCCTCAGTCTCCCGAGTAGCTGGGACTACAGGCACCCGCCACCTCACCCGGCTAGTTTTTTGTATTTTTAGTAGAGACGGGGTTTCACCATGTTAGCCAGGATGGTTTCAATCTCCTGACCTCGTGATCCGCCCGTCTCGGCCTCCCAAAGTGCTGGGATTACAGGCTTGAGCCACCATCTTCAATATTTTTTACATTTCCGAATGATACTTTTGAGGATGAAAATTTATCATAATTTTGGAGTGAGGCCTAAAGGGTAATGAAAAAATGAAATATAAATTATCTACTTTAGGTCCTGTCTCTCCCCACCCACTTTGCAAAGCATTCTTCTTTTCTTCCCTAGAAGTTGGATTATGGAAGAGAAAATAGAAAAAGAGGAGAAAAAGGAAAGCAAAAGGAAAAAACAAGGCAAAAAATGATGAATAAAATGAGAAAATTAAAAATAAATTTAATACTCAATTAGGATAGGGAAATTTGTCCCCCTTCATGAGTATGCAGAAGTAGAAGGAAGAGAAGGAATTCTATACTTACAGGAGAATATAGATGCCATTCTCTTCACTTTGCAGCTGACCGGGACTATCACCCAATTGGGTGAACTATTTCTTACTGCTTCCCCAAGAAAGCTTTCTATACTATGACTACTATTTAAGTCTTGGTATATACATTCTACCTTAAAAAGCAAAGAGAACCAGGATGTAGAATTAGAGTTCTGAGGTTTAGCTCCTCTGGGATTTTATGTCATCTTCCTATTCCTTCATTTTACTAATAAACATCTATTGAGCTTTTTGAAGACAGCAGGAACTCACATAGGAATTGTGTGGTCTTTCTTGTGAGAAATTCACAAGAGATAGAGCTGTAAATCAATAAATATAAAAAAGTCTTGTGTCACTTAATGCAGGTACTGTCTAAGAAATGCATTGTTGGGCAATTTCATCGTTATGTAAATAACAAAGAATGTACTCACATACATGTAGGTGATATGGTCTACTACACCCCAGGCTATATGGTATATCTTATAGTTCCTAGGCTACAAACTTGAGTAGCATAAATGTAGTACTTGTATAGTACTAAATACTCTAGGAGATTGTAACACAATGGTAACTATTTGTGTATCTAAACATGTCTAAACAGAAAAGGTGCACTAAAAATACATTATTATAATCTTATATGATCCAGTTATATATGCTGTCATTGGCAGAATGTTATGGAGCATGTGAGTGTATAATGTTATACACGCTAAAATAAAATATAATGTAATACATATTGAAGTATGGGAAGCCACTGGAGGGAGTAACTTATATTTTAAAGGTGTGAAGACAACTATAATACAAAGGAGGCTTTTTTGTTCTATGTCTTAAAGAATGAAAGCGCTCTAAGTACTTTCATTCCTTAAAGTACTTCAAGAATGAAGTAGGAGTGGGAGTGGGTAGGAAAGAGATGGAAGCTGGTAAGTTTAATGCCCTCCCACAGTGTGATAAATCTCAAAGCTTGTGTGTAAGGAATCACCTTAATGAAGAGAAATTTTATCAAATAAATTAACAAAGGCAAGGTTAATTTGTGCTATTAAGAGTTCTTCTAAGCAGCCTATTCTTCATGTCCTAATCATATAAAGAGATAAGTTAGTAATCGTGAAAAATCAATCAGAAGGAAAGCAAAGCACATCAGGGAGAATGATATGTTCCCTTCTGTTATTCCCTTGGCTAGACCACAAAAGAAATGAGAGTAGCTTCATCAGAGTAGATTTTCTCCTATATTTGTGCTCACTTAGGCAAGTGCATAGTTAAGTACTTTTAAATTTAATTGTGGAGACAGCTTGTTTGTGGTTTGCCAGAAGCAAAGCCACTGGAGATAGGAATTGTGATACCTGATACCCCTTTTATGCTCATGAAAATGAATCAATAATGCCTGCTAGCCTAGTATGGACCCTTTTAAAATCTAGTTGACATCACTGATCTCCTTAATAAATGTATGGTTGTTGTACATGACTTATTTTAGAGCCAAAGGAAAATGATAATACACTGAATGCATTAATCCATTTGACGTAGTATCTCTTTATAAAGTTGTTTATTGGTCTGATTTATGGAGTTAGATTTTGAAGACAATGTATGGCTGTATCTTAAATATCTGCCCTCATTATTTTGCATAGGCACAAAATTATTTTTATCATTATTTGCCTTCACATTACCTTTTTATTTACTTCTTTTTGACACAGAACTATTGTACAAGTTTAGTATAAGTTAATGGCAAAATGATTTTTTAAAAAATTCCTTGTAATCCCAGAAGTATCCTAAAATATATATAATATTTTATACACACACAAGATAGATGAAACTCTACATACTCTTTTGTTATTTGCTGACATTGTTTAATAAATATTTTTCCATATATATAAAAATATAAATCTAAAATAGTGGTTCCTTACATTTCAGAGGGTCATGAGCCACTTCAGAAAGTAATATATGTCCAGGCATAGAAAATTCTGCATATAATTTCAGGGGGCTTATGGATCCTTTCTAAAGCCTAAAGGATTTCATGGATTTCAGAATATGAATTTCTAACTCAATTAATTATTTTTAGTTTATTTGTATTTATTTTCTGTGGTTTCTGAGTCCCATAACCTCTATCTCTTGGAAGTTTCCAACTCATGGCCTTTTCTGAAAAGGTAAGATTAGGTAAACATGTTTAATGCTCTCTCCTCTTTTCCACCTAACTGAATTTCCATGGACACATGACACAAGGGAGTTGATTGAGTGGCTGATCAGGAACCTATTTTGTTTTTTACCTCAGGGAAATTTGAACTCAGAAATGTAGATTCTAAATGAAAAAAGGCATGAGCCCTCTTATTGAAAGTGCCCTCAGAATAATACATAGAATAAATACAAGTAAATCTACAACTAAATACCTAGAAGTAGAAATACAAATAAAAAGGATAAAAAGAAAATATGAAATCTACCCCCCAAACCTTTTACCCACAGGAGAATAATAGGAAGTATATGGAGAGACATGTTAGTGGCAGCAGTAAATGCCCAAAGACATTGTAGGAATAGCCTTAAACTGAAAGCTTAGAATTTTGTTCCAGCCAAACTACAGACATCAGATTAGTACTACTGCAGAGTTTCTCATTCAAAAGCCAGCTCACCACATGTCATACTACAGTTGTCATCCACAAGTCAGCACATTCTGTCAGAGAACTGAGATAGAATTGACTTTATAAGGCCAGATACTTGAGGAGAACCTTCTACATAAAAGGCCAAAGGAAGCAAACATATCAAAGAAAAAGAAAATAAAAGAAAAAATAGTGGTAAGCTAGAAACAGAAGAAATCACTTAAAAAATTTTAATAATATGATCATGGATAAGGAATTTCCTGGATTCCTAAACAAGAACAGGGTGATACACAAGGAACATTCCCATAGCAAGTGAACACTCTTAAATATTAAAAATTATAACAGAAGAAATAAACGTAATAGAGGGCTTACAAAATAAAATTGATAAAATCTCCCAGCAAATAGAACAAACAAAAAGAAAATACAAGAAATGAGATAAAATAATTAAATCAACTCAGAAATTTTCAACATAGAAATAAAAAGAATGGAAGGACATGAGATTAGAGATTTAGAGGGTAAACAAGAAAAAATTTGTCCTGCAATTATTAGGACATTATAAAGTTATACATATTAGGATGGTATAATTAGTAAGTATGAATAAAAGCCCAGAAAAGGACCTGATCATACATACAGAGTTGATAAAAGAAAAAGGTAATTCTATGAATGAGTAGAGGAAAGTTTAAACTCTTCAATAAATCTTTCTGTGATAATTTATTAGGCATAGAGAAAAAAATAAAATCAGATTTGTATCTCAAGTCACACATAAGAATACATTTTATGTGATTAAAAAATTTAACTGTAAAGAAGCAAAACTTTAATATATGATAGGAAAGATATACAACTTTGGATTAGGAATTCTTAAACAAAACCAACTAAAAAGTACATTTTATTTAGGAAAGCATTGAGACATTTGACTATAAGAAAAAACTTTTATTTAAAAAACACCCTTAGTAAAGTCTAAAGACAAAAGAGAGGGAATATAATTAATACAAATGTCTTTGTCAAAAGATAGTACTCAGAATTTGTGTTCTACAAACAGGAAGATAATAAGTAGAACTAAGAACAAATTATATATAGAGGCAAACAGAAAAGAGGAAACCTAAATGTGATAACCATTTAAGAAGTTGCTCAAACTTAGTAAAAATCAGAGTCCTGCAACTTCAAAGAGCAGTTAAATACTATTTTACACTAAGCAAACTGGAAAATTATAAAATTCTGAGAATATTAAGTGTTGGCAAGGACATGGCTAAATGTTGACATCTGTTACTGTGTGTAAATATAGACTGTTTTAACATTTTTCTGTACTTGCCTGTTTTTAAAACATAATTCATATTTAAAATTTTTAAATGATTTTTTTTCTCATGTCTTGAGACAAGTTAAATATTGTAGGAACTATCTCTTTTTATAATGTTGTAAATAACTCTCTTTGAAGGCATCTTTCATTATTTAGAGCTAGTTTATTATTGTTTTTATTATGAGGAGCTTTGTAATTTTTTCTTTTTAACATTTTGTTTTGGTACTTTTTCCCCTAGAAAATCCATGCATTCCATTGATATTTTAGTATTTTTTAGACTAGAGTTGACATCATAAATTCTAATAATTTAAAGAATCTTGTATCTGGGGTTACATTTCCTTCCTCACTCTTATTACAGACTCAGGCTTGTTCTCTTTATTAATCATTAACTTTGTTAGAAGTTTATTTGTTGGCCTTACAGAAAAAAACATTTTCTTTATTGTAAATTAATCCTATTCATTTATTTTCATTTTAATAGTCTTTACAGCTGTGCTGAACGATACTTCTCAAATGATGTTGGTTTTAATAGAACTGTTGAGCTTCACCCACATACAGGAGTTACAGCTTTTTTTTTTTAATTACCACTACCTTATTCTAGCTCAAGGATTCTACTTCCTGTTTGAGTGTCTCAAGTCTCAAAAACTATGTGAGGTTCTCGCGAAGGGCAGTTCTAATGCAGCTCATTTACTCTCAGGGCATGGATGACTATCAGCTCTGCTGGAAGACTCATGAGAGGTAGGTATGTAGGAAGCTGTGTATGGGTGACCCTCTCAACAACAACGACGATTACTCACTGGCTATTCAAAAGCAACCTCCACTTAAAGGAATGCAGTGGCATACTGATCTTGACACTAGATTGAAGAAGCTCCCTGGCTGGTGACAGTCTCCACCAGGATACTTGGCTATCTCTACACAATGATTCCATTTATATTTTCTTAATCCTGAGTGGCATTCACCCTGTTCCTCTGTAGTGCAGACTCTTTTTTTTTTTTTTTTCTTTTTTTTTTTTTTTGAGACGGAGTCTCGCTCTGTCGCCCAAACTGGAGTGCAGTGGCCGGATCTCAGCTCACTGCAACCTCTGCCTCCCGGGTTTATGCCATTCTACTGCCTCAGCCTCCCGAGTAGCTGCCCGCCACCTCGCCCAAAAAACTAGCTGGGAGTAGCTGGGACTACAGGTGCCCGCCACCTCGCCCAGCTAGTTTTTTGTATTTTTTAGTAGAGACGGGGTTTCACCGGGTTAGCCAGGATGGTTTCAATCTCCTGATCTCGTGATCCGCCCGTCTCGGCCTCCCAAAGTGCTGGGATTACAGGCTTGAGCCACCGCGCCCGGCAGTAGTGCAGACTCTTGTCGTGCTGTTCTATTCCCTCCAAAGGTCACACTCCACTCACTCTCCTTCCCTAATCTCAGGTCAGGTCACTACACAGCCTTCTAGTCTGTAACATAAATTGTCATGGTAATAAACACCACAAAATGCCTCCTTCAGGACTTTTTATTTTTAAATATTTTTCTTAAAAAAAAATTCCCTTCTGAAAAAAATCTTACAGAACTGCCTTTTAGAAATAAAATATTTCCGAATTTTAAAACAATTTTTCTTCACTGTGGGCATTAAGAGCCTATTTTGGATGCAAAAAAAAAAAAAAAAAAAAAAAAGCCACACATTCAAACAAAAATAACAACACTCAATATTGACTATTCTTTTTTTTCTTTTCTGAAATTCTTCTTGAGGCCATGTGCATGTCTCCGATTGACCAGGAAAGGCTCATGTACAAGGAAGCAAAGGAAAACAAAGGAAAAAAAAAAAAGCAACCAGTATTTCAAAACTCTTTTACATTGATCTTTTTAGTGTTTTATCTTTCTTGAACATTTTTTCTCATAGTGTCACATTTATTAACTCATGTAACCTCATAAGACATGCATGTTAACACAGAGGTCTGCTGCACTCAGATTCTGGGTTGAGTAGACATAGCTTATTTTTTATGACTTGGTGCAAGAGAGCCTTGTACTTAACCTCTTAAAGCCTCAGTTTACTCATTTTCAAATTTGGGCTGATAACACCATGTATTTCATAGCGTTTGTTTGTTTGAATGGTTGAATACAGAGTCCATTCAAGCACGAAACTTGAAGGCAGCTGCCTGGGAAACAAAAATTCCAAAGAATAGAAGTCACTGCTCCAAAGGGTGGAAGTTTGGACTCCTTTGTTTAGACAAGGTTTAGGTAAGCTTTAACAGAATTTCAACATCTTTCTTTTCAAGGCTTAATGCATTGTTACAACAATCTGATTAGTTGAATTATCCTTTTTCTTTTAGGAAAATATATTTAACACTTCACACTGAAGATTTAACAGTCATGGGATCTTTGCTCCATCTGATCTAAGCACAGGACAATAAAAGAGATTGTTAATCTACGACAAATGTTAGTGATTAAAAGGGGAGGAGGCATGTCACTGCACTCCAGCCTGGGTGACACAGTGAGACTCTGGGACTCAGAAAAGAGAAGGGGAGGAGGCCTGGTCTCTGGTCTTTCCTAATCATTTACAGAACAATAACAGTGAGGAAGAGAGCTAACATATAATCTAAGAAGCAAAAGTTTCAATTATATGCTACATGACTCATCACAGTCATATCTCTCTCAAGGATTAAAGTGTTTTGGGGGGTTTCAACAACTTTTAAAGTTTGTTTATTTTCGCAGTTCCCCTTTGTCATCAAGATTTTTTGAAGAAGTCATCATAGGAAAACTCAGTAGTTTTGCCCTTTTTTTTGTTTGGTGTTTTTTCTTTTTTCTTTCTTTCTTTTTTTTTTTTTTGAGATGGAGTTGTTTCACTCTTATTGCCCAGGCTGGAATGCAATGGCATGATCTTTGCTCAGTGCAACTTCTGCCTCCTGGGTTCAAGCAATTCTCCTGCCTCAGCCTCCCAAGTAGCTGAGATTACAGGCATGCACCACCATGCCTAGCTAATTTTGTATTTTTGGTAGAGATGGGGTTTCACTATGTTGGTCAGGTGGGTCTCAAACTCCTGAGGTGATCCACCCACCTGGGCCTCCCAAAGTGCTGGGATTACAGGCGTGAGCCACTGCACCCGGCCTCTTGCCTCCTTTTTCAGGAATTTAGTCCCGCGTTGCTAGGAAGGCTTATTCCTAGAATGTCATGTCCCCCAGTGAGGGAGGATTGATTGGATGAGCTATGAAGCTGATAGAGGATAGGTTGGATGTAAAGCAACATGAAGAAAGTGACTTTGTAAATTGAGTCAGGCTAAACAGCTACATCTTTAATGAAGGCGATTCTTTATGTGACCATTGTTTTAGTCTTTTCAGTAGTACATTGACTCCATTGCAAACAAATAGCAGCAGTGAAAAGTAAAGCTGAGCAAAACATAACATATGATTATAATTCCTAGAATAAGTAATAGCTTTTGCAACCAAGTTCCCCAAGACCCAAATCAGCTGCTTAGCCAATTGCTCAGGAAGAGTCTAGGATCTGAAAGGTTAATTATTTGGATTTTCATATCTGCCATTAATTTAGTGGTGTTTTCTGAATCAGCTGAAATATAGACCCAATACTCATAGGTTTTATAAAGACTAAATGACATACATTTTAAAACACCATGCTGGTTTAAGGACCCATCTTCTCTCATCTTGTTCATCCACATCATCTTCCAAGAAATATATTCTAGTATCCCTAGTTAAGCTTTACCTTTTCTTTGCTCCCTTTTTGATCTTTAAAATTCAAATTTGTTTACATCTCTATTCTTCTGGCAGAACATTTAGTTTTACAGAATCAAAGTTTGTGTTTTTCATCTGTGTGACTCTCCCACCAAACCTGTGACAGCACCTAAACAACTATCTCATACTGGGACTTACTGATTTTAAAGTTTTGAACTTTTTGTTAGCTTTCCAAGAACATAGATGCTCATCGCAGACAACCCTGAAGGAACAAGAAACTAGAAACCCACAGACAATCATCAACAGTTATCATTTTACCATGATCACGTTAATTAAATATTTTAAAAATTGTTTCTATTGAAGAGAAGTACACTACTCAAAAGTGCAGAGCTTGATGAATTTCCACAAAGACCATCCTCATGTAACGGTTACGCAGATCAAGTGACTGAGCAGTACCAGCAACCAAGAAATCTCCCTATTCCTTCTCCCAATCTCTGCCCCATTTTCCTACTGTTCAATTGCTACTGTAACAAATTACCACAAGCTTAGTGGTTTCATTTATTTTCTCTTACAGTTCTAGGTTCAGAAGTTTGTTAGAGCTCTATTCCTTCTGGAGGCTTCAGGGCAAAATCTATTTCCTTACATTTTGTAGCTTCTAGAGTCCACCTGCATTCCTTGGCCTGTGTCCTCTTCTTCTATCTTCAAAACTTATCACACCAACTTCTGGTTTCATTGTCACTTAACTTTTTTTCTAACTTCTAACTCAAATGACATTCAACATTGTCATTTCATTTTTATTCAACATATTTTTCTTTTATTCCTCCTGTTTTCCTCTTACAAGGACTTTTATAATTATATTGGGCCCACCCAGATGAACCAGGATAGTCTACTCATCTCAATATCCTTACCTTAATCACATCTGTCATTCTTTCTGCTGTATGTAACTTATTCACAGTTCTGAGGATTAGGATGGGGTCCTCTTTAGGGAAGCAATGTTCTGTGTACCACAGTGACCCTTAACATGACTTTTAATAATATAGATTTGTTTTTCTGTTTTCAAGGTTATATAAATGTACCCTTTGATATCCAACATATTCAACATTGTATTTGTGAGGTTATCCATTTTGCTGTGCATAGAAATAGTTTGATAACAACTTTCATTACTGTGTGATATTTCACTGTAGGACTATACTATAATGTACTTATCCTATTATTGATAAACTTTTTAATATTTTTTAGCTATTAATAATACTGTTATAATTTATCCTACACATTTCTTTTAATATGTGTATGTGTGTGCATGTTTCTGTTGCATATATGTCTGAGTGGACTTTCTGGGCCACAGTGTATGTATATGTCCAACTTTGTAGATACCTATAGCCACTTTTCTAAAGTTGTGCACTAATTTACACTTCTACTATCTGAGCAGTAGAGTTTCGGAGTCCACATTTTTGCCAAATGTGTATCAGTGTTTTTCATTTTAAACATTCTGGTGGATATATAGTAGTATTTTAATTTGCATGTCTATTACTGTCTAACACTTTTTGATATATCTCTTGTCCATTTGGATATCCTCTTTCTGTAAAGTATTCTTCGGGATTTTGCTCAGTTTTCTAACTATGATGGATGTCTTTATATCATTTATTCCTCTGAATTCTTCATATGCTGGATAAAAATCCTTCAATGGCTATATATATGGCAAATACCGTCTTCCATTCTATGGCTTGCTCTTTTAATTTCTTAATGGTACAAAGTGACAAATATAAATTCTTAATGTTAGAAATTAATTTCATTTTTTTCACATATTTATAGTGTTTTTTGTGTCCTTTGTAAGACATTTTATCTACCTTCCTCAGATGATAAAAATATTTTTCGGTTTTATCTTCCAGAAGCATTATTATTTTTTCATTTCACTTTTAAATCTAAATGAAAATTAATTTTGTGTCTGCTATGATACAAAAGTAAACATTTAATTTCTTTTTATAATAAATTATTTATTATAAATAATTTTTGGTCATTTTTGAGCCAATTTTGCATTCTATTAGTTATTGTGACTTTGTAAGTCTTGTTACCTAGCAGTATAAGTCGTTCAACTTTATTTTCCTTCTTTAAGATTGTTGCAGCTAATTTTGTCTCTTTATACTTCTCATATTTAAAATATTACCTTCCTTTGATGCCATTTCATCCAGCTAAATTCTAAGTCCCCACTTTTTTTATTATTATTATACTTTAAGTTCTGGGATACACATGCAGAAAGTGCAGTTTTGTTACATAGGTATACACATGCCATGGTGATTTGCTGCACCCATCAACCGTCATCTGCATTAGGTATTTCTCCTAAAGCTATCCTTCCCCTAGCCCCCCACTCACCAACAGACCATGGTGTGTGATGCTCCCCTCCCTGTGTCCATGTTCAACTTCCACTTGTGAGTGAGAACATACAGTGTTTGGTTTTCTGTTCCTGTGTTAGTTTGCTGAGAATGATGTTTTCCAGCTTCATCCATTTCTCTGCAAAGGACTTGAACACATCCTTTTTATGGCTGCGTAGTATTCCATGGTGTATATGTGCCACATTTTCTTTATCCAGTCTATCATTGATGGACAATTGGGTTGGTTCCAAGTCTTTACTGTTGTGAATAGTGCTGCAATAAACATATGTGTCCATGTGTCTTTATAGTAGAATGATTATAATCCTTTGGGTATATACCCAGTCACGGGATTGCTGGGTCAAATGGTATTTCTTGTTCTAGATCCTTGAGGAATTGCCACACTGTCTTCCACAATGGTTGAACTAATTTACACTCCCACCAACAGTGTAAAAGTGTTCCTATTTCTCCACATCCTCTCCAGCATCTGTTTCCTGACTTTTTAATGACCACCATTCTAACAGGTGTGAGATGGTATCTCATTGTGGTTTTGATTTGCATTTCTCTAATGACCAATGATGATGAACTTTTTTTCATATGTTTGTTGGCCTCATAAATGTCTTCTTTTGAGAAGTGTCTGTTCATATCCTTCACCCACTTTTTGATAGGATTGTTTGTTTTTTTCTTATAAATTTGTTTAAGTTCCTTGTAAAATCTGGATATTAGCCCTTTATCAGAGGGATAGATTGCAAAAATTTTCTCCCATTCTGTAGGTTGCCTGTTCCCTCTGATAATAATTTCTTTTCCTGTGCAGAAGCTCTTAATTTACTTATATCCTATTTGTCAATTTTGGCTTTTGTTGCCATTGCTTTTTGTGTTTTAGTCATGAAGTCTTTGCCCAAGCCTATGTCCTGAATGGTATTGCCTAGGTTTTCTTCTAGGGTTTTTATGGTTTTAGGTCTTACTTTTAAGTCTTTAATACCCCTTGAGTTAATTTTTGAATAAGGTATAAGGAGGGGGGTCCAGTTTCAATTTTCTGCATATGGCTAGCCAGTTTTCCCAACACCATTTATTAAATAAGGAATCCTTTCCCCATTGCTTTTTTCAGGTTTGTCAAAGATCAGATGCTTGTAGATGTGTGACATTATTTCTGAGGTCTTTGTTCTGTTCCATTGGTCTATATGTATGTTTTGGTACCAGTACCATGCTGTTTTGGTTACTGTAGCCTTGTAGTATAGTTTGAAGTCAGGTCGTGTCATGCCTCCAGCTTTGTACTTTTTCCTTAGGATTGTCTTGGCTATATGGGCTCCTTTTTTCATTCCATATGAAATTTAAAGTAGTTTTTCCTAATTCTGTGAAGAAAATCAATGGTAGCTTGATAGGGATAGCAATGAATCTATAAATTACTTTGGGCAGTATGGCCATTTTCATGATATTGAATCTTCCTATCTATGAGCATGGAATGTTTTTTCCATTTGTTTGTATCCTCTCTTATTTCCTTGATTAATGGTTTGTAATTCTCCTTGAAGAGGTCCTTCACATCCCTTGCAAGTTGTATTCCTAGGTATTTTTTTCTCTTGGTAGCAATTGTGAATGGGAGTCATGATTTGGCTCTCTGTTTGTCTGTTATTGGTGCATAGGAATGCTTGTGATTCTTGCACATTAATTTTGTATCCTGAGAGTTTGCTGAAGTCACTTATCAGCTTAAGGAGATTTGGGGCTGAGACAATGGGGCTTTTTAAATATACAGTCCTGTCATCTGCAAACAGAGACAATTTGACTTCCTCTCTTCCTATTTGAATACCCTTTATTTCTTCCTCTTGTCTGATTGCCCTCGCCAGAACTTCCAATACTATGTTGAAAAGGAGTGGTGAGAGAGGGCATCATTGTCTTGTGCCAGTTTTCAAAGGGAATGCTTCCAGCCTTTGCCCATTCATTATGATATTGACTGTAGGTTTGTCATAAATATCTCTTATTCTTTTTGAGATATGTTCCATCAATACCTAGTTTATTGAGAGTTTTTAGCATGATAGTGTGCTGAATTTTATCAAAGGCCTTTTCTGCCTCTATGGAAATAATCATGTGGGTTTTGTTATTGCTTCTGTTTATGTGATGGATTATGTTTATTGATTTGCATATTTTGAACCAGCCTTGCATCCCAGGGATGAAGCTGACTTGATCGTGGTGGATAAACTTTTTGATGTGCTCCTGGATTCGGTTTGCCCGTAATATATTGAGGATTTTCACATCGATATTCAGCAGGCATATTGGCCTGAAATTTTCTTTTTTTGTTGTGTTTCTGCCAGGTTTTGGTATCAGGATGATGCTGGCCTCATCAAATGAGTTAGGGAGGATTCTCTCTTTTTCTATTGTTTGGAATAGTTTCAGAAGGAATGGTACCACCTCCTCTTTGTACCTGTGATAGAATTTGGCTGTGAATCCACCTGGTCCTAGACTTTTTTTGATTGGTAGGCAATGTGGTGCTGAGAAGAATGTATATTCTGTTGATTTTGTGTGGAGAGTCCTGTAGATGTCTATTAGGTCTGCTTGGTCCAGAACTGAGTTCAAGTCCTGAATATCCTTGTTAATTTTCTGTCTCATTGATCTGTCTAATATTGACAGTGGGTTGATAAAGTCTCCCACTGTTATTGTGTGGGAGTATAAGTCTCTTTGTTGGTCTCTAAGAGCTTGCTTTATGAATCTGGGTTGTCCTGTATTGGGTGCACATATATTTAGGATAGTTAGCTCTTCTTGTTGCATTGATCCCTTTACCATTATGTAATGCCCTTGTTTGTGTTTTTGGATCTTTGTTGGTTTAAATCTGTTTTATCAGAGATTAGGATTATAACCCCTGCTTTCTTTTGCTTTATATTTTCTTGGTAAATATTCCTGCATCCCTTTATTTTGAGCCTATGTGTGTCTTTGCATGTGAGATGGGTCCCCTTAATACAGCACACCAATGGGTCTTGACTCTATCCAATTTGCCAGTCTGTGTCTTTTAAATGGAACATTTAGCCCATTTACATTTAAGGTTAATATTGTTATGTGTGAATTTGATCCTGTCATTATGATGCTAGTTGGTTATTTTGCCTGCTAGTTGATGCAGTTTCTTCACAGTGTTGATGGTCTTTACAATTTGGTATATTTTTTCAGTAGGTGGTAATGGTTTTTCTTTTCAATATTTAGTGTTTCCTTCAGAAGCTTTTGTAAGGCAGGCCTGGTGGTGACAAAATCTCTCAGCATTTGCTTGTCTGTAAATGATTTTTTTCCTCCTTTGCTTATGAAGCTTAGTTTAGCTGGATATGAAATTCTGGGTTGAAAATTGTTTTCTTCAAGAATGTTGAATATTGACCCCCCACTCTCTTCTGGATTGTAGGGTTTCTGCAGAGAGATCCGCTGTTAGTCTGATAGGCTTCCCTTTGTGGATAACCCAATCTTTCTCTCTGGCTGCCCTTAACAATTTTTCCTTCATTTCAAACTTGGTGAATCTGATGATTATGTGTCTTGGGGTTGCTCTTCTCAAGGAGTATCTTTGTGGTGTCCTCTGTATTTCCTGAATTTGAATGTTGGCCTCTCTTGCTAGGTTGGGGGAAGTTCTCCTGGGTAATATCCTGAAAAGTGTTTTCCACTTGGTTCCATTGTCCCCATCACTTTCAGGTATACCAATCAAACATAGGTTTGGTCTTTTCATGTAGTTTCATATTTATTGGAGGCTTTGTTTGTTCCTTTTCATTTTTCTTTCTCTAATCTTTTTTTTTAAATTTATTTATTATTATTATACTTTAAGTTGTAGGGTACATGTGCATAACGTGCAGGTTTGTTACATATGTATACTTGTGCCATGTTGGTGTGCTGCACCCATCAACTCGTCATTTACATCAGGTATAACTCCCAATGCAATCCCTCCCCCCTCCCCCCTCCCCATGATAGGCCCTGGTGTGTGATGTTCCCCTTCCCAAGTCCAAGTGATCTCATTGTTCAGTTCCCACCTATGAGTGAGAACATGCGGTGTTTGGTTTTCTGTTCTTGTGATAGTTTGCTAAGAATGATGGTTTCCAGCTGCATCCATGTCCCTACAAAGGACACAAACTCATCCTTTTTGATGGCTGCATAGTATTCCATGGTGTATATGTGCCACATTTTCTTAATCCAATCTGTCACTGATGGACATTTGGGTTGATTCCAAGTCTTTGCTATTGTGAATAGTGCTGCAATAAACATACGTGTGCATGTGTCTTTATAGCAGCATGATTTATAATCCTTTGGGTATATCCCCAGTAATGGGATGGCTGGGTCATATGGTACATCTAATTCTAGATCCTTGAGGAATCGCCATACTGTTTTCTTTTTTTTTTTTTTTTTTTTTGAGACGGAGTCTCGCTCTGTCGCCCAGGCTGAAGTGCAGTGGCCGGATCTCAGCTCACTGCAAACTCCGCCTCCCGGGTTCACGCCATTCTCCTGCCTCAGCATCCCGAGTAGCTGGGACTACAGGCGCCCGCCACCTCGCCCGGCTAGTTTTTTTTTTTTTTTGTATTTTTAGTAGAGACGGGGTTTCACCGTCTTAGCCAGGATGGTCTCGATCTCCTGACCTCGTGATCCACCCGTCTCAGCCTCCCAAAGTGCTGGGATTACAGGCTTGAGCCACCGCGCCCGGCCAACCATACTGTTTTCCATAATGGTTGAACTAGTTTACAATCCCACCAACAGTGTAAAAGTGTTCCTATTTCTCCACATCCTCTCCAGCACCTGTTGTTTCCTGACTTTTTAATGATCGCCATTCTAACTGGTGTGAGATGGTATCTCATTGTGGTTTTGATTTGCATTTCTCTGATGGCCAGTGATGATGAGCATTTTTTCATGTGTCTGTTGGCTGTATGCATGTCTTCTTTTGAGAAATGTCTGTTCATATGCTTTGCCCACTTTTTGATGGGGTTGTTTGTTTTTTTCTTGTAAATTTGTTTGAGTTCTTTGTAGGTTCTAGATATTAGCCCTTTGTCAGACGAGTAGATTGCAAAAATTTTCTCCCATTCTGTAGGTTGCCTGTTCACTCTGATGGTAGTTTCTTTTGCTGTGCAGAAGCTCTTTAGTTTAATGAGATCCCATTTGTCAATTTTGGCTTTTGCTGCCGTTGCTTTTGGTGTTTTAGACATGAAGTCTTTGCCCATGCCTATGTCCTGAATGGTACTACCTAGGTTTTCCTCTAGGATTTTTATGGTATTAGGTCTAACATTTAACTCTCTAATCCATCTTGAATTAATTTTTGTATAAGGAGTAAGGAAAGGATCCAGTTTCAGCTTTCTACTTATGGCTAGCCAATTTTCCCAGCACCATTTATTAAATAGGGAATCCTTTCCCCATTTCTTGTTTCTCTCAGGTTTGTCAAAGATCAGATGGCTGTAGATGTGTGGTATTATTTCTGAGGACTCTGTTCTGTTCCATTGGTCTATATCTCTGTTTTGGTACCAGTACCATGCTGTTTTGGTTACTGTAGCCTTGTAGTATAGTTTGAAGTCAGGTAGCGTGATGCCTCCAGCTTTGTTCTTTTGACTTAGGATTGTCTTGGAGATGCGGGCTCTTTTTTGGTTCCATATGAAGTTTAAAGCAGTTTTTTCCAATTCTGTGAAGAAACTCATTGGTAGCTTGATGGGGATGGCATTGAATCTATAAATTACCTTGGGCAGTATGGCCATTTTCACGATGTTGATTCTTCCTATCCATGAGCATGGTATATTCTTCCATTTGTTTGTGTCCTCTTTTATTTCACTGAGCAGTGGTTTGTAGTTCTCCTTGAAGAGGTCCTTTACATCCCTTGTAAGTTGGATTCCTAGGTATTTTATTCTCTTTGAAGCAATTGTGAATGGAAGTTCATTCCTGATTTGGCTCTCTGTTTGTCTGTTACTGGTGTATATGAATGCTTGTGATTTTTGCACATTAATTTTGTATCCTGAGACTTTGCTGAAGTTGCTTATCAGCTGAAGGAGATTTTGGGCTGAGACAATGGGGTTTTCTAAATATACAATCATGTCATCTCCAAACAGGGACAATTTGACTTCTTCTTTTCCTAACTGAATACCCTTGATTTCTTTCTCTTGCCTAATTGTCCTAGCCAGAACTTCCAACACTATGTTGAATAGGAGTGGTGAGACCTGTCTTGTGCCAGTTTTCAAAGGGAATTTTTCCAGTTTTTGCCCATTCAGTATGATATTGGCTGTGGGTTTGTCATAAATAGCTCTTATTATTTTGAGGTACGTTCCATCAATACCGAATTTATTGAGTGTTTTTAGCATGAAGGGCTGTTGAATTTTGTCAAAAGCCTTTTCTGCATCTATTGAGATAATCATGTGGTTCTTGTCTTTGGTTCTGTTTATATGCTGGATTACGTTTATTGATTTGTGAATGTTGAACCAGCCTTGCATCCCAGGGATGAAGCCCACTTGATCATGGTGGATAAGCTTTTTGATGTGTTGCTGAATCCGGTTTGCCAGTATTTTATTGAGGATTTTTGCATCGATGTTCATCAGGGATATTGGTCTAAAATTCTCTTTTTTTGTTGTGTCTCTGCCAGGCTTTGGTATCAGGATGATGTTGGCCTCATGAAAAGAGTTAGGGAGGATTCCCTCTTTTTCTATTGGTTGGAATAGTTTCAGAAGGAATGGTACCAACTCCTCCTTGTACCTCTGGTGGAATTCAGCTGTGAATCCATCTGGTCCTGGACTTTTTTTCGTTGGTAGGCTATTAATTATTGCCTCAATTTCAGAGCCTCCTATTGGTCTATTCAGGGATTCAACTTCTTCCTGGTTTAGTCTTGGAAGAGTGTAAGTGTCCAGGAAATTATCCATTTCTTCTTGATTTTACAGTTTATATGCGTAGAGGTGTTTATAGTATTCTCTGATGGTAGTTTGTATTTCTGTGGGGTCGGTGGTGATATCCCCTTTATCATTTTTAATTGCATCGATTTGATTCCTCTCTCTTTTCTTCTTTATTAGTCTTGCTAGTGGTCTGTCAATTTTGTTGATCTTTTCAAAAACCAACTCCTGGATTCATTGATTTTTTGGAGAGTTTTTTGTGTCTCTATCTCCTTCAGTTCTGCTCTGATCTTAGTTATTTCTTGCCTTCTGCTAGCTTTCGAATGTGTTTGCTCTTGCTTCTCTAGTTCTTTTAATTGCGATGTTAGAGTGTCAATTTTAGATCTTTCCTGCTTTCTCTTGTGGGCATTTAGTGCTATAAATTTCCCTCTACACACTGCTTTAAATGTGTCCCAGAGATTCTGGTATGTTGTATCTTTGTTCTCATTGGTTTCAAAGAACATCTTTATTTCTGCCTTCATTTCGTTCTGTACCCAGTAGTCATTCAGGAGCAGGTTGTTCAGTTTCCATGTAGTTGAGCGGTTTTGATTGAGTTTCTTAGTCCTGAGTTCTAGTTTGATTGCACTGTGGTCTGAGAGACAGTTTGTTATAATTTCTGTTCTTGTACATTTGCTGAGGAGTGCTTTACTTCCAATTACGTGGTCGATTTTGGAGTAAGTACGATGTGGTGCTGAGAAGAATGTATATTCTGTTGATTTGGGGTGGAGAGTTCTATAGATGTCTATTAGGTCTGCTTGCTGCAGAGATGAGTTCAATTCCTGGATATCCTTGTTAACTTTCTGTCTCGTTGATCTGTCTAATGTTGACAGTGGAGTGTTGAAGTCTCCCATTATTATTGTATGGGAGTCTAAGTCTCTTTGTAAGTCTCTAAGGACTTGCTTTATGAGTCTGGGTGCTCCTGTATTGGGTGCATATATATTTAGGATAGTTAGCTCTTCCTGTTGAATTGATCCCTTTACCATTATGTAATGGCCTTCTTTGTCTCTTTTGATCTTTGATGGTTTAAAGTCTGTTTTATCAGAGACTAGTATTGCAACCCCCGCTTTTTTTTTGTTCTCCATTTGCTTGGTAAATCTTCCTCCATCCCTTTATTTTGAGCCTATGTATGTCTCTGCGTGTGAGATGGGTCTCCTGAATACAGCAGACTGATGGGTCTTGACTCTTTATCCAGTTTGCCAGTCTGTGTCTTTTAATTGGAGCATTTAGTCCATTTACATTTAAGGTTAAGATTGTTATGTGTGAACTTGATCCTGCCATTATGATATTAACTGGTTATTTTGCTCGTTAGTTGATGCAGTTTCTTCCTAGCCTCGATCGTCTTTACATTTTGGCATGGTTTTGCAATGGCTGGTACCGGTTGTTCCTTTCCATGTTTAGTGCTTCCTTCAGGGTCTCTTGTAAGGCAGGCCTAGTGGTGACAAAATCTCTAAGCATTTGCTTATCTGTAAAGGATTTTATTTCTCCTTCACTTATGAAACTTAGTTTGGCTGGATATGAAATTCTGGGTTTAAAAATCTTTTCTTTAAGAATGTTGAATATTGGCCCCCACTCTCTTCTGGCTTGGAGAGTTTCTGCCGAGAGATCTGCTGTTAGTCTGATGGGCTTCCCTTTGTGGGTAACCCGACCTTTCTCTCTGGCTGCCCTTAAGATTTTTTCCTTCATTTCAACTTTGGTGAATCTGGCAATTATGTGTCTTGGAGTTGCCTTTCTCGAGGAGTATCTTTGTGGCGTTCTCTGTATTTCCTGGATTTGAATGTTGGCCTGCCCTACTAGGTTGGGGAAGTTCTCCTGGATGATATCCTGAAGAGTGTTTTCCAACTTGGTTCCATTTTCCCCCTCACTTTCAGGCACCCCAATCAGACGTAGATTTGGTCTTTTTACATAATCTCATACTTCTTGCAGGCTTTATTCATTTCTTTTTCTTCTTTTTTCTTTTGGTTTCTCTTCTCGCTTCATTTCATTCATTTGATCCTCAATCGCAGATACTCTTTCTTCCAGTTGATCGAGTCAGTTACTGAAGCTTGTGCATTTGTCACATATTTCTCGTGTCATGGTTTTCATCTCTTTCATTTCGTTTATGACCTTCTCTGCATTAATTACTCTAGCCATCAATTCTTCCACTTTTTTTTCAAGATTTTTAGTTTCTTTGCGCTGGGTACGTAATTCCTCCTTTAGCTCTGAGAAATTGGATGGACTGAAGCCTTCTTCTCTCATCTCGTCAAAGTCATTCTCCGTCCAGCTTTGATCCGTTGCTGGCGATGAGCTGCGCTCCTTTGCCGGGGGAGATGCGCTCTCATTTTTTGAATTTCCAGCTTTTCTGCCCTGCTTTTTCCCCATCTTTGTGGTTTTATCTGCCTCTGGTCTTTGATGATGGTGATGTACTGATGGGATTTTGGTGTAGGTGTCCTTCCTGTTTGATAGTTTTCCTTCTAACAGTCAGGACCCTCAGCTGTAGGTCTGTTGGAGATTGCTTGAGGTCCACTCCAGACCCTGTTTGCCTGGGTATCAGCAGCAGAGGCTGCAGGAGATAGAATATTTCTGAACAGCGAGTGTACCTGTCTGATTCTTGCTTTGGAAGCTTCCTCTCAGGGGTGTACTCCACCCTGTGAGATGTGGGGTGTCAGACTGCCCCTAGTGGGGGATGTCTCCCAGTTAGGCTACTCAGGGGTGAGGGACCCACTTGAGCAGGGATCTGTCCCTTCTCAGATCTCAACCTCCGTGTTGGGAGATCCACTGCTCTCTTCAAAGCTGTCAGACAGAGTCGATTGCGTCTGCAGAGGTTTCGGCTGCGTTTGTTATTGCCCTGTCCCCAGAGGTGGAGTCTACAGAGACAGGCAGGTTTCCTTGAGCTGCTGTGAGCTCCACCCAGTTTGAGCTTCCCAGCAGCTTTATTTACCTACTTAAGCCTCAGCAATGACGGGCGCCCCTCCCCCAGCCTCGCTGCTGCCTTGCCGGTAGATCACAGACTGCTGTGCTAGCAATGAGGGAGGCTCCGTGGGTGTGGGACCCTCCCGGCCAGGTGTGGGATATGATCTCTTGGTGTGCCTGTTTGCTTAAAGTGCAGTATTGGGGTGGGAGTTACCCGATTTTCCAGGTGTTGTGTGTCTCAGTTCCCCTGGCTAGGAAAAGGGATTCCCTTCCCCCTTGCGCTTCCCAGGTGAGGCAATGCCTCGCCCTGCTTCAGCTCTCGCTGGTCGGGCTGCAGCAGCTGACCAGCACCGATCATCCAGCACTCCCCAGTGAGAGGAACCCAGTACCTCAGTTGAAAATGCAGAAATCACCGGTCTTCTGTGTCGCTCGCGCTGGGAGTTGGAGACTGGAGCTGTTCCTATTCCTTCTTTCTCTAATCTTGTCTTCACGCTTTATTTCACTAAGTTGATCTTCAATCTCTGATCCTTTCTTCCGCTTGATTGATTTGGCTATTGATACTGTGTCTGCTTCACGAAATTCTCATGCTGTGTTTTCCAGCTCCATAAGGTCATTTATGTTCTTCTCTAAACTGGCTATCCTAGTTAGCAATTCATCTAACCTTTTTACAAGGTTCTTAGCTTCCTTGCTCCTTTAGCTCAGAGGAGTTTGTTATTACCCACTTCTGAAGCGTACTTCCATCAATTCGTCACACTGATTCTCCATCCAGTTTTGTTCTCTGCTAGTGAGAAGTTATTATCCTTTGGAGGAGAAGAAGCCTTCTGGTTTTTGGTATGTTTAGCCTTTTTGTGCTGGTTTTTCCTCATCTTTGTGGATTTATCTACCTTTGGTCTTTGATGTTGGTGACCTTCAGATGGTTGGTTTTTTTTTTTTTTTTTTTTTTTTATGGACATCCTTTTTGTCGATGTTGATCATATTCCTTTCTGTTAGTTTTTCTACTAACAGTCAGGTTCCTCTGCTGAAGGTCTGCTGGACTTTGTTGGAGGCCCACTCCAGACCCTGTTTGCTTGGGTATCACCAGTGGAGGCTGCAGAACAGTAAAGATTGCTGGTTGTTCTTCCCTCTGGAAGCTTTGTCCCAGAGGGGCACCCGCCAGATGCCAGCCGGAGCTCTTCTGTATGTGGTGTCTGTGGACCCCTGCTGAGAGGTGTCTCCCAACCAGGAGGCATGGAGGTCAGTGACCCACTGGAGGAGGCAGTCTGTTTCTTAGCAGAGCTCAAGCACTGTGCTCGGAGATCCACTGCTCTCTTCAGAGTCGGCAGGCAGGAACATTTAAGTCTGCTGAAGCTGCACCCACAGCTGCCCATTCCCCCAGGTGCTCTGTCCCAGGGAGATGGGAGTTTCATCTATAAGCCCCTGACTGGGGCTGCTGCCTTTCTTTCAGAGATGCCCTGCCCTGAGTGGAGGAATCTAGAGAAGCAGTCTGGCTACAGCGGCTTTGCTGACCTGTGGTGGGCTCTGTCCAGTTCATACTTCCTGAGGGTTTGTTTATACCGTGAGGGGAAAACTGCCTACTCAAGCCTCAGTAATGATGGATGCCCCTACCCCCACCCAGCTGGAGTGTCTCAGGTCAACTTCAGACTACTGCACTGGCAGTGAGAATTTCAAGCTAGTGGCTCTTAGCTTGCAGGGCTCCATGGGAGTAGGATCCACTGGGCTAGACCACTTGGCTCCCTGGCTTCAGACCCCTTTCCAGGGGAATGAATGGTTCTGTCTAACTCACATTCCCGGTGCCAGTGGGGTATGGAAAAAAAGAAAAAAGAAAAACCTACAGCGGCTAGCCCAGTGTATTCCCAAATGGCCCTCCAGGTTTTTGCTTGAAACCCAGGGCCCTGGTGGTATAGGCACCTGAGGGAATCTCCTGGTCTGCGGGTTGCAAGGACCCTGGGAAAAGTGTAGTATCTGGGCCGGAATGCACTGTTACTCATAACACAATCCCTCATGGCTTCTCTTGGCTGGGGATGGAGTTCCCCAACCCCTTGCACTTCCTGGCCGAGGTGATGCCCCACCCTGCTTCAGCTTGCCATCCGTGGGCTGCACCCACTGTCTAACCAGTCCCAATGAGATAAGCCAGATGCCTTAGTTGGAAATGCAGAAATCACTCACCTTTTGTGTTGATCTCACTGAGAGCTGTAGACCGGAGCTGTCCCTATTTGGCCATCTTGCCAGCCACCGGCCCACTTTTTTTTTAAGACAAGTTTTAGGTAGAGATTCTGAACACACTATTTTCATTTTCTTATCTCCATTTAATACTAGTATGACTTCTTTCCATTACACTGCATACCCTCCCTCTAATATACTAGATTTCTTGAGCACCTGTTGAAAAATCCAGTGGTCATTCTTTTTTCTTCATTTTATTTAAACTCTCAGAAACATCCAAAACAGTTGACCATTTTCTGCTTCTTGAAATGCTCTTTTCTTTTAGATGTTAGAATCCCCAACCCTGCCTCAAGTTCCTTCTACCTCACATGCTGTTTTGTGAAGTCTCTTTTGCTTTAGTTTCTCCTCTATTGGACCATAAATGTTAGCATTTTCCAGAGCTGGCTTTCTTGCGTTTTCTAGCTATTTTTAATCATTAATTATAATGTAAGTTATTGCTTTGAGATTATTTTATAATGTTAAGGAAGTTCTTGACAGGAGTGGTGTTAAATTATATCAAATTATTTTCAGCAGTATTACACATGCAAATTTAAGCTAGAATAAGATACCATTATATATCCACCAGAATGGGTAAAACGGAAAACACTGACAAATACAAAGTGTTGACAAGGGTGTGAAGCAATTAGAACTCTACTACCTTGTTGATGAAAGTGTGCATTTGCATATAAACTTCAAGGTTTCCAAAGTAACATTTTTCTCCTCTTTTCTCTCTTCCTTCCTTCTGGAACTCTAAGTACACCTATGTTAGACTTTTCTATACCTCCTGTATCTCTTATTTTTAAATATATTACCTATCATTTTTGGTATCCATTCTTCAGCCTACACGATTTCTTCTTGCCTGGACCCCAGTTTCCTAATTCTCTCTGCTTTCTCTTACTTGTGGTTAAATATAATTATTAAGTTTTTAACTTGATGATTTTATTTCTGTAAAATTTTTATATAAATGTTTCCTTGATTCCATTTCTATGGAAGAAATTCTCCATTTTTCTCTTTTATATTTTTGAACAAAAGTAATCAAAAATAGATACTATACTCTGGAGATGATAATCAAAAATTTTAAAGTTCTGAGCCTAATAATTCTTATATCTGAATATCTTGTTGGTCTGTTTCTGTTATCTTTTTCTCTCCTTTTATCTTGGATTGCCTGTGTGTGTGTGTTTGTGTTTAATTCAATATTGGACTTCATTGTAACAAACTTTTGTGAATCCAGAGGGTATCTCCTCCAAAGCTGACTTATTTTTGGTTTTGGTGGTCAGTTTAGGAAGACAGGATAGATCACTTTCATCCTTTCTGGGACTGAACTCTTCCAAACTGAGTTTATACCTTTGCAGTTTCAACTGAGATCTTGGGGTTTTAGCAAGTTTTCCTCCTCATTGGAAAACCTTGATCTCCATTTTCTTTTCTCTCTCTCTCTCAGACTGAGCCTTCCTTTGTCCCCCAGGCTGGAGTGCAGTGGCGTGATCTCAGCTCGCTGCAGTCTCCGCCTCCCGGGCTCAAGCAATTCTTCTGTCTCAGCCTCCTGAGTAGCTGGGGCTACAGGTAGGCACCACCACACCCAGCTAATTGTTGTGTTTTTTGTAGAGACAGGGTTTCAACATGTTGATCAGGCTGGTCAGGAACTCTGGATCCCAGGTGATCCACCCACCTCAGCCTCTCAGAGTGCTGGTGAACTCCAATTTTTCTCACAACATCACTGTGGCTCTTCCCGAAGCTTTTCTTTTATTTTTAACTTGGTAGTTGCTACTTTCTGTTGATTTAATTTTGGGCATTTGTGCAGCTTACAATTCAGCAAATACCTCAAGCTGTAAAATGGTACAGAATGTTATATTTTCACTCTACTTTCTTCTTTCTCAGATGTTGACCCTCTCAGTCTGGCTGTTGTGGTAACTCTGAGCTCTATTTGTCTTTCCAGTTGCAAACAACTGATGAATTTTGGTTTGCCTTTTTGTCTCTTAACTACTGCCTTTGGCTCAGCACTATGAATACTTGACCCTGCTGTTCTTAAGAATAAGCAAAGATGTTGAACTAAAAAGCATCTTGAAAGGTCAGGCTCACATTAAAGTGTTTTTTCTTTTCCCCTCAGCATCTTGGATCCTCAAATCTTTGCTGCCGTGGTAGCTCTCCAATGCCTTCACATAGATTTTTTTTTTTTTTTTTTACACCAGATTTTTGTTTGTTTTGGTGGGAGGTTCTGCTATAAGCTGGTTTGTGCCTGACTTAGAAGTCCTTAACTTATTTTTGTGTATTTTTCCTGAAACTAATTGGGGTGCATAATGAATATAAGTTTTGATGTATTTGTCTATTTCAGCATTATGTTGCAAGCCTTTCTCATGTCATTACACATTTTAGAAACCTAATTTTAATACCTGCATTATATTGTATATATGAATAACCCATGATTACTATTTCTTCAGGATTAGTCTTTGCTTGGACTCCAAGTTTAACAATTAAAAATAATTATAGAAATAGCATTGTCCAGTTGTAAGAAATATTCATGAAATGTCAGGTTTGAGTTGTAATCATAGCGATCAATAAAACTTGCATTCTTACTATGAACTTAGGTCACTATGGTAGTTGCTGTAGGGAATTCAAAATATGAAAATGAGTGATTCCTCTCCTTCAGGCAACATAATTTGAAGAAATGAAGGATAGATTTAGAAAACTGGTCCAAATTAGCTTTTCATCAAAACTTCATGAATGATACATATAATAAGAATGGGAATGTTCAAAGGAGAAAGAGACTATTAGGCATGAAAGGGCAGGAAAAGTGTTTTGAAGTCAATACAATCTGCATTGGATTGGAATGTATTGAATGGAGTGAGGGAGAAAGACCTATTTAATTATTTTCTAGTCCCTTTTCTTATTTTTCACTTAGGTTGTTTTGAAAGTACTATTCCCAACACACCCACGTTTGCATTTTCCTCTGTCTGAAAAAATTATCATTGATGGATTTTTCATGGTCTATAAATCTGTTTCAGTTGAATACATACATTTAACCTAAGATACTGGATCACAGAAAGTTTGCTGACAAATTGCATAGCTGACAACCCTGTATATGTAAATATAAGGACAGTAGAGTTTTGCTTTGCCAACTTGAAATAAGAAAAGTTTATGATCCTTATTTTCTCACCTACCTGGAGACAAAGCCAAGATATGCATATGAGCAACTGACTAACAGCAATTTTTTGAAAAGAGATAGTTCACCAAGGCAGAAAATCTCCAAAACCATCAATGAACAAGAATGTATCAAAAACTTGCATATATATTATTTTATTTAATTGCCACATTACATTGTAGAAATAGACATTATTATTCTACTTTTAATGTTAGAAAACTATTCAAAGTCAGACTACTGGAAAATAATGAAGCTTCACTTGAAATCTGTCTGAAGTTAAGAACATGTTATTTCTAGTAAAACATTAGTAACTCAGTTCTATTAATAAAACCATATATAAAATAAAACCCTTTGTATCATTTCAGGGTAAGTCTGTAAATTCAGCAAAAGATTGCCACATATGTAAATTATCCAGTAAATATTAGCACACATACTCATTTAACCATGCATGTTTATTCACACTGTTGAAACTCAGGACTTTTGCATTAAATTGATTTTCTAAATCATTTGTATGAAAGGGTATCAAAATGTCTACAAAGGGTTCTGGCAGGACAACCCTAAGGGCTGAGATACAGTACTTCCCTTTTGCTCTGCCACTGTTAACCTCAATAGAGAATATAGTTTATAGCTTCATCCTGAGGCACAATTAACATATAATAAATATTTTTCTCTTTGCTGATACCCAACGCGGGTAAGGTTGCAGATACATACACTCTGCTGGCGCAGTGTGAATTGGTTCAGTACTTACAAAAATATACATAAATCTTCAGTCAAGAAACATAAAACAGCTTATTCTTTTTGACCCAATCATTATACTCCTGGGAACGTACTCTAAATAATTTAACAATTATTGAAAAAGCTATGCAATATTACGCTCTTTTAGATTGCAAGGAAGAGACATACTCAGGTTATCTAAGGTGAGGGGGCTGTTATAAATCTGTGAAGGCAAAGAAGCCCACAAGACCCTTTCAGCAGCTGGGAAGCCTGGAGAGCTGGAGCGACCTTCATCACCTTTCTCAACAGAAACTCCAGTAGCTCAGCAACATCTCTGGTAGACTGTCTTTCATAAAGACTCATCTATTCCTCCTGACTTTACTGCCTCAGCTTCTGTCTCTAATATTGCCCCAGTATTGGAATTTAACATTTCCTCTGCTAAAGTGTGTTTATATTTAGTGGCAATAATAATGATAATAACGCTATAATATAATAATAAAAAGCTATAATAATAACTACCTTCTCACGTTATTTATTTCTTTTGAGACATGATCTCACTCTGTCACCCAGGCTGGAGTGCAGTGGCACTATCACAGCTCACTGCAGCCTCAACCTTCTGGCGTCAGGTAATCCTCCCATCTCAGCCTCCTGGGTAGCTGGGAATACAGGTGTATGCCGCCACACGCAGCTAATTTTTTTTTTTTTTTTGTATTTTTTGAAGAGACAGGGTTGTGCCATGTTGCCCAGGCTGAACTCCTGGGTTCAAGGGATCTGCTCACTTCAGTTTTCAAAAGTGGTGGAATTATAGGTATGAGCTACAGCACCTGGCCAATAGCTAGCTTCTTTTGGCAGCTTTCTATCCATTAGTATGATTGTCATAACTTCACTCATTTAATTTTCATAGTACTCTTAGGAGGTAATTCCATTATTACCATTTTATCACTGGGGAAAGTCAGGCCCTGAATAGTTGGTCAATATGAAACAATTCTCCCAGCTAAAAATTATGGCATTAAGATTCAAAGCTAGGAAAGTATTCAATTTATTGAATTGAGAATAATACAGATATTGAGAATAATACAGATATTCTTGAGAAACAGCACCAGTTGAGAATAATACAGATATTCTTAAGAAACAGCACTAGTGTGGAATATACACCCATTGAGATAAATGGGATCACTCAAGAAGAGAATATAAAGAGAAAAGAGGGAAAAGAGTGAGCTCTAAAAATATGACAACATTTAGAGGCACAATAGAAGAGAAGCAATAGCATAAGAGACTTCACAGGAGCAGCAAGCAAGGTAGATGAAACGAGTGGGGGTTCTTCTAGAAACTAAAAGGAAAGAGCATTTCAAAAAAAAAAAAAGTAGTTCATTGTTTTGAATACTTTCAATATATCCAACAAGATGAAGAAAGAAGTGTGGCTATTGAATTTTTCTTTTTCTTTCTTTCTTTTCTTTTTTTTTTTTTTTTTTTGAGACAGAGTCTCACTCTGTTGCCCAGGCTGGAGTGCGGTTGCACTATATCTGCTCACTGCAAGCTCCACCTCCCGAGTTCACACCATTCTCCTGCCTCAACCTCCCAAGTAGCTGTTACTACAGTCACCCACCACCACGCCCGGCTAATTTTTTGTATTTTTAGTAAAGACGGGGTTTCACCATGTTAGCCAGGGTGGTCTCGATCTGCTGACCTCGTGATCTGCCTACCTAGGCCTCCCAAAGTGCTGGAATTACAAGTGTGAGCCACCGCACCAGGCCGGCTATTGAATTTTTCAGCTGGATGATCACTAATCTTTATTTAGAGTAATGTCAGTGTAATGGAAAGAAAAGTCATAATAGAGTAGAGTGGAAATAAGGAAGTGGAGAGAGTATGCAGCAGCTCCTCTTAGGAATTTGGGTAGGAAATAAAGTAGGGACATGGAATGGTAGCTAGAAGAGAAACTGGTATCAAAGGGGGGTATATTTTTAAATACAGCAGGAAGAAATTGGAGTGTTTCTTCCTGTGTGTCCTTGGAAATGATTCAGTAGAAGAGAGACAAAGGAGACAGATAAGAGAAAAAAGGGTGACTGAAAATTTAAATCTTTAGAAGGCAAGTGGAGAAGGGAGGCAGAACACAGAAGTTGTAACTTCTGTATAGGAATAACACCTTCATTACAGTAATAGAAATGAAGAAGAAGATGAATATAGAGACAGGTATAGGAAGGTGAAGACTTTGCTTATGTTATTTAATTCATAATGCATGAAGTGAAGTCATTCATTAAGGAAGGAAATGGACACTTTGAGAGTTTGGGGTCAAAGCTTTATAGCAATGAGGGTAATTAGCAAAGAAGTGCTAATAACAGGAAATAGCTTACAGTCAGCATGATGTTTAAAATTGGTATTTCAGTTGTGATGACTTTTCCATTTCTGACATGATTAGGGATATGTTGTTACAATAGATCTTTGGAAATTTTGTTAAGTAATGATGTAAGGTAGGAAGATTTTCAAGATAACTGAACAAGGTACAGGGTGGCTAAAAAAACCACTAGTTTAATTTACTCAGATCCTGGACTGGACTTGCATACTGTACTTACTGAAGAAAAGTTTCTAACATGGCCAATCTTTGGAATAAGTACACTGGAAGTTTAAAAATAGTCTACTTTTCGGCCTTAGGAACTGGCCCCCTATCAAATCCAAGCTGAATTCTTTGTAGAAAGTGTCAATTTGATTTCAAAATTCAAATGGAAATTCAAGGGAGCCAGAACAGCCAGAACAACCTTGATAAATAAGAACAAAGTTGAAAGACTCACTTCGTGATTTCAAAACTTATCACAAAACTACAGTAAACAAAACGGTGTGGCACTGGCATAAAGCTAGATGGATAGATCAGTGGAATAGAATTCAGAGTCTAAAATCACGCCCTCACAATTACAGCAGTCCCCTATAGATTATGGTATGTTGATCTCTAGCAAAGACACCAAAATACATCAATAGGGAAATGTATTTTCAGTGAATGATGCTGGGACAACTAGATATCCACATGCAAAATAATGAATTATATCTCTGCCGTATTCCACATACAAAAATTAACTCAAAATGGATAAAATAAGTAAACGTAAGAGCTAAAACTGTAAACCTCTTATAAGAAAACATAGACGTAAATCTGCATGACATTGGATTAGGCAAAGTTTTCTCAGATATGACACCTACAGCATAAGCAACAAAAGAAAAAATAGAAAAACTGGAAATCGTCAAAATTTAGAACTTTTGAGCTTTAAATGGCACTCTTAAGAAAGTGAAAAGACAACCCACAACATGGGAATATATTTGCAAATAATGTACCTGGTAAGGGCCTTGTATCAAGAATATATAAAAAATTCAATAACTCTATAACTCAATAGTAAGAAGATAAACCAAGTGAAACAATGGGCAAAGGATCTGAATAGACAGTCTCTAAAGATATCCAAATGGCTAATAAACATGTGAAAAGATATTCAACATCATTACTCATCTGAAAAATTCAAATCAAAACCATAATGATATATCATTTCACATCAATGAGGATGGTAATAACAAAAAAGACAGATAAAAACAAGTATTGACAGTATGTAGAGTAGTTGGAATTCTATCCACTGATGGTGGGAATGCAAAATAATGCAGTCACTTGAAAACCAAAACTTTAAGAGTGAGTGTACTCTTACTTGAAAACCAAAACTTCATTTTACCCAATTCTCTTCTCTATTCTTGCTCCAAATTGTTTTTTCTCATATTTTCTGGTTTTCATTAATGTTCTACATCTTCTGCTTCCATTTTTTCTTCATGTGTTCCTTAACTAATTTTTAATAATCAATTCTATGCTTTAGAAAGCAGTCTAGCTGTTCCTCAAATGTTTAAACATGCAGTGACATAAGATACAATAATTCCACGCCAAATATATACCTAAGAGTAATAAACACATATATCCACACAAAAATTGCATGTGAATGTTTCTAGTGTCATTATTTATAATAGCAAAAACATGGAAGCAATCCAAATGTCCATCCATTGATAAATAAATATGTTATATCCATATGATGTGCTATTTTTGCCAATAAAAAGAAATGTGCTGATACATGTTACAACATTGATGAATCTTGAGAACACTATGCTAAATGGAAGGAACCAATCTCAGGAATCATTTATTGTATGATTCAATTTATATTAAAAGCCCAGAGTAGGACAATCTATGGAGACAGAAAACATATTGGCGGCCACATAGATCTGGGAGTGAGGAGAGAGAAGAAGATTAGAGGGTCACCTTCAAATGATGTGGAGTTTCTTTTCAGGGTAATAAAAATAATTCTAAAACTGCTTTTGTTGCAACTCTGGCTATAAGAGGAAGCATTAAATTATACATTGTAAATGAGTAAATTGTATAATATGTGAACTATATTTCAATAAAGCTGTTCAGAAAGAGTGGTAAAAGAAATATTTGTGGCTCTTATGTAGTCCATACTAGATTAGTAGAAAAAGAAACCATACAATTATTTGAGGTCAGATGCTCATATTAAAAATAAAACAAACAGAAAAGTGATTTCACATGGAGAAACTACTGGATAACTAGCAAGAAAAAAAAGTCAATAGCTTGATGAATCTACAATCAGAGAATCATGTATTCACCCTCTTAATTGCATACAATTAACATTCAGTATTTGCACATGATTCAAAGTAGTTTAAAAACTTCAGAGGAGGTATCTTCTACAGTTTATCTCTTGAGGCAAGACTAATACAGATGCTTTTACTTGAAAACCAAAACTTTATCTAAAAATAGGTAAAATCTTCTCCTCTGAAGTTTCCCAAGATTGTTCTTCCCATTTTCCTAATTTTTATGAATCTTCTATATCTTCTGCTTTCATGTTCTTTTCATGTGATCCCTTATTAAGTCTTTATAATCTATCCTTCCACTATTCTATGTTGACTCCACTCCTGAAGGTTACTGGCCTTTACCAGCCCCTTTTCTCCTTCATCTCTTCAGTTCCTATTGATATTTAAATCTATTTAAAAATTATAAAACTTACATGCACCACAATTTCCATGACAGAGTCCAATTTTAGCTTAATTTTATATCAACTCATACTATGTATTTTATAATTAATTATTTTTACATCTTTGGAGGTTTTCATATGAGTTTAATGGTTCCCTTCTGTCTCTCTTTTCTAGTGCTTTATTTTAGCCAGCAATTTCTGTGACTTAACTTCAAATGAGCATGACTCTCAGGTCTGAACTTACAGGCTTTACTTCTTGCAAAGTTCAGATTCTTCATCTCCATCTTCCAAAAGGACTGCTTGATGTTTTTGACTCACCTACATCTAAAATCCAATACTTTCAACAATGCTCATAAATTATATGATTATATGGTACCACTCTGAGCCATGTCATGAAGTATGTAAGGGCAGGAAAAAGAGATACTATTTTAGGACCTAATCTAAGTCCTCTAAATTTGAATAAGCAATTGAGTAAGTGATGTGTTTGGGAAGCCCCAGGTCCACGAGTCAAAACAGGTTTAGATCTTGGAACTGAGCTTCCAAATGGGGATCCCCAAAGCATAAGTGGAGCCTAGGAGCAAGAAGCCCCTGTGGCTGGTATGCCAAAATTGATAAGACCAGTGTTTCTCATAAAGCAAGTTATCAGTACAATGGTAAGATTTTTTAGGATTAAAATTTCATCCACAGGAAGGACTCAGCAAGAAGAAAGGATTAGAGAAAACTAAGTGGAAGTCCACTCAGACCTCCACTTAGTAACCATGGATTTACAGTGTGGGCCAGCAAAGCACCCCATTCTAGTCCTGAGTTTAAAAAAAGATAAGACTTTGGGGGAAGTGTGAACTCTAAGACCTGGAATACCCAGCTCTACCAGACAGTGGTCTGCAGGGTTATATGCATCTCCTGCTCCACTGTATAGATAAGTCTACAACTTGGGTAAAGGTGAGCCTACTACAGGCATGTGGGGACGTGGAAAACCAAAGACAGGGGATGAGATTCTGGCTGCTGTTTTACAGCCTCTACACTGTGACTTCAAACCTGGGAGACATGTAGAACTGCAGCACACACCTGTGTCTTCCAAATTCTTCTCTCTGTTTTTCTTTGTAATGTACCTACTTCGGTAACAATATTCCAATTTCTGAAGCTACAATTCTAGTCTAGGAATTAACTTACTCCTGGAGAACTGCGAGTGTTGAATTGGCCTCTCTGCTCCTTCTTTACCTTCCATTGCATTCTGTACAACAATCTTAAGATAATATTCCTAAGACCTCATATTTATCACATTCTTCAACATTTCTAACAATTTTCAATTTGTGTCAGAATAAAAAAGAATTCACTGGCCTGAATTCAAGGCTATCCATAATCTGGCTGTAGGCTGCCAATCCAATCTCATTTCCTAATTTGGTATCTGACATTCTCAGTGAAGAAAGGTTTGGGAGGCAGCCAGCTCCATGTCTGAATTCTGCTTCTTGCTTCCAGTGACCATGAGAGACTGACCTAACTTTTGTGGAGTTTAGTTTCTCATCTCTGGGGTAGTTGTACCCGTTGTCCGAAATAGATTTGAAGATCAAATGAGATGATGTCTGTAGTGCACTACACAGAGTTCCAAGCATATGGTCAGCCCTCAAAAAATGGGATCTATTCATTGTCCAAATTGCAATTCTTGATAGCTAGGATATGACGTTTAATTTATTTACAGCTACTGGTGCATTTATCCAATATTCTTTTTCCGTAAGTGTCATAGGTAAAATGACAGTTTTAACTTCAGTGTTGACTTCTATCTCAACATATTTATTATAAAGATTGAGAAATTGATTAGGATGATCTTATTTTGGAATCTTCAATTACATTAATTAATACTCCAGTTGAAATACATTACTCTGCTTCATCCACTCATTCTTTCCTTATTAATTTACTCAACAAGAACTTACCTAAAGTCAATTTGTTAAGTACTAGGAAGTGTTCAGGGAATGTGAAGATCAAGAAGAGAATCTGTGGCTGAGACAACCAGTTTCCTTCAAATATCTGTTTTCTTTCCTTCCATAGAAATAAGAATTTTAAGCTGAGAAAATGTAAATACAGTTTTCATTCCCTAGTCCCCTTTTCAGCCAGGTGTGGCTATGTTACTATGTTCTGGTCAATGTGATATACACTGAAGTGTGTATCACAGGTAGATGACAAATTCTAAGAAACTTCTTTAAAGAAAAAGCTTGAGGGTGCTCTTTACCCCTTGGTCTCTTCTATCTCCAACCAAGGTTTGCATAGTAGAGTGATGTGTGGATTTCCATCTCATATGATGAGGATAAAGGCCACAACCTAGGCAGAAAGAGACCAAAACTGGAAGCAGGTTGGATTCAGAGGAATGCAAAGCCACCATATCTACCCTGGATTGCCTATACCTAGAGTTGGTCATGAGAGGGAAATGGCCCTATTTTATTTAAGCCCCAATTTTTGGATCTCTGTTACTTGTAGCTGAGCCTAACCCTAATTACTACCCATGAAAAGCCTTCCTTTCAAAAGCCACAACCTCTAGGGATAGATGGATTTATGTGTAAGCCAATTACCTATACCAAGAGAATTTAGGAAAATGAAATAACATGACTTTGTTTATATATGGGCTTTTACTTTTGTTTATATATTTCCAGTCAATCAGTCCCATGAGCACCATTTTCAGTTTAAGTGTTTCTGTAGAATACCAATAGAAATGGTTAGAAAAAAATATTTTTAACATTTTTTTTATTTAATGGGATCAGATTGGCATTTTCAAAAAATAAATTAGAGTTGCATTGGCATTACTGAAACATACCTCAAAAGCAAAACTTTGAATATTTTGGCTGAACATATTACTGAGTTTCTTTGACAGCCATTATTATTAAATTAGTTTTAAACTATAGCCACATATAAATGCAGGTCCTGAGACATAAACTTTATTCATAGCCCTAGCCTTATTAAAAAATAAAAAATCTTTTACAAATTCAAGCCCTTTAATGTTTAGCCTACATAAAGTTTGTAAGGATGGTTTTATTGGTGCTTTTTCCTCTTTGCCTGAAAAACATTATTTTATGCCATTTAACTTAAATGCCAAATTCTCAATTAGCATTTGTATAAATATTTTCACTCCTATAGCACTGAGCTCTTTCATGTTCATTTAATTCTGCTCAAAGGTTAATTCCTTCTTTGCTATTTGCTCAATGGTGACAGGTAATAAATGGTGAATTATATCCATAATTATTATTATCAAGAGAATTGATTACATTTATCAAAAAGCACTTGTAGCAATAATTTTCATCTTGTTCGAAGGATTCACTAGGAAAATTCATATTAAATCCCTTGATAATTTTTCAGGTAGTACTTCTATGTGTCTATCATGCAGTAAATACAAGAAATTTACAAAATCACGTTAAAATATCTTCAACATAAAGATAAAAACATAAATTTACATTATTCAAATGAATCATTTCTGTAAGATTATTTTTAAAATTTCAGAAACTTCAAAAAACTATAAATTACCAATTTACCATAAACTCTCACTAGTAAGTCTATCAATAAGACCTGACATCCAATTTCAGAGGACTGTAAAGATTAGGTTATCTATTACATACGACATTTGAAAGGCAATTTTTCAATGGGAAACAAAGCCAGCATTCAACATGGCGCATTTTGCCTCATCTCCCTATTCTATTTGGGGGGGCATCTGTTCAACGACAAGGAACTACCACCTGATATGCATGTTTAACAGAATTTGGCATGGAAAAGTCTCAAAAAGCTCAGTGTGGTAAATTGTGGTAGATTATTTTATTAATGTCCTCTTTCTTCTATTGAGTATGGGTTTAGCCATCTGACTACTTTGTCAATGTGTAGCATTGACACAAGAAGAGTCTTGACCACTGATTGTCCTTCATGCTTTGTTCTCAGAATGTGTCTGTCATTGTGTAAAACAGGCTGGAAGAAGAAAGAGGCCTGGCCTTCCCAACCATCCATCCCAAGTGAGAACCCAGACACTAGCAAAGTGTCAAATTGGACCATCTAGCCTAAACATAACATTCAGCTACTGCAGTCAAATGAGGAGCCCAAGCAAAATGATTAGAACTGCCTTTCAACGTACTGAATTATGAGAAAATAAATTGTTGTTTTAATTAAAATTTTGGGAGTGACTTGTTCAGCAGCAATCGATTATTGATCTAGAAATTGACCTTCAGTGAGCCAATCCACTCTTCCATAAGGCCAATTATTTTTAGGTGATGCAATATGCACTAAAACCAATACCATCTGTAGGGGTAAACCTGATACACTACGTCTTTCATTATAAAATAAGTGGGTTTTTTTTCTTTTTTTGGATGCAATGTTGGCAGAATTGTAAGAGGTGAAGATGACTTTGTATTAGATCATAGGTAGTAGTTTTGGCAGAAACACTGCTAACAGGAAAAGCAAATCAGTATCCCACAGGACAAATTACTGTTCCCTCCATGGTGGAAGGTATCTAATGTCATCACAAGGCTTACTCTTCCATCATAAATAATTTTTTGTGTCCATAAAATTGAATCACAATTATTATGAAATAACTTACTTAAAAAATAAACCAATTAAAGGAGATTCCTAATTAATACAAAAAAGGGAAATATACATGTTCTGTTGCAGATAAGGTAACCTGAGAAAAGGATTGATTTCAGGCTACCTCTTGCATATAATGAGAAATTGGACCCAGAGTACTAATGGTCTCTTCACCACTCCAAAACACAATCAAGGTCTGACACATAGAGCATGAAATTGTAGTTCTAAATTCCAGGCTACATTTGGTGCAAAAGTGCTCATCATGAGGGACTATTTCACAATGCACTCCTAATAAAGGTAACACTGCCAGCCAGGCGGAGGTAAAGCTCCAGTAGCCTTTGGATTGCTACAAAATTAGCACATTTCAGTAGAGCAGGTAACTCCTTGATATGTCCCTGCATATGACTAAAGTTTTCAGCCACTCGCAAATAACTGGATTTTAATCTGGCAACAAAACACCACCCAAAATATAAAAACTTCTTCTCATTGTGGTGTTCAGGGGACCATTTTCTATCAAAATCCATCAGAATGTTCTCTGTCATTTGAGCCAACAGAGGAAAAGCAATAGATTATGAAATCATTCAATCATTTAAATAGGTGACTGATTTGTGAATTGTCCTCCGGTGAGACAGACTAGTTATAAGAAAAGCACAAGACTCTAGAGAATTTCTTTTTCATATTTTCACGTTCCAGAAGATGATATATCTAATGTAAAACTATCAGAGGAATAAAAATACCGAAAACTTCTTCAGTTTTTCTTCTTTCTCATTCTCTCTCCACGCATCTATCAAAAACAATGTAAGAAAAGCAAAGAAATTGATTACTTTTTCCTACCTTTTTTTAAAAATCAGTAATTTTTAAAAGAAGCACATTTGAAAAATCATTTGCTAAAAAGCTATGTGCTAAAATGTAATGTGGGAAATCATCTGGACTTGAGACAATTCAAAAGAAGGAAACTGTAGGCACTCTATACTCTAGAAGAGACAGTGGAACAGCATGACAGAATCCAACTGACTTCTAATAATTCTATATTTAACCAAGCTATGGTCTTTGTGTGAAGGTCACAGAAATATATTCTCAGATAGGCAAACTCAAGTAATAGCATCCGCATGTCCTTCCTGAATCTATTACTGAAAACTATTTTCCATCCTACTAAGAAATTAATAAAAGCAAAGAATTGAGATATGATACAAAGTAGGAGGCTGTGAATTCCAGTCAGTGGGCTAAATGCGGCTTTGGTCTGATTTGTAAATAAAGTTTTATTGGAAAACAGCCATACCATTAGTTTATTTACTATCAGTGATTGCTTCCACACTAAAAATATGAGAGTATTTGCACCAGAGGTTATATGGTGCATAGAGGTTAAAATATTTACCATCTGGCCCTTTGTTTAGGCCACTTCTGTCAAGTGGACCGTGGTGTTTCTTCCTGGTTGATCCAAGTCATTCCTTAGTTATGAGCTGTCCACAGGTTGCCTTTCTTCAGCCTTGGCCTGTCTTCTTTGTCTCTCTTCCTCTTGCTTTTGGCTACTTCAGAATTCTCCATTACAGCATTGATACTCACTACTCATTAAGCTCTTTGATCTGAAGATTCTTGTCTTTATTTTGTAATTTTTAATATTTTATTTGTTTGATTTTTAAACAAATTACTTCTTTAGGAAATTCAATTGTGTTTAAGATAAATGAGAAGAGACTATCCAACCAGGTTCCTTCCCCACCATTAGGGTGGGTGGATTTTTTTTTTTTTTAATATCTCATTATCCTTCTGGAAGAATTTTTAAATTAAATGTTATTTGACACATTTTATTCATAGAGCCACAAAGAAGAGAGGAACACATATTTCTATGTATCTGTCATCTTTCTGCTTATCTATTAATCATCTATAGTATATATTTATCATCTTTTAAAGGAACAGTTATACTGGGCCCTAGTTTTATGTATCCAGCTTTTTGTTTTGCAGGGTTTAAAGAGTACTTTCAATGTCGTTACTGGAATATCTATCTACCAAATATCAAAAAGTAGTTAATATTTACTTTATACCAGGCATATCAAGCTAAGAGTTTTTTGCACATTAGCTTGTTATTACCTACAATATGCCTACAGAACAGTCACCATTGTTTTTAGGTCCACTTTAAAAGCTTTGAGAAATTAAGTGACTTGTTGATGGTCACTAAGCTGGTGGAACAAGGATTGAATCCAGGCCTCCTGTTTCTCTGCTGTAGTGGCTTCTGTGAAGGGTGAAACTTGGCATGCTATCTAATTCAAAATGCTCATTTTTGCATGCAGGAAACATAAGACTCAGAGAGTGAAGTGACCTTTTCAAAACGAAGCCATATGAATGGGGCTAGTCAGAATTTGCATCCAGATTTCACGACTATGAACTTTGTAATTGTCTTTCAAACACTGGAGCTCTGCTGACACATTGTCTCCTTAGAAAAAATCACTAATTTTTATAGCCATGGCTTTTATAGATCTGTGTGACCCTGTTCAGAGATGCGTCTGGAAAGCATTCAGGATGCTTACTTGTGAGTGGGTGTGTTCCATAGCTAGCTTTTAAATAGAAAAGATTTTACTTTGTGGAAGAGTCCCAGTGACTCTCTCCCACTCAGCATTGAAATACATGTATTTTTCATGGTTCAGATGCTGTTGTAAACCCATATTCTTTTCATGACTTCTTATGAAGGAAATATTAATTTAACTAAGGGTGTGCTTGTTTCCATGCTGCTATTGCTTAATTAGGTTGATTAGAGCCCTGGTTGGATTGTTATGTCAAGGTTTTCCATGCTCAAGACAAAATATATGCAGGCAGGCAATTCATTTGAATGGCTATAATATGAATTTGGAATACCTAGGACAATAGGTCCTTTCGAATCTACTGTTAATAAGTCATCTTAATTACAACTCAGCAGAAGACTTGACAACACTTGACATGGAGGGAATTATTTTTCATATCCTCACTTGATGGATTACTGAAGCATCAATTGTATGGGGGAAAGATATTTAACTGGATTGCTGTTTACTTTCTATTCCAGGGGCTGACAAACTATGGCCCAGATGCTTATTTTTAGAAATAAAGCTTTACTTGAAGTCATCACATTCATTCATTTCCATACTGTCTGTGGCTGCTTTTCTGCTATAATGACAGAATTGAGTAGTTGTGGCAAAGATGATAAAGCCTGCACACTCTAAAATATTTACTGTCTGGAACTTTACAGAAAAAGTAAAATGATCTGTTCTAATAAATGATGACCATTTTAGGAAAGTCATGACTATTACAGGATAAATGAACACATTTCCAAATTGTCAGACAAAACTGAAGTTTATTTGGAAGACAATATTATCACCCATGATGTCTTCTCAGACCTGTTGGAAAAAAAAAAAAGTTGTCTTTTACTTTTTGTGGAGGAATCATAGCCTAGAACTCAGAATTGCCTCCCTACAGAATTTCATTGCATATTAAGTTACTGGTTCTTTGTTTTCTAAATGTTGAGCCTCTAAATGTGGAGTGGCTATATGATTTATAATTTCAATTGAGACTTTTTGGAAGGAAGCATTAGGACCACTGGTGTAAGCTGAGATAATTTGCCAACTTCTGCAATAGGGTGTAGATAGAAATCCAGTTAACTATCTCTTTTCCACACAATTGGCACTTCAGTAATTTGTAAAGTGAGATATTTGGTCATCATATCTATATGTCATATCATATCTCTCAGAATTATGAAGCTTTCTAGCCATGTTGGATGAATATACTAAAATAGTAGTTTTCAGCACTATTATATTTAGCAAAGCCCTTTCTTGAAGTGCAATCTGATATAGAACCCAGTACTCATAAAGTTTATGAGATGGAGATGATTCTGTTGTAGGAGGGACAAGAGACGGAAGCTCCAAGGGTTCAGCTCTTTTCTCTTCTCTTCTCTGTGGTTTATCATTCACTGTTTAGAGAATATGGGATTCTAAGGAACACAGTTTTAAAAATACTGAATTATAAGAAAACAATCCAGGTTAAATTTTGTTCCTCTTGAGGCTATTCATGGCATTTAACTACTAGAGCATCCAACTGTCCTCATTAGAAGGAGGTGCCAAGACATAGTGTCATAAAATATATTAAAGAAAAGTCCTAGAAAAATAAATACAAATTCTCACAATAAGAACATACTTTGATCTTTTCAGTTGCACTGAAAATGCAGTTGTGAAAACTTACTATCTTTTGCATATAGCTGACAATTCTATAAGGATTTCATAGCCATGGCAATTAACCCTGACTAATTCTATCCACCGTTTGATCTTAGAATCTTAAAATTCTTTCTGAGAGGCCCTTCCTAAGAAAAAAAAATAAACTGATTGCTTAGATTGCTTTTAAATTCACATTTCATGAACTTTAGAAGTTAGGTATCGAGTTTATGGAACACTTTGGAAAAGTTAAGCTGCAGTGTATTCCTTTTAGATGATAGGATGACTTAAGTGCATAATATAGACACTCATCATCAAGTCATACATACAAATAGATGATCTCAACTTAAAAACCTTTAAAACACTGTACACTCCTAAATGTGTCCTAGGAATCACATATGTGTTTGGTACATAAATTATCCTACATCGATATAAGCAGCCTATGAACATATGGGTTACTTGGAAGTTGCTCTTGAAATTTTTTAAAAGCTACATTTGCTATGCTTTATATATTACTGCAATTTTACGATGGACAGTGCTAACCTTTTGCTATTAATGTGTTGATGAAACCTCAAATAAGGATTAAACAAATCTCTAGCAACTTCCAATGCCTTGAATAGCCTTCTAGTTTCTAGTTTCTCAACACAAGAAGTTTTCTGAAGTGTATCTCCAGGACTGCATTTTGATATCAGTTATTTATGGGAATTAACATGAAGAGATGGAACAGCAGGTCTGTGTGGGATGGTGGCAAATTGGAATCTAAAAATGAGTGATGCTTGTTGTAATGAGGTGGATGCATTTGAGACAGAGGGTGGTAGAGGCAGAGGGAGAGAGAAGAACATAATATGAACTGGTTTATTTAAAGGCTTTGAGTGAAAAAATAAATGATTCAAATATGCTCAGGTAGAAGGTCTCCTCTTTATTTTTATACAAACGTCTTGTCATTCCAGAAAGACACAAATAAGGCAACAGGAGAACATAATATATTTAAAGGAAAAACCACTGTTTCTCTTTCATTACAGTTGTGTATTTTCATTTCTATTACAGTCAGTTCATCTGTGTCTTCCTTGTTCCCATGAATCTGGATATAAAGGAAATGAAAACCTCAGTTCTATGTTTTACTTCAGAGGGAAATAAACCCAACGAGATAAATTTTACTTTGCCATAAACCTGGACACCCTGCTATGGTATATTTGTTACTTGTAGGCAATTTACAAGAGAAATTAAGCTCTAATCAGTTGAAAAATTACAACCAAATGGCAGGTCTTTATAAATAGTATACCATGGTAACTATGCTGGGATTATCTAATTCATTAAGTGCGATATATAAAAGAGGACAGATCCTCTCTTTAATTAGCTAATAACACTAACCTCTCAAGTGGGTGGGCAGTAAACTTCTCAAGTTGATTACCTAGTGTTGTATGCATAATCACTGCACTAATGTCAGAGCTCTTGCTGGGCTGATTTGGGGTTCTATTTTCCTTTGAGAAGACTTAAAGACCAATATGTTAGCCAGGAACTTTCCCTCAAATGTAGTACTTTAGAAGAAGTAATAAAAGTGATGTAAAATGGATACTACTGTAAGTATTCGACTGGACGGAGAAGTCAATGTCCATTTCTAACAAACTCCTAGGTGATACTGATGACAGTACCTCATCACCCTTTGAGCAGTGAGAACTATGCTATAGAACTGTTGCTTCAAATGAAAGAATAAAACCTTGGGAGGCATCGAATCATACTGACAGAAAAATTAAGGAGAGTGATTTTCTTAAAATATGCTGACCTGGTTCAGTGTCTCTAACTCTCCAGGGTGAAATTTTCTCCTCTTTAAGTGGGATCCTACCCCCACCTCACAGTTGGGTATGAATGAAGAGTCAGTGCAGACATTCACATGAATGAATTGGTCACATTTATGAGAGAACCTCTTCCTACCCAGTGGCTTCGTCTCAGATGGGAACTTGCTTGTCCTGTGCCTCCTAAATGGGCAGGGAGTCAGAGGCAAACAAAAGTCAAGATTTAAGGTTTTTCTCTGCAGGACATTTCAGAACACATTTTTCAAAGTTGTCTTTTATGATTGTCAGTAGATCTGTCTCCAGTAATTCTCTAAGCTTCATAGTCAAACTCTTTTTGCAGTTTTCTGGGGTCCTGGAAAGAGGTTTTTGGAAACAAGGGAAGTTTCAGAGTTAGTGCTGGCTGAGCTCTCACTGCTTCCAGTCTCCACTCTGAGATAATAACTTGACTGCCTCACAGGAGCCAGGACTGTGATGCTGAAGGCAGAAGCTACATGATAAGGGCTTCAGTGACTCACCCAGCTCATGAAACATGAAGGCATGCATTAATATTTATTGCAACAGTGACTATTTTGAAGGTTTTTCTGCATAAGGTGCTGTGGCAAAGGATTTATATGCCTTTAATTAGTATAATGATCTGCTGTTTCATTTTGAATATGCAGCAACTAAGGATCACAGGATGAAACACTTTGCTTAGATCACAAAGCCAGTGAGTGGTGGAGCTGAGGTTTTGCCCTAGGGACATCTGAGTCCTGAGCACACACTCAGAGCAGTCTTACTTTGCTGCCTCACTGTAATTGTCAAGTTCATGACACCTAAACTAGTGTTTTTCAATTGTATTTTTAGAAATACAGATGTACTGAACCCACTCCCAGGAATCTGGGGACCCAGACTTTAGCTTTATTTTTTTGAGATGGATTCTCACTCTGCCACCCAGGCTGGAGTGCAGTAGCTCAATCTCAGCTCACTGAAACTTCAGCCTCCCGGGTTTGAGCGATTCTCCTGCCTCAGCCTCCCAAGTAGCTGGGATTACAGGCACCTGCCACCATGCCTGGCTAATTTTCTGTATTTTTAGTAGAGACGGGGTTTCACCATGTTGGCCAGGCTGGTCTCAAACTCCTGACTTCAGGTGATCCACCTGCCTCAGACTCTCAAAGTGACTTTAGCATTTTTAAAAAGCTCCCTTGGATGATACTGATGTGGAAGTGTACAAATCATTGCTGTCCACTGTGCATGGCGCGTTGCAGTTGACACTTGACACTGTGCTGTCTTATTCATCCCCACACAATGACAGTCCTATGAGACAAGTACTGCTATTCTCATTTCATAAATGGGAAGGTTAGGGCCCACACAAATGAATGGACTGGATGCAGCTGAAATTGGAATGCAGGTCTAATCTCAAGTGTGCTTTTGACTATAACACTGCTGCCTCTCTTCTAACAGAATGTGAACGCAGACCAAAGCAGACAAGGAATGGTGAGAAGTGGCAACTTTTAGGTTATATCAGTCCAGTCAGGATATTTGACTTTCACTTTATATAACTGGCATCAGAAAACTGAATTATGGCATGGCACGGTGGTTCATGCTTGTAATCCCAGTACTTTGGGAAGCCAAGATGGGAGGATGACTTGAGTCCAGTAGTTCAAGACCAGCCTGGGCAACAAAATGAGACTCCCATCTCTACACAAAATTTCCAAAAGGTAGCCAGTCATGGTGGTGCAAGTCTGAAGTTGCAGCTTTTGGGAAGCTAAGGCAAGAGGATTTGCTTGAGCCCAGGAGGCCGAGGCTGCAGTGAGCTGTGAACATGCCACTGCACTCCAGCCTGGGTGACAGAGTGAGGCTATATCAAAAAAAAAAAAAAAAAAAAAGGAAAAAACTGGATTATAAGCATTAATAAATAATAAACTGGAAACATCCACATTTCTTCTTTGCTTGTCAATGAAATGGGAATAATAGTGGACCTTGTGGAGTTGCATGAGACTCAAATGAAACAACTTGTTAAAGTGTTTTGAAAACTATAAATTATTGTGTAAATATAAGACACCATTAAGCAGACCTAATTTTTTTTTTTTTTTTTTTTTTTTTTTTGAGACGGAGTCTCGCTTTATCATCCAGGCTGGAGTGCAGTGGCGCAATCTTGGCTCACTGCAAGCTCCACTTCCCAGGTTCACGCCATTCTCCTGCCTCAGCCTCCCGAGTAGCTGGGACTACAGGCACCCGCCACTGCACCCAGCTAATTTTTTTGTATTTTTAGTAGAGACGGGGTTTCACCGTGTTAGCCAGGATGGTCTCGATCTCCTGACCCCGTGATCCGCCCACGTCGGCCTCCCAAAGTGCTGGGATTACAGGCGTGAGCCACCGCGCTTGGCCAGCAGACCTAATTTTTTAATAGCAAAATCTGTGAGAAGTGAATCTTTGCTGACATAACAAATTTAATCTATTCTTTTTGATGCCAGCAGAGGGCTAAATTCACAAAGGGAATTCATTCTTTCACTTTCCTAGATGAAGGTAGAAAATGTAGGTGATTCTTAAGCTCACCTGGCAGCATTCATTGCAATGGGGGATCCAGGTGTCAGTAAAATGGTCTTGGCTTTGTTCTCTGAAGCAGGTCTTCTTTACTTATTATGTTGGTTTTTAAATTGATTGGTGGCTACTCTGGCACAGGCACCAACATAAGAGAGAAGGAAAAATGTGGAAGGGATAGGGGAGAGGAAGTGCCTCTCTCTGCAGAATCCCAGTGACCAGTGAGGCCTATTGGCCTATTAACAATCACCCACCTCTCCTGTGATCTTGTCCTCACCACTGGCTTCAGTAATCACCATGACCTGATGACCCCCACATTCTAGCTTCCAGCCACATTTCTTTTTAGAGTTCTAGTCCTATGTATTCAATTGCCTATTAGAATATTAGCGTGACTGCTCCACTGGTGCCTTCAATTCAACAGATACAAAATGTATCCTAACATCTTCCTTATAAATGTGCTTCTCTCCAATTAGTCCCTATGTTACTAGAGGGTGCTACCACACACCCAATGAGAAATGGGTGTCGCCCTTGACTTCTTCTTTTTTCTTTTTCTTTTTTTTTTTTTTTTTTTTTGAGACGGAGTCTCACTCTGTCCCCCTTGCTGGAGTGCAGTGGCCAGATCTCAGCTCACTGCAAGCTCCGCCTCCCGGGTTCAGGCCATTCTCCTGCCTCAGCCTCCCGAGTAGCTGGGACTACAGGCGCCCGCCACCTCGCCCGGCTAGTTTTTTTGTATTTTTTAGTAGAGACGGGGTTTTACTGTGTTAGCCAGGATGGTCTCGATCTCCTGACCTCGTGATCCACCCGTCTCGGCCTCCCAAAGTGCTGGGATTACAGGCTTGAGCCACCGCGCCCGGCCTAACTTCTTTTTTCTTAATCTCAAACCAAATTCTGTCTATTGTTTCTTTTTGATATCTTCCTATTCTACACATTACACCATGATGTTAATTCTATGCAAAATCAGATCACCTTCATCTCTTGCTTGGTTACCTTCAAAAGCCTGTTGCATGTTTTCCCTTCCTGACTCCAATCTCGTCGAATTTCTGTTTGTACTCCAGTTGTACCCACAGTGTTAGTTTTAAGAACCAAAATCCAACCTCAGAATTCTTCAATGACTTTGCATTATCTTCATGAGGAGTCTGTTTCTTAAAATGAATCCCAAAGACATTTGTAATATGCCTTCTGTTGATTTATTGTGACTCATCCCTTGACACACATCCTTTTTACACTCAATACACAAATTTTACTAAACTAGGTTTAATTTTGTGAAAAGTCTACTTTCTCAATTCCATGCTCCTTTCTCTGCCAGGGATTGCTCTCTCAGAGCTCTCCTAAATTGCCTTTGCCTGGCTCCACTCACAGTCCCTTCCTGATACACTCATATTTCTTTCTAAGCTTCTCCGACTCCTTTTTTTCTTGCATTGGATACTATACTTACAGCTTTCATAGAAGTGCTCGCTCTGGACTCTGTCTCAAAATAAATAAATAAATAAATAAATAAATAAATAAATAAATAAATAAATAAAAGAAGTGCTTGTTCTGGGCTGTAAATGCCTTGTGACTTATTTCATCTCTCTTCTAGTCAGAATTTTTTTTTTTTTGAAAAGAGAGCCTATCTTTTGTTCTATGTGCATGGCTTAGCATAGCACCTGGCACACAATGGGCAAGCAAACTATTTGTGCTGAGTGAAGTAGTAAATATATGTCAGTTGCAGCAATGCATAGCTACCTAGGAGGACTGCTGGTTGTTTTAATTAAACATTAGGTACAAATGTCAGGCATTTAGAGTGGAAATAAAATTCAGAGCCACTGCCGGGCATGGTGGCGCATGCTTGTAGTCTCAGCACTTTGGGAAGCTGAGGCGGGCAGATCATGAGGTCAAGAGTTTGAGACCAGCCTGGCCAACATGATGAAACCCCGTCTCTACTAAAAATAAAAATAAAATAAAATAAAAATTTGCCAGGTGTGGTAGTGCACGCCTGTAATCCCAGCTATTGGGGAGGCTGAGGCAATAGAATCATTCGAACCCAGGAGGCGGAGGTTGCAGCGAGCTGAGATCTCGCCGTTGCACTCCAGCCTGGGTGACTTTTCTAGACTCAGTCTCTAGAGAAAAAAAAAAAAAAAATCAGAGCCACTGAGGTAACTTTATTATTGGAACTTCATAAACTCTGAAAATCCTTAGAAGCCAGATTTAGTAAAAACATTTTGGGATTTTTTCTCTTCCTCTGTCAGCTTTGGGAATAGGTTATGAATTCTATTCTTCCAGTAGTTCTATTTGTTTCCACTATTTATATAAGAACATGGAGTTTTTGTGTTGCCACAAAGATGATGTGTACAAATGATCCATTTCCTGGAGCTGGGGCTTGGAATTTTAGGTGTGTAAATTCACTGCTCATAAAATGATACAGTCTTATGCCAATTTCTTTCTCCTTCCTTCCTTCCTTCCTTCTTTCCTTCCTTCCTTCCTTCTTTCCTTCCTTCCTTCCTTCCTTTCTTCCTTCCTTCCTTCCTTCCTCCCTCCCTCCCTCCTTCCTTCCCTCCTTCCCTTCCTCTCTCACTTTCTTTCTTTCTTTCTTTCTTTCTTTCTTTCTTTCTTTCTTTCTTTCTTTCTTTCTTTCTTTCTTTCTTTCTTTCTTTCTTTCTTTCTCTCTCTCTTTCTCTCTCTCTCTCTCTCTCTCTCTCTCTCTCTTTTCTTTTCTTTTCTTTCTTGACACAATCTCTTGCATATTTTGGTCAAGGAGAAAGAAACATGATTTGGACTCAGACCCAATTTTGAGCTTCTCCTTTAGCAGATGTTAGACATGCAATCTTAAGCAAAGTGTTTAACTTTTTAGCAACTCAGTTTTCTCGTCAGTAGCTACCTACCTACCTCACCAAGGTGGGTGAGGCTTACATATGTAATAGCAGCATTGAACAAAATATATTTCCTTTCTCTTTAGATTATATTCAAATTCAACACAATGGCAAAAAAAGTTGAGGTTTTAGAGTATAGCATGCTCTGGGGTTAGGAATTCTTCATTCAGAAACTATACCAAAATACTTATAAAAGTATCTAATATGTATATAATAATATTACCCCTCAAGCATTATTTTTAATTCCTTTGGTAATTTAATAATAAAGTATAATATGCAAACAGTGCAACAAATAATAAGTATAGCTAGATGCATTACAAAATGAGCACATATTTAACTACCACCCAGATTTTAAGAATATAGTTTTATCAGTACCCTAGAGACACCCCTCCTGCCACTAAACTTACACTCCTCTCCAGATATAACACTTAACCTACTAATACCATCAATTAATTTTGTCTACATAGGAAGTTTATATGAGAACCATAAAATCTATGTTCCTTTGTGTCAGGCTTCTGTCATTCGGCATTGTTTGAAATTCATGTGTCAGGTTATGTCGTGTATGTTGTGAGATGCTGTTGTGGTGTATGTAGCAATAGTTTGTTAAATTTCATAGCCTTGTTCTATTGCATGAGTGGAGCAATATTTGTTCACTAGACTACTGACAGACAATTATACTTTTTCTGATTTTTGGCTATTATAGATAGTACTGGTGTGGCCATTACTATGTATGTATGATGTTTTGTGTAATATGCATTTTTAAGCATATACTTAGGAGTGGGTGTGCGTGGTTGTAGGTTATATACTTGTTGAACTTAAGCATATATAACAGCTTTCCACAGTTTTTGTACCATTAAACATTCCCATCAGTAGTAATGAGAAACTCCAGTTGCCCTAAAACCTAGCTAAAGCTTGGCATTACATCATTTTTAAATTGTAGCTTTTGAGTAGGCAGTGATGCCTCATGATTGTTTTCTTATTGCATTTTCATAATAACTAATAAGGTTGAGCACCCTTTTCCACTCCAGCAGTCTTTTGGATTTCTTCGTTTGTAAAATTGCTAATAAAAATCTCTTTGCCCATTTTTTTCCATTGGGTTATTTTTCTTAGTCTTGTTAACTTACAGGAGTTCTTTATAAATTCTGGCTTGGGGCTTTTGTCAACTATGTGTATTGCAAATATCTTCTTCCATTTGGTGTTTTGCCTTTTGACTTTCCTAATGGGCTCTTAATTTTTAATATATCCTATTTGATTAATCTTTTTCTTAGTGGTTAATGCTGTTAACAAATCTTTGTTCATCGAAAATGTATAAATACATTTTCCTTTTATTTTCTAGAAACATATTGTTTTCTTCTGGAATTTGATCCCAGTCAGCCTGAAATTGAATTACATGTATGGTGTGAGACAAGGGTCAAGCTTTTTTTCCTTTTTTTGATTTTTCCAATCCAGCAGATGGAGCACAATTTCATAAAAAATTGTCCTATTTTCACTGTTCTACAATACCTTTCTTATAAATGAAGTGACAATAAATGAACACTATGAATGATCTACTTTATGACTCACTATCCTGCTATTTTGATTTATTTATCTGTCCCTGTCACTTTACTTTATAGCACTTGACATTCAATATGTATATACTGAATTAAATATACACATATTGGAGTGTGTGGGTGTGTGTACGTCAGCTATACTAATGTGGCATCAGTGTGGGATCAGCTATAGTAATGCATAGTTGACTGAAAAGACAGAATCTTTCTTTCAGATAAAATCAGTGAAACATTAGGTAGACAACTATCAGATATTTAAAGTGAAAAAAATAGAATTAGAGCCAATGAGGTGAGTTTATTATCAGAACAAATAACTTTATGAATAAAAAACTTTATCAGAATAAATAACTTACTGACATCTATTTGGCTTAAGTCCCCCAACTTTGTTCCTCAAGAGTTGTCATGCCTATTCCTGCCCCTTTGTATTTCCATATAAATTTTAAAATCAACTCATCAATTTCTACCAAAAACACAGTAATTTTTACATTAATATAATACCTACAGATATGTTTAAATATTTTTATAATATTAATTTTTCTAGTCTATGACTATTTTATATACCTTCATTTATTTAGTTCTCTTAATTTCTCTCAATAAGTTATAGTTTTATGTGTCGAAGGCATATATTTATCATCAATTTTTACCTTTATTCTGCTGTGGTTAAAAATCACTTTTGTTGCTATTTTAGTCCTTGGACATTTGTTGAGACTTGCTTTAAGACCCAGCATAGGCCGGGCGCGGTGGCTCACGCCTGTAATCCTTGCTCTTTGGGAGGCCGAGGTGGGTGGATCATGAGGTCAGCAGATCGAGACCATCCTGGCTAACACAGTGAAACCCCGTCTCTACTAAAACTACAGAAAAATTAGCTGGTCGAGGTGGCGGACGCCTGTAGTTCCAGCTACTCGGGAGACTGAAGCAGGAGAACAGCGTGAACCTGGGAGGCGGAGCTTGCAGTGAGCTGAGATTGCGCCACTGCACTCCAGCCTGGGCGACAGAGCCAGACTCTGTCTCAAAAAAAAAAAAAAAAAAAAAAAAAAAGGCCCAGCATATAGTCAGTTTTGGTCAATGTTTCGTATATGCTTAAAAAATATGTAGTATGTAGTTATTTCGTTCAATATTCTGGATACATCAGTTAGATCAATTTTGTTAATAATGTCGCTACAATTTTGTGCATATGTAGTTAATTTCCTCCAACTTGCTCTATTAGTTATTGAGAAAGGTCTGTTAACATCTCCTATTTTGTGGATTTACTGATTTCTCCTGTTAGATCTATTGTTTAGTTTATGGCTAAATCTTTTTTTTATTATTTATTATTATTATTTTTTTATTTTTATTATACTTTAAGTTCTAGGGTACATGTGCATAACGTGCAGGTTTGTTACATATGTATTCTTGTGCCATGTTGCTGTGCTGCACCCATCAACTCGTCAGCACCCATCAACTCGTCATTTACATCAGGTATAACTCCCAATGCAATCCCTCCCCGCTCCCCCCGCCCCATGATAGGCCCCGGTGTGTAATGTTCCCCTTCCCGAGTCCAGGTGATCTCATTGTTCAGTTCCCACCTATGAGTGAGAACATGCGGTGTTTGGTTTTCTGTTCTTGTGATAGCGTCCAGAAATTTAGCATTGCTATAGCTTCTTAGCAGATTAACCTTTTATCCTTATGAAGTGTCTCTTTATCTTTATTAATATTTCTTAATTATGCACTTTTGATATTTATATATATATATATAGTTTGTATCTTGATTAGGACCTGCATACTATACTTTTTCCTCTCTTTTACTTTCAAGTTTTATATAGTTACGTATTTAAAGATTTTCTCTTATATGCAATATGGTCAACAAAACTCTAAGTTGATAACCTGACTTTCCCCTTTGTATAATTTCCTCCCTTTGAATAAAAGTGAAAATGCAAATATCAAGTGATATCATTCTCATAATTATATTATGCTATATGGCAAAAGGTATTTTACAGATGTAATTAGAGTTATTTATCAATTGACTTTGGGTTAATCAAAAGAGTGATTTCCAGGTGGGCTAATCTAATCACAAAATCCCTTTAAAAAATTAACAGGTGAGTAGTAGAGGGGCTGTCATAGAGAGAATCAAAGCAAGAGCAAAAGATAAGAGCAAAATAAATATTTCATCAATAGCGCTGATGTTAGAGAAGGCCAACTGGAAAGGATTCAAAAGCATCCTCTAGGAGCTAAGAGGACATCCAAGGCAACATCTGGTAAGAAATGGAGACCTCAGTTCTTCAGTGGCAAGAGGTTGGAGACTCTTAATAATCTTAATAAGCATTGAAGCAAATTTTCTCTCAGAACCCCAGATGCAAATGAAAGTTGGATGGACACCTTGATTTCAGCCTTCTGAGATCCCATCAAAGAATCCCGCTTAGTCTACAGGGGATTCTGGCATAGGACTGTGAGCTACTAAATGGGTGTTATTCTAAGCTAAAAAGTTTATGATAATTTGTTACACGTTAAAAGAAAACGAACACAAAGTATCTGCTTTCCGTGTATATATTTAACTCCTGTTAAATAATCTTAGCTGTTTCCTGGATTATTTAATTTACATTCAGTGTAATTTCTGATATACTTCCAATCTAATTCCCTTATGTTTCTAATCTAGTTTCAACTTTCTCACCTGTTCTACACCTTTCCTTCTTACATTTCTTGACTACTTTCAGAGTAAGTAAATGTTTTTTACTCCATTTTCTTTTCTTAGTTTGCTCTTTATTAGTTGAACTATAGATTGCAATATTTATTCTTAACTCACTAGAGTCTAACATAAGGTATGTCAGTTTACTTCTTCCCATATAATGTAAAAAACCCCTGTCTTTTGCCCTACTGTTGTATTAAATTTTAATTTCCTCAATATTTTAAACAATATCAACATAATTAATAATTTTCCACGATGTAAAAGCTTATTTAGATATTGCTGCTATATTCCTCCTTTCCTTTCTTCTTCATTTTTTATTCATTTCTAGGCATCCACCTTGTATAATTTTTCTTTTGCCTAAAAACTACTTATTTATGTTTCCTTTAGTAAATAACTGCTAAGGATTAATGTTCTTAGATTTTGTTGCATAAAATGTTTCTGTTTTTCCTTCATTGTAGAATATTGTTTTGGTAATTATAGCATCCTAGTTTGGCAGGTTTTTTGTGTGTGTGGTTTTTGTTGTTGCTTTTTCCAGTACTATGAAGATACCATTCTATTATTTTTATCTTTCATTAGTTGTGTTGAGAAGTCAGAGTATTATTATTATTTCCTTAAAAAGAAATGTATCCTTTCTTCTGGATGGTTTTATGATTTTTTTTTCTCTTGATCTTGGGGTTTCAGCCATTTCCCAATGCTGGTTTTGTTTGTATTCATTCTGCTTGAGCTTTGCAGTGCTTCTTGAATCTATGGCTTCAGGTCCTTTATTTGGGAAAATTCTTGGTTATTATCTCTCAATTTACTACTTTACTTCTGCCACAAGCTTTCTATATTTCCTCCTGGAGACTCATATATGTAATAATGATATAATATATGTATAAAATGTGAATATTATATATGCATATGTAACATATGCATATGTATGTATTCATAATATATGTATGTATATGTATAAAATATAGAGCTATTATATATATAATATACACATATGTATACATATACATATATCATTGTTTGCTTCAATGTTAATATTTTCTTTTATTTTTAGTTTGTTGAATCAATTTTCTATTCTTTATTAAGTCTTTCTATTGAGCTTTTAGTGTCAATCATGTTTTGCATTCTAGAAGGTCTATTTATAGTTTCCAGTTTTTGCTACAATTCACCATATTTTATCTAATTTATTGGAAATATTTATTACAAACACTCTGACGTGTTTCATGACTCCAGTATCTACAGCTTCTGTCTGCTTATTTTTATAATATGTTTTTTCTCTTTATTTTCAGTCACTTTTCTTTTTACGTACTTGATTATTTTACTTGAAGTCCTGGACATTACACATGAATGTTTTTAAGGGTAGTTTAAGACTTGTAATGAGGTTATCTTCCTCTTAATGAGTGTACTTTTCTCTAGAAGAGCATTAGCTTTTTGTGGGTATTAAGTGTAATGAGAGATCACCTCAATCCATATTGGTATTGTGCTGATTCTAACCTGGCTTTAGTGTCTGGAAGGAATGCTGTTGTTTACCATTACTATTAAAGTATACCTTGTCAGGAATCCCCAATAAAGTCCTTCAATACTTGTGAGAGTCTCTGCTCTTTGGCAGCACAGGACTCAATTATTTTGTTCTCCTTCTCTAGGAGTTCTCAAAAGATCTGTTTGGCTTCTTAGTCTGTCAGCTACTGCTCTCTGCTTAGCTTCTCAGCCTTTTATTCTGAAGAAAGAAAGAAAAATGAATGTGTGTAGGAAACCAGCAATCTCTGCCATGTTTTTCATCTTCATGGGACAAATGTTATAAATTATTTTATTCAGTTCAGTGCTTGTTGCCAAGAATGAATTCAATCCACATAAGTGAAGGTGTTTGAGCAGTTGGTCAGGATCCATAATAATAATTGCGTTTGACATTTTATGTCTCATCTTTTTAAAAATGTTTAATATTATGTCATATGCATTTTATAAAAACATAATGAGTCTGGAAGAAAAGATACTGTAATCTAGTTAGGCTTATGAGGAAACTAAAGTCCAGAAAGATTAAATCACTTGAACAAGACCGTACAGGAAATCTATGGTACTTAGATTATTGACTCTTAAAGCAGACTGATGAAATTTAATTATTATCATTCTGGTACACATTCATTTTAATTAAGAGCATCTTAATTTTTTGTGTCATTCTTGAGGCTTTTCTCAGGGGATAATTCGTTCAGAATGTTTGCACTGGTGGACCAACTCCTGCAGGGAGAAAAATTGCATATCCTTATGCTCCAGAAGTGTGAAGTTTGGATCAATTTTATGCTTCTTTCAAACCCTTCTGGATGGCACCTGTTTTCCTAAGGAATGCCCCATTTATCCATGTTCCTATACAACTAAACACCATGTGGGCCTATAAGTAATGTGAAAGCACCAGGCTTCCTGAATAATCAGTTTTCCCACTGGGAGCAGATGGTTTATATTTTACACCATCATGGGCCAATCCTTGACAGCTGTTAGAATATGGTAAGATAACCATAGCTGCCATTTGGAAAATCTGAGAGATATATAGTAAATAAGCTGCTTAATGTTGAGAAGCAGCTATTTGTCTCATCTTTGTATATATAACCAGGGTCGTTTGTTGTAATGTTTCCAAATATAAGGTGGTAACATTCTTAATGTTAGACCTACTCATTTTAATTTTCGAGAACTATTTTTGTCAAACTCTCCTCTTTACGCATGTGTGCATCTATATGTATGTGTGTGTATCTATATGTGTGTGTGTGTCACAGCTCCAATCTGTCACAGCTTCATAGTAGGAAGGTGTAAACAGACTCTAACACTTCTCTTTGCAAAATCTTACCCAAGAATTTCAGGCAGGATTAAAGCACAATTATATAACTCCATTCAGATGAGAGTATATTATGTTTTTATAGTCCTCCAGTTAGAGTGTCTATAGCTACTATGCTATTGTCTGAATGTTTGCAAACCCCCCAAATTCATACATTGAAATCTAATCAGCAAGTTGATGGCATATAGAGGTGGGGCCTTTGGGAGGTGAATATATCATGAGGGCAGAGTCCTCATAGAGGGATTATCCTCAGTTAAAAAGAGGCCCCAAAGGGCTGCCTTGCCCTTTCCACCATGTGAGGACACAGCTAGAAAGTTGTTTACCATTACTATTAAATAATACTACAATAATACTACAGTCCCTCATTAGACACCAAATCTGCCAGCACCTTCTTTCTTAGACATCCCAGGCTCCAAAACTGTAAGAATACATTTCTGTTGTTTGTAAGCTACTCAGTCTACAGTATTTTGTTACAGCTATAGCATTCCGAACAATAGAACAATCTCAAATGAACCATATTAGCATGCAACAAATCTTGTTTTAAGAAGAGTATTATATAACTAAGCCAAAAATACTCTCATTTATGTTCCAAACGAGTGTGTATGTACATGCATGCATGTTTGTGCCCATGAAATCTGTGTGGCAGTTATCTACTCATGTTTGATGTGTAGTCTCTGCAAAGGGTATCAATTTTTATTCTTGGGATGACTGAACATTTACAGATGGTTACTCTTGATCAAGCAAGGTGGAAAATTATGCAGTAATAATAAGCAACCCTAAAGTCAGTAGCATTAAATGTCAGTGGCTTTCTTACCAGGACTGTTGTTCACTGGGAGTGAGCTGGATATTCTGGTCTGTATCACTGTACTCCATGATCTAAGACCTGACTATTGGGGCAGCATGATCTGAAATAGTGGCCAAATTCACCAAGAAATATGAGGAAATACATACTAATGCTTCTGGTTGAAAGTGTAACACATAACTATTGCTCAGATTGCCTTAAACAAAGCAAGTCACATGCCTGTGTCTGAGTTCCACAGAGTAGGGAAGTATAATTCTGCTACAGAGAACCAGATATTGTGGATGTCAAACGACTACTAAAGCTCATCCTACTTGTCACCAAATATTTGTTCCACTCTCTTTTGTACATGGAAAATGCATTATCCCTTCTACACGAACTATTATCCCTTTCCTAGGGTGTTAACCACAGAAGCAAGCTCTAAGTCCAGGTTCTCTGAGTGATGGCTGGCATTCTTCTCATCTGGTCTGAAGGTAGCTCCTTTTGTTCAAGAGAAGAGTGAATTAAAAAGACAAGTTTTCTTCCTGTCACAGACAGTATTCAGTGGAGGAATGGGGACAGGACAATAGCTATAAAATTCCCATTAAGAGTGGGAGACACAAAGTAGTCACTGGTTTATAACAAATTCTGATATCTCACTCTGCAGACATTATGAGGGGATTCTACTCTGCTCCTGCAGAATTCAGTGCAAAATAAACATGCAAGACCCCTTTTTCAAAAATTTTTAGCAGAGCATTAAACCAAGTATGGGGTCCTTCTGAACCTGGGGGACTGTATAGCTGTACAGATCACACAACCGTGAAGCCAGCCCTGACTTTACTTACTCTGGAGTGGGCAATATTCCTCAATGAGGCTATGATTTCTTCTCTAGCTGTGGCTGCCTGGAAGTTTGTTCTCAGTAGTCTTTGATTTTACTTTTTATTTTATGTATTTTTCTTTATTTCTTCTAAAAAAAGGGATATATGTGCAGAACATGCAGATTTTTTACATAGGTGTAGGTGTGCCATGGTGATTTTCTGCACCTATTGACCCATCCTCTAGGTTCCCCTTACCTCCCATCCCCCAACAGGCCCTGGTGTGTGCTGTTTCCCTCTCGGTGTCCATGTGTTCTCAATGCTCAACTCCCACTCATGAGTGAGAACACACAGTGTCTGGTTTTCTGTTCCTGTGTTAGTTTGCTGAGGATGATGGCTTCCAGCTTCGTCTATGTCCCTGCAAGGGACATGATCTCATTTCTTTTCATGGCTGCATTGTATTCCATGGTGTATATGTATCACATTTTCTTTATCCAGTCTATCATTGATGAGCATTTCAGTTGGTTCCATGTCTTTGCTATTGAAAATAGTGCTGCAATAAACATATGTGCATGTGTCCTTATAGCAGAATGATTTCTAATCTTTTAGGTATATACCCAGTAATGGGATTGCTGGGTCAAGTGGTATTTCTGGTTCTAGATCCTTAAGGAATATCCATACTGTCTTCCACAATGGTAGAAATAATTCACATTCCTACCAACAGTGTAAAGCATTCATATTTTTCCACAGTCTTGCCAGCATCTATTGTTTCCTGATATTTTAATAATCACCATTCTGAATGGTGGGAGATGGTATCTCATTGTGATTTTGATTTCCATTTATCTGACGACCAGTGATTTTGAGCTTTTTCTATATGATTGTTGGCTGTGTAAATGTCTTCCTTGGAGAAGTGTCTGTTCATGACCTTTGCCCACTTTTTGATGGGATTGTTTGCTTTTTCTTTTGAATATGTTTAAGTTCCTTGTAAATTCTGGATATTAGACCTTTGTCACATCAGTAGATTGCAAACATTTTATTTCATTCTGTAGGTTGACTGTTCACTCTGATGATAGTTTCTTTTGCTCTGCGGAAGCTCTTTAGTTTAGTTAGATCCCATATATCAATTTTGGCTTTTGTTGTAATTGCTTTTGACATATTTGTCATGAAGACTTTGCCTGTGCCTGTGTCCTGAATAGTATTGCCTAGGTTTTCTTCTAGGGTTTTTATGGTTTTGGGTTTTACATTTAAGTCTTTAATCCATCTTGAGTTAATTTTTATGTAAGACGTAAGGAAGAAGTCCAGTTTCAGTTTTCTGCATATGGCTACCCAGTTTTCCCAGCACCATTTACTGAATAGGAGATCCTTTCTTTATTGCTTGTTTTTGTCAGGTTTGTTGAAGATCTAATGGTTGTAGATGTAGGGTGTTATTTCTGAGGCCTCTGTTCTGCTCCATTGGTCTATATGTATGTTTTGGTGCCAGTACCATGCTGTTTTGGTTACTATAGCCATGCAGTATAGTTTGAAGTCAGGTGGTGTGATGCCTGCAGCTTTGTTCTTTTTGCTTAGGATTTTCTTGGCTATAGGGGGTCTCCTTTGGTTCCATATGAAATTTAAAATAGTTTTTCTAGTTCTGTGAAGAAGGTCAATGGTAGTTCAATGGAAATAACATTGAATCTATAAATTCCTTTGGTCAGTATGGCCATTTTCACAATATTGATTCTTCCTATCCATGAGGATGGGAAGTTTTTTTCATTTGTTTGTGCCTTCTCTTATTTCCTTGATCAGTGCTTTGTAGTTCTCCTTGAAAAAGTCCTTCACATTCCTTGTTAGCTGTATTCCTAGGTATTTTATTCTCTTTGTAGTGAGAATAAATTGTGAATGGGATTTCATTCACAATTTGGCTCCCTGCTTGCCTATTGTTGGTGTAAAGGAATGCTTGTGATTTTTGCACATTAATTTTGTATCCTGAGACTTTGCTAAAGTTGCTTATCAGTTCAAATAGTTTTTGGGCTAAGATGATGGGGTTTTCTAAATATAAAGTCACATGTTCTGCAAACAGAGACTATTTGACTTCCTCTCTTCCTATTTGAATATCTTTTATTTCTTTCTCTTGCCTGCTCGCCCTAGCCAGAACTTCCAATACTATGTTGAATAGGAATGGTGAGAGAGGGCATCCCTATCTTGTACCAGTTTTTAAAGGGCGTGCTTCCAGCTTTTCCCATTCAGTATGATATTGGCCGTGGGTTTGTCATAAATAGCTTCTACTATTTTGAGATACTTTCCATCAATACTTATTTTATTGAGAAGTTTTAACATGAAGGGATGTTCAATTTTATCGAAGTCTTTTTCTGCATCTATTGAGATAATCATGTCGTTTTGTCTTTGGTTCTGTTTATGTGACGGATTACATTTATCGATTTGCATATGTTGAACCAGCCTTGCATCCCAGGGATGAAGTTGACTTGATCATGGTTTATAAGTTTTTTGATGTGTGCTGGATTCGGTTTGCCAGTATTTTATTGAGGATTTTTGCATCGATGTTCATCGGGTATATTGGCCTGAAGACTTTTTGTTGTTGTTTCTATTCCTAGTTTTGATACCAGGATGATACTGGTTTCATAAAATGAGTTGGGGAGGAGTCCCTCCTTTTCAGTTGTTTGGAATAGTTTCAGAAGAAATAGTACGAGCTCCTCTTTGTATCTCTGGTAGAATTCATCTGTCTGGTGCAGCTCCTCTTTCTCTTTCTGGTAGAATTCACCCATCTGGTCCTGGGCTTTTTTTTGTTGGTAGACTTTTAATTGCTGCCTCAATTTCAGAACTTGTTATTGGTCTATTCAGAGATTTGACTTCTCCCTGGATTAGTCTTGGTAGGGTATATGTGTTCAGCAATTTATCCATTTCTTCTAGATTTTCTAGTTTATTTGCATAGAGGTGTTTATAGTATTCTTTGATAGTAGTTCGTATTTCTCTAGGGTCAGTGGTGATATTCCCTTTATCATTTTTTATTGTTTCTATTTGATTCTTCTCTTCTTCTTCATTAGTCTAGCTAGTGGTCTATCTATTTTGTTAATTTTTTCAAAAAGCCAGTTCCTGGATTCATTGATTTTTTTGGAGGATTTTTCATGTCTCTATCTCCTTTAATTCTTCTCTGATCTTAGCTATTTCTTGTTTTCTGCTAGCCTTTGGATAAGTTTGCTCTTGCCTCTTTAGCTTTTTGTATTATGATGTTAAAGAGTGTTGATTTGAGACCTTTCTAGCTTTCTGATGTGGGCATTTAGTGCTATGAATTTCCCTCTTAACACTGCTGTAGACTTTTAAGAGTTCCTTCCTACTCCTATTCATTTTGGCTACATTTGAAGAGGGTATTGGGGAAAATGACCTGAAGGGTGCCAAAAGAGATTTCTTTTTTTTTCTCTTTTTTTTTTTTAAGAAGTATTTACTTATTTATTTATTTATTTATATTATTATTATTATACTTTAAATTCTAGGGTACATGTGCATAATGTGCAGGTTTGTTACATATGTATACTTGTGCCATGTTGGTATGCTGCACCCATCAACTTGTCATTTACATCAGGTATAACTCCCAATGCAATCCCTCCCCACCCCCCATGATAGGCCCAGGTGTGTGATGTTCCCCTTCCCGAGTCCAAGTGATCTCATTGTTCAGTTCCCACCTATGAGTGAGAACATGCGGTGTTTGGTTTTCTGTTCTTGCGATAGTTTGCTGAGAATGATGGTTTCCAGCTGCATCCATGTCCCTACAAAGGACACAAACTCATCCTTTTTTATGGCTGCATAGTATTCCATGGTGTATATGTGCCACATTTTCTTAATCCAGTCTGTCACTGATGGACATTTGGGTTGATTCCAAGTCTTTGCTATTGTGAATAGTGCCGCAATGAACATACGTGTACATGTGTCTTTATAGCAGCATGATTTATAATCCTTTGGGTATATACCCAGTAATGGGATGGCTGGGTCATATGGCACTTCTAGTTCTAGATCCTTGAGGAATCGCCCTACTGTTTTCCATAATGGTTGAACTAGTTTACAATCCCACCAACAGTGTAAAAGTGTTCCTATTTCTCCACATCCTCTCCAGCACCAGTTGTTTCCTGACTTTTTAATGATTGCCATTCTATCTGGTGTGAGATGGTATCTCATTGTGGTTTTGATTTGCATTTCTCTGATGGCCAGTGATGACGAGCATTTTTTCATGTGTCTGTTGGCTGTATGAATGCCTTCTTTTGAGAAATGTCTGTTCATATCCTTTGTCCACTTTTTGATGGGGTTGTTTGTTTTTTTCTTGTAAATTTGTTTGAGTTCTTTGTAGATTCTGGATATTAGCCCTTTGTCAGATGCGTAGATTGCAAAAATTTTCTCCCATTCTGTAGGTTGCCTGTTCACTCTGGTGGTAGTTTCTTTTGCTGTGCAGAAGCTCTTTAGTTTAATTAGATCCCATTTGTCAATTTTGGCTTTTGTTGCCATTGCTTTTGGTGTTTTAGATATGAAGTCCTTGCCCATGCCTATGTCCTGAATGGTATTACCTAGGTTTTCGTCTAGGGTTTTTATGGTATTAGGTCTAACATTTAACTCTCTAATCCATCTTGAATTAATTTTTGTATAAGGAGTAAGGAAAGGATCCAGTTTCAGCTTTCTACTTATGGCTAGCCAATTTCCCAGCACCATTTTTTAAATAGGGAATCCTTTCCTCATTTCTTGTTTTTCTCAGGTTTGTCAAAGATCAGATGGCTGTAGATGTGTGGTATTATTTCTGAGGACTCTGTTCTGTTCCATGGGTCTATATCTCTGTTTTGGTGCCAGTATCATGCTGTTTTGGTTACTGTAGCCTTGTAGTATAGTTAGAAGTCAGGTAGTGTGATGACTCCAGCTTTATTCTTTTGACTTAGGATTGTCTTGGCAATGTGGGGTCTTTTTTGGTTCCATATGAAGTTTAAAGCAGTTTTTTCCAATTCTGTGAAGAAAGTCATGGGTAGCTTGATGGGGATGGCATTGAATCTATAAATTACCTTGGGCAGTATGGCCATTTTCACAATATTGATTCTTCCTATCCATGAGCATGGTGTGTTCTTCCATTTGTTTGTGTCCTCTTTTATTTCACTGAGCAGTGGTTTGTAGTTCTCCTTGAAGAGGTCCTTTTCATCCCTTGTAAGTTGGATTCCTAGGTATTTTATTCTCTTTGAAGCAATTGTGAATGGAAGTTTATTCATGATTTGGCTCTCTGTTTGTCTGTTACTGGTGTGTAAGAATGCTTGTGATTTTTGCACATAAATTTTGTATCCTGAGACTTTGCTGAAGTTTCTTATCAGCTTGAGATTTTGGGCTGAGACAATGGGGTTTTCTAAATATACAATCATGTCATCTGCAAAGAGGGACAATTTGGCTTCTTCTTTTCCTAAGTGAATACCCTTTATTTGTTTCTCTTTCCTGATTGCCGTAGTCAGAACTTCCAACATTATGTTGAATAGGAGTGGTGAGAGAGGGCATCCCTGTCTTGTGCCAGTTTTCAAAGGGAATTTTTCCAGTTTTTGCCCATTCAGTATGATATTGGCTATGGGTTTGTCATAAATAGCCGTTATCATTTTGAGATACGTTCCATCAATACCGAATTTATTGAGCGTTTTTAGCATGAAGGGCTGTTGAATTTTGTCAAAGGCCTTTTCTGCATCTATTGAGATAATCATGTGGTTTTTGTCTCTGGTTCTGTTTATAAGCTGGATTACGTTTATTGATTTGCGAATGTTGAACCAGCCTTGCATCCCGGGGATGAAGCCCACTTGATCATGGTGGATAAGCTTTTTGATGTGCTGCTGGATCCGGTTTGCCAGTATTTTATTGAGGATTTTTGCATCGATGTTCATCAGGGATATTGGTCTAAAATTCTCTTTTTTTGTTGTGTCTCTGCCAGGCTTTGGTATCAGGATGATGTTGGCCTCATGAAATGAGTTTGGGAGGATTCCCTCTTTTTCTATTGATTGGAATAGCTTCAAAAGGAATGGTATCAGCTCCTCCTTGTACCTCTGGTAGAATTCAGCTGTGAATACATTCTACTCAGCACCACATCACACTTATTCCAAAATTGACCACATATTTGGAAGTAAAGCACTCCTCAGCAAGTGTACAAGAACAGAAATTATAACAAACTGTCTCTCAGACCACAGTGCAATCAAACTAGAACTCAGGACTAAGAAACTTAATCAAAACTGCTCAACTACATGGAAACTGATTAACCTGCTCCTGAATCACTACTGGGTACATAACGAAATGAAGGCAGAAATAAAGATGTTCTTTGAAACCAATGAGAACAAAAATACAACATACCAGAATCTCTGGGACATATTTAAAGCAGTGTGTAGAGGGAAATTTATAGCACTAAATGCCCACAAGAGAAAGCTGGAAAGATCTAAAATTGACACGCTAACATCACAATTAAAAGAACTAGAGAAGCAAGAGCAAACACATTCAAAAGCTAGCAGAAGGCAAGAAATAACTAAGATCAGAGCAGAACTGAAGGAGATAGAGACACAAAAAACCCTCCAAAAAATCAATGAATCCAGGAGTTGGTTTTTTGAAAAGATCAACAGAATTGAGAGACTGCTAGAAAGACTAATAAAGAAAAGAGAGAAGAATCAAATAGACACAATAAAAAATGATAAAGGGGATATCACCACCGACCCCACAGAAATACAAACTACCATCAGAGAATACTATGAACACCTCTACACAAATAAACTAGAAAATCTAGAAGAAATGGATAAATTCCTGGACACTTACGCTCTCCCAAGACTAAACCAGGAAGAAGCTGAATCCCTGAATAGACCAATAGCAGGCTCTGAAATTGAGGTAATAATTAATAGCCTACCAACCAAAAAAGTCCAGGGCCAGATGGATTCACACCAAAAGCGATTTCTTAGCCTTCTTCCTGCTTGTAAAAATTGCAGACCCAAGCGTCATTTTAACATTCGAAAAGTCAGTCTCTTTTAGTATAACTTTTGTATTAGTTCCCTAGGGTTACTTTAATAATCTCAGACCTGGTGGCATAAAACAACAAACATTTATTCTTTTACAGTTCTAGAGGCCAGAAGTTGAAAGCCAAGGTGTTGGCAGTGTTGGTTCCTTCTTGAGTGCTCAGAAAGAAAATCTGTTCTGTGTCTCTCTCCTGGTTTCTGGTTATTGCTGGCAATCCTTGATATTACTTGGTCCAAATTACTCAAATCTTGGCTTACTTTTCACATAGGATCCTCCCTGGTGTTTCTGTGTCTGAGTCCCAATTTCTATCTTCTTATAAAGATATCAGTCTTTGGATTAGGCTTTATCCTAAACCAGTATGACTTCATCTTAACCTGACATCTGTAAAGCACCTATTTCCATCACACCATCATGGTATTCATGAGAGTATTTGGAGATGGGGCTTTCGGGAAATAATTAGGGTTAAATGAGATCATGATGTAGAAGCCCTCATGAGGCGATTAGTGCCCTTGTAAGAAGAGACACCAGCAAGCTTGCTCTGTCTCTCTCGCCATGTGAGGATACAGTGAGAAGGCAGTCATCCACAAGCCAGGGAGAGAAACCTCACAAGAAATGGAATAAGACAGCTTCTTGATCTGGCACTTCACAGCCTCTAGAACTATCAGAAATAATATTATTGTTTAAGCCACCTAGTTTATGGTATTTTGCCATAGCATTCCAAATAGTGTAAGACAAGCTCTTACAGTGCTGGAAGAGGTCCATGCTTCTCAACAGAAGGCAGTAAAAAAGAAAATGATACAGGATTTGTAGCGAGAAATGCAATCAAAACTTCAAAACTACAATGTGATACTACTCCCTATCCACTGAGATGACTAGAATAAAAAAGACATAGCATTACAAATGTTGGCAAGAATGTGAAGTAATTGAAACTCATATGTTTATGGTAAAAATAAAAAATAATGTGGCAACTCTGGATATAGTTTGGCAGTTCCTCAAAAATGTAAACATTGGGTCACCATATGACCCAGCAATTCCACTCCTAGCTGTATATCTAAACGAATTTAAAATATATATCCACTGAAAATTCTGTGCACAGATGTTTATGGCAGTGTTATTAATAATAAACAAAAGGTGAAAACAACCAAAATATATATCAACTGATGAATGGATAAACAAAATTGGCAAATCCATTCAATTAAATAGTATTTGGCAAAAAAGAGTGAAATATTAATGTATGCTACAACATTGATGTACCTTAAAAACATTATGCTAAGTGAAATAAAACAGTCATAAAAAACCACATTTTTTATGATTCCATTTATAAATGTCCAGAATGGGCAAACTTATAGAGACAAAATGTAGATTAGTGGTTGCTAGGAGTTGAAGGGGAAATGGGCTGTGATTTCTAAGAAGTATAAGGTTCTTTTTGGAGTAATAAAACTGTTCTAAAATTAGATATTGGTGGTGGTTGCATGACTCTGTGAATATGCTAAAAACCACTTTTAATTTGCACTTTTAAAAAGTGAGTTTTGTGTTTTGATAATTATGTATAAACAAAGGTATTATTTTTTAAACATGGCAGATTCCCATGTTTGTATCTATTTTTTCTTTGTAATTGACACATAATAATTGTACATATTTATGGGGTACAGTGTGATGTTTCAATGCATGTATATATTGTGTAATGGTCAAATTAAAATAGTTGGCATGTCCAGCACCTCAAACCTTTGTTATTTATTTGTGTTGATAGCTTTCAAGATTCTCTTTTCTAGATATCTTGAAATATACAACACATTGTTATTAGCTGTAAGAAGTTTAGTATGTAATAGAGCACCAGAAGTTATTTTTTCTCTCTAATTGTGACTTTGTACCCATTGACAAATGTCTCCCCATTATCCCCTCCCCAGCATCTGATAACTACTGTTCTACTTTCTACTTCTATGAGATCAACTTTTTTAGATTCCACGTATTAAAAAGATCATGCAGTATTTATCTTTCTGTGCCTGGTTTATTTTACTTCATGTTATGATCCCCAGGTTCATCCATGTTGGTAAAGTGACGGGATTTTATTCTTTTTTATAGTTTACAGCTGAATAGTATTCCACTGTGAGTGTGTGTATGTGTGTGTATACACACCACGTTTTCTTTATCTATTTATCGTTGATGAACATTTAGGTTGATTCTATCACTTGGCTAATGTTAATGATGCTGCAATAGACATGAGAGCACAGATATCATTTCAATATACTGATTTAAATTCCTTTGGATATATATGTAGTAGTGGAATTGTTGGATCATATGATAGTTCTATTTTTAGTTTTTTGAGTAATTTCTATATTGTTTTCCATAATGACTGTACTAATTTGCATTCTCATCAAGAGTGTATAAAGGTTCCTCATTCTCCACACATTTGCCAGCATTTGTTATTTTTTGTGTTTTTTGTTATAGCCATTCTAAGTGGAATAAAGTATTACCTCATTGTGAATTTTCCTGATAATTGGTGATGTTGAGCAGTTTTTGCATACTTATAGTCCATTTGTATGTCTTCTTTACAGAAATGTCTATTCAGGTTTTTTGCCCATTTTTTCAATTTTATTTTTTTGTTTATGTACTATTATATTGATTTTTCTATATATTCTGAATATTAACCCTAGGTTGAATGCATAATTCAGAAATATTTTCTTCCATTCTGTGGGTTGTCTTTTTACTCTGTTGACTGTTTTCTTTTTTGTGTAAAAGCTGTTTAGTTTGATGTAATCTCATTTGTCCATATTTTGTTTTATTGCCTGTGTTTTTGAGATCCTACCCCAAAATTCCTTGCCTCGGCAAATATCATGAAGTGTTTCTTCTCTACTTTCTTCTAGTAGTTTATAGTTTGGGTCTTAGATTTAAGTCTGTTATTCATTTTGAGTTGATTTTTTGTATAAGGTGAGAGACAGGATCTAGTTTCATTTTTCTTCATGTGGATATCTAGTTTTCCCAGCATCAAATATTGGAGACTGTCTTTTCCAAAATATATGTTCTTAATATCTTTGACAAAAATCAGTTAGCTATAAATGCAGAGATTTATTTCTACGCTCTCTATTCTGTTCCATTGGTTTATGTATCTGCTTTTATGCCAGTACCATGCTGTTTTGGGTATTATAGCTTTATAGTATAATCCTGAAGTCAGGTAGTATGATGTCTCCATCTTTGTTTTCAGGTTGTTTTGTAGATCCTTTCTTCCTGCTTTTCTCTTGCTGTCTTACCTTCTTCCTGTCTTCCTTTGTGGTTAAATGATTTTTTTTCTAGCAGTATATTTTAATTCTGTGGTATTTATTTTTAGTGTATCTACTACAGGTTTCTGTTTTGTGGTTACCATGAAGCTTACAAAAAAACCTTCTTGTTATAATAGGTTATTTAAATCGATAACAACTTAACTTTGATTGCAAAGAAAATGAATATAAGAAAATCATACTCTGTATATTAACATCATTTTCCCACCACATTTTGACTTTTTGTTTTCATTTACAACTTATTATATTGCCAATCCCTCAACTAATTATTGTAGTTACTGTCTTTAATAGTTTTGTCTTTTAGCCTTCAACTTAAGATAAAAGCACATTTACATACCACAATTACAGCATTAGAGTATTCTGAATTTGTACATATTCTTACTTTTACCAGTGAGCTTCATACCATCAGATGCTTTGTTTTTACACACTAGTGTTCTTTTATTTCGAATTGAAAAAACAGTTGCAGCATTTCTTGTGAAACAGATACAGCGTTGATCAATACTCTCAGCTTTTGTTTGTCTGGGAGTCTTTATCACTCCTTTGTGTTTGAAGAATAGTTTTTCTGGGTATGGTATCCTTGGTTTCCAATTGTTTTTCCTTTCCTTGATTTAAATATATCATTCCACTCTCTACTGACCTGTAGGATTTCTACTGATAAATCCACTGAAAGCTATGTTAGGGTCCATTGACTGTAATATGTTTTATTTTCTTGTTGCTTTGAATTCTTACTTTGCCTTTGATTTTTGATAATTTAATTATTATGTGACTTAGGGAAATTTAATTTGAGTTGAATTTGATTGATCAGCTCTCAGCTTCCTATATCTGAATGTTGTCATCTTTCTCCAAATTAAAAATAATTAATCATTATTTTCTTAAATATGCTTTCTAGGCCTTTTTTCCCCCTCTCATCTTTCTCAGGAATTTCTGTCATGTGAATGTTAGTTCACTTGATGTGTCCCATAATTCTCTCAGGCCTTCTTCACTCTTTTTAATTATTATTATTTTTTCTTTTTGCTCCTCTGATTGTATAATTTCATATGTTCTGTCTTCAAGCTTGCTGATTCTTTCCTCTGTTTGATCAAGTCTCATTGAAGCTTTCTAATGAGGCTTTCAGTTCAGTTATTGTACTATTTATTTCTTGGATTTCTATTTGTTTTTTTAAGAATGTTTCTATTTTTTGTCAAGTTTCTCATTTTGTTCCTGTATTGTTTTCCAAATTTTATTTAATTTAGTATTCGTATTTTCTTGTGATTCCTGAACTTCTTTAAGAGAATTATTCAGAATACTTGGTCAAGCATGTCATAGGTCTTCAATTCTTCTGGGACCATTACTGTAGCCTTGTTATTTTCTTTTGGTGATGTCATATTTCCCCAAGGTTTTACAATGTTTGTGTCTTTACATTGATGGCTGCATATTTGAGAACATTGCCACCTTTTCCAGCTTTTGTAGGTGTTCTTTGCAGATGGTGTTATACTTTTACTATCTAATATCAGAACTTAATTGCTGGTCTGTTGTTGCTTCTCATTCTAGGGAGGGCTTATATTGAGCACTGAAAATAAAACACTGGACCAGAATTAAGTCACTGCTCTGTGATTGTTTTCTAATCTGGGATAGACTCAAGCAAGCACTGGAACTGAATCACCAGCCTTTTCATTGTTACCTGCTCAGGGAAAGGCTGGACATGGACAACTGGGTTTTCTGGAAAATATAGCCAGGGACTCAGGCCTTGCCACAAATTCCACCCCCCTGCAGTAGCAGCCAGTCTCATCAGCAAAGCATCCTCACTGATCTGAGTGCAGAGTGCTGCCATGAACTGAGTGCCACTCACTGCAATCAGCACCTCCATTCTTGGTTCCCCAATTCACCCCAAGGGTTTCAGGGCTCCTGACATACCCAATCATTCACATAAAATGGGACAATAGTGGGCTTCCCATGAAGATTCCTAGACCAGTGTGGAGATTGAATGTCCACCTCCAATTTCTTCCTTCCATTTTGGAAGCTGTGTGTCTAGGGAAATTCTCAGTGAGTGATACTGTGCTGGCTTTGGGAAGGGGCTGGCACAGTCTAAAATAATTGTTCCTACTGGTCACAGTTTCTCTTGACTATGAAAGCCTAGAAGGTTTCTCCACTTCTCCTCTAATTTCTGGTGAATTTCTGGTGATAATCTCCTCTTTGAGTAGTTTCTAGTTATATTTTTCTGGGGATAGTGGTGCTGGGGGATTTTCTATTTCACCATCTGCTGACATCATTCCTATGCCAATTTTCTTTTAGCAGTCATTATAGGCTGTTATACTTGGGTAACAACTCCAGAATCTCCATGGCTTATGAAAACATTTATTTTAAACTTATGCTATATGTTGATTATACATTGTCTGAAGTTTCTGATCTGTTTTATTGCTATCCTCACTCTGAGACCCAGATTAATTTAGAGATACCATATGGAGCAATGGTGGGTCACCATGGGAGAAGAAAAAGAGAGTGTAATAGAGCACTCTATTACATTCTTGAAGCTTCTACTTGGAAATAGCATACCTTGATCTTGCTCATGTTGACCAAAGGCAGCTTACCAGGCTATGACTGAATTATATTAGTCAGAAAAAGTGTAAACCTGCAATGTGCTTAGAAGCAACATGAACAGAATATTTGTGGAGAGGCCTAATGACTATTATTAACTTTGCATGAAAAGGCAGATTTGACTGGGGAAACTCTGCAACACATTCTGAGGCCAAGGAAAAGACCAGTCATACTCTATGGCATTTCTTTCTCACCTGGGTGAACTAGAAGTACACAAAGGTCAAGTGGAAATAGGCAGTGGTCCTTAAGAACAGGCACACTGCTACTTTAACTCATGTTGTATAGGTCAAAAACAAGTCACATAGCCAGTATCAGCATCAATGGGGCAGATATACATTCTTTGCATGGTTTGAGGGAAAGAGGAAACATGTGCTAAATAATAATCTAATCTGCTTAATTAGGTATTAGAACTTGCTCTAAGCTTTTTACACATAAGCACTCATTTTATTCTCATAACAAACCCAAGAGGTAGGTACTGTACATAACCTACACATATTTTACAAAGAAGCAAATTGAGCAGAGAGTAACAGTCCCAATATCAGATAGCTTGCAAATGAAATCTGTATATAAGCTCAGGCAATCTTGTCCCATTTTTCTATGCTTTTTATTGTTTATATTTCTGTGTGCATCCTTTCCTGTCACTTTACTGTATCTCTCACTGAACAAAGTCCAAAACTTATATTGATGGTATTTTAACTTTCTAACGAGTGAAAATAACTCCTTTCAAGTTAAAAAATGGCAAGCAATTTTTTGATACTACTTATCAATTGTTTAATTTTAAATATTCAGTGAGTGTGGAAATACATTATGGGAAAAAGCAACTACAAATTCACTTTTAGAATACTTTGTATTTTATTTCTCACAATTATATCTATAATCATTTGACAAAAAAGTATCTGTGTGTGTGTGGGTGGGTGGGTGGTTGTGTCTCTGCACAAGACATTATTCATTCTATAGACAAGACCTTAAGTACACTTGAATTTTCGAACCTTCCTAGGTATCTGAGTTCCACAAGTTGAGGATGACAATCTGTGGCAATTCTACAATATTGTAAAGTTCATCTATATATCTCTTGTCAGTTAACATTATCATAACTTTACATGGAAATAGAAAACTAATAACCCAGTTGAAATAATGTTGCACTGCAAATATTTGACATATATTATCTCCCTTGCCTTTGGCCAATATTGACTGCTCAAAATGGGATTGGGTGCATACAATAATTCCTGCCCTAGTCCTAGAGGAGAAAGGAAACAAAGGACAGGATCTGACTTTTCTTTTTAAGTTATTGTTTACTTTTCCTCAAAGGTAGTCAGACAGAGTTTGCTAGGTCAAATTTTATTTATGGTCAACATATCTCTTCCTCTCTCTTCAATAACAAAAGCAAAGCTTTGGAGTGTGTGATGCTTTTGTTAAAAAAAAAAAGATAGGAAGCTACCCTTATGCACTATATTTAGAAATCTATTTCACAGAGGGAAAAAAGAAAAAAGAGTATTATTTTACAAAGCTTGGTAGAGAACCATGTGGTTAGATAAAATTATGAGGCATAAAGCAGGCAAGATCCAGAATTTAGCCTTCTGGCATCATTCAATTAGAATAGAAGTCTGCACTGATCATGATATTAAAATTCAATGTAAAATTCTTCAAAAAGAACTGTCTAAGTACATTTTTGGAGGTTTCTCCCTTTCTTTCCAACCTCTGAGTATTTTAAATTTCAACTGGTATCCAAGTTCGTAGCTAATTTTAACATGTGTATGAATGCGAGAGTGTGTTTGAATACATATATGTATACATGCATAAGATTATATGCATGCGCCCATTTATTGGGGATATGTGGATATGGTGGACTTAATTAGACATTTCATTTCCAAATGTGTTTAGAATAAGGTTAAAAGTGGAGCCATAGCTTTTAAAAATAGGATGTATTCGAATTGTTACACGAGTAATTCATGTTCAATGTATGACATTTTGAAGCCACCAAATCAAAAATAAACAAAAGTACACATCTATATCATTTGATCCTAATATTTGGGTGTAGAATCTTCTAGATTCTTCCATAAATATATATATATATTTTATATCTAAATATATATATAATTTATATATATATATAAATTTTGAATTCAGGTACAATATTTGCAAAGTGTTTTTTCCCCTTAATATTCATTGTTTGAAAAAATTCCTCACAAACACTTGTCCAATTATTTTCTTAAGATAATTTTCTGGAAATATTTGGATGAAAAGAGATGCTAGAACTAGACCACAGATTCTCAATGTGTGGCTCCCTGGACTCTCCTGGTCAAAATCGCCTTGGATTTTTTTAGAAAGGCAAATTATCTGACTCATCCCAGACCTATTGAATCAAAACTAGAGTAGCACCCAGAAATACGTGTTCTAAAAAGCCTACCAGGGAATTTTGATATTGCGTTAAAACCACTGAAGTAGGCCTGGCACAGTGGCTCACTCCTGTAATCCCAGCACTTTGGGAGGCCAGGGTGGGCAGATCATGAGGTCAAGAGATGGAGAACATCCTGGCCAACATGGTGAAACCCTGTCTCCACTAAAAACACAAAAATTAGCCGGGCATGGTGGCAGGTGCCTGTAGTCCCAGCTACTCAGGAGACTGAGGCAAGAGAATTGCTTGAACCCGTGAGGCTGAGGTTGCAGTGAGCTGATAATCGTGCCACTGCACTCCAGCCTGGCGACAGAATGAGACTTTGTCTCAAAAAACAAACAAACAAACAAACAAACAAAAAACACCAAAAAACCCACACACACACACAAAAAGAAAATAAAGCCACTGAAGTAGACTAAGGTGTAAAGCTTCATTTTTCTGTAGCCTGTCTATAGCCCACATGACTAAATTTAGCACCTGAACTGCCTAGTTCTCTAGTAAAGAATCACTTGAACTTTTTTTTAGAACACAATCTGTGTACATGGAGGTTTAGGTGTATTTCAAAGCACAAGCACAGCTTCTTCCGATCCCAATATATTTTCTCTGAGGACATTTTTTTTTTTCTAATTTGTTTGGGTATTTAATTTCACTGTAATTGTTTTCCTCAATATCTGATGATCCCTCAATTTTCTTTTATATTTAAGACCAAGAAACCAAAACTCTTGAGTAGAATCTCTGTGTGCATCACTGACTTGCGGAATCTGTGACCCGTGCATAAGGCGGGGAGCTGCATTATAGCACCTCCAAATGTCAGTATGTATAGGTGTTTTCTCCTACGCTAACCAGATTTTTATAGAGTGATTCTCCAGAGTCAAACTTGGAGGACCATCACTTTGGTCCACAGCATTTGTGAGCTGATCTGAGAAAGGAGACGGGATTCTGTATCTTTGATATGCATAGATTTACTTAATTCCCCTCTCTTTAGGAAGATATTTAATCTCCACTCTTGGCTAACTCCAAGTTTTTCCCCGGTCATCCTCTCCAGAGTTAACGTGTTTTCTGCCACATGCAGGAGAGGAGAGTCACATAGTTACATAGGTTGTGGGAAGATATGTTGGGTCTCAAATGTTCCTGTTTTATTCATATGAATTCCTGTTAGAGAAATCTGGCATATTAAATGCATCTTTCCTCCGAGAAAATAAAATAAATAATTATGAGTGGCATCTCTAGTCTCTAGATGCCTCCTTGAAATCCCATTTATCCTTTAGCATCAATAGTTCATCTATCTAATCCGTATCTATCACCTTGATATCTTTTTTATCAATAATTCACTGAGTTCCATTCATAAATTTATTTGAGTACTGTTTAAGAAAAAAATGCATCTCTCATTTTAATGGGAAATATATCTTAAATTTCTAACAGGAAATGCTCATGGTCTATTTCTCACAGACCCATTCCCCTGTTCTGTCTTTCATAATTTTCAGAATCTAAAACAATCTCATAGCTTTTTGATAGAGTGGTGTCACAATTTGTTCTTCTCAGGCTGTGTATAACCTTAGGGATAATGTGAGATTCCAGATATCCTCTGTTAGTTTCATTGCTCCCCCAATTTTTTTTTACTCAACTTCATAATTTCTAGAACCTTTATCATGTTTGATACACAAAATACCTTTAGTCACATATTTTTTGTATAATAGAATAACTGGCTTTAGTTCACCTGTGGTTGTATGCTAGCCTATCTTCTGAAGGCTTATGTTTTCTTCCTTCAGGAAAAAGTACCTACATGGAAAGGTCTACAGTTGGAATGAAGAGCTTTGAAAGAAGCATAACCATGCAATGCTGTTATTATGATTATTTTCAATGATTTACCACTACAGACAATCTTTTAGCCAGAAAGTGAGGATAGGATAAGGTAAAGCATAACAACAAACAAAAATATCTTAGATCGTGGTAACATTATGAAGTGGAAGAGGAATCAGTCTGTCTAGCACTAAATCTGAGGATAAGATTGCCTTAACACAATGAAACAACCATTAAGGTAAAGAAAGTTTCAGATTATTTTTGGTTGACAAACACATGATCCTGCCTTATTGGTGATAAGTAATCATTTAAAAATAAGGAAAAGGAAAACAACTGACTTGAGAAAAATGAATAGAGTCATGGAAAGGGAATAAAAGTTACACGACTAGAGGAAGAATTCACTTCTGTAAAACAGCAACTTCAGAACTTTCAGGCACTGTTGGGTCAATAAAATAAAAGAGCACATTTAAAAATGGAAACTAGAAGCCATATTAAGAGAACCACCTGAGATAAAAAGGCAATAGTTTGAGAGAAGAAGATAATAGATAAAATGAGAGATGGTGAGAAAAGGAAATATTGCTAGAAAAATAAAAACCAATGGCACAATTTAAATTCATATACAAAGAATTAAATAGAAAAGGTGATGCTGTGGAACATGGAATCATGACATCTAGGGAAAATTTAATACTATCTCCCAGAATACAGGGCAAACAATGCATAAACCTTATTAGAAATCAGGAGATCATATAGAAAAAAGAACACAAACTTATAAATATTTGGTATTTTTAAAGAAGGCACCAAAACAAACATAACAAGAGCAGTTATTAATAATATTATAGAAGAAAACTTTCGAAGGCTTCAGACTTCTCCAAGTACCATAAAACACACACACATGACTAATTAGGAACTATACTAGAAATATAAGTGTACTTTAATATTTAGAATTTCTTAATTAAAATGAAGATTTGATTTATTCTTTAAAAGAGCATTTGATATTATTAAAGAATATCATGTTAAATCAGAAATAAGTATGCTTTTTCTAACATAAAAAAGAATTTTTTCAAAGAATATTCTTCTGAAAAATACAAAATACAGGGTACAGCATCGCACTCAATTTTATAATCTTGAAAGCCTTTCATTAAAACGATAAAAAGACAAGGACCTTCATAAATATTCATTGTAGTCAAATTATACCTGGAAGTTTTAGATGATGCAATAAAACAAAAAATAAATGAGGTATTTATAACAGAAAGAAATTTAAACCTTTACCATCATCTCTAGACAAGAGATGAAAAGTGTCAGAATGCTAAGAAGTCTGTATACAAAAAAACTTGCAAGTATGTAAGTATGCATGTATACTTTCATGATATGTAATCCTCTCATTCTTGATTGTACGGAGTTTATTTCCTTAATTACTCTTAGCATTTTAAATGATTTTACATTATAATACAGCTCAGATATTATAAGTAGATTTAATTCCTTTGATGTGCATTCTCTCAGTTTTGTGTTCTGTAAACTGACTTTCTTGGCATTGACTTCTCCTCAGACGTTCTGTAATGTGCTAATGTGTAACGTCCACATGCTAATTTTACATGGGATTTAACTTTCATGAGATTTTTAATTGACACATTTCCTGGGCTGTGTAAGCCTCACTATAGAGGCCATTCTGTGCTTGTGTCAATCCGTCTTCTACACAGTTCCCAACTCTGAGCCTGTTTGTATGTGAGTGCCTTGGTTTGGAGTTGACTCAGGATGGAAAAGAGGAATTCATCAATAGCTCTGGCTATGAACTCTGATTTCCCACTGGTGAGTCAGCTTCCACCAGCAGCCCAGAGCAAAGGAGCCGGCTTCTGTCAAGAAACAGGAACTGGAATCATTCCATAATGTATATATGCATCAAAACATCACACTACACACCAAAAATATATATGATTTTTTATTTATCAACTAAAAAAACCCTGTACATTTAATTTTAAAAAGAAAAGGAAAAGAAACAAGGACTGGTAGGAGAGATATGCAGGTTTCACTTTTCAAGCAAATAGGGTGCTTCCAGACCTTGGCTTCTTGGGGATCCTAGTGAGAATGGCCAAAGCCAAGGACTGGGTGGTGACTCTAACTCTGCATGGACATTAAAATCCAGGTCTTGTTCTTGCCTTATGACGTGGTAGTTCAACTACTTCTCCGCACCATGGATTTCTCATTTTATTTCTATTTATTCTTCTTAAAATGCATATTTTCACCAGAATTTCTGTGTAATAGAGGAGGAGGATGATATCCATAAGTGTCCAATATTTACCCAGAAGCCAGAGTTTTTCTTTTCTTTCTGAGTCCCATTTTTATTAAGGCTAACTGAAATACACTGAAATCGCTTAATAAAACATAAAAAGTAAAAACATTTGTCTAGTAGTGTATCTGGAATTGGTGGGTTCTTGGTCTCGCTGACTTCAGGAGTGAAGCTGCAGACCTTCGCAATGAGTGTTACAGCTCTTAAAGATGGTGTGTCCAGAGTTTGTTCCTTCAGACGTTCAGATGTATTTGGAGCTTCTTCCTTCTGGTGGGTTCGTAGTCTCACTGACAGGAGTGAAGCTGCAGACCTTCGCGGTGAGTGTTACAGCTCTTAAAGATGACAGGTGTGGAGTTGTTTGTTCTTCCCGGCGGGTTCGTGGTCTCGTTGGCTTCAGGCATGAAGCTGCAGACCTGCTGGTGACTTGGACAGCTTTTCTGTCTAGCACTTTGTGTTACCGCTCATAAAGGCGCGTGGACCCAAAAAGTGAGCAGCAGCAACATTTATTGCAAAGAGCAAAGGAACAAAGCTTTCACACCATAAAACAAAACCCTTTGGAGTCACCAGCTGCTGCTGGCTGGCGGAGGCAGCCTGCTTTTATTCCCTTATTTGGCCCCACCCGCATCCTGCCGATTGGTCCATTTTTCAGAGAGCTGATTGGTCTGTTTTGACAGAGTGCTGATTGGTGCGTTTACAATCCTTGAACTAGACACCCAGTGCTAGACAGAAAAGTTCTCTAAGTCCCCACCAAGTCAGCCAGACACAGAGCATGATTGGTGCATTTACAAACCCTGAGCTAGATACAGAATGCTGATTGGTGTGTTCACAAACGCCGAGCTAGACACAGAGTGCTGACTGGTGGTTTACAACCCTTTAGCTAGACACGGAGTGCTAGACAGAAAAGCTCTCCAAGTCCCCATTAGGTCAGCTAGATACTAACCAATCAGAGTACTGATTGGTGTATTTACACACCCTGAGCTAGACACAGAGTGCTGATTCGTGTATCTACAATCCCTCAGCCAACATAAAAGCTTTCCAAGTCACCACCAGACTCAGCAGGCCAACCGGCTTCACCCAGTGCATCCTGCACTGGGCCAGGGGCAGAGCTGCCCGCCAGTCCCCATCAGTCCCCTGCGGTGCACCCACACTCCTTAGCCGTTGGGTGGTCAATGGGACCGGGTGCCAGGGAGCAGAGGGCAGCGCCCATGGGGGAGACTCGGGCCACGCAGGAGCCCACCATGGAGGGGGGCGCTGGGACATGGTGGGGCTGTAAGTCCCCAGCCCTGCCCCACGGGGAGGCGACTGAGACCCAGCCAGAATTCCAGAATTCGAGCGCAGTGCAGGCAGGCCGGCAGTGCTCGGGGACCATGCGCAACCACTGCAGCTGCTGGCCTGTGAGTACTGTGCGCAGCCCCGGTTCCAGCCTGTGCCTCTCCCTCCACACCACCCTGCAAGCAGAGGTAGCTGGCTCAGGCCTCTGCCATCCCGGAGAGGGGCTCCCAAAGTGCAGTGGCAGCCTGAAGGGCTCTTCAAGCACCACCAGAGTGCCGAGGCCGATGAGGCGCCGAGAGTGAGGGCTGCTAGCACATTGTCACCTCTCAGTAGGTTCTACGGTATGTCTCGGTTTTCATATCTAGGAGCACCAAAAGGTCTAGAGTACATCTTAGTTTTTGTTGTTTCTCTAAGTCCAGTTATCAAATTTTAGAGAATATTTGGAAAGCAGTGTAGCGGAAGATAAGATTAGAGTGTCTGTATACAGCATAGGAAGGCATAAGAGAAAAGCACATAATGCACTCGGATTTAATCAGCACCAAGAACAAGAAAACTTTCAATGAAAATGTAGGGTGATGAATTTGCAACAGTTAAATTGCAATATCTGCTTTTGAAGCACACAGCAAGTCTTGAATTCTTCTTTGGGAAATCACAGATGTGAATAATACAATATCCATTGCTCTCATTCTTTCTGCCACCTGCGTCTTTCCTTCAGTTTGGGTCACTACATTAGTCAGGAGAGGAGCGTCCGCTAGTCTCTGTGATGCCAACACACGTTGGAAGGAGGATGAGACACATTTATCAAACCCACTCATCAGCAGTTCTTCACTTCCTGTGGGCTTTGTGAATCGTGTAATCAGAGGATTGTTTGTTTTATTTGTATTTATGCCCACATTTACCACTCCCCCCTGAAAAAAATCTTAGCTTATCTGAATTCCTATGGTTAATTTAGAAATAACATTCTCTCTTTTTTTGAACTTGTAATCCTGAAAATCCTCAGAAATACAGCTATGCTTTTGTGCATTGGAAAAGTCAAAATCTCAGATTTTTCTCTATTGCTTGCTCTTTACCATTAAGGCATGACCTGACCTAGGAAATTGTGGGAGATGGGGAGAGTGAGAAGTTTGTTTTGGAATTTATGCCTTGTATTTTTTTTTTTGGGGGTCTGCCTCAGTTGCCTATTACCAGGTATACTGCACGTTTTAAAATTCCCACGTAAATAAAAAGGACTATATGGATCAATGCCATTTTTGTCATCTCTTAAGGCCTGGAAATTTAATTTTTTGCATTAAAGATCCATTTTGTTTTCTTTAAGAATGGAACTATACTTAGTTAAGTAAAATCCAACATTTAACATTTTACGTTCAAACTTTTGCATTTCAGGACAAGGTAAATACGTGTTTTTAATTGGTTCAAAAATTAAAAACCAAGTTGAAGGATTAGAATGTTTAAGAAAATATGTCAGAGTTAGAAAAGCCAATTTATGCTATTTTTCTTTCGACATGTATTGATAAGAAAATTCTAAACGCAAATCACGTACTTGGAAACAATTAAATGTCTATAAATAGGGGATTATTTCAAGGGTCAGCAAATTTCAGCCTATTTTATAAGCACATTTCATTGGAACACAGCAAACCCCATTTCTTTACATATTGTCTATGGTTGCTTTTGTACTAAAATGGTAGAGTTGAGTAGTTAATAGAGATGACAAACCAAGCAGAGCCAAAAATATTTACTATCTGGCCTTTTAAGAAAAAGCCTGTCAACTGCTGGATTGGTTATATAAATTATGATTCATCCAAAAATAAAATAGTATGAGGTGTTAAAATAATGGGCATCCATATATATGAGTATATTTGTTTTGTATTGCTCCTGTGAAAATATTGCCATATGAAAAAATTACCACAAATGTAGTCCCTTAAAATAACACAAATTTATTATTTAATAGTTCTGGAGGGCAGAAGTCCAACAAAGGTCTCATTGAGCAAAACTCAGTATGTTGGCAGGACTGTGTTCCTTCTGAAGGTTCTGGGAGAGAATCTGTGTCCTTACCTTTTCCAGCTTTTAGAGGCTGTCTGTGTTCCTTGGTATGTGGCTTTTTCTCATTATCATCAAAACTAGAAGGGGCTGGTGTATTCTTTGTCGTGTTGTCATCTCTCTGGTTTTTTCTTTTATGTCTTCTTCTACTTCTAAGGATACCTGTGATTACACTGGGTCCAAATGCATAACCCAGGTTAATCTCCTCATCTCAAGGTCAACTTGAGATAAGCAACTTCAATCTCATTTGTGACCTCAATTCCTTTTTACCATGTAACCTAATACAGCCAAAGTTTTCAGAGACTAGGATGGGAATGTTCTGGGGAGAGGAAACATTATTCTGCCCACAGCAACGAGTATTTAAAGGTATTAACAACAGTCTATTATATGAGAAAATGTGAAATAGCAAAACATCATGTACAAAATCATTTAGTTTAAAAATTCTATGTTTGTTTCGTGAATAGAAAAATAATTAGTGGAGGTTGTATGACAAAATATTATAATTATTTTTCTGAGATATGAAATTATAAATGGTTTTATATAGTTTTTAAAGCCTGAGTTTATATATTTTTATAGTTTCTTTAATATAATAAGCATATTTTATAATAGGAAAAAATCTACCTGCAAATAGTAAAACAAAGACGTGTTACAATGGAAGTTTCAAAAGAGACAATTTGCAAAACAAAAGCATTGTTTGTATGTATATTTTGCTGTTTTTTTTTTTTTTTCTTCTATATAATATCAGTCCTTTGACAGAATCACATCTTACTTTCACATTTTTGGTTAAGTTTCACTACTGTTCTCATACAAGTGCTTCCCAGACGGGCTTTACTTTTTTTCCTGCAGCATGGAAAATTCAATACTAATTAATCTTGAACAGAGGTGTCCTAACATGTAGAAATCTGCAAGCACTCAAGTTTGCATAGAGAGATCACTCCCCTAGCATTTCCATCTTTCTTGACTATTCAGTACTTTCCAAGTCCCAGCTAACTGATTTATAGCTTTTGAATTTGATTTGCATACCCCACATAATAATCTACAAGTCATTTCCATGCATCTTATAGTTGAAGAAAAATTGGTTTTCAAATTCTCACTTTTTCTTGAAGTTCCTAGGGACAAGCTAAATAGGCTATTTTGTTGCGTGATAATTTTTCGTTTTCTTTCTTCTGTTTTGTTTGTGGCTTTTTTGTTTATTTTTCAAATAACCCAATAGGTCTTTTCTTTTTCAACTATTTGTCTATGATATCCGCCTAATAGTTCTGAGAGAATTATTTCTGTTTTTTGATGTTAACCTATTTGTCCCAGATGATCACAGAATTTAACAATATTTCAATTTACATTACATTCAGTAGGAATTCAGGATTATTTAATAATCCACAAGCATTTATGTTGTACCTACTATATGCTTATTTTGTGTACTACTTTTTTGACATGCTGTTTTGTGTTCTTCTGTAGCAGTTGATGCAATATCACAATATTATCAACCAGAGCAAATGTGCTGCTTGAAATAAAAACAATGATTTTTTTTAAAGGGTCAGATTTGATACCAGTAAAATATTTAAAGCATTCACAATGAAAAAAGAAGAGTTAAAAAGGGAAAAAGAATAAAGAAACACAGAATGTTTTTAACTGCTTTGAGTTTAAATTTCCCTTGCTCATGAGCCTCACTGTGGCTTAGGAGACAATAGTTACTTTCTCAACTTTATTAGAGAAATTAACTGAAGAGTGTGTGAATCTTATCTTTATACTTCGTACACTAGCTAGCACATTACAAGTCCTTGGCAGAGGCTAAGGAGATTATCAATAAATATGAGAATAACATTGTTCTCTAATTGTTAGAAACACAGGCAGCAGACTTGACTTAACATCAAACAAATACAAGAAGGAGAATTTGGCGCTTTGTTCAAACAACTGGTTAATGGAATCTAAAACAAACAAAAACACACTAAATGTAGTTTGACTGAATTAGTTTTGTATGGTTAGTCTAGCCATAATGTGTTACTAGTAATACTCAAGCTAAAGAAAGTTACATTTTTAAAATGACTAACGTTTGTCAACAACAAAAATTTCTCAAGCCTCGACTTACATGCAAGAACTTGGATATTGATCTCATAAAGCTTACTATCAGACTAAAGAGACAAAGCCTAATACTGACTCAAAAGAAAAATCAAAGAGCCCAGTAGCGTCTGTACCAAGAGCTTTAGTGTTCAGAAAATCAACTGGGGCTAGAAAGCTCAGTGGCTGAAGAAAAGATAGGTGCTGAGCTGCAAAGGTTAGGGGAAGGATAAATGCAGGGTACGATTGAGGGTATGCGTGCTGAAGGGTCAGAAGGCAGGCAAGCAAACAGAAGGTTATCCCATTGGCTTACTGGAGCTCAGGTGAGGTTGGAAAGGTGTGAAACATCACGTGAAATAATTATGTTTAAGTTTGTACTTAAGCGATCTTACCTACTCATTCCAAAAGGGATACACATTACTTAGATATGGTGAGAGACCAACACCTATGAACACAACTAAAAGGCAAAACCCAAAGTTAAAAGAGAGGTGGACTTCCTACCCGATAAAAGGTTCTGCTTGCTGAAAAACATTGAGTTCTGGGCATCTTGGAACCTAAGAAAAATAAGGAAAGTATAAATGATAAAGTATTCTTTTTCTGTCACAATGAGAGTCACACTTTTTTTTTCCTCAGCCCTGGAGGAATTTATAATAAGAACATTGAGTAATATATGAGTAATGGCTTTGAGAATGATTTAAAAAATCCAGGCATTTTGTATGCAATGACTCCTCTTTTATTCACACTTGGTAAGAGCAAAGTGCAATGGTGTAAGGACTAGACTAGACTAGAGAGGACACCTTGAAGGACGGGCCTGCTTGATCAAAGCACCTGGCTCTTTCCTGTTATATTTATTTTGGCATTAGGTCAGGGCTGCTACATCAGTGTCTGGCTAATAGAGAAAAATAAACTTCCCTTAGTTATTAATAATTTTCCCATTAGTCTCTTCCAAAAAATCATAATGTGCTAGATGGTGGCCAGCACATACAGACAAAGGTCACCCACCCTTCAGTTAATTTTCCTAACTCAGGTGTGAAAGGAGGTTTTGGATCCATGCTGAAACTAATGAGAAAGAAAAAGCCAGATTCAAAGCAATAAAAGACATTTTGCTTTTTTCCCCCTTTAAACATGGCTTATTGTGAAACCTTGGGTGATTCTACTGGTCTCTGTTCTGACATTTAAAAATTCGTTATTTTTATTTCAAGCAGTGCAATGGATGTAATTGATAATATTGTGTTATTAATCATCAGTTACAAAAGACAACAAAAGAGCATACTGTGGTTTTTAAATATAGTCATTTTCTGTGTGTGTGTGATGACATCTCGTTGATATTGGTGAGAGACAGGTGTAACTGAGTAAGTGTGGGATATGGAGAACACCTTGAAGGCCGAGAAGAAAACATTTTACTTTTTGTTTTAATAAGTAGATAACCTTGGGACATGTAAGTGACTTTTGAATAAAATAATCTGTAATTATTTCAAACATTTTTTTAAAGAAACCTATTCTCTTTTTATTTTTCCTTCCAGTTTGGAAGAAGGCTGGGGGTGAATAATATGTAGTTAGAGCTGTGATCTCATGATATGCCAAATAAGTATCAAGAAATAGCTACATTTATGGCGTTTATGTTAAGGCTTATTACTGGTATGCAAATTCCCAGCCTATAATTGTTTTCACAATCAGGCCCAGAGGCATTACCATGGAGGAAGTAATTATAAAATGGTTAATTAAAAGTAATTATAAAATGGTAAATTACTTTTTATACATCCTCATACATTGTTCAGTTATAACTTAATCTTTGAAATCCTGGAATGGCTGTCTCCCAAGAACACTGCACCCTTCAGGGAAACGTGGCTCATCAGCCACTAACAACGGCCCTTTTTAAAAAAACTTCGCTAACTCAAATTCTGGGATATTCCAGTGTGACAGCTGGTTCCTTTTCTTGTGCTGTGGTCAGTGTTTAATGCACTGCAATGGATTTCTCCAAAGTGTGGCCTAAGCACCCCCGAGGGCCCTCCAAGTCCGTATGGGAGAGCAGAATGTGCTGCTGATGTGAGCAGCAGACGGGCTTTGCTGAAGAGTGGGCACGTGGCAGCCAAGGCTGTGTGAATGAAGCAGGTGGACATTTGTTTGAGGTGGGGGAGGAAGGAGCGCATTCCTGAGGATAAAGATAACTGCTGGTCATATGAAATAGGAGGCCTGGAAAATCTAACCAGATGTGAACAGGCCTCACTGGGCCAAAAATATGGGAGCCAATTGTTTTCACATAGAATTAAAACTTATTTTAATTACTGAAAGGTACATTCCATAGTTGAGTTTCAACTTTGAAAGGACTTTAAAGGTTTAAAATGCTGACTATAATAAAAATCAATGTTAAGTGTTGAAGTTAGTGAATATACCTACACAGGAGACGTATGATCAGCTCTGTAACCTGCACTCTGCTTTTTCAAAATGACACTTGATATTTCTGATCTAGGCTGGCTAGATCAAATTCAGAATGCCATTATATTTGATTTTCAGATACACAATGAAGAATTTTATAACATAAGTATGTCTCAAATATTACATGGGGCATACTTACACTAAACATATTATTCATTTTCTATCTGAAATTCAAATGTAACTGGATATCCCAGATTTTTATTTGCTAAATATAGCAAACATATTCTGGTTGCTATAGTAAATGGTATCCTTTTATGATCATATTTCAAAACTGGTTATTACTAGTCGAAGAAAACACGCTATCTTAAATATTGGCCACCCCGACTTACCAAATTTTCTCAGTTTTCCAGGTATGGAATCCAATCTTTGGTAAATAATAATATTTTTACAATATCTCTTGTAATATTCACATGTTGTATTCCTTTTCCTTGTATGAGTGCATTGAATAAAAATGTAATAACAAAGTTAAATAATCTCAGTGATAGTGGGTATCTTTGTGAAACCCTACATCTTCAGGTGACCATTTTCTTTAATTTCCAAATTAAATAGCTAAGGCTTCCATTTCAAATTATATGAGAATATCAGCTCCTCCTGCAGTGTTTCTGAGGATTCTGGATCCTGCATTCTCATGGGGATCTCGTTTCTAAATTACTCATTCTGAATTAGACCTGATATAATCTAAATACATCATCACAGAGTTTGCTTTTGTGACTGTCCTCCAACTTCTATATCCCAAACTGGTAATGTTACAATGCTGGGGTGCATTAGACACCGATTCCAGAAGGGAGGGAATTTAGAGTAAACATGGATCTGGCTCTGTAATGCCCACATAGAGTAATCTCCTAGGTTGTCTTGCTGTCTTTAACTTGCTGTCTATTACCAAGGTGCTGTGCCTCTTACCCACTTTATGAAGAGCTTGTCCCACAGTCTTTTTTACTCTTCAATCATGTGTATCCAGAACTCCTACATATATTGCCCCTCTTCCAAAGCGGGGAAGACTTCAAATGCATATTTGCTTGGTCAAAAATTTGGGCTACTTGCATGGTTTTGTGTGTACTAAAAACTATGCACTAAGAAGTTAATTTAACTAAAGGATCATCTTCTGTTTCTCCACTATTAGCAATGCAATGTACTGCCAAAAGAGTGAAATCACAAATTTTCTTTAATTTGGACCAGATCAGATTCTAAAACATGGGTCTTTTGAGAATGGGGCAGTCATTGGAAAATGGATTATTCTTCCATTTATAATTGTTTTGCTTCTTATTTTCATGTGTCTTCTAATTATTTTAACTATTATAAAGTAGGCTATTGCTTTGAAATTAATAATTTTGTTATGCTAAGGCAGTTCTTGACAGTGGTGGTGTTGAATTATATCACACTGCTTTGTGACATCTATCAAGACCACCAATGCTCTCCCACTACCATCTTTGATCAATTGGTGTGTTAAATGACATTAATAAATTTCCCAATACTAATCCATTTTTGCCTTTCTAGGCAATAATTACTTGTGTTAGCTGTATTAGTTTAATACTATACTTGAATACTCTTATATACTCTTAGGGACTCATCTGAATAAGTCTTAAGGACTTATTTCCTCTGCTGGGAAATAATCAATGCCTCCCAAACAAAATGGCCTGTAATCAAATAGCTTGGGAACCCCTTCCTGGAGAAGATGAACAAATGAAAGCCTCAGAGAAGTCACAAAGTTTAAATATCTGTTTCCATTTATTGAATAATTCAACTATTTTATTTGTGAAAGGGAAATAATTCCATGAAATCAGTTAATTTTTTTTCATTTTTGTAAGCTCTGAAATAATTTTTGTATAAGATAAATTTTATGGTTTCATAAATGTTTGGAAAAATTATTCAGTCAAACCATTTGTATGCAGTGCTCTGTATATATATGTGTGTGTGTGTGTGTGTGAGAGAGAGAGAGAGAGAGAGAGAGAGAGAGAGAGAGAAAATGAGAATTTATTCCTGGAAAACTTAAAAAAAAATCTCCTTTGCTCTTAATATGTTCCAGTTAAAATTAAGATTTCTAATTTCTCTAGAGACAACTATGGTAAGCTTTATTTTCATAGAAACATATCCATTTCACCAAGGTATTTATATAGAGCTACATTACATTATCTAAATAATATAGAATTCTTTTATAGCTTTAAACACATTTTTATCTACATCTCTAGAGTTGATACCCTAAATGGCTATATATTTCCAGTTTCTTGCACCTCTAAACCTACCACCTATCAAAATACCTTCAGTAAATGATTTCACTCCCTAACACGTTGGGAAAATAGATGCCAATAACAAACACGTCCTCCGCTTTATCTCTGTTGGGTGCTTCCTAGAAGCATTTAAATATTTTCAAATCTCTTCATATTGAGAAATAAAGCTCAGATGGTTCTAAAACATATGTCCATAAAATGTTTTAATACTCCTCCCTTTAGAGTGGAGGTTAATTTCTTTCCCCCTAGAGTATATGCTAGATTTAGCAACTGGTTTCCAACAAACAGAATACAGCAAAAGTGATGGTATGTCACTTCCAAGGTTACCTTCTAAAACGACTGCATCTTCCATGTTGAGTGCATGCTCCCTCTAACACAGGCACACTCTCGCTTTCTCTTGGATCGTTTGCTTGGGGGAAGTCGCATCACTAGCAGTCTATGGAGACATCCAAATGGTAAGGAACTGAAACCTCCTAGTAAAGCTATGTGAGTGAGTGTGGAAGCAGGACCTCCAGCCCCACTTAAGTCTTTAGAGACTGAAGCCCTGACAGCTTGACTGCAACCTCATGAGGGACACTGAGACCCAGCGAAACAGCTCCCAAGGTTCTGAGGCTCTAAAAGGATGTGTGATAATTCCACCTTACATTCTTCTACCCAAAAACAAAACAAACAAAAACGTTGGAAGAAAAAATTTAATTGGCTTAAGGACAATTTTTATCTCACGTGACAGCCACCCTTCTAGGTTCACATAGGATAGCAGGTCTAGGTACATTTAACTCAATAGTTCAGGGATGTCATGATTCTTTTGTCCGTTTCTATTTTTTTCTCGGCAATCCTTAGCATGTTAGCCTAAGAGGCTCCCTTCAGGGTTTCAACATTAATGCTGCAATTCCAGTCGTCACCAGCAGGTGGAAATCTTACAAGTAAAAATGATTCTAATGTACTTTATTTCTCCTTTAAAGAGTGAGCAAAACCCTCTCAGAATCTCCCAACGGATAACCTCACATCTCGTTGGTCAGAGTTTTATCACATGCGCATGATTAACTCAACCCCTAGTAAAAAATAACAGGACTATCACAATCAGCTTAAAGTGGACATAAATACCTCTCTGCCCAAAGTATTTAACTGTTTGGTGATTAAAAATTTTAACTGGTATTCATACCTACATTATACTGGTGTCTATGTAAGTATAAGTTGTGAATTTGTATTACTTGTCTTCCTTGAAGATCTCTTTTTCTCTTTGTTCTTTTCATTACCAGATCACACAATTGTCTTGTTTCCTTAGAATTTCTCAGACTCCATCCTTGTTTCTTTTACATTACCTCAACGCTTACTTAATGCCTATTTGAGCTGGGCAACATTGTTTCACATCACTGGGAGGATGCTTACGCAAAATGATTCAGAAAGAATATTAACTGGAGCAAGCTTTAAAATTATATTTTCTGAACTATTATGCTCAAGTTGGTCAGTATGAAATTCTGTAAAATTAGCGTATTTAAAATTAGAGATATCCAGAAATAATGCCTTCCTAATTTTGAGAGCCTCTAGCTAGAGTCAGCCAGAAGTTAATTTTTATAATGAAATTATAAACCCTTGAAATGGAAAGTTGCATTTGATCAGTCAACCAGAGCCTTTTTTAGCTCCCATGCTGTATTGTGACAGACAAATGGATTAGTTTGAAGATGTACACATCACATCTATAAGTAAAATTGAGTGGAGGATATCTGACCAAATTGACCAATACATCTTCTAATGAGAAATATCCTTTTACTGTTTTAGAACTGACAGTTGTGATAACATAATTAAATTAAGAGATCATGAAGGAAAAAATATAATCTATAATGTCATTTAGTATAATAAAAGCTTAATCCTTATATTTAGCCTCATTAGAATATAATTAGAACTAACTTATGCAGCCAAATTGTTACATATATGCTAAAACCTGAAGGCCTCAGTTCTTTTCATGAGTCTCTACATTAAAATACTCAGATGCACTGAGTGATGACCTTTGACTACACTTGTTTAAGGTGTTAGTGCTAACTGTTGAATTTAACAATGGATCCCATGACGGAAAAGGTAACATTTCAGTAAGTTCTATGTAGTGAAATCATAGCAGGTTGACATAATATTAAGTATCACATCTTTTGCTTTGTAGTAGGGTTTATATCATTTTTGGCACATCAACAGACATTATTTGTCCTTTTCATAGTGTACAAGTGTCCTCTGATACTACTTTTGTGTAAGTTTTTATTTTCTTTCATGAAAACAGGTCAACATTTTTCTATTAAATCACAGAATAAATACTTGCAATCTCATGTTTGAGTTTGTAATGACAGTGCTTCATCTGATGCATTCATCTTACTATTACAAATAAAATTGTTCAGCATTTACCCCCTTTACATTATTTTAATTAGATGATAGCTTCTACTCCATGTCTACTTTCATGTATATTTCTGAAGTGATTTTCCACATTGGTCTCTACATCCCTGAAAAAAATGCAATAAAACTGGAATTTAAAAACAAAATAATAAATAAAAACATAAATGACTTAGACTATTGATTCTTCTAAATTCTAACATCATTGAAGAAATCAAAATTATAGTTATAAATTACTTAGTAATGAGCTTGAAAATACATAAACTGGAAGTGAACTGAACTCCACTAAAATAAATTCAAATTTCTAAATGCTTAATGATAAATAAAAACAATATGAAACAAATAACCTAAAAATTCACTTCAAGAAACCAGAAAACAGGAAACAAAATACATACATGGAAAACACGAGGTAGCTACAGACATAAAAGCAGAAATTATGAAACAGAATAGAGCATAATCAGCATCTTGATAAAGCCATTATTTCATGCTGTGTTATGTTTTATAACATAGATAAATTCCAGGGAGGTCTAAAGAAAAAGAAAAAAAGAAAGAAAAGAAAAATCCATACATTATGAACTGAAAAGAGAGAAACACTAAGATATATTAGTGTTTGCTACTTTCTGTTCTTTTATTTGAAAATCTAGAATAAATAGATGTAAATTCACTGAAGAAAAATTAGAAATCCCAGCTAACTGCTATCTAGAATATAAATTGGCAAACTAATGAATATACCCCCAAACCTTAATTTGGTCATAATAACAGGTGAATCCAGTGAAAACTTGAAAAGTGTCAATAATTCCTTAACTTTCTAGAAAAGAGAGAATCAAGGAAGCCTTTTAAATTAACTGTATAAATTAGCATAATTCCAATAATAAAATCTGGGAAACAGAGTATGCATACTTAAAGAGTACAAAATCAAGTTTTAAGAAATCTAATCTAGGACTATAACAAAAGTAAAACACATCGCTAACAAGGGTTTATTTTAGGAATTCAAGAATGAGTCAGTCACTGGAAACGTATGGCATACATTTTCATCTTAATACTTGAAAGGACAAAAACATACCTTGATAGATGGTAAAATGGTTTTGATATAATTTAACCTCCTTTTCTGATAAAACTTATTAGTTATAGAATAGTGACATCTCAATAAAGAATGCAAGAGAAGTAGGCTGGTGGCCATTGCTAGTCAGCCTCCTCACTTATCTTTGGCCAAGAGTTGCTTATCAACTTTCTCCCTTCCGAGAAGGTCTGTGGTGGATGGTCAGGGTGTTGTTATGGATTGACTCAACAGCTTGGCCCTGATCCTGTGTTCATGGTTTTCTAAAAATGGTAAATGAGAGGAAAAATAGACTTGCAGACTCCCCAAGGTACAAAGTTTTATAGATTTTTATTCTGGAAAACCAGTAAAAAGATAATTACAAAAGTAATTTGCTATTGGAAATTTCCATGCTATACTTGTTGATCTAATAGAGGAAAATTGAATTTAACTTTTTTTCAGAATTGCAGGAATTCTGATATCTTGTCACTAAGGAGCTATTTCAAAAGATTCTAGCTGGGCCATCTACCAAACAGCAAATAAGGAAGGGCCAGTGTCAACTTTGTTGAAAAGACACATACGTTTCTGGCTCACAGATCATGCTCATTGGTGGCTATTTGCTTTTGAGACTGCAGATATATAAGGTGTGACCAGTCAGCTTGATCCTGAGACGTGAGCAACTGTGAAGTAAATGCAGGAGGTTGACAGAAGTGAGAACTACAGAACTCATGTTGTGCTGTGCTATTTCACATAATCACCCAAACACACACAGTCATGAGGAGCTTGAGATACCATGCAAGCCAAAACAGAACGATAGAATTTTATTTCCAGCTGTATTTCAAAGAAATAAACCAACATCCTTAAAGATTTTGAATATTTTATAAATTATTTCTGAAAAGTTTATATTCTCTCTGGCCATAAGTCTGAATTCAAGTGACATTTGTGTTACTAAATATCTAATTGCAAAGAACAGGAAGTATATTTCAATGTATGTTATATGGTTTAAATAATGTAAGTTGATAAGGACCATCTATATTTGCTGATACTAGAAATGAATGAAAACTGAACAACCGTATCTATCTATGAGAGTGGTTTTCAAACAGTCCTGTAAAAGCCCTAAGAGACTGTGGAAATATCTTAGGAGCTACAAGGAGAAGAGGCCCCCATCTAAGGATAGCAAGTGGGGACAGACATTCTGATCTTTGACTTTACAGGTTTTATATATTCGTGTGTGTTTATCTGTGTGTGCTTAATGTTCTGCATGAATTTGCATTCAGTAAAGGGGAATTATTTTCTCCTAAAAAGATAAAAACAAGAATTTTCATTATATTTTTAAAAGTAAATTTTCTAAAATAAACCAACTATTCAAGGACTATAAATATAATTTGTGAGCATAATAGAAGAAATTTAAGTCATACTTGTTTGGGATTATTTTTGTTATCTTACTAGTAATAATATAGTATCATTAAGAGGAATCAAGGTCTAAAGTCAAAATAGATCTTAGGCACTAAACCAATGCATTCTGAGTTTTAAGAATATAGCACACACACACACATATATACACACACACACATACACACACACATATATACATACACATATATTTTATGTACATATATATATACACATAAAATACATATATGTTAGAGTATGCTGGATTTTTTCCTAATAAGACCAAATTTAAAAATATATATAAAACTAACTTTCTATAAGTTGGGAAAACCACTGAAGAAAAGCATTAAAAGTTAAGCCTTAAAAGACATTGTGACATGATTAAAAATTTTTAATACAAGCTTTTTTTTTTTTACAGTTTTATTATCTATTCAAAACTGATAACTTATCTTTGGAAAATATTTCTATACATATAAATTGAAAAATACTAATATTGTTAAACACATTATATTTTCAAAATTAATAGCCACATTGTTAATCATGCCAAGAGCTTGAAAGAAGTGTCTTATTTTTGGTTAAGAAATACACAAAACATACGTGTAAAATAAATGAACTCATATATATATATTTGTATTTATATATTCTTGTGAAGGTAGTTTGTTAATGCTTTTTATCTTATTTTTTCAACAATAAGGTCTTTAAAGCTTCTCACCTGGTGGATGATAATGTAATTAAGCATGTTTTATTGTAACAGAAGACTAAAGTAAAAAATACATTAAATCAACTGGACAGTAAAATCTTTTTTATGTTTTTCAAATTTACCTAGTATATTAGGGTTCTCCAGAAAGACAAAACCAATAGGATGGATGGATGGTTGGATAGATAGATACATAGATAAGAGAGATGATAGATGGATGGATGAGAGGGAATTTGTTAGGAGAATTGGTTCACATAATGATTGTGGAAGCTGAGGAGTCCTATGGTAGGCCATCTCCAAGCTGGAGACCCTGGAATGCTGGAGACATGGCTCAGTCCAAGTCCGAAGTCTTTGGAATCAGGAAAGTTAATGTGTAACTTTCAAGGCCAAATACCTCTGAGAACCCAGGGAGTTGCTGGTGTAAGTCCTGGAATCCTAAGGCCAAAAGGCCTGAAGTTCTGATGTCCAAGGGCCGAAGAGTCTCCCAGCTCTAGGAAGGAGAGAGGAGGAAATTCACTTGTTTTGTTTTTTTTTGTTCTATCCAGGTCTTCAGCTGATTGGATGGTATCCACCCACATTTAGAGAGGGATCCTACCTCAGTTCACTGACTCACACACCAGTCTCTAGAAACACCCTCACAGACACACCCAGAAGTAATACTTTACCAAGTCTCTAGTTATTCCTTTATCCAGTCAAATTGACACCTAAAATTAACTATCACACCCAGTTTATTCCATTCCTTCAGAGGAGGTTCTTGGACAATACAGAAGTGACTGCCTGAGAAGTCCGGAAACTCTTACAGAAAAATGGCAACCAGCTCTTCATATTTTCTTCATCTGTAGAACTGATCCATATGCTGCCATTGCTACCACAGCTCTCACGTGTGATGTCCAAGCAGGAAGCAGCTCCATGTGTGGTAAGCTCCTGGCAGCTCAGATGCCTAGATGGAGTCTCAGCACACATTCTGCCCAATGTACATGATCTATATTACTTACTAACAATCTTTTTTGGAAACCAAAATTATCAGATGCGTACAGAAGGCAGGTCACAAAATGAAGTAGTGACTTTCAGTTTTCTCAGAAGCATTCTCTGTATTCTAATTGTTAATTCTGGAGTTCATGAGATAATTTTTAGTTCTCTTACAACCTCTTGTGTCATTCATATTTCTAGCCCAGTCTCAGTAGGCTATATTTGGGCTAATTTAGAACATACATCAACCATTATAGTGTCATATAGAGTAGTTTCAATGGGCATTTTACTTTAGAAGATGCTAAGCTATTTGAATTTATATATTCTAGAAAGTCTGCATTCTATCAACGAGCTTTACAGTGCTTTAGAAAAGAAAAAAAAAACTGTTGAAGAAGTGTCAGAGATATTCTAAAGCAATTAGTGAGAAGCAAACCAAAAATTTTTAAGCCATTATTTTTTCATGTGAGCTAATCTGTTTCAGGATATTTTGAAACATGTCTAGAAATGAGAAAAGGGTATTCCCATTTCCTGGCTTGAGTGAGTACCATGTCATGCACTATTAGAAATTGCTATGATATGAATGTTTGTGCCTCCATCCCCAATTCGTATATGAAAATCTAGTCGCCAAGGTGATGGTCTTAGGGGATGGGGCCTTTGGGAGATAGAGCCATTATAAATGAGATTAGTCTACTTATAAATGAATCCTCAGAAAGTTTCCTTACCCCTTCTACCATGTAAGGACACAATGAAAAGTTTCCATTTATTAGAAGCAGGCGCCCACCAGGCACCAAATCTGCCAGTGCCTTGATCGTGGACTTCTTAGGCCCCAAAACTGCAAAATTTAAATTTCTATTGGTTATAAGCTACCTAGGTTATGATATCTTGTTATAGCAACCCAAACAGATGAAGACAGAAATGTCAGCTTGTTTAACTCAATAATTGTTAGTGTGTGTGTGTGTGTGTGTGTGTGTATGTGTATATATACATCCTTTAGCTTAGATATACTCCTAGTACATATTGAAATTACTAAGGCAAGCTGTATGCATCCAAGATCCCTGCCCCCTTCTGTTAAATTTCAGCTAAATTTACATGCAATAAAATGCCAAAATATTAAGAGTAGAATAAAAAAAGGTTTGAGAAATATATCCATGCAACCACCACTAGTTTCCTCATTTGTAAAATGGGGACATTAATAGTACATATGCCAAAATATAGAATATTTCATCACCCTAGAATATTCCCTTTTTTCCAGCCAATTCTCCCTCTTCCTGCTAAACCTGCCAGAAAAAAAAACACTGTTTTCATTTTTGTCACCATTGCCTTTATTTGCCTGCACTGAACATTTAAATTGAATCATACAAGATATATGACTGTTTCTGGCTTCTTTTACTCAACATGTTTTTGAGCTTTATATGGGTTGAGATATATATATATATATGTGTGTGTGTCTGCATATATATGCTATATATGTATACATATATATTTGATAACTTGGTTTTTTATTATTGAATGTTATTCTTTTGTATGCATATACCAAAATTTTTCTATCCATTGAATTGCTGATGGGCTTTTTTGGCTACCATGCTTTAAGTCTATTAATCCATATTACAAACTTGCCTTGCTGATGGATTGTCTCAGTTTGTAGTCCCTAACCCACCTACCTCCTTCCCTGCCAGCAATGTTAGAGAAGATGTTTCAATTACAGCTCACCTGCACTGGCAGAATCACTTTTAAATTATGTTCCAATTTGACGATCAACAAATGACATCTCATTTCGAATTTCAAATTGCATTTTTAGTATTGAGCTTAATTTTTTAAGGGTTTACAGGTGAAATCATTTTCTTTTCTCTTTTGTCAACTATCAGTCCATGCCATTTGCCTATTTTTTTATTGGCATGTTTTATCATTTAAAATTTTATCTGCAAGAGGTTGTGTGTGTGTGTGTATATATATATATATGTATATCTGTCTATCTTTGTGTGTATACACACACACACACACACATATATACACACACACACATTAAGGATTTAGAGCTTCTTCACTCAAACTGCTCTCCAATACCCAAAAGTATAATACTGCTCCTTGTATTATCCCTAAAGAGGGGTATTATTATTGTCACACTTATTGTATAGATTAAAAAACCTTGGACACAAAGTGGTTAAGCATTTTGCAAAATGTCAGTATCAAGTAAGTGATAGAGATGAAGGGTTGCTTTTAACCCATTTACAATCCTACCTTTCTGTTCAAAGAAGGTTTATGCAATGATCATAATCATAACTACCTCCTTGGGTTGTTTCAGTTCTTAAACAAATTTGTAAATGTGATAATAATAATAGACACTATGTGCTAGATACTGTTCTAGGTACACTCTATATATTAACACATTTAATATTCACAACAATCGCATGAGATAGAAAGTACAATCTGTCATCCACAATTTGTCAGTGAGAAAGGTGAAGTATAGAGAGGTTAACTATCTTGCCAACAGTGTATGACTAATGAGTGACAGGGCTGAAATTTGATCCTAGATCGCATGGCTTTAGAGTCTGTTCTCTTAAATAGTATGTTAACAGCTGAGAATAGGTCCTGGCAAATAGTATGTCCTAAATGGATGTGAACCAATATCATTAATAAAGTACATTTGTTGGATCACAATTATAAACAAAAAGTTTTCCCTGCCTGCCCCCAGGAGGTCCAACATTCTGAGGTTGCTTCTTTCTTTTCATGCATATGGTTGCAATAGTGAGACAGATTTCTGATACTAAGGAGGGGGCTTTGGAAGACACAAGTGTATACCTCTTCTATATTACACTTTGAGGCTCCTAGAATGTGTCTGGTACAATTGAGTCTTGATATAATTAAGCTGTATAACAAACAGCTTCAAAATCTCAGATACTTAAAATAGCAAATATTTATTTTCCTCATTTACAGATCTGTGTATCAGCTGTCAATCTGCTACGCTGGTCTCCAGGAATCTAGTCAGATTCAAACCTGCTCCATGTGTTTCATCATTCTGGAACCTGGGACCTGGGACCTGAAGATCACAGGAAAGCAGATGAGTAAACCAAACTGTGCAAGCACACTTAAGCCCTCTGCTGCAACATGTTTGCTAATACTCAATTCAATATTATTGAAAACGAGTAAGGAAACAACATGACAGAATATGATTTGAATGTTTGGAATCTTGGGATCTGACCCAAATACTTTAACAAAATTAGTTCTTTATTTTACTGAAGTGGTATTAATTTTTTGTCAGATATATGTACATATTTTCTCAAAGCTTATTTTTAATAGTTGTTAACTATCATTTATAACATTTTAACTTTTCTGAAGATCTTAATTTTTATGTAGGTTAAATGACATATTTTTTCTTTTATGATTTGTGTATTTGGGTTGTTGCATATACAGACTATGCCATAAAACCCAAGCCAGATATTAATATTCCTTTGCTCAAAACTTTTTCATGCTTCCCACATCCCTCGAGTAAAAATGTGATTCCTTTCAAAGGCCAGCAAAACCCTTCATAGTCTGTTCCCTACTCACCCTCCATAACTCTCTGCCCTCATTTTCTACTTCCTAATTTCTAAGCTCCCTCTAGACTAGCCTCTTCATTGTTCCTCAGATATACCTAGAGTCAACATACAATTTTCTAAGTTAAAAACAAGATTCCCATACAAATATGTAGTGAGCACATTCTAATTGTTATTTAGTCATTATTGAAGGAACCGTTAGAATGGTAAAGCTGATTAAAAGGAGGCTAGGTGATTAGTATAAAGAATCGTTAAAAAAAAAGAATGCTGGAATAAAATGGCAGAATTCAATACAAAACTGGTTAATATCCTAAAGTGCAATGATACTGTAACACACATATCTTTTTTCTGGAAAAAAAAATTAACCTATTTGGACACCAGAAACATGCTATTTTTATACTTGTGATAATAAGTTCTCATACTTTTTATTTTTATTTTAAGTTCTAGGATACATGTGCAGAATGTGCAGGTTTGCTACAGAGGTATACATGTGCCATGGTGGTTTGCTGCACCTATTAACCTGTCACTTAGGTTTTAAGCCCCGCGTGCATTAGGTATTTGTCCTAATGCTCTTCCTCCTCTTGCTCCCCACTCCCCATCAGGCCCCAGTCTGTGATGTTCTCCTCCCTGTGTCCATGTGTTCTTATTGTTCAACTCCCAGTTATGACTGAGAACATGCAGTGTTTGGTTTTCTGATCATGTGTTAGTTTTCTGAGAATGATGGTTTCTAGCTTCATCCCCTGCAAAGGACATAAACTCATCCTTTTTTATGGCTGCATAGTATATATGCCACATTTTCTTTATCCAGTTTATCACTGATGGGCATTTGGGTTGGTTCCAAGTCTTTGCTATTGTGAATAGTGCTGCAATAAACATACGTGTGCATGTGTCTTTATAGTAGAATGAGTTATAATCCTTTGGGTGTGTACCCAGTAATGGGGTTGTTGGGTCAAATGGTATTTCTGGTTCTAGATCCTTGAGGAATAGCCACGCTGTCTTCCACAATGGTTGAACTAATTTACACTCCCAACAGTGTAAAAGTGTTCCTATTTCTCCACAGCCTTGCCGACATCTGTTGTTTCCTGACTTTGTAATAATCGCCATTCTGACTGGCATGAGATGGTATCCCATTTTGGTTTTGATTTGCATTTCTCTAATGACCAGTGATGTTGAGCTTTTTTTTATATGTTTGTTTACCACATAAATGTCTTCTTTTGAGAAGTGTCTGCTCATATCCTTTGCCCACTTTTTGACAGGGTTGTTTGTTTTTTTCTTGTAAACTTAAGTTTCTGTAAATTCTGGATATTAGACCTTTGTCAGATGTGTAGATTGCAAAAATTTTCTCCCATTCTGTAGGTTGCCTGTTCACTCTGATGATAGTTTCATTTGCTGTGCAGAAGCTCTTTAGTTTAATTAGATCCCATTTGTCAATTTTGGCTTTTGTTGTAATTGTTTTTGGTGTTTTAGTCATGAAGTCTTTGCCCATGCCTATGTCCTGAATGGTATTGCCTAGGTTTTTATCTAGTGTTTTTATGGTTTTCAGTTTTACATTTAAGTCTTTTGTTTTGTTTTTGAGATGAAGTCTCGCTGTGTCACCAGGCTGGAGCGCAGTGGCGTGATCTCAACTCACTGCAACCTCGGCCTCCCGGTTTCAACTGATTCTCTGCCTCAGCCTCCTGAATACCTGGCATTATAGGCATGTGCCACCAGGCCTAGCTAATTTTTGTCATTTTAGTAGAGATGGTTTCATCACATTGGTTATGGTGGTCTTGATCTCTTGACCTCATGATTTGCCTGCCTCAGCTTCCCAAAGTGCTGAAATTACAGGCATGAGCCACCCCTCCTGGCCCACATGTAAGTATTTAATCCATCTTGAGTTAATTTTTATATAAGGTGTGAGGAAGGGTTCCAGTTTCTCTTTTCTGCATATGGCTAGCCAGTTTTCCCAGCTCCATTTATTAAATAAGGAATATTTCCCCATGCTTGTTTTTGTCAGGTTTGTTGAAGATCAGATGGTAGTAGATGTATGGTGTTTTTCTGAGGTCTCTGTTCTGTTTCATTGGTCTGTATATCTGTTTGGTACCAGTACCATGCTGTTTTGGTTACTGTAGCCTTGAGTTCTCATACTTATTGCATTATTTATCTTCTAAAAAACACTCTTGGTGATGCTTGCCTTTTTATCTATAGAGCTTGCCATTTAAATTTTTTAGCACAGTCCTTATAATGACTTTTTTCCTCATATCTCTTAAACATCTCCTTCAACCTCTATCTCATCCCAACTCACCATAAGTTAAAATCTTAACAATTGTAATCCATGCCACAAGTCATCAATCTTTACTTACCAACAAAATGGGGCATCTGACTGGAGAGTGATCTAACTCAGAATCCCATTTTGGGGGTCTGCTTCCTAGGACTACTTCCTAGGAAGTTGTATTACATTCGGTTTCTCAGACATAGACCCCAAGACAAACTATTTTTGTAAAAATAAATATTTAGGAAGTAAAGTCAAGTCAATAGGGGAGTGAGACAGACTGGGAAGGGCTGGAGAACAAGCAGGGGTGCAGTATTCAGGTAATTTTTATAGACAGTGGATTCAGTGTTGACCTGTAATGGAGCTCTGGAAAAAGGGTAGGTCACTCCTTCTCACACTTGTCAGTCATGGGTTAAGAACTGCATTGGAGGAGATACTCCTGACTTCCATTCACACAGCTAAAGTAGGATCCAACAGCCTGAGTGTGGTCCTCGGACAAAGAGACACTGGTGTTAGCTTCTTTTATTTTGATTTCTCTCAGGCTTCCCGCTTTTAATTAGCATTCTACTGTTAACCTCATTCAGTAAGGATCTGTTGCATGTCTGCTATGTGTCTAACACTAATTAAAAATGCTTATCAGGTTAGCATTCTAAATCCAGCCGTTTACTATGAACATCAAATTTTCCAAATCAAAGTCAGGAGTATCTCCTCCAGTACAGCCCTCTCAAAATAAAAGCAAGGATAATTGTTTAGGAAGAGTACTAAATATATTCAGTTTTGGACTGCATTGAGAGGGAAAGGGAGAAAATATTTGAGCACTTATGAAGTTCTTACATACACTATTATTGAATCCTAAGAATAATCTCATAAGGTAAACAATGTTACTTGCATTCTATATCAGATAACTGATCTGTGGCTTAGACAGGCTAGGCAGTTTTTACAGGGCTAAGATGTTTGGTGACAAAGACTCTCTCCTTGACCAAACTTTAGTAAGGCTACTTTCAGTTTCTCCACTAGGCTTCAACCTTGGCCCCTGTCCTTTTTGGGCCTGCATAGTCACCTTGCTTCAAGAATCCTGGTAAGTCTGTTATGGAAGGATTCCTCACTTTTGATATCTTATCACACTTGATATCCAATTGAATTCCTTATCCCCCACCCTCTGTATCTGATCACCCTGACCTGCAGTTAGCAAGAATCCTGAAGTCAGATTAGCCAGAATTCCCCTACGCTTGATGTCTCCTTCTGATAATTTTCTATCAACTGAAACCCCATTCTGTTTACTGACTATAAACCCCAGCTGTCTTTGCTGTATTTGGAGTTGAGCCCAATTTCTCTCCCCAGTTGCAGTAGTTTCAACACCTATTGCAATAGTCCTGAATAAAGTCTCCCTTACAAAAGTCAGAATAAGTTGTTTTTTTTTTAATAGTTGCTGTCATCAGTATGAGCACTAAAATTTTCCACTGTGATAGCAGTCTCAGGAGAGATGAAAAGAAGCCTGAATAAAAGTCGATCATGTGCACATATATCTTCAGTGTTTACAAGTTTATGCAAAAGTAAGGTCCGGGGAACTCTTAAAATAGAAGACTTCAGCCCTTCCAATATCCCTTATCCTTCAGACTTTTGTGTCAAAAATATTGTTAAGTTACAGCTTGTGTAACTTCCTGGACCTCTGTGTCCATCTTGCCTCCATTTGTCCATCTCCTCCTGCCTGTGAGCACCGGTAGTTCTTCCGCCCATCACCTCCTTTCCTTTTGAGAACATTAACCTCTCTTAAGCCACCACCATGACCAGTATTCTGTCCTCAGAATGGGGTGACTCTAGCTTTTATCTCCCTTCCAGGTAGCCTCTATTCCTACAAGACAGTTCGAGGTAAGGTTGTAATCTTTGATGAGACTTTAATGAAAATTCAAAATAACACAAAGGTATAAAAAACATAAGGAATAATGAACACCTGCCATTAGCACCTCTTTAAGTCTCAAATTGCATGATGTTACTCTGGCACCTATAATATGCTTTCTTTCCTCATCATAGGGCTTTTCCCCGCAAATGCCAATTTGTCTCCATGTCATCCAGGATAGTTTAACTCTATCAGAGACTGAGGATTTCAGCATGTTTTGTTATTCTGAATCCAGGCCCAACAAGACAGAGATATCAGAACCAAGAAGTCCAGCCTCAACACATTTCTCGAAGTCTGCAGTAGTTAGCCTTTGTGACATGCATGGAATGTTCCTGGTTTAATTTTACTTTGTCAGTTCTAGTCCTTTTGTTTTAACCTCTCCAGGAAAGTGTAGACAAGCTTGTATGTCTTTCCTTTAGTCTTCTCAGTCCCCCTTTTATTTTTCTGCAATGAGCTAGTTAAACTAGGTCACATAAACATATACGTGCATGCATATGGGCATATTTACACACACACACAGACCTATAGCTAAAGAAATATCAGTCTCCCAGCACAGTGCAGCCTCAACTAGTGGTTTAAAAAGAAACTCTTCTCTAAAGGAAAAATAGTCTGCAGAGTTGCAACTCTGGGTAAAACATCTACAACCACTTAGATCATTGCTCTGAGCAATTGCACTTCTTCTAGACAGCATTCAAACATCTTTTCTGATGCTAATCTCTGCCTTACATTTGCATAACTGAAAGGCCTATCAGGAATGTGTTTTTCTGAACACTGTTTGCCCTACAGTTGTTTTCAAGTTTTCACTGCTTTAAAAGCTATGAAATGGCTCTAAAACATGTTTTTCCTACTGCTTCTTTTGAGATTTCAAATATATTTTTAAAACTTTTAATTTTAAACTAATTTTAGTACAAAGAGCTTCCTTACATCCCTCACATCACATCCACTAACGTCACCATCTTACATAACCACAGTATAATGATCAGAACCAGAAAATTAACTGTTGCACAATATTGTTAACTAAACTACAGGATTTATCTGAATTTCCACAATTTTACTATTAAAGTTCTTTTTCTGTTTCAGGGTCATCCAATGTCAATTTTCAGTCAGAGTTCATACTCACTAACCACTTAGGTCATCTTTTTTTAACATCTCTAGGAAAACGATGCTCTTTTTAAGCACATACCTGAAATGGAAACCGAGACCTGGGATGACAGTTCTCTTCTGGTTTCCAGATGGAGCAGTAATCCTCAAATTAGTGATAGCACTGCGTGTGGCAAAAGGGAATCTGTCTCCCTGCTGAAACTGGAAGTGAAAGTAGAGAGCATTTCTTAGGTTGAATTCAGTAGACTCTAAGTGTTTTGTTTAATTTAATTTAATTTAATTTAGGAGAGCTAAATAATTAAACATGAGGCCAAAGTACATAAGAAAGTGGCAGTCTTTTATTGCAAATATGCGCACACTCTCGGGTGAGGTTCCCCGGTCCACGAATGCGGGGGTGGAAGAAGTCACACCGGCTCCTGCCAGCAGCGGACTTTTATGCATTGGTACTGGAAGGGGGAGGGCAGTGGGCGGGATAAGGGTGTGATAGGGGCGTCTCCATAGGCGTGGCCGGGTAAGTTTTGATCTCTTTGAATTGACATCACCTGGCGCATGCTTGGTTGATCTGCATCTTCCCGGGCGCGGGAAAGTTGGTGATGAAGGACCCGGAAGCAACACGGGTGGTGCCTTCTTGTTTACCTTCCTCCATCTTGTCCCTTCTCCCTCACCCAAACACTAAGATGAAGATCTGTGAACATTACCCATAGCAATGGTCCCAGGAAATACTCGCAGGGAAGTGGGACCAGGAATGCCCAAAGGTAAGAGGCCAACCAAGGGTGCCATATTGAACAAAATTCCCCCGACTTAATTCCGTGAGGGAGCTCCACAAATAGTGGAGCTTGTACCTCAGAATCTTTTTAATTAGAGGTACAGGAAGCTGGAATGTGTGTACCCTTTGCCTTCATCAGTCATTGATTAATAGCTGCTCCTGGACAGGATCTACATTCTCAAAGTTAGCTCTTGGGACTGTAGGCCAAGTAGTTCTGGCAGCCAGAGCCCACCTGCCTACAAAGAATCACAGGTGCTGGCCCTACACATGGAGCCAGTGTAGAAGAAATGCTCTTGGAACTAGATCCTCATCTCTCACCTATACAAAATCAACTCAAGATCAATCTAAGACTTGAAATCATAAAGATTCTAGAAGAAAAACTCTTCTAGACATTGACTTAGGCAAAGACTTCATGACCAAGATCTAAAAAGCAAATGCAACAAAAACAAAGGTAAATAAATGGGACTTAATTAAACTAAAAAGCTTCTACACAGCAAGAGAAATAATCAGCAGAGTTAACAGACAACCCACAGAGTGGGAGAAAATTTTCACAATCTATACATCCAACAGAGGACTAATATCCAGATTCTACAAAGAGCTTAAAAAAATCATCAAGAAAAAAACAATCAATCCCATCAAAAAGTTAGCTAAGGACATGAATAGATAATTATCAAAAGAAGATATATGAATGGGCAATACGCATATGGAAAAATCCTCAACATCACTAAGTGTCAGGGAAATGCAAATCAAAACCATAATATGATACCACCTCACTCCTGAAAGAATGGCCATAATAAAAAATTTAAAAAAAAAACTAAAAATAATAGATGTTGTCATGGATGTGGTGAAAAGGGAACACTTTTACACTATTAGTGAGAATGTAAACTAGTACAATCACTATGGAAAACTGTTGAAATTCCTTAAAGACTAAAAGTAGATCTACCATTTGATCCAGCAATCCCACTACCAGGTATCTACTCAGAGGAAAAGAAGTCATTATACGAAAAAGATACTTGCACATGCATGTTTACAGCAGCACAATTTGCAATGGCGAAAATATAGGACCAGCCCAAATGCCCATCAATCAATGAGTGGATATAGAAAGTGTGTGTGTGTGTGTGTGTGTATGTATGTGTGTGTGTGTGTGTGTATGTATGTATGTGTGTGTGGTGGGGGGGTTGCATGGATATATACTCAGCCATGAAAAGGAATGAAATGATGGCATTCACAGCAACCTGGATGGAATTAGAGGCTATTATTCTAAGTGAAGTAACTCAAGAATGGAAAGCCAAACATTGTATTTTCTTACTCATATATTAGAGCTAAGCTATGAGGACACAAAGGCACAAGATTAGACTTTGGGGATTTGAGGGAAAGGGTGGGGGGTAGTGAGGGATAAAAGACTACATATTGTGTGCAGTGTACACTGCTTGGGTGATAGGTGCACCAAAATCTCAGAAATCACCACTAAAGAACTTATTCGTGTAACCAAACGCCACCTGTTCCCATAAAACCTATTGAAATAAAAAAATTAAAAATTAAAATATAAAATAAAATTAATATAGCTACCAAAACAAGATAAACAATAACTAGCCATCAAGTAATAGTACTTGATATCACCATTGTATACACATAGTCCATTCTCACTTTACCTGGTAATTGGAGTGACCATCTATATTAGTTAATTAACCCTATCAAGCGGAAAATACAAAAAGCAAACTTCTATATTTATGACATGAGGTAATTTTGCAACTTGGAACAAGGAACTTACTGAAGTTAGGCTCCTACTTTCCCAGAGAAACGGGAAAAGTGGTAGTATCTCTTTGGGTATTTACATTTCAGTAAGATGGCTTCCATGTTCTTCAGAAAGATTTTCTTGGATATAAAGGTGACAATAAAACCTATCTAGTTTTCAAGAAGATTAACTGGAGACAGTACTAACAACATTTTCTTAAGTAAATACTCTAAAAAGAAAAGCTGGGGAAGGGGGTTTGGGGGTGTTTTCCTCCCTTATTTTTAACAAGAAGCATTAAGTCTCTCTATGTTTTGTGTTAATTTTTATTTTTTCTTGGAAAAGTCATAAGACTTATTGACTCCAGAATCCCAGTTTATATATTCTTTCAGTCTATAACACACACACACACACACACACACACACACACACACGCTTAGTCTTCCAGACATCATTATAAGCCATCAAAACTTAAAGTGGATTAGTAAATGTACCTTTTAAAAATCAGTAATTAATTTGTGATATCATTAGTGAAGATACTATGACAACTATATTTTTAAATATGCATTTTCAGCATATAACTCATAAAGGAAATTGTGTAATTTATGTCTGATAGACCCAGTGACATGAAAATTGTTAACAACAACAACAAAAAGAATCTGAAAGTATGAGTCCAGAGTTAAGGGTGTACATTGAACTCTTGTGGGACAGGAAAAATCATAGGCTCTATACCTTTTCAAGGCACTGTCAATTTTGTAAGGAAAATATATTCACTGGACATAAAGAATGTTTGCTAGAGTGGTGGAAAAGTTCATTTTCCCTGACATACTGAAAACCAGATATATTATAGAGATAAAAATGGAATTTAGCAAGCAATAAGGTATGGGCATTTGTGACTGGAGTCAAAATTCCACCGGCTTTAACTATTTAAGATTTATCCCACCTATTTCATTGAGATTAAGTTTTTAATGAATACTTGGAAAGGGAAAAAAGGCTATAGCATAGCATGAGATCAACTATGTCAACAACATTCTCGGTTACCTGGAACGATTGTGAAAGGGGTTGTCTGATATTCTTTCCACTTGCCCTTCCTAGCAGTTGCTCTAATTTACTGTGTTTATAGATACCCAAAGCAGCCACATTAGGCATTTGTTCTTGGCAAGGGAAAAAACTTTAAATGCATTCAGACTGCAGAAAAATTTGGTTGAGCATCCATCTCCTTTTGATTCTGAAGACCACAGAGTTATGGAATGAAAGACTAGACAATAACTTGGAGATCAGAGTGCCCTCTCCTCACTGAACAAATGAGGAACTTTAGAGAGAAGGCAAAGTGACTTGCACAAGCTCATGTGGACACTTTAATTTGAATTAAGGCTAACGAATCTCAGTATATGGGCTTTAATAACTTTAAGCAACTTAATAACATATGTTGCTTAACAATTTTGCCTAGGTTAACTTCCCTAAGTCTTAAACTATAATTCTATAATGCAAGTTTGCTATTTTTATTGCCCTTCCATATCAGCAGATAACAAGTTAAAAATCTGTGTTTTTAAATTTTCCACACTCTTTCGTACACTGACCCATTGGGTCCAGCCTTCATACTGGCGGAAGGTGCTCCTCCTATGCTATCCACTACCCGCCAGGGTTTGTTCGGACTACATCCAGTCCCATAACCTCCAGGACAGCATTTACTCTGCATTTATAGCTTGCTTTTATCCACTTTCTGAAACGAAAATTGATATGGGATCATTGATTTTGGAGCATTGCACATTATATATTCTTACTCATCCATTTCTACTAAAATGTTTTCTAAATGAATTCCTTATTTTCTTACCTTAATAAGTCACCTTTACACAATAGTATACTTTTTCATGACTAGTAACATAGCACATAAATGCGCTTGTATTATTTACTTAAGACTATTATTCAAAATACCTCTCTGTTATTAACCTATAAGTTGCCAGATAAAAGATGTACAGCATATCCAGGACTTGGAAATTTTGAATAAAACTGCCATTATTTATCTTCATTTTCTGTCTTCACTTTATGTGATAAATTATAAGAAACTTCATAATCCCGAAACATTCTGTCTGATAATAGCAGTAAATTTTTGAAGCAGAAGATGAACCATCCTATGTTTGTTTTTGTACCTTTATGAAATATTCTTCCCTTTAATCTCTATCCTTGTTGACATTTCAGCATGCCTAATTTAAAAAAAAATATTGTTCAATAAAAATATACACCATATCAACTTACTGGTGGCTTTGGCCCACTTCTTCTATTTTCCTTTCATTACAGATTTTTATTAGCTGTGAAAGAACAGACTTCCCAATTTCAAGAAAAGTTTGGTAATATAGTTTGTAAGGCCATATAAATATATATGCCTCAGGTGTACTAGGCTAGAGGTTTTGCGCCCTCAGAATTCCAGGTGTGCATCATATAACTTTTAAATTACAAACTTATAATAAGATGGAAATTTCTTATAGAAAATGTGTGCAAATTTTTTTTTTAAGAGAGATTACACTTCTCAGTATCTAACCTATAGAAATTCATGTGCAAGAACATGTAAACTGCCAATAACTAGTTTATTGCACAAGACCATATGTACAAGGATGGCCACTGCAGAATTGATTGTAATGGCAAAAAACAAAACAAAACAAAACAAAAAAAACCTACCAAATGTCTAGCAATAGGAAGTATTATAAAATGCAATACTATGCATAGGTAAGAATAACAAAATAAGATCATTATATACTAACACAGAATAACTTAAAATTTATTGTTAAATGGAAAATAAAATGAAAAATCCATATAGAATGCTAATATTTGTATAAATACACTTCAGAGAACAAAACTATTATACAGGGGTGTTTGTGTGTGTATGTGTATGTGTGTGTGTGTATGTATGTGTGTATATATATATATACTTCGCATATTATACTGTGTGTATAGCCCATTCAATAAATATTTATTGAGTGTCCATCTTGTACAAAACACTTTTCTAGAACATTATTTTCATGCACAATTAAAGGATTTAGAAGTCAGAACTGAGGATAAAATTTGGACATCAATGGCCTATAAATGGAATGTAAACCTGTTTAGATGAAATTACTTGGGAAAAGAATAGAGAAAATAGGAACAAGTCTAGAATCATCTAGAATAAAGGGATGGCAGTAGCCTCTCTAAAGAAGGAATGGGTAGGAAGTGTATATGGAGATGTTTAGCTTTCTATGTATGTTTGAATCCCCCTTTTATCCCTTTGGGACTCTAGTCATTGATCATTTGTGTAAATAAAGCTAGATGTTCATATTTTGCATTTATAGGAGGGAATGTAGTATAGCAAGATTAAAATTAGATTTTAAAATGCTTTTGGTGTGTAGCAAGAGTGGAATGTGGGGATGTTGGTAGGAAACAAATATTGATGTTACCTATTCTCCTGGAAAGCGCATTTCAGAGATCACCCAAACATAATATGGGTTCCTCTCAGCCTCCATGAGGAATACTAAGCAGGGCAAAAGTAGGGCTGTGTTCCTCTTCTCTTTTCATCTGAACTTGAATACTTTAAATAGGGGCACATAAAGACTTTGAAGAAAACACAATTTAACTCCACATTTTGTTAAAAAAAAAAAAGACATGATATTATTTAAGGATGAAAAAATAGAAGAAAGTCACTACATTCTGAGAATAAACATTAAAAAGAGAATTAATATAAGACATAAAAACAAATCCTCCTGCAAATAACTAGGGATGTTTTTGAAAATCTATATTAAGTACTATATTGAGTTAAATATGTGAGGCACACACGCCAATGGACAAAAATGAAAACTGAAAATACAATCCTGAGATTTAGAAAGATTTTCCTCAGATAAAAACCATGATCATAAAACTTAAAAGTAGGTTAATAGGAAGAAGACTGGATAAAGAACAAAATGTTGAATTAGAAAAATAAATGTTTAAAAAACTCTCTCAAACTCAGAATTACAAGATGAGGAAAACAATTCAAGCAGCAGAATTTGTAATAATACAAAACAAAAACAATTACAAGATCTAAGATCACAAAATAGAAATACTTGAAGCAAGGACATCACATAAATAAAAAAAAGAAATACATTAGAACTGAAACTTTTAGAGCTGAATAAAATAATTTGTGTGATCAGATTGAAAATATTAGCTGAGTAGCAAAAAAATGAGGCATGCAGTAAGACCTATCATATTCATATCAAAACTCTAAGCATGAAGAACCTATCAAATTCTAAGTATAAAGAACAATTTTAAAAATTATCCAAGCAGAAAAATAAATAGAATTATCAATATATATATAGATGTTGCTTTTAAAAAATAACTTCATTATACTTTATTATTTGAATTTACCATAATTTTTGACAATTTTTCTCTTAAGAATTTTCAAGATAATTGTGATACAAGGTCAATGGAGTAAGAAAGTCTAGGGTAGTGTTAAGAGAATGGCTGAAATAGCTCAATACACAAAACTTTGTAGGAGATGATAATAAGATAGGCAAAGGCTGACAGATACAAAGAAATTTGACAAGTCAAGAAAATGGAGGTGCTGAAAAAGTCAAATAAAAATTATAATTTAACACTATTCAGCAAAATACTTCCTAAAATTTGTGTTAATCTATTTGTATAAATAAACTATTAAAAACTAAAGGCCTAATGACGCTTATTTTTAACAAAATAAAAACAAGAAATAAAAAGAAAACTCTTTAGTAATATATCAAGAGACGTTCCATAAATACATTCAGAAAAAACACCCACCGAGAAACTAATTTCAAACAACAAAATTTAACTCTCTTTTACAGCCCCCACCCAACATTTCTAGAGAAAATTCTTCGCATATAATCAACATGTGTGAATTTAAATTACATCATTAATTTGAATTAAAATTGCATATTTACTATTTTTTTGGTCTTTTGATATATTTAACACTATCATTGCAAATATTGTTTAATAGGAAATAAATCAGGGCTCCAATTGTCACTTATGCACATATTCTTTCTGATGTGAAGCAAATTAAATTTAAGCTTGGTATTTTAAAAAATATTATGTTTTTGGTAGTTGTAATTCTGTAATAAGAGAATAATTCAGCTCATTACCAGTGTATAGGTTCACAAATGTTGCTATCTATAAGAATAGTACTTTATTTTAATAAAATGTGATCAATTATTTTAAGGTTCACATTCTGAACAGTATAATAATATAAGGCAAAGCAGTTTTTGCTGCTTAAAATTTTGGAAGTTGCATCTTCACGTACAAAATTCTCTAAATATAATATTCGTATTTAGAAAATTCTGATGCTTTTTTATTTTTTGCAATAGAGGTTAATACAAGTATTTATACTTCTAATAAACTGAAGAGGTTTAGAATTAGTATTTTCATGCTCACTGTGGCAGTTGGGTATAAAATACAAAAGCTTGTAAATGTGACATTAAAATAACTCTGGAACTAAATTGATTAAGATACCATTTTAAAATTCAGTGCTCGAGAGGAAACAACCCACATGTCTCTAAATAGATGAATAAACACTGTATACATACGATAGAATAATATTAGCCTTAAATAGAAATGCAATCCTGATAAATGATACAACATGGATGAAAGTTAAAGACGTTAATACTAAGTGAAATAAACCAAACACAAATAGACAAATATTGTATGATTCCACTTATACAAAAATGCCTAGAATTTGAAAATTCATAAAGACAGAAAGTAGTTTAGAGGCTATCAGGGGTTTGTTTAATGATTATGATTCTTTAATGATTATAAGATTTCTATATGGGGCAGTGAAAGGGTTGTGGGAGTGGATAGCTATAATGGTTGTACAATTGTGGATATAATTATTGCCACTGAATCGTACACTTAAAATTGATTGAGATGATTAATTTTGTGTTACATATACATTATGCTACATACAAAAAAGTAAAAGGAGATTTTAGATAGTTACATACAAACTATGCTTTCATATTTGGAGTAAAAATGACGGGTAAGGCCAGACATGGTGGCTCACGCCTGTAATCCCAGCACTTTGGGAGGCTGAGGCAGGTGGATCACCTGAGGTCAGGAGTTCAAGACCAGCCTGGCCAACATGGGGAAACCCTGTCTCTACTAAAAATAAAAAACATTAGCTGGGTATGGCGGTACGTGCCTGTAATCCTAGCTACTTGGGAGGCTGAGGCAGGAGAATCACTTGAACCCAGGAGGCACAGGTTGCAGTGAGCCAAGACTGTGCTTCTGCACTCCAGTCTGGGCTCCAGAGCAAGATTCTGTCTCAAAAAAAAAAAAAAAAAATACTGAGCGGTAAGAAAGATAATATATTTATTAATGCAAAATTAGTTACTGTTTATACCTATTAGACAGAGTCATTCTGAACTGATCTAAGACAAAGTTATAACAGCTCTGAATGAAATTCAGAATGAAATATTTTAAATCTTTAGGAGGTTACCTTAGAATTAAAATAAATAGATATTGGGGATATTATTACAATCTAAGTATAGTCACTTTTATACTACATAATTTTTCAATAAACTACATACTAATGCTTTCTTAATATTGAAAAATTTCAATTTTGTAGAGGTAAATTTATTGTATTCATGGTATTTTTAGATCTACAATAACCTCTTAGTGTTTATTTAATCAAAACTATTAGTTTTTCCTCGTTTTTTTCTTTATGTTTTGCTTAGAAATACCTTTGCCACCTGAAGAAAAAAAAATATTAAAGTATGCTTTATTTAAAATATTTTATATTTTTGATTTTTGATTACTCATAAAAGCATATATGTATACATAATATATTGCACCTACTTTTTTTTTTTTTTTTGAGATGGGGTCTCACTGTGTTGCCCAGACTGGAGTGCAGTGGTGCAATCTCGGCTCACTGCAAATTCCGCCTACAGGGTTCACGCCATTCTCTGCCTCAGCCTTCCAAATAGCTGGGACTACAGGTGCCCGCCACCACGCCTGGCTAATTTTTTGTATTTTTAGTACAGACGGGTTTTCACCATATTAGCCAGGATGGTCTCAATTTCCTGACCTTGTGATCCACCCACTTTGGCCTCCCAAAGTGCTGGGATTACAGGTGACAGCCACCGTGCCTGGTCTGTACTTACTTTTTACTCCTCAAGTAACTATCCCAGAACTATTTATCAGGTGATTTTATGTTTTACCACTAATAAATTATCCTGGCCGGGTACAGTGGCTCATGACTGTAATCCCAGCACATTGGGAGGCCTTAGGAGGGCAGATCATGAGGTCAGGAGTTCAAGACCAGCCAGGCCAACATAGTGAAACCCCGTCTCTACTAAAAATACAAAAATTAGCTTGGCATGGTAGTTCACGTCTGTCATCCCAGCTACTTGGGAGGCTGAGGAAGAAGAATCACTTGAACCTGCGAGGTGGAGGCTGCAGTGAGCCTAGATTGTGCCACTGCACTCCATCTTGGGTGACAGAGCATGACTCTGTCCCGGAAAAAAAAAAAAAATTATCCTGTTACATATTGTTAAGGTCTTATGTCTACATCTGATCATTTTATTCAGCGTCACTGTTCTGAAAAATTTTGAGACAGTACCATAATATCTAAATTACAGAAAATAGAGCATATGTTGTACTATCTGGCATGCAAGTACATATAATTACCCTCATTTGCAAGTAATTGTATGATTACAAGTAGTTTTACAACTTTAAAGCATTTTTTTAAGCTTCTATTCCCACCATCTTGTGAAAAAAATTGTTGAGATTTTAATTACAATTGCATTAACATATGTATTAACTTGGGAAAATCTACTTTCATTTTTTCAGCTCGTTGTTTTTGTTATTTACCTCCATAGCTTTAAATAACATACTAAATAATATTGTTGTTTCTTTATTACTTAGTTTTAAATATAATCCTTTCACTTCCTATTAAAAAGGAAGACTCTTTTTTTTTTTTAATTATACTTTAAGTTCTAGGGTACATGTGCACAACGTGCACGTTTGTTAAATATGTATACATGTGCTATGTTGGTGTGCTGCACCCATCAACTCGTCAGTTACATCAGGTATAACTCCTATTGCCATCCCTCCCCTTCCCCCATCCCCAGTATAGGCCCCAGTGTGTGATGTTCCCCTTCCCATGTCCAAGTGATCTCTGTTAAATTCCCACCTATGAGTGAGAACATGCGGTGTTTGGTTTTCTGTTCTTGTGATAGTTTGCTGAGAATGATGGTTTCCAGCTGCATCCATGTCCCTACAAAGGACACAAACTCATCCTTTTTTATGGCTGCATAGTATTCCATGGTGTATATGTGCCACATTTTCTTAATCCAGTCTGTCACTGATGGACATTTGGGTTGATTCCAAGTCTTTGCTATTGTGAATAGTGACACAATAAACATACGTGTGCATGTGTCTTTATAGCAGCATGATTTATAATCCTTTGAGTATATACCCAGTAATGGGATGGCTGGGTCATATGGTATTTCTAGTTCTGGATCCTTGAGGAATCGCCATACTGTTTTCCACAATGGTTGAACTAGTTTACAATCCCACCAACAGTGTAAAAGTGTTCCTATTTCTCCACATCCTCTCCAGCACCTGTTGTTTCCTGACTTTTTAATGATTGCCATTCTAACTGGTTTGAGATGGTATCTCATTGTGGTTTTCATTTGCATTTCTCTGATGGTCACTGATGATGAGCATTTTTTCATATGCCTGTTGACTGTATGCATGTCTTCTTTTGAGAAATGTCTGTTCAGATCCTTTGCCCACTTTTTGATGGAGTTGTTTTTTTCTTGTAAATTTGTTTGAGTTCTTTGTAGGTTCTGGATATTAGCCCTTTGTCAGATGAGTAAATTGCAAAAATTTTCTCCCATTCTGTAGGTTGCCTGTTCACTCTGATGGTAGTTTCTTTTGCTGTGCAGAAGCTCTTTAGTTTAATTAGATCCCTTTTGTCACTTTTGGTTTTTGTTGCCGTTGCTCTTGGTGTTTTAGACATGAAGTCCTTGCCCATGCCTATGTCCTGAATGGTATTACCTAGGTTTTCTTCTAGGGTTTTTATGGTATTAGGTCTAACATTTAAGTCTCTTATCCATCTTGAATTAATTTTCATATAAGGAGTAAGGAAAGGATCCAGTTTCAGCTTTCTACTTATGGCTAGCCAATTTTCCCAGCACCATTTATTAAATAGGGAATCCTTTCCCCATTTCTTGTTTATCTCAGGTTCGTCAAAGATCAGATGGCTGTAGACATGTGGTATTATTTCTGAGGACTCTGTTCTGTTCCATTGGTCTATATCTCTGTTTTGGTACCAGTACCATGCTGTTTTGGTTACTGTAGCCTTGTAGTATAGTTTGAAGTCAGGTAGCGTGATGCATCCAGCTTTGTTCTTTTGACTTAGGATTGTCTTGGCAATGCGGGCTCTTTTTTGGTTCCATATGAACTTTAAAGCAGTTTTTTCCAATTCTGTGAAGAAACTTATTGGTAGCTTGATGGGAATGGCATTGAATCTATAAATTACCTTGGGCTGTATGGCCATTTTCACGATATTGATTCTTCCTATCCATGAGCATGGTATGTTCTTCCATTTGTTTGTGTCCTCTTTTATTTCACTGAGCAGTGGTTTGTAGTTCTCCTTGAAGAGGTCCTTTACATCCCTTGTAAATTGGATTCCTAGGTATTTTATTCTCTTTGAAGCTATTGTGAATGGGAGTTCTTTCATGATTTGGCTCTCTGTTTGTCTGTTACTGGTGTATAAGATTGCTTGTGATTTTTGCACATTGATTTTATATCTTGAGACTTTGCTGAAGCTGCTTATCACCTTAAGGAGATTTTGGGCTGAGATGATGGGGTTTTCTAAATATACAATCATGTCATCTCCAAACAGGGACAATTTGACTTCTTCTTTTCCTAACTGAATACCCTTTATTTCTTTCTCCTGCCTGATTTCCCTAGCCAGAACTTCCAACATTATGTTGAATAGGAGTGGTGAGAGAGGACATCCCTGTCTTGTGCCAGTTTTCAAAGGGAATGCTTCCAGTTTTTGCCCATTCAGCATGATATTGGCTGTGGGTTTGTCATAAATAGTTCTTATTATTTTGAGATATGTTCCATCAATACCGAATTTATTGAGCGTTTTTAGCATGAAGGGCTGTTGTATTTTGTCAAAGGCCTTTTCTGCATCTATTGAGATAATCGTGTGGTTTTTGTCTTTGGTTCTGTTTATATGCTGGATTACATTGATTGATTTGCGAATGTTGAACCAGCCTTGCATCCTGGGGATAAAGCCCACTTGATCATGGTGGATAAGCTTTTTGATGTGCTGCTGGATTTAGTTTGCCAGTATTTTCTTGAGGATTTTTGCATCAATGTTCATCAGGGATATTGGTCTAAAATTCTCTTTTTTGTGGTATCTCTGTGAGGCTTTGGTATCAGGATGATGTTGGCCTCATAAAATGAGTTAGGGAGGATTCCCTCTTTTTCTGTTGATTGGAATAGTTTCAGAAGGAATGGTACCAGCTCCTCCTTGTACCTGTGGTAGAATTCGGCTGTGAATCCATCTGGTCCTGGACTTTTTTTGGTTGGTAGGCTATAAATTATTGCCTCAATTTCAGAGCCTACTTTTGGTCTATTCAGGGATTCAGCTTCTTCCTGGTTTAGTCTTGGGAGAGTGTAAGTGTCCAGGAAATTATCCATTTCTTCTAGGTTATCTTGTTTATTTGCATAGAGGTGTTGATAGTATTCTCCGATGGTAGTTTGTATTTCTATGGGATCAGTGGTGATATCCCCTTTATCATTTTTTATTGCATCTATTTGATTCTTCTCTCTTTTCTTCTTTATTAGTCTTGCTAGCGGTCTATCAATTTTGTTGATCTTTTCAAAAAGCCAACTCCTGGATTCATTGATTTTTTTGGAGGGTTTTTTGTGTCTCTATCTCCTTCAGTTCTGCTCTGATCTTAGTTATTTCTTGCCTTCTGCTAGCTTTTGAATGTGTTTGCTCTTGCTTCTGTAGTTCTTTTAATTGTGATGTTAGGGTGTCAATTTTAGATCTTTTCTGCTTTCTCTTGTGGGCATTTAGTACTATAAATTTCCCTCTACACACTGCTTTAAATGTGTCCCAGAGATTCTGGTATGTTGTATCTTTGTTCTCATTGGTTTCAAAGAACATCTTTATTTCTGCCTTCATTTCGTTATGTACCCAGTAGTCATTCAGGAGCAGGTTGTTCAGTTTCCATGTAGTTGAGCGGTTTTGATTGAGTTTCTTAGTCCTCAGTTCTAGTTTGCACTGTGGTCTGAGAGACAGTTTGTTATAATTTCTGTTCTTGTACATTTGCTGAGGAGTGCTTTACTTCCAATTACGTGGTCAATTTTGGAGTAAGTACGATGCGGTGCTGAGAAGAATGTATATTCTGTTGATTTGGGGTGGAGAGTTCTATAGATGTCTATTAGGTCTGCTTGCTGCAGAGATGAGTTCAATTCCTAGATATCCTTGTTAACTTTCTGTCTTGTTGATCTGTCTAATGTTGACAGTGGGGTGTTGAAGTCTCCCATTATTATTGTATGGGAGTCTAAGTCTCTTTGTAAGTCTCTAAGGACTTCCTTTATGAATCTGGGTGCTCCTGTGTTAGGTGTATGTATGTTTAGGATAGTTAGCTCTTCCTGTTGAATTAATCCCTTTACCATTATGTAATGGCCTTCTTTGTCTCTTTTGATCTTTGATGGTTTAAAGTCTGTTTTATCAGAGACTAGGAGTGCATCCCCTGCTTTTTTTTGTTCTCCATTTGCTTGGTAAATCTTCCTCTACCCCTTTATTTTGAGCCTATGTGTGTCTCTGCATGTGAGATTTATCTCCTGAATGCAACAAACTGATGGGTCTTGACTCTTTATCCAGTTTGCCAGTCTGTGTCTTTTAATTGGACCATTTAGTCCATTTACATTTAAGGTTAATATTGTTCCGTGTGAACTTGATCCTGTCATTGTGATATTAGCTGGTTATTTTGCTTGTTAGTTGATGCCGTTTCTTCCTAGCATCAATTGTCTTTACATTTTGACATGTTTTTGCACTGGCTGGTACCTGTTGTTCCTTTCCATGTTTAGTGCTTCCTTCAGGGTCTCTTGTAGGGCAGGCCTGGTGGTGATAAAATCTCTAAGCATTTGCTTGTCTGTAAAGGATTTTATTTCTCCTTCACTTATGAAACTTAGTTTGGCTGGATATGAAATTCTGGGTTGAAAATTCTTTTCTTTAAGAATGTTGAATATTGGCCCCCACCCTCTTCTGACTTGGAGAGTTTCTGCCGAGAGATCTGCTGTTAGTCTGATGGGCTTCCCTTTGTGGGCAACCTGACCTTTCTCTCTGGCTGCCCTTAACATTTTTTCCTTTATTTCAACTTTGGTGAATCTGACAATTATGTGTCTTTGAGTTGCTCTTCTCGAGGAGTATCTTTGTGGGATTCTCTATATTTCCTGAATTTGAATGTTGGCCTGCCTTACTAGGTTGGGGAATTTCTCCTGAATGATATCCCGAAGAATATTTTCCACCTTGGTTCCATTTTCCCCCTCACTTTCAGGCACCCCAGTCAGACGTAGATTTGGTCTTTTCACATAATCTCATATTTCTTGGAGGCTTTGTTCATTTCTTTTTCCTCTTTTTTCTCTAGACTTCTCTTCTCGCTTCATTCCATTCATTTGATCTTCAATCACTGATACTCTTTCTTCCAGTTGATCGAGTGTGTTAGTGAAGCTTGTGCATTTGTCACATATTTCTCATGTCATGGTTTTTATCTCTGTTAGTTCGTTTATGGCCTTCTCTGCATTGATTATTCTAGTTATCCATTCTTCCATTCTTTTTTCAAGATTTTTAGTTTCTTTGTGCTGGGCACATAATTCCTCCTTTAGCTCTGAGAAGTTTGATCGACCGAAGCCTTCTTCTCTCAACTCATCAAAGTCATTCTCCATCCAGCTTTGAGCCGTTGCTGGCGATGAGCTGCATTCCTTTGGAGGGGGAGATGCACTCTGATTGTTTGAATTTCCAGCTTTTCTGCTCTGCTTTTTCCCCATCTTTGTGGTTTTATCTGCCTTTGGTCTTTGATGATGGTGACGTACTGATGGGGTTTTGGTGTGGGTGTCCTTTTTGTTTGTTAGTTTTCCTTCTAACAGTCAGGACCCTCAGCTGCAGGTCTGTTGGAGATTGCTTGAGGTCCACTCCAGACGCTGTTTGCCTGACTATCAGCAGCAGAGGCTGCAGAAGATAGAATATTGCTGAACAGCAAGTGTTGCTGTCTGATTCTTGCTCTGGAAGCTTCGTCTCAGGGGTGTACCCCACCGTGTGTGGTGTCAGGTGTTGGTCTGCACCTAGTGGGGGATGTCTCCCAGTTAGGCTACTCAGGGGTCAGGGACCCACTTGAGCAGGCAGTCTCTCCATTCTCAGATCTCAACTTCCATGCTAGGAGATCCACTGCTCTCTTCAAAGCTGTCAGACAGGGGCATTTACATTTCCAGAGTTTTCTGCTGCTTTTTGTTTAGCTATGCCCTGTCCCCAGAGGTGGAGTCTACAGAGACAGGCAGGCCTCTTTGAGCTGCAGTGGGCTCCACCCTGTTTGAGCTTCCTGGCGGCTTTGTTTACCTACTTAAGCCTCAGCAATGGCAGGTGCCCCTCCACCAGCCTCGCTGCTGCCTTGCAGTTAGATCTCAGACTGCTGTGCTAGCAATGAGGGAGGCTCCGTGGGTGTGGGACCCTCCCAGCCAGGTGTGGGATATAATCTCCTAGTGTGCCGTTTGCTAAGACCCTTGGTAAAGCACAGTATTAGGGTGGGAGTTACCCAATTTTCCAGGTGTTGTGTGTCTCAGTTTCCCTTGGCTAGGAAAAGGGATTCCCTTCCCCCTTGCGCTTCCCAGGTGAGGCGATGCCTCGCCCTATTTCAGCTCTCACTGGTTGGGCTCCACCAGCTGACCAGCACTGATTGTCTGGCACTCCCCAGTGAGATGAACCCATTTCCTCAGTTGAAAATTCAGAAATCACCCGTCTTCTCTGTCACTTGCACTGGAAGCTGGAGTCTGGAGCTGTTCCTATTCAGCCATCTTGCTCCGGGGGCAGGAAGACTCTTTCTATGTCTCCACCCACCACATACATCAATGTATATCCTTCCCAATTCTATTATCCTAATATAGTTATATTTTGATAATACTCATAACTGCTATTTACATTCATATGAGTATGTAAATGATACTCATAGTTAAGCCTTGGATGAATTATTTTTTCTGCGGCCTTAAAATTACATATTATTAACTTGCTTGATTTTCTATATACTTATTATTAATTCAAACACAAAAACTTAAACTTAGTTGTCTAAGTCTCCCTTTAGATGGTCAGATAAATCAGGTATGCTGTGAAGTTTATCTTTCTGAAAGTCTCCCCCAAGCCTTGTGGTCTGCTGATGGTGGCCACTCTGCTGCTGCACATCTGTCACTCTGGGGGCTTTCTTTATTCTGGGGATTCCTATTGCCTTTCCTCTGTACTAGATGCCCTGTTTCCACTATGGAGTCTTTTTGCTTGTTCTTTTAAGTTTATGAAGCAAATCCAACATTAGCTTCCTGAGGGCAGAAAAATACGTGGGAAGGGAAAATTTTAAACTCTCAAATATATGAAATGACATTTGATTGATAGATTGGATGAATGGAATTAATTGGGTAAAGAATTTTGAGTTTAACATATTTTTTCAGATTTTTAAACGTACTTTTATGCTGTCATACAGCTTTAAGTGTTTCTGTTGAGCAGTCTGAAACTAGTGTAGTAAGCAATACTTTTAAATTACATATTTTTTTAAATTTTTCACTCTGAAAGCTGGTAGGTACTTATATTTTCCCTAGAATTATAACATTTTATAAACATGTTCAATGGTATAAGTTAATTTTCATTTATTGTGCTGGGAATACCTGGGCTCTTTATATTTAAAGTACATGGTATTTCATTTCCAGGAAATTTTCCTAGATTAATTCCATTGCCTTTTTATTCTTTAATGACTTTTTTTGGAACTTGTCTTATTTGGATATTGAATTTCTTGGACTCGTCTACTTTTCATACCTTTCTTCACCTTTTATCTTTCTTTGTCATTTTGTTCAATTTTCTCTTCTCTAGTAAATTGTTTAATTTTTGTTCAAATTTTTCCATATGCAGAATTTCCAAGAACTTACATTTTGTTGTCTCAATATTTCTTTCTTACAATATTATAATCTTGCTTCATGGTTATATCATCTTCTATTTCTAAAAATACCAAATATAGTTTTCCGTGTGTCTACACATGGATATTTTCTTAATCCTATAGGGTTGCTTCCTCGCATTTTCTTTCCTTTCCTTATTCGATGTTTCATGTGGGTTGCTCTTCTCAGGTTCTGCTAATTCCTGGTTGTCTGCTTATATTTAAGGGGAAAAAAGGCAAATGGGAAGCATCAGTCTGCAAAAGGCACCTCCACATGGGAGGATCTATCTGGCTGGTTTATTTAGAAGGAGAAATTCTGATTCAGTAAATTTAGGTCTTTCTCATAAGACTGGTCAGATTTGGCAAGAATTCTCTAACCCAGCCTGAAAAGGGAAAAACTGGCACTAGCTCTGTGTGAGCAAACTGGCAAGGCTTTCTACAGAATCTCAGAATCTAGTAGTCATTGTTTATTTAAATTGTATAATTTCACTGTTGTCTTCTTCCTTATGTAAACAAAAATAACCCACATTTTTGTTGGAACTATTCCAATGGCAACCTTAGATTTACTGTAGATAAAAGAGTTTGGCAAAAAATATAAATCAATGAGAATTGTGAGAATTAATTAATTTTATGGAATTTATAGTAGATTATTGCATATTTCATTATAATCTTTAAATTGTGCTACATATCCTTTATATCAGCAAAGTTTATTTTTTTTTCCACAAAGCCTCTTGTGAAACATGTAATGATCACCCCTGACTTAATAAACATTCTCCATTAATTCCCACATATAGTATTCCCATTCCAAATTGTATCTAGCACCCATTTGTCCAAAGAGCATCTGTTTACCATCTACAGTGAATAAATCTTTGGTTCTTTACTGGAGTGTGGGAGTGACAGTCTCCATTGCAACTGAGAGTAGAACATGTTAAATAACAATATGAAATTTAACCACTCCTCTTTATTTTAGCTAATTTCACTTTTCAGATTTTTCTATTGCTATCTTAGAATTTACTTGTCTTGGGTGATCTAGGTTATTGATCACTTTTCACACACTTCCAAACTTCCAAAATTGTGTTACTATTTTTTTTCTCTTGTTCTCATCTCTCCTGAATATGTTTGATTTAAAATAATTTGCTGTATTTATATTTTAGTTAGATTTCAGGAGGTAATGAAATTAGATGTGTTCAATCTAGTGCCTTATGCAGAAGTCCGTAATACATTCTTTATCCACTGACTTGTGTGGTCATCTTTATTACATACTATGCCAATTCATGTGCACAAGTTTCTGATCTCCCCACAACATTATCAGTTTTATTTATTTAGGCTTTGTAATATATCTTATATGATGAAATGAAGATCCTGTATTTTTACAAATTGATTACCTCCTCATGAAATATTCTTGGAAGTAAATTTTAGAAGTCATTTTTCAATTTTCATTTACAATTTTGCTATGACTTTAGGTGGAGTTTATTTATTAACAAGGACAACTAATGAGTTTATACTAAATATTTAGTGGTCCCCCATTAACTTAGTGTGTGTATATATATCCAAATATATATATATCCATTGTATGTATATATATCCATATATATATCCAAATATATATATGTATATCCATTTTTGTCAGGTCTTTTAAAGTTTTCTCTATTAGAATTTTGCAGAATTTTGTAGTTTTTACATGGATCACTCTAGATGATACATTTTTGGTTATTACCATAAATAGTATCTTATTGTCTATAATATTCTATAATTTTGCTATTACTAATCAATTACTAGTTTTTATATTGATCTCATACTTTTCCTTCTTGATGGGCTTTTTCTTTTTAGTCCTAATGATGCCTATTTATCATCCTAGGTTTTCTATATGAATAACATAGCCTCATTATGAGTTAGGAGTCTGGCAGGACTTTTTTCCCTGGCCCAACAAGCAAACAAATAAACAAAAACAAAGACAAAAAATGGCTGGAACCAGCAAATGGTGTTCACCAACATCGTAACAGTTTACAAATGCCACAGCAACACCCAAAAGTTATTGCCCCTTTTCTAGAGATTTTGGAATGATGTGCCCCCTAATTTACGTATAATTTAAAAATGGGTATAAATATAGCTAGCCATGCACTGCTACTCTGAGCACACTGCCCATGGGTTAGCCCTGCTCCACAAAGAGCAGCCAAGTCTATAGAATTCTGAGTAAAAAATGTATGATCCAAAACCTTTATACAGAGTCAAAATAGCAACAATAAGAAAAGCAAAAATGTAAACATAACATACTAAAATCTGTGGTATATAAGAAAAGGAATTCTAAGAGAGAAGTTTATAAAAATAAAAGTGTTCATCGAAAAAGATTTCAACTGCACAACCTAACGCTATATCTCAAGGAAGTCACAAAACAAGAACAAACAAAACCCAAAATTGGTAGAAGGAAGACTATAATAAACAGAGCAGAAATAAATAAAATATAAACTAGAAAAACCATACAAAATATTAACAAAATAAAGAGTTGTGTTTTTTTCCCCAAATATGAACAACTTGACAAACTTTATCCAAGAAAAAAGAGAGATGACCCAAATGAATTAAGTCAGCAGTGAAAAAGCAGAAATTACAACTGATGCCACAGAAATACAAAGGATCAGCCAGGCGCAGTGGCTCACGCCTGTGATCCCAGCATTTTGGGGGGCCGAGGCAGGTGGATCACTTAAGGTCAAGATTTCAAGACCAGCCTGGCCAACATGGTGAAACCTAATCTCTATTAAAAATACAAAAATTAGTAATCCCAGCCACTCGGGAGGCTGAGGCAGGAGAATAGCTTGAACCCAGGAGGTGGAGGTTGCAGTGAGCTGAGATCATGCCACTGCACTCCAGCCTGGACAACAGAGTGAGACTCTGTGTCTCCAAAAAAAAAAAAAAAAAGATCATAAAACACTATTATGAACAACTAAATGTTAACAAATTAGATAACTGAAGGAGAAATGAATAAATTCCTGGACACATGCAACCTGGCCAGATTGAAATATAAACAAACAGAATATTAGAGTAAACCAATAACAAATACAAAATTTCATCAGTAATAAAAAGTATCCCTTCAAAAAAGAAAATCCAGGACCTGATGGTTCACTGATGAATCCTATCAAACATATAAAGAAAAACTGATATATAAATTCTTTTCAAACTAGTCCAAAAAATTGAAAAAGAACTACTTCAAACATATTGTACAAGGTCCACATTACCCTGACATCAAAGTCATACAAGAACACAGCAAAAAAAGGAAAACTAAAGGTCAATGGCTTTAATGAACACACATGGAAAAATCTTCAATAAAATAGTAGCAAAGTAAGTTCAACAGCACATTAAAAAGATCGTTTACCGGCCGGGCGTGGTGGCTCATGCCTGTAATTCCAGCACTTTGGGAGGCTGCTTTTTTGTCTCTTGACTTTCATGTTACAGAAGAAGTAATTATGACTAACTTGCTTTTTTGACTTTTGGATAATTTAGTTAAAATGTATTATGAACTATTTAATAACACAAGTAATATCAGAGCACACATACAGAGAATTATATAGTGAACATTCTTATGCCTACAATTTAGCTTAAGAAATAAAAGTTTTGTGTCTTTGTGTATTTTTCCTCAATTATGACTCTCACTTTGTGCTCGCAGAGCAAAACGTATCCAGTAACCTGAGTTTCATGTTTTTTTTTCTTTCTGTTTTGGATTTTAGTTTTATAAAATATGTATGTGTTGTAGAGTATTCGCTGTGGGAACCCTCACCCCATTAGTTCATGCCATCCTGAGTTCACACTCTTGCAAAATCCCCTCCTACACTGATTCTGGTCTAATTCATGTGACTTGCTTTGGTCAATGGCTCATCAGAAAATGCTGCAGAGAGATTTGCAAAATGATGGAACATTGGGACTTGGTTTCTCTTGGTGATGTCAAAAACTCATACCATCCTGGAACTAATCTGCACAAGCTTGCTGGATGATTGAAGGCACATGGCCCAGTTATCCCCATAACTGAAATTCATAAAGATATTTTGTTTATTTCTCTCCCATGTTTTACAATTATGTCTTTTATATTTATGGTTTTGATTTATATAGAATTGATTTTTTAGGTGTTGTTAAGGTAGAGATAGAATGTCAATTTCTTTTTTCCTGTGTGGACAACCTTCTAGATTAGAACACACTTATTGAATATTCTGCCTTTACCAAAAGAGTCTGCTGTAACATTTCCTTTGTATATTGTCTACATATACTTTATTTTTGTTTTCATTATTTTATTTAGCTAGCCCTGTGCCAGTAAAATGTTGTGCTAATTATTAAAGCTTCATAATAAATATGCATCTCTAATAAGGCAAATCTTATGTTGATTTTCTCAGTTGTGCTGAAATTTAAATTTCAGAATCAGCATGCTAAATTCAAATAACCTTAATATGGGTTTTATTGAGAATGTATTGACTACATGGTTAACTGTGATCAGTCTTTATAATTTGGAATCACTAAATATGAATGTAGCAACTCTTTCTGTTTGTTTAGGCATCCATTCATATTCTTCAGTAAAGTTTTGTAAGGTCTTTTAAGTTTCCCTGTAAAGGTTTGCATCTATTATGTTACCTATTACAAGTATGTCTAGTGATGTTTTGAGTGGCATATTTTTAAAACTACATATGTGTCCATCTCTTGCCTGTAGGTATAAGGAAACATATCTATATATATATATATATGTATATATACACACACACACACACACATACACACACACACATATATATATAAAATCAAATATAAAACTCAACTGAGTGTTGATTCAAAATTAAACTGAATTTTAGATTTGATTTTATGTCTACACTCTTGCTAAACTTGTTACTTTCAATAATTTGTGACTTTTTGGTTGCCCAATATAGATAATACTGTTCCCTGCAATGAACAATTTGATTACTGTCTTTACATTTCTTAAACCTCATATTTATTTTCATTGTGCCTCTGTGCTGAATAACACTTATAGCACAGTGTTGAATAGAGGTAATAATAGAAAAAAATTTTCATCTTTTTCCTGATTTTAAAGAAAATATTTTTACTGTTTTACCATTTGTACAGCTTGCTGTAGTTTTTGTAAAAGATACTCCTTATCAGGCTATCCAATATTCTTCTATTCTACTTAATAAAGATTTTCTCAAATTAAAATGTTTTGCATTTTATTTTAAATATACTGTACCTGTAGAGGTGATCGTTTATGTTCTTTTGCATTAAATCTGCTTATGTGGTAATTTACATTATTAGATTTTATAATGTTAAAGCATCCTTGGATAACCCCAAATTTGATCATAAATTGTCGTATTTTATACATTGATAGATTTGGTTTTATAATATCTTATTTGGTATTTTACATCTATATTAATGATTAAGATTAACCTATTCATTTCTTTGCTTAGTCTAGTCTTTTCTGGTTTAAATGTCAAGTTTAACCTGGCCTCATAAAACAAGGAGAGAGGAGAGGCATGTTCCCTCTTTCCTATTCCCATCGAATAAATGTTTTTTTCTTTTTTTAAAAAAAAAATTGGAATGACTTTTCCTTTGTATATTTTGTATAACTCAGTTATGAAATTAATGGACCTACTATTTGTAGAATGGAGACTGAATTTTATTTATTGGTTAATGCTCTTGAAAAACAACTTTGTTGAGATATAATTCACATATCATGCAATTCTCCCCTTTAAAAAGTACAATCCAGAGGTTTTTAGTTTGTTCACAGAGTGATGCAACCATCACCACAATCAATTTTGCGACATTTTTATCACCAAAAAGAGTAACTCCATAACCGTTAATAGTCATTTTCCATTACTCTCCCTGTCCCACTACTTTTTCTCTCCAGGTCCTTGGCCCCAGGCTATCACTTACGTTCAGTCTCTATATATAATTTGCCTATTCTGAACATTTAAAAAAATATCCCTTCTATCTCTAAATATAATTATATATCCTTTGACCAACATCTCCCCTTTTCCCCATCCCCACTAACTACCCAAGCCTCTGGTAACCACTATTCTATTCTGTTTCTATAAGATCATTTTTTTTATTATTCCACATATGAGTGAGCTATTGTATTTCTTTTCCTATACCTAGCTTATTTCACTCAACACAATGTTCTTCAGGTTCATCCACGTTGTTGCAAAAGATAAAACTTTGTTCATTTTCCTAGCTAAATAGCCTCCCCTTGTGTATATATACCACATTCTATTTACCCATTAATCAATTGATAGACACTTAGGTTGATTCCATATCATTGCTATCATGAATAGTGCTACAATAAACATGGAAGTGTAGGCGTCTTTTCAACACACTGATTTGAATTCCTTTGGATATATACCCAGTATGAGAATTGCTGGATCATATGGTAGTTCTCTTTTAATCGTTTGAGGAACCTTCATATTATTTTCCATAATAACTTTACTGATTTACATTCCCACCAGCAGTGTATATCGTTCCCTTCTCTCCACATCCTCACCAACACTTACTATTTTTTGTGATTTTGATAATAGCTTTTCTAATACATGTGAGGTGATATCCCAATGTGGTTTGAGTTGCATTTCCCTCATGATTAGTGATATTTAGTATATTTTCATGTACTTGTTGCTCAATTGTGTGTCTTCTTTGGAGAAATGCCTATTTTTAGTAGGGTTATTTGTTTTCTTGATATTGAGTTAAGTTTCTTATAAATTTTGAAGTCAACTCCTTTTCAGGAGTATGGTTTACAAATACTTTGTCCCTTTCATTATGTTGTCTCTTCACTCTGTTATTTTCCTTTGCTGTGTCGAAGCTTTTTAGTTTGATATAATCTCATTTGTCTGTTTTTGCTTTTGTTGACTTTAGTTTAAGGCCAAATAAAATATTATTGCCCAAACCAATGTCATGAAACATTTCCTTGATATTTTCTTGTAGAAGTTTATAATTTTGTATAATACGTTTAAGTCTTAATCTTTTTTGAGTTGATTTTTGTATATGGTGAGAAAGAAGAGTCTGATTTTATTCTTCTGCATATGGATATACAGTTTTCCCATCACTATTTATGGAACAAATTTACCTTTCTCTTTTGTTTGCTCTTGGCACCTTTGTCAAAAATCAGTTGACTGTAAATACATGAATTTATTTCTGGGCTCTCCATTGTGTTTCATTGGTCTGTGTGGTTTTTTTTTTTTTTTTTTTTTTTTTTTTTTTTTAATGCCAGTATTATGCTGTTTTGATTACTATCACTTTTAGTACACTTTGGCATCAAGTAGTGTGATGCTTTTAGCGTTCTCCTTTTTGCTCAACATTGTTTTGGTTCTTTGGGGTCTTTTGTGATTACATACAAATCTTAAGGGTGTTTCTTCTATTTCTGAGAAAAAAATGTCATTGGCATTTTGATAGGAATTTTGTTGAATCTGTACATCACTTTGGGTAAATGGACAATTTAATAATATTTATTTCTCCAGTCCATGAACATGGGAAGTCTTTTCATTTATTTGTGTCTGCTTCACTTTCTTATTCAGCATTTTTATAGTTTTGAGTAGTAGAGATTTTTCAGCACCTTAGCTAAATTTATTCCTAGGTGTTTTATTTTACTTTTTGTAGCTGTTGTAAATAGTATTGTTTTCTTTTCCAGATAGTTGCATACTCATGTATAAAAATTCTACTAATTTTTTAGTTGTAACTGTTTCAGTAAAGTGTGTATCATACATATAATATATAAATGCATATATAATATATATAGATTGTGTACATACATAATATGTCATCTGCAAGCAGGAGTAATTTAAATTATTTCTTTCCTTTTTGGATAACTTTTATTTCTTTCTTTGTCTAATTGCTCTAGCTAGGACTGACAGTACTTTGTTGAATAAAAATGGCAAAAGTGGGTACTCTGAATTTATTCTAGATCTTAGAGGAAACACTTTCAATTTTTCTCCATTCAGTATGATGTTAGCTGTGGATTTGTCATATATGGCCTTTGTTGTATTGATGTATGTTCCTTCTATCCCTAATTTGTGGAGAATTTTTATCATAAAGGAATGTTAAATTTAGTCAAATGTCACCTGTAATTCCAGCACTTTGGGAGGCCAAGGCGGGCATATCACGAGGTCAGAAGTTCAAACTCAGCCAGGCCAACATAGTGAAACCCTGTCTCTACTAAAAATACAAATATTAGCCAGGCATGGTGGCGTGTGCCTGTAGTTCCAGCTACTCGGGAGGCTGAGGCAGGAGAACCCAGGAGGCAGAAGTTGTAGTGAGCCGAGATCACGACCCTGCACGCCAGCTTGGGCAACAGAGTGAGACTTCATTTCCAAAAAAAAAAAAAAAAAATTAGCCGGCCGGGCGCAGTGGCTCAAGCCTGTAATCCCAGCACTTTGGGAGGCCGAGACGGGCGGATCACGAGGTCAGGAGATCAAGACCATCCTGGCTAACACGGTGAAACCCCGTCTCTACTAAAAAATACAAAAAACTAGCTGGGCGAGGTGGCGGGTGCCTGTAGTCCCAGCTACTCGGGAGGCTGAGGCAGGAGAATGGCGTGAACCCGGGAATGGCGTGAACCCGGGAGGCGGAGCTTGCAGTGAGCTGAGATCCGGCCTCTGCACTCCAGCCTGGGCGACAGAGCAAGACTCCATCTAAAAAAAAAAAAAAAAAAAAAAAAAAAAAATTAGCCAAGTGTTTTTGTATCTATTGAAATGATCATATGGATTTTTTCTCTTATTTTGTTAATGTCATGTATCAAATATATTTACATATGTTGAACCATTCTTGCAATCCTGGGATTAGTTCTACTTGAACTTGGTAAATATGTATATATTTTTGAGATGGAGTCTCCCTCTGTCTCCAGGTTGGACTGCAGTGGCATGATCTCAGCTCCCAGATTCAAGCAATTCTCCTGCCTCAGCCTCCCCAGTAGCTGGGACTACAGGCACTCACCACCATGCTCACCTAAATTTTGTATTTTCAGTAGAGACAGGGTTTCACCATGTTGGCCAGGATGGTCTCTATCTCTTGATTTCGTGATCTGCCCACCTCGGCCTCCCAAAGTGCAGGGATTACAGGCATCAGTCACCACTCCCGGCCAGTAAGTGATTTTTTTAATGTACTGTTGAGCTTACTTTGCTACTAATTTATTGAAGATTTTTCCATGTGTGTTCATTAAAGCCATTGACCTTTAGTTTTCCTTTTTTTGCTGTGTTCTTGTATGACTTTGATGTCAGGGTAATGTGGACCTTGTACAATATGTTTGAAGTAGTTCTTTTTCAATTTTTTGGACTAGTTTGAAAAGAATTTATATATCAGTTTTTCTTTATATGTTTGATAGGATTCATCAGTGAACCATCAGGTCCTGGATTTTCTTTTTTGAAGGGATACTTTTTATTACTGATGAAATTTTGTATTTGTTATTGGTTTACTCTAATATTCTGTTTATATTTCAGTCTGGCCAGGTTGCATGTGTCCAGGAATTTATTCATTTCTCCTTCAGTTATCTAATTTGTTAACATTTAGTTGTTCATAATAGTGTTTTATGATCCTTTGCATTTTCTTTTTTTTTTGAGACGCAGAGTCTCACTCTGTTGTCCAGGCTGGAGTGCAGTGGCATGATCTCGGTTCACTGCAACCTCCACCTCCTGGGTTCAAGCTATTCTCCTGCCTCAGCCTCCCGAGTGGCTGGGATTACTAATTTTTGTATTTTTAATAGAGATTAGGTTTCACCATGTTGGCCAGGCTGGTCTTGAACTCCTGACCTCAAGTGATCCACCTGCCTCGGCCCCCCAAAGTGCTGGGATCACAGGCGTGAGCCTCTGCGCCTGGCCGATCCTTTGTGTTTCTGTGGCATCAGTTGTAATTTCTGCTTTTTCACTGCTGACTTAATTTATTTGGGTCATCTCTCTTTTTTCTTGGATAGTTTGAAGTTTGTCAAGTTGTTCATATTTGGGAAAAAAACACAACTCTTTATTTTGTTAATATTTTGTATGGTTTTTCTAGTTTATATTTTATTTATTTCTGCTTTAATGTTTATTATAGTCTTCCTTCTACCAATTTTGGGTTTTGTTTTTTCTTGTTTTGTTTTGTGACTTACTTGAGATACAGTGTTAGGTTGTGCAGTTGAAATCTTTTTTGCTGAACACTTTTATTTTTATAAATTTCTCTCTTAGAATTCCTTTTCTTGTATACCACAGATTTTAGTATGTTATGTTTACATTTTATTCAAAAAAATTTAAAGTTTTCCTATTATTTTCTTCAGAGATTTATTAATTATTCAGGGGTATGTTGTTTAATTTCCATATATTTAAAAAGATTCCAGTGTTCCTATTATTGTTTGTTAATTTTTAGTTTTATACCATTGTGGTTAAAAACAATAATTGATATAATTTCAATCTTCCTAAATTTGCTAAGTTTTGTTTTGTAGATTAACATATTATCTATCTTGAAATATGTTTCATTTGCAGTTGAAGAGAATATATAGTTTGTGATTGTTGGATCGAATGTTCTGTGAATGTTAGGTCCATTTGGTCTAGAGTGCAGTTTCTTTGCTAATTTCCTGGCTGCATGATCCATTCCTTTGTGCAAGTGAGGTGTTCAAGCCCATTACTAGTATTGTATTGTAGTCTATCTCTCTCTAGCTTGATTAATATATTTAAGTTATATATTTAACTTATATATATAACATATATCTAAGTCATATATTTAAGTTATCCAATGTTGGATGCCTATATTTTTACAATTGCTGGATCCTTTTGTTGAGTTGGCCTCTTTATAACTATATAATTACCTTTTTTGTCTCTTTTTGTAGTTTTTGATCTAAAGATTACTTTATCTGATGTAAATATAGCTAGTCCTGCTTTCTTTTGGTTTCCATTAGCATGGAGTATCTTTTACCATCTTTGCTTTCAATCTATGTAAGTCTTCACAAGTAAAGTGAATCTCCTGTAGGCAGCATATAGTTGGGTCTTCTTTTTACTCCATTCTGCCATTCAGTTTTTAATTGGAGTATTTAATCAATTTATATTCAAAGTAATTATTGATAGGTGATATCTTGCTCTAACTTTTTCCTAAATGTTTTCTAGTTAATTTGTAGATTTTTATGCCTCTCTTATTATCATTCTTTGTTCTTAAGTGATTTTCTCTATTATTATGTTTTGATTTCTTGCTCTTTAGTTTTAGTGTATCCATTATAGTATTTTGCATTGTGGTTATCCTGAGGCTTACCAAAAAATCTCATAGTAATAACGGTTTATTTTAAGCTGATAGCAACTTAAATTTGATTTCACACACACACACATACACACACTCTCTATCCTTAAGCTCCATCCCCTCCTACATTTTGAATTTTTGATGTCATAATTTGCATTTTCTATGTTGAATAACCCTTAACAAATTATTGTAATTATTATGTTTAGTAGTTTTATCATTCAATCTTTATACCACCATATCCACCATGTCTTATTAAAATATTATGAATTTTACTGTATACTTTCATTTAACAGTGAAATTTATACTTTCAGATGTTTTTGTGTTACTCGTTGATGTTTGTTCTTTGAGTTTGGAGAACTTTCTTTGTAATACTAGTCTGATGATGATGAACTCTGATTTTTTATGTCTTGGAAAGTCTTTACCTCTCCTTCATTTTTGAAAGACAGCTTTGCCAGGTACAGTATTCTTGGCAGTTTTTTTCCTGTAGCACTTTGAATATATTAATATATTACTATCTTTCTTTCTTTTTTTCTTTTCTTTTTTCTTCAAGATGGAGTTTTCTCTTGTTGCCCAGGCTGGAGTACAATGGCATGATCTTGGCTTACTGCAACCTCTGCCTCCCGGGTTCAGGCAATTCTCCTGCCTCAGCCTCCTGAGTAGCTGGGATTACAGGCAAGGGCCACCACGGCCAGCTAATTTTTGCATTTTGACAGTTGCTGGACAGTCCTACTATATCCTCTTACTGGTTTCTATCTACTAGTTAAGTTTCTTATACACATAGGATTTTTAAAAGCTATTTATCTTTAAGCAACTGCAGTATTTTTTCTAGAAAAAAAGTTCATTTCCTCTGATTTTTCTAAATTTGTCATAAAGCTTTTATTATACTCTCTTGAAGAGTCACAAGCTGTGCTTTATTGATAGTTTTATGCTCTTAGCATTTTTAATACTGTTTATTCATGCCTTCTGCCTGTCTTCTTCTGGCTTGCTTTGTCCCAATATTTTCCATTTTTTTCTTCAAAAATGTGCTTTTGGCATTGTTAATCTTTTTCTATTTGTTCTTACTGTATTCTTTTCCGCTAATTTGCTTTTATTATAATACACTCATTTGTTCTTTTTTAACTTCTTAAATCAGTGATTAGCTCATTAGCTTTTACACCTCTACTTCTTATGTGAATATTTAAGCATATAAATTTCCCATCAAGTATGGCTTGGACTTCAATAAACAAATAATTGTGTAATTCTACATACTTTCTATTTCCATTCATGATTTATTTATTAACCATTGAGTTATTGGAAAGTATCTTAGAATGTGTATTTGTGTTTGTGTACGTGTATTTATTTTGAAATGTACATTTTATTTTAAACTTAGTTTTTGTTTTCAATTTCTATGTCAAATACATTATGATTAGAGAATAGATCTTTATGATGATACTAGTCCTTTAAAAATTCTTCATTCTTTGACAGTTTGGTACATAGTTTTCTCCATATCGCACACATACTTAAGAGGAATTTGTGTTTTTTAAATGTTTTTCTTTGGTTCTAAATATAATCACTAGATCAACTAGCAATTTTAAATATAATATATTTTTGTTAGTACTTTGCCTTATCTATTGATTATTATTAGAGGCTTACTAGCATTTTAAATTTTGGGGTGGTTGCTCAAATTCTCCTTGTAATTCTGTTAATTTTTGTCTCATGCATTTGATAGCTATGGCATTACATACATGCTGTCAAATCTCAGGAGTTTGAACATAGAGCTAATAGTTTTGCCATTTACATAACCAGTAAAATGTTATTTGCCTTTAATTTTCACTAATTATAAAGAGTGGAGATTTCAAAATAGACCAAATTAGTATAGCTCTAAGTTGCATTTAATCAACTATTGTAGTTACCTAGGTGATATTCTACCCAGAGATTCTAATCTTATATGAAAATTAACTTATGATTCAAATCCTTTAATATAGGCTAGGTGATAACTACCAAGTTTTTGTTCTAGAGTCACTGACAGATTACAAATAGGACCCAGTGCATTGTATCAGTATGACACATGAGAATCTGGTTGGTTACTCAGTAGGTATTTCAGTTAATTAAAACACTTTTTCAAGCTGAGAGGCAATAACAAAAATGTTTGAAAGATGGTTTCAAATGGCCTGAGGTAAGATAATTATATCCTTAAAGAATTGACATCTTTTACCTCAGAGATTTAGAATTATTTATAATTGTTTTCTAACATTTTTACATTATGATCAGAAAATTAATTTTTGTTTTCTTAAAGAGAATTACACCTATTAGAGTAAGACTTACCATGTAATTATAAGTGTAAAATGTTTGACTTGGTAATTCCAGACATAAGGAATGATTATGTTTCAGAATCTTCTAGTGCTAGGTGGGAGTCATGTGATCAATTCTGGCTAATGGTGTCCCTTCCAGGCTGAAGGTTTTAATTGCCAGTGTGAGACACTCTGCTGCTCTCTTCTATTGCTGCAGCATGTGCAAAATCATTTTGCCATTTCATGCTTTGATGCTCTGATGCTGAGATAACAGCACCAAAGGATGGAGATTCTACTAGTCTAGTCTTTGAGTGACTATACATGATAGAGGACCTTGATGATTTAAGTTTGACATGTAATATAAGGAAGAAATGATTCTTTGTAAGCCAGTAAGATATTGATTTTCTTTTGTATTGCAGCATAATTTATCCTATTCTAACTACTGATACTGCAATTGATCCAGCTATTGGTCCTAGGAAGGGCATGGCCTAAAAGATATGGCTTTTGCTTGGTGGTTAGAAGGCAGGCGGAAATAAAAATTACATAAAAGCTGGAAAGCTGGCAATACATGTTTTGCAGCTAAAACTTTTAGTAAAACTTTTAAGTGTGCAAGGTTAAGAAGCATATTGTGTGTTTATTACATTTGCATCTGTAGCAAAAGAGGCTTTAAACTGTAGTATGTGCTGGTTTGTATTGGCAATATTTAACAGTATGTTACAAGAAAGATGTTAGCTTCGTATGCAACTGGCAGTTTTACAAGAAGAAATGAGAGGGAGCAAAGATTTCTAGAAAGTTGAAAACTTTTAACATTGAAAATATCAAAGGATTATATATTCCATACAGTAAGAAATACAACTAAAATCTTCTTTAAGTGATAAAGATTGATTAAAACTCAGCCTTAATCAAGGTAGCTGACTGGAGGATCAAGTCAGCAAATAGATAACTGCAAGTCAAATACAGAATCTAAGAGATAACACTAGAATTGAGCAAGGATGTGACAGGGAGTTCTGAGGCACTGATGGTGAGGGGAACAAACAGCTAGCTTGGAGAGGGCTGGCTTGGAGCTAAGAGAGATTCCCCATTGCAAGAAAAAGGTAAACAGTGGACCCTCAGCAGCTTACATTTTACCTTGGACACCTGAAATCCTAGCCAGAGAAGGGCCCCTTGGTCCTCACAGGCCCTGGGCTTAATTGCTACACATCATATGTATCAAAATATCACCATATACCCCATAAATATGTACAATTATTATGTTCAATGAAAAAAAATACTTGCACATCAGTTTTCATAGCTCACTGTCTATTAGTTAGTCACATAGTAGAAAACAAGTTAGAATTTATTCTGCCATCTATTACTGAGGTAGAGAATTAGATTGGCTTTTGAGGAACATGTGATAATCTGTCACCATCCATCTAAATTTTCATATCTGATTCCACCTTCAGTCTGTTGCCCTGTGTTGTTGTGGTTGAGGTGTGTGATGTATATTTGGCTTCATACGTGTATGTATTTGGAAAGTAGAGAAACATTTTGATAGTGTTTTCAATAACTGTGGGCATTTTACCTCTATACTTAAGTAGTAATTTTTTAAGGTTAGTTGCAATGTGGAGTCTGAAATCATACCAATGTAATTTTTTTACCTTGTACACTTGTGAGATGATGAGTGTAAAAAGGCAAATAGTGTCTTCCTATAAGTAAAAAAATACTCTTTACTTTTCAAATACCCTAAAAGAATCTCAGGGATCCAACAGGCCCAGCCAAAATCATTCATATATTATAGATAATAATCTTGATTTCTGCCTTTATCTTAAGATTAAAATCTTTTCTCTTACTTTTAGTTAACATGTAATCATTATACACATTTATTGGACACAGAGTGATATTCTGATATGTGTTTATAATATGTAGTGATTAAATCAGAGTAATTAGCTTATCCATGACCATAATCAAACATATATTATTTCTTTCTATTGTGACCATTCAAAATTCTCTCTCCTAGTTTCTTGAGAGTATACAATAAATTATAATTAGCCATATTCATTCTACAGTGCTGCAGAATACCAGAACTCGTTTCTTTTATCTAGCTGTAATTTTGTATCTGCTAACCAATCTCTCCCCATCCTCCCCTATTCCATACCCTTCCCAGTCTCTGATACAATTCTGCTCTCTACTTCCATGAACTTTAATATTTTTAGCTCCCACATATGAGTGAGAACATGCAGTATTTATCTTTCTTCACATTTTGCTTAACATTATGTCCTCTAGGCTTATACATGTTGATACAAATGACAAGATTTCATTCTTTTAAATGGCTGAATAGTATTCTATTGTGCATATATGCCATATTTTCTTTATCTGTTGATAAACATTTAGGTTGATTTCATATATTTGCTCTGTGAATAGTGCTGTATAAAATGGGGGTGCAGGGTTTTTTTGGATATACTGATTTCCTTTCCTTGGGATAAATACTCAGTATGGTAGTTCCATTTGTAGTTTTTTGAGGAATCTCTGTACTGTTCTCTAAAATGGATATACAAATTTACATTCCCACAAACAGTACATAAGAGTTCTTTTTTCTTTACATCCTCACCAATATTGGATTTTTAAAAATAATAACTATTCTGACTGTGGTAAGATGGTATGTCTTTGTTGTTTTGAGTTGCATTTCCCATTAGTGATGTTAAGCACTATTTCATATATTTGTTGACAATCTGTGTCTTTTTCTTGAGAAGCATCTATTCAGACCCTTTGTCCATGTTTTCACCAGAATTATTATTGATTGTTTCATTTCTCATATATTCTGGATATTATTATCTTATCAGATGAATAATTTGAAAATATTGTGTCCCATTCTACAGGTTTTCTATTTACTGTCTTGATTGCTTCCTTTGCTTTTTAATTTAATTTAGACACATTTGTATATTTTTAGTTATTTTGCCTATGATTTTGACACCTTAGTCATAAAATTTTTGCCTACACCAATATCCTAAAGCATTTCCCCTATGTTTTTCTCTGGTTGTTTTATGGTTTTTGGCCTTATGTTTAAATCTTTAATCAATTTTGGGTTGATTTTTATATGACATGAGAGATAGGAGTCTGTTTTTATTCTTCTACATATGAATATCCAGTTTTCTCAGCACTATTTATTAAAAACACTATCTTTTTACCAAGGAATGTTCTTGGCACCCTTGTCAAATATAAGTTGGCTATAAAACTGTGGATTTATTTCTGGGTTATCTATTCTGCTCCATTGGTCTTTGTGTTTCTTTTTATCTTAGTACCATGCTGTTTTAGTTATTATAGCTTTATAGTATATTTTGAATGTGCTAGTATGGTGCCCCTAACTTTGTTGTTTGTGCCAAGAATTATTTTGACTATTTGAAATATTTTGTGGTTCCATGCAAATTTTAGGATTTTTTTTTTTTTTTTTTTCTGTGAAGAGTGTCATTGGTATTTTGATAGGCATTACATTGACTCTTTATATTTCTTTAAGTAGTATGGTCGTTTTAACAACATTAATTCTTCTAATTCATGACCATGGAATATCTTTCCATTTGTTTGTGTCCTCTTCATTTTCTTTCCATGGAATTTTATAGTTTGTTTTTTTGTTTTGTTTTGTACAGGTATTTTAGCTTTTTGGTTAAATTTACTGGCAGATATTCTACTTTGTGTACCTATTATAAATGGGATTTTTCCTTTATTCATTTCAGCTCATTTATTATTAGTTTACAGAAACATTACTTGTTTCTGTAGGTTGATTTAGTATCCTGAGACTTGGCTTATTTGTTTCTTACTTCTAAGAACTTTTTGGTGGACTCTTGATTTTTCTCTATAATAAGATCATGGCATCTGCAAATAGGGAAAATTTGACTTTCTCCTTCCCAACTTAGATGCCCTTTACCTTTTTATTATTTTTATTTTTTGCCTAACTGCTCTGGTAGGATTTCCAGTACTATATTGAGTAAGAGTGGTAAAAGTGGTTCAATTCTTAGAGAAAAAACTTTTAGCTTTTCTCAATTCAGTATGATGTTTGCTATGGGTTTGTTATATACTGCCTTTATTTTATTGAGGTATACTTTGTCTATACCTAATTTCTCAAGATATTGGATTTTATTAAATAATTTTTATACTTATAGAGATGATCATACAGGTTGCTTTTTCTTGTGATAAGTCACATTTATTGATTTGCATATATTGAACTATCCTTGTATCTCTGGAATAAATTTCACTTCATCATTGTGTATAATTTTTTTCGATGTGCAGCTGGATTCAGTATGCTACTAGATTGTTGAGGAATTTTTTATTTTGTTTGTTAGGAAAACTGGCCTAGAGTTTGTTGTTGTTGTTGTACCCTCATCTGTTTTTAGTATCAAGATTATGCTGGTCTCATCAAATTAGTGTGGAAAACATTCCCTCACCTTAAAGTTTTTGAAATTGTTTGAAAAGAAACGGTGTTAGTTGTTCTTTTAAAGTTTCATAGAGTTCAGCAGTGAAGCAATCTGGTCCTGGGCTTTTATTTTTAGTAGTGGTTCAATCTCTTCAATCATTATTGGTATGTTCAGATTTTCTATTTCTCCTTGCTTCTGTCCTTAATAGGTTTATGTATCCAGGAATTTATCTGTTTTCTTTAGGTTTTCCAACTTGCTGGCAAATAGTTGTTCTCAATAGTCAGTAATGATTCTTTATAATTCTGTAGTATCAATTGTGATGTCTTCTTATTTTGTTGTTGCTGATTTTACATATTTGGATCTTCTCCTCTTTTTCCTTAGATTATCTAGTGGGTTTGTCAACTTTATCTTTTGAAAAAACAAAATTTTCTTTTTGTTGATCTTTTAAATTATTTGTCTCAATTTTATTTGTGCTCTGATCTTTATTATTTATTTCCTTCTGTTATTTAAGGGTTTAGCTTGTTCTTATTTTCTAGTTTCTTAAATTATATTATTGATTAGTTTAGTTGAAATTTTATATTTTTTTGATGTAGGTAATTACTGCTGTAAATGTGCCTCTTTATACTGCTTTTGTTGTTTGTTACAGGTTTGGGTATGCTGTGTTTCTATTCTCATTTATTTCAAATAATTTTTAATTTTTTTCTTAAATTAAAATTTTTAATGACCTATTGTTTATTCAGGAGCATGTGGTTTAATTTGCATGTATTTGTGCAGTTCTGAATTTGTACAGTTTATTTTGTTATTGATTTCTAGTTTTAGTTCATTGTCACAAAAAGTATTTGGTACAATTTCCATTTTTAAAAACTTCAGATTTGTTTTATGGCTTAAAATACTTTCAATCTTGGATAATTTTCTATGTGGTATTCAAAGAATGAGTATTCTGCAACTGTTGGGTGAAATAATTAGCAAATGTCCATTAGGTCAATTTGGCCTATGGTACCATTTACATTCCATTTCTTCATTGCTTTTTGTTTAGATAATCAGTTCAATGCTGAGAGTGGGGTATTGAAGTCCCCAAATAGTTTTATATTGATATCTGTTTCTTTCTCTTGCTCTAATAATATTTACTTTAGATATTTGGGTGTTGGGTGCATATATATTTACAATTGTTATATTCTTTTGCTGAATTGATCTATTTCTCTCTTTAAGAGATGGAGTCTAATTCTGTCTCCCAGGATAGACAGCAGTAGTGTAATCATAGCTGATATTGTTGAATTGTCCATCTGTATTTTTTGTATCTCACTGAGTTTTCTTATAACCATTGTTTTGAATTTCTTTTCTGACATTTTATATATTTTGTTTTCTTTGTGGTCTCTTACTGAACAATTATTGTTTTTGTTTTTTGAAGGTTTCATGTTTCCTTGCTTTCTATATTTCTTGTGTCTCTACATTAATTTCTGCACATGTGGTTAAGCAGCTGCCTCTTCCAAATAACGGAGTAGCTTTCATTGGGAAATACTTATTCCTATAGATGGGTCCTGGGGTTTCAGTTTGGTGGAGTGCATTGACTTTGTTTTTGTGTGTAGTTTATTTAGTTGTAATTTACATTAATGATGTTTGCAAGTGCCTCGATGGCCTAGGTTGTGGAAGTTTGTGGCATCAGTGGCATGAGCACATGGCTGCTTGGTTAGCTTGGGGGCATGTCCATTGGGGGCATGTCTGCCAGACTATTTTTTTGGCCAAAACATAGCTCCCCAGTGCTTTAGTTGGCATGGGGTTGTCTTCCGTGTTTTGCAGGATCAAAGTCATGACCATTTTGAGCCCTGCCTCTGAAAAACCAGGGTCGTGGCATTGCAGTCATCCAGGTAGGCTTGGAACCCCAAGGCTGCTGAAGCACAGTAGCAACTGGCCCCCAGCTCAGGGCATACTTAAGCTGTGGTTCTGGTTTTAAGATTGTGCTGTGCTGCAGCAGTTTGGGTCACGGGAGGATTTAGAGAGCACAGCCTATGCTCCTAATTCTGAGCAATGCAGCTCTGTAAATTCCAGGCAGCCTCCCAAACTGGGCTTGGGGATTATGAGGACTCTGTGACTCGACTGTAGTAAGAACTGTAGCTGTTTGTGGTGGCAATGGGGGATGGTGGCAGTCTTCTGCTTACCTTTTCCCACAAAGGGAAGTTACTTTTGGCCCTGAGCTGATCCAAATGGGAGAAATTGGTTGGCAGAGGCAGGGTGCTTTCCTTGCCTCTTTATGCTTCCACCCTCAGACTTCCATGCTCTATAGGGACCTTACCACTCCCTTGTTGCAGCACTATTTCTCAAACACTTTACTTGAATTTTAGTTGTTTATTTATTGCCTTGGTACTTCTTTTGTGAGAGAGATGAGTGCCAGGTATCTCTAGTTAGCTATCTTGTTGACTGGAAAGTTAGTCAGTTCTTTTGTGAATTGTTTTTAAATAAAGGGACTGCCCTTTTATCCCTTCTTTTTCTATTAGCTTGAATCCTGATGTGATAGATGGAGCTATTGCAGTCACTGTATAACATGTCCTAGACTTGAGGTTATTTGCTTGACAGAATAACATATTGTAAATTTTGTCAATGTTAATTTGATTTTTTCTTTAGCATGCAGCTACAACATATATTATCAATTATAATTTTCAGGCTGGGCCCCATGGCTCACGCCTGTAATCCCAGCACTTTGGGAGGCCAAGGTGGGCAGATCACCTGAGGTCAGGAATTCGAGAACAGCCTGGCCAATATGGTAAAACCCTATCTCTATTAAAAAAAAAAATACAAAAAGTAGCTGAGTATAGTGGTGTGTACCTGTAATTCCAGCTAGCTACTAGGAGGCTGAGGCAGGAAAATTGCTTGAACCTAGGAGGAGGGCGTTGCAGTGAGCTGAGATTGTGCCACTGCACTCCAGCCTGGATAACAGAGCAAGACTCTGTCTCAAAAAAAAAAAAAAAATGTATATATATATATACACAAAATTTTCATAAAACCATTATATATATATTTTTGTTTCTAAAACAATTTTATAATAAGCAAATTAAAACTCATATACACACTCATTAGGCTTTATAGATAATATTCCAAAACATTATCAAATATAGCTAGCCAAGTCGGTCCCTGCTGCTACTTACTGAAACAGGATATAAAGGGTAGTCATTGTGAAAAATAATTTAAAATCAATTGTCTACACTTTAGATTTTCTACTTGGGGATCAAATACGAAGCCAAGGTCAGTTTCCTCTGTCCATAGTATCTTAATATGCACATCATGCTTTGTCTGTGCTGTAGTCTCAAGGGCCGCTTGGTGTGCTTCTATTTTATAGGCTTTGAAAATAGCTTTCCATGTTTTTTGTTTTGTTTTGTTTTGTTTTCAGATATTTCTTAAGGTACTTGAAGTAAAGTTTAAGCATGCCATATATATAGCCTGTATATTCAGTCTGTCCATCTCTAACATCTTTCAAATTCAATGACCATCCACACGACATTTTTTATTTGATGTGATAATAGGCAAATAGACAAAAATAAATTTTATTGTGTATATACATCAAGTCTGAAAGAATATAAAAATGTTAATGTTAATTTTCAGGAGAGTTGGATTATGGGTACTTATGTGTATTTTCAACTTGTTTCACAGTGAACATCTATTACTTGACTAAGGAAAAAATGTTAAAAGCAAAAAAATCTAGCAATTTCAATAACACTAAATTGTTAGAAATAAATGCATTCTTCAACCTACATGCAAAAAATCCAATTACAATACAACTGTGTCATATTATACTTCAACAGCTGAAAAGCTCTAGAATCTGATTTTTTTTTTTAAAAGATGCCCCAAGGAAAAAGTTCTCAATCAACCACAACCAAAACTTAATCTTATTTGAATAGAACCAAGCTGGGATTTGGGTTTATATTTGCTTGAGGTGTGTTATTCAATTCTCTTGATGATCTTCTGATGAAAAATTATGTTCTTTTTCTTTTTGACAGGGCTGATAGGAAGACAGCAGTGGTTTATATGTATAAGTTATTGTCATTTCGGAATATAATTGAATGTTGATGCTAGCAAGAAATTTAAATATTATCAAATACGTAGAAAATAAACACACATTCATGGTGGTCCTATATTTATAAATCTTTCAGAAAAACAGGAGAAGCTTATATGTTAAAAGTAGAAAATGGAAAAAGATATGTAAACAAATAACAAAGTCTACTTAATGACGTGTATTTGGAAGTATTTAAGGGTCGAATGTACTGATGTCTGAAACATACTTTGAAATGCACTTAATAAATAATGTGCATTGTGGATGGATAGTTAAATAGACATGTGATAAATCATATTTAGTGATATATTAATTGCAGAATCTAGGGTGGGTAGATGGGTGTTCACTTCAGTTATTTCAATTTTTCTGTAGGTTTAGATATTTTTATAGTAAAATGTTAGAAAGAGTAGAATATAGGAAACACAGACACTTTTAAAGGCTTAGTATTGCCAGGCACGGGGCATATGCCTATAATCCTGGCACTTTGGGAGGCCGAGGCAGGTGGATCACCAGAGGTCAGGAGTTTGAGACCAGCCTGTCCAGCATGGTGAAACCCCATCTCCACAAAAAAAAAATAAATAAAAAAAAATAAAAATTTAGCCGTATGTGGTATCTGTAATCCCAGCTACTAGGGAGGCTGAGGCAGGAGAATCGCCTGAACCTGAGAGGCAGAGATTGTGGTGAGCCAAGATCATGCCACTGCACTCCATCCTGAGCAAAAGAGCAAGACTCTGTCTCAAAAAATAAATAAATTAATTAATACATTAATTAAAAGCTTAGTATATATTTATTGACTGACAAGGATAGCCTGGAATGGAAATATATATGACAACTTTACTCACATTGAAAGACTTTGATTATGCACTCAATATTTCTCTCATGATGAGATATAAATTTTGTTTTTAAATTTATTTTTAAGATTCATTGAATACTTTGTGTTTTACTTTATTATCACAAAAAGCAATAAGTAGTATGATTATTCCTCTTCTACAGGTGGCTCTAGTGAGGCTTATGGAGGTTAACTAACTTGTCAACGGTCATATAATCAACAGAATGGAGAATTTAACCCAAGAAATTTAGATCTTAAGACTGCATGTTTAGCCACAATGCTATACAGATGCTTTTTGACTTATGATGGTGTTACGTCTTGGTAGACCTATTGTAAGTCAAAAATATTATAAGTTAAAGCTCATTTTATATACTGCAAATCCATCAGAAACTTGAAAAATTGTAAGTCAAATCACCGTAAGTCCAATTATTCCTTGATTTATGATGAAATTACATCCAGATAAACTCATCATAAAGTTGAAAAATTGTTAAGTGAAACCATCATAAGTCCAAGATTGTCTATACTTGTTTTGCTACAGTATAAGTAAAATGTGTATTCGACATATGCCTTCATATAAGCAAAGCTAAATAAAGTCCTTTCTCCTCTTGCCGGAACCTGCTGACAAGGCCAGACACAGACTCTCTCACTTTCATCCCTATCTAACGTCCAGTTCTTTGCCTCATGAGTGAATAGCTAAGACTGGAACTGTTTTCCTCTGAAACTAGCTAGACAGAGATAAGCATTTCCTGTTCAGCTAACTGACTGACACTGTTTGTGATTGCAAAACAATCCTAGCTCTGAATCCTTCTACCTGTAACTCCCCACTATAAATATCTAAGGGCAAGTGACTCTGCCTGATACTCTGATCTTTGGATCTGAGATGTTCAATATCCTGAATAAAATTTAGCTCTTTACTTGTCTTGCTTTTGTCTTTAGTAATATTAAACTATCTTTATTTAGGAACATAGAATAAAAAGAAAGGTAATTGAGTTTAGAGATATAGTTAATAATAATCTCAATTTTGCAACTAACTAGATACTGTATTTCTATATATCATGGGACTTCTCAGCCTCCATAACCATGTGAGCCAATTGGCTCATGCAATTATGAGGCTGAGAAGTCCTAAGATTTGTTGTCTGCAAGCTATAGACCAAGGAAAGCTGGTGGTATAATTCAGCTTGAGTCCAAAGGCCTGAGAACCAGAGGAGCTGATGGTGTAACTTTCAGTCCACGGGCAAGAGAAGATGAGATTAGATATCCTAGTTCAAGCAGCAAGACAGAGAAAAGGGGTGAATTTCTCCTTCCTTCACCTTTTACTCTATTCAGGCAGGCCCTCAACAAATTGAATGATGCCTACCCTAATTGAGAAGGCATCAATCTGCTTTACTGTGTTCGCCTATTCAAATGTGAATCTCATCTGGAATACTCTCACACACACACCCATAAGTAATATTTAATCCGAGCCACCCTGTGGTCCAGTCAAGTTAATACATAAGATTAACCACCACAGTAAGCATGTGGTCTTGAGCAGACAGCAAAATCAATGATTGACATTTTTAAAAACTCTCAACAATGACAGATTGTATGTTCAAGGCCTCAAATAACTGCATAAAACATTTTACTGGAAGAAGTTTACTATACTTCTATATTCAATGCATTTTTATTTTGTATTTTTTGTGTGCCTGCTTTGCTAGGTGTTCATAAATAATATCAATAGAACTTTTTCAGAGAACTAGTAAAGATAAATTACTTGATTTTGTTATCCAGGAAAGGAAACAGCCACTGTTTCTTAATGTTATCTTTAGGATACGGATGTCCTTAATAACTGTTGCAGAATGGTTAATAGAATGCATGCATAAATACACATAAATATAAATCCATTATTTTCAATGATGAGATTATAATGTTATAATTAATATTTTTGAAATTACCAGTATTTTAGAGACATATTGCCTTTTTTTTTTTTAATTTATTTATTATTATTATACTTTAAGTTGTAGGGTACATGTGCATAACGTGCAGCTTTGTTACATATGTATACTTGTGCCATGTTGGTGTGCTGCACCCATCAACTCGTCATTTACATCAGGTATAACTCCCAGTGCAATCCCTCCCCCCGCCCCCCTCCCCATGATAGGCCCCGGTGTATGATGTTCCCCTTTCTGAGTCCAAGTGATCTCATTGTTCAGTTCCCACCTATGAGTGAGAACATGCGGTGTTTGGTTTTCTGTTCTTGTGATAGTTTGCTAAGAATGATGGTTTCCAGCTGCATCCATGTCTCTACAAAGGACACAAACTCATCCTTTTTGATGGCTGCATAGTATTCCATGGTGTATATGTGCCACATTTTCTTAATCCAATCTGTCACTGATGGACATTTGGGTTGATTCCAAGTCTTTGCTATTGTGAATAGTGCTGCAATAATGTTTTATTATGATATATCAAATAAGATATTCCAGAAAATAAAATGATTGAAATTCATGTGTTTATCACTCAGATTAAACAAATGTTAATATTTTTGTCACATATACGTCATGATTTCAGGACACAAAATGCTTCAGGCAGGCTTTACAGTCTTTTCCCCACTTCCTACCCAACTTCTTTTCCACAATCAACAGAGCTAGGAGCTCTCCTACATTGAGATGAAACTTTGTGTTCAGTGGTTTTATATTTTCTCAGTTTTTTATATCCTTTCCATTCATCTTGGCTACTTATATTAAGGTTTTTTAATACTCTTTTTACCCATGCTCATTTGGATGTTATACATTATAGTTCTATTATTTTAGAAGTTAAAAAGGCACATTTTGACTTAACAGCATTCAAAGTTAACCAACATCTTTCTTCTGCACAACACAAAGAACATTAAAAAGTTTGATTCACATTGCCCTCCCCAATGGTCAATGCGATTGGTGTTAAATATATTGATGTTGACTTGTATATTTACCTTCCCCATTTTGTAAACATTTTTAGGATGTCAATAGTATGGTGGAGTAGGAGATATCAGCTTTCATTTTCCCTAAAAACAAGTAGGCAGCTATTAACATCCACAGACACAAATAGTCTGGGGAAGGTTCATGTACACAAGAACCTACAGCAACACAGTGGAGAGAAAATAATAACAACACAGAAAAGATAACTAGGGATATCAGCATATCTGAAACATACTAGCCACACTGCAGCTGCTACCAGCGTCCCCAGTGGCCTGCTTTACAGAGAATCCTGGTGAGGACCTCAACAGCCACCAAGGCAGCCGAGACTTCCTGCAGTTTTTTCAAAGGAAGTCCCTTTAGTGTTATCCACACAAAACCCATCAGTTGCTTCTGCAGAGAAAACTGGCGGCTTTAGCCATTAAGTATCCAATAGAAAAATGCAAATCAAAACCACAGTGAAATATCACTTCATACTTGTTAGGATGGCTTTTATTAAAAAGTCAAGGTAGCAAGTACTGATGAGGATGTTGCACAAAGGGAACTTTGTTATACTTTGTTGATGGAAATGCAAATTGACATAGCCATTATGGAAAAGAATATGAAGGTTCCTCAAGAAATTATAAATAGAACTACCATATGATTTAGTAATCTCACTTCTAGGTATACAGCAAGTCCTCAACATCATAGATAGGTTCTTGGAAACTGACATTCAGCAAAGAGAAATATAATGAAACCAATATTTTATTCTCATCAGCGTTATAATGAAACAATGTTGAACAAAACATTATTCAAGGACCTGCTGTACCTCAATTTGCTTAAAATCACTGTTTCCAAGAACTTATCAACAATATTAAGTGAGGACTTACTGAATACCAAAAGGAAATGAAATCGGTATACAAAAGAGATACCCGCACTTGCTGTCATGTTCATTACAGCATTATTCACAACTGCCAAAATATGAAGACAATCTACATGTCCATCAATGAGTGGCTAAATAAAATAAAATGTGGCATATATGAACACACACACACATGAATATTATTGTACTTTAAAAAGAATGAAGTCCTGTATTTGTGACATTTATGAATCTGGAGGACATTATGCTAAACCAAATAAATCCAACATAGAAAGACAAATACTACATGATTTCACTTATATATGAAATATTTTTAAAAGCTGGACTTATAGAAATAGAAAGTAGAAGGGTGGTTACCAGGAGTTGGGGCATGGGGGAAATGGGAGATGTTGGCCAGTGAGTGCAAACTTGCGGTTATAAGGTGAATAAGTTCTGTAATCCTAATGTACATTAATAATAATATATGTTTAAAATTTGCTGAGAGAGTTGATCATAAGTATTCTCACCACACTCACACATACTTACAAAGGCAGTTGTGAAGTAATGGATAGGTTAATTAGCTTGACTGTGGTAACCATTTTACAATGTATACATGTATCAAAACATCACATTGTACACCTTAATTATATACAATTTTTATTTGTCAAATATACCTCAATAAAGCTGAAAGAAGTATTGTTTTAAAGTTAATACTTACTTAGATTAAAAAGAAATCACTTGGCTCGTATTTTCTTCTTCTGTTTCATAGTCCCATCTCCTTATTAAAATATTTCTTGTTGTATTCCTTTCATCCTGACTGGCAAACTTGGGCTGTCTGAAAATGACATTTTTCTTTTTCCTTCAAGTTCTTTAAACTATCTAGGTTGACAGCTGATTTTTCTTCAACACTTTAAAGATATTATTCCGTATTCCTTTGTCTTCTTGATGTTTAAGATAAGTATGCCTTCAGTCTAATTATTCCTCCTCTGTGGGAAATCTGAGTCTTTCTGTAATTGTTCAAGAGTTGTTATCTTTGGTTTTCATATTCAGAAATTTTGGTATGATGTATCTAGATATTGGTTTTGTTTATTTACCCTGCTCAGATTCAGATAGCTTGTGAGGCCTGATGTCTTTTATAAATTCCAGAAGCTTCTAGCATTATCTTCTAAACATTCCTTCTTTCACTTGCTTTCTGTTCTCATCTGATGATAATATCAAATATATGTTAAATATTTGTTTTAAATTCTATATCTCTCAAACTTACTTTCCTACTTCTCATTTCATTACCAGTTTGTAGTACTTCCTAATAAAGTCTTTAGATTTATTCTCTGAACATTACATTACTAATTGTGTCTAATGCATGGTCTAAACTGTCCACCGAGGTTTTATGATTAATGATAGTATTTATTTTGGGAGGTTGTTTGTTTCTTTCCAAATGTCTGTTCTTGTTTCATAATGACCTATTACTTTTTGGTGTTTTCTATTTTTTAATCCATTAAATTATTGAAATATATCATATTATAGGTTGTCTAGATTTTCGTATTATCCTAGGTATGCTAATTCTTTTATTTTTGTATTGGTGTCATGTTACACTTTCATAATGGATCATTTATTTGTGTGGTTTGTGTTTTTTTATTGTAAATTTAGTTGTTTTTGTTTCCTGTTTAGCCAGAGTAGTACTTTTCACCCAGAGTTTTGGAAGTATCACTCCAGAGCAGTTTTGTATTTGTTTCTGCTTAGGTTAAGGCATCTTGCTCATCTTCAGGCCAGTTTTTAACATTAACATCCTGTCACGGGATTTATGGCATTCATATGGTATAACTTCCAAGCCTGAGCTCATGCTTGACTAGGCTTGGAATTTCCATTTCCCATGAGAAATACCCCACTGTCCTTCTCTACCCAAGTTCTGAGCTAAGGCAGTTTTCTTACTACTTTTTTGGCTAAGGATGAACTTTTTCTAACACCCTTTATACAAAAGAAACATGCCTTTGAGAGTCCAGACTTAAGGTAAGATCTTAGTTCTCATGCCCACCCTAAGTGTTAACAAGACCACGTCTCCCCTATACCATCTATGTGGGCGTGAGCATCGTCTCTTCATGCCCAAGGTCTACCTGGCATCAGATAACCCAAGGACAGGGTATCATTCACCTTGTGCTTGCTATATTGGCTTTGAACTCTGGTGGTTTTTTTGTGTCTAGTGAGTTTACTTTTTAACTTTGAAATTAGTGATAAACTTATTTTCTTTGTGTATTATACTTTGCCTAGCATGTGAACTACTGATATCTGAATTAGAAGATAATTAATATCAGCTCAGTCTACCATCTTGCTAGAAGTTGAAAATCTATGAGCATCATTTCTGATCAATAAGCATTCATCTGCAACACCAATTTAATGATTAAATACTACTCCTGAAATATATCACTAATTCTTAAAATGAAGGCTACACACAATTACCTACGTTTACTAAAATTTTTTTTCTGCTAATAATGGCAATATAGATATGGGTGAATTGGAATCTGAGTCTTGACTGAAACAAAGGGAATGCCAAGTTGTTATGATTTGCATTTTAGCATGCTTTCCCGTGTAGTTCTTAAATATACTCACTTCAGAATCACGGATTAAGTGTGACATACTTGTTCAAACACTGTTTTTATTGTTGAACTTTCAAACTATATATTTTTTAATCTTTATAACATTACAATGCAGAACATCCTTATTTGTAAATACTCTCATAATTTCTTTGGAAGACATTATAAAAAAGATAAACAGAAAGAATATGCCCAGTTTAAATGATTTTAACATATATTTTAACTCCAATTATATTATCAGTTTATAATGTATGGCAAGGCTAAGGAAATCCCTGTTTTGACAAGCATTCTGAATTAATATTACTTTGTTCTTATATTTTATTTAAAACATGACATTTTATTTCTTTTTTAAATTGTCACGGGTTCTCTCATAAATAGAATTGAATAGCTTTTCTCTAATTTTTGACACATTTTATTTATTATATAATAATGTTTAAATTTATGTCTTTTACCCTTTTTGGCAATAGAATATTCATTTTTAATTAACTTTTTTATGCGATCTGTCATCAAAAATGTTATGAGCCATTTGTTTGTCATATGTGTGAAGCTGGCTCATTGTACACTGGTTGCTAATCCTAGGGGTGGACTCCCACTGCATGGAGAATAGCAAAGAACATCACTATGCCAACCACAAGAAATGGGAGTCTAAATACTTCAGCCCACTGCCTTTTAGGTTATAGCTGCTATCATTTGCACAAGTCCAATGAGACAGAACACTTGCATATAACAAGTTAAGCAACTTGACTACTTACAAATAGGCAGAGAGGGACAGTAGAAGTCTATGATTCATTGCAAGTTGTTTGCCCAAGGCTCAAGAAAGTTGCACAGGGCAAATAGAATCTTGTTTGCACATGTCTCATTGTACTGCCACTGAGGAGCTCCAGAAAGCAGTCCATCCTGGGTTTTATACCTCAGGGGCACTATAACATTCTGGGCTAAAGTGCTATAGAATATCCTGTTCTAAGAGGGGAAGGAAAAGAGCCAAGGCAGTTCTGGTCACTTCCTCCTTGTCTTGGAATGTTACATTCCCAAAGTATTCTGCAATTGTGCTTGAGAATTACAACTGAGAAAAGGGTAGGAATTGGGCCAGTCCAAGGCCACCTGGAGAATTATTCTGTAATATTTTTAATAAAAATTCCGTTTGTTTTCTCTTTTATTTATTCTTTATTTGTTCATGGTGTTTCATGCTGCACAACAATGTTATTTCTGTATAATTAAGTTTTTCACTGAATGTGGTTTTGTTTGTATGTTTAAAAAGGGCTTTTCCACTTGAAAACTATATAAATATTTGCCTACGTTTTATTTTAGCACTTTTATTGTTTTCTGTACTCTATTAAACTTTCAATTAATTTTGAATTTCTGTTAGTGTATGGCTTAATGACCAAATATATTATTATTTGATTTCCTGTGGTTCACAATTTTCTGTAATTCACACATTTTAAATAAGCCAACATGTTTTCTATTGGATTGAAGTTTTACATTTATCAAATTATAAATTGTTTCTTAACTCCATGTTCTGTTTTAGTTTCAAATTTCTCTTTATTCTCAAAACATTATGGTTTAATTAAGTCCAGAGAGTACTCAGTTAGACTTTGGTCTCTAGTGCGGTAGGTGAGGTAGAACTGAGTCCCCAGGAATGTGAGAGTATTATCTCAAAATGCTAGTAGCAGCTACTGTGCAAAGTTTGAAAGCCCAAGTCAAATCCTGGGCATATCCATGGTTGTGTGGTAGCCACGGGCTTCTGCTCTTGAAAAAAAACAAAAAACAAAAAACAGGGATAGACACTGGTTTGATAAGACAACTAAGCAAAAGCAGGAGGGTCTGGTAGGAGAAAGTGGGGAAGGTGAAGAACAGGAACCTTCCTCTTTGTTCTGCTACCATCTAAGAGCAGAGGCATGGCATGTGATTTCAGCAAGGGGCAAAAGTACATAGCAGCTACTTGGATCTGATGTGGGAGACATCAGACCACTCTAGGGCTGATCAACTGGCATTGTCAGGTAGTGGAATGCTGGCATTAAGAATGGAGACAGACTTCCAATTTCTGTGCAGCTTGTTTCCCAGCCTCTAATACTTACTCATGATTGGCCTTCTTCAGGCTTTCATAATCCATGATGACTTCGTCAGTGGTGAGTGAGAAGCAAAGACTCAAAGTCCACAGTGCCATGCAACTCTAACTCTGATGCTGTGCTCATGCCAAACAACATCCATCCCCATCTTCTGCATCAGATGAGTCCCTGCCAGTCTCAAAGTTGCGGTTCACTGCCATCGCACAGGTATGTTTCTGTACCTCTCGCTGCTTCCCCATTTGTTTCTAAGAATTGAGTGCCTTCTGCCTCATTGTACAGTTGTAGGCATCAGATGTGTCAGGAAAATGAACTCCAAACCTTTCATCATTGGGCCCTTTGAGAGAGTTCTGATCACAGAAACCAAGTAGCTTGATGTGATCACAGACAAGCATGATCCTTCCAACTTCAGACATGGGGTTGAGCCCTCCAGCTACATTGGTGGCCACCAAGATGTTCCCACCCACAAGCTGGAAAACCTCATGCAAAAATGTCATGTTCCACAGCAGGTATCTATCATACAAGTGGAACCTTCCTTGCATCATCACATACGCTGTGCCATTCAGGAACCCAAACACCAGTCGGCCAACACTGACCTTTGGAAAAAGTTGAGCATCTCACTGTTGCTAAAGATTTGGGCCTGAATTAATTTGTCAATCAGATGTCCTAATTCAGACCCACAGATCACTGTCACTTGTGTTCAGTGCTTGGTGTGAGACAGAAGCCATACTGCAGTGCTCTGATAATCTTCATATGTGTATCCATTCTCCATGGTCCAGCTGACACCCTCTCAATGAACCTGCTCTTCTCTGCTCTGATCTGCTGAGCAGACCTGTGGTGACCTGAGCTGACCTGTGGTCACTGGGTCTGGTCAGTACAGTTAGTCTGAACTCTATGTTCTAAGACATTGTTCTGCCTATGAAGCTGCCTTTGTTATACTTTAAGAATTGTGTAACTATAACTCTTAATATTCTTAGTGTAAATTTCAATTAGATGTTTTTCTTTTTGAAAAAAAACATATTTTGAATCATATGTCTAGATGGCTTTAGACTCATTGTGTCAAGTCCCCAAAAAAAAAATTCTCAAAAATTTGATTGGAAACAATTTCACAATTATTTGGGGGAAAACAGACTTTTAACAATATAAAGTTTTCTTATCAAGGAGCATGGTTTATCTCTTCATTTAAATCCCCTTAGTAACATTTTGGTTATCTCCTCTTTTTTATTTCTTGTTTTGTTATTTATAATTATGTGTTAACCGGAATTTAAAAAGGGATCAATGCTCTCTTGATTGGGATTGTTTTCCATTAAATTGCTAATCCAAAATAGAATTTGATAGAATCCACCGATATGGTGGTTCTTAAATTCTCATTAAAATATGCCTGAAGTAACAGAAAGAGGCAAAAACTCATAGCAACATGGGAACAAAGACCGACAGCCTGATGCCAGAATCTGGGAGGAATTGTCATTAATTATAAGGTAGATGGAACAGTAATGAGGAATACCTTTAAAGGCTTGGCATATGATATTCTCTGACTTTGAGTCAAGAAATAGACACCTTCTGAAAAGATGTAGGAGGCTTGATGGAATTGACAATATAAATATTAAAACTTCTATAGAGGTTTTATGCCTCGCTTTCTATCTGTTTCTGCCTCAAAGATCCTGAGCCTGTAACAGTCAGAACTCTAGGCATTCATTCACCCATCTTCGCCTCAGGCAGCTAGGAAGCTGTGCCTTGTCCTCCAGCTCTCATTTTCTTTATGCTTCACCCTCTGCTCAAATTTCATCTAGTTAAAGGTTTACAGTAATGGAAAAGAACTTGCTCTGTGTGTATGTGGGTGCCTGTGTAGGCACGTGTCTGATTGTGTGTGTGTTTGGGGGTTGTAAAAATGCCTAGCGATGGTACCTTTTAGGGAGACACCGTCCATGAGTAAAGTGTCATTGAGATGGGTAGTAAAATCAAAAAATAAAAAATAGAAAAATCCATCCTTTTCCGGGCCATAATAAGAAAGGAACTTTCTCTATGCAAGTGCTCCTTAAAAACTGCTCTCTCTGTAATGGAGTTTTGAGAATAATAAAATTAAGAGCTCTAATCTATCATTTAAAAATAGAATAATTCAATCCACTGAAGTCTAAAAACTAAGCCTTTTAAAAACAGACTATGTTGATAAACTAGAAAAATCAGTAATTGGACACTTTCATACTGGATTATCTATGGTATTATTGCATTTAGAAACATAACATATTTTTCATTCCTAACTGCAATGCAGGAAGGTAGCAAAAAAGAGCAAATAGTCTATCTTTTCCAAATAAATAAAGCACTAATAACAGTCACCATAGTCAATTTTTTTTTAATTTTTAATATTATCTTCTTAAAATGAATGTAGTCAAATGCATATTTACAAAGAGTGGGAAGTATTGTTATACTCGATTTTACAGGAACAAGACATTAACAAGGGTGAAAAACAAAAGGTTTTTTCAGGTGGAAAGGTACTTTTAAAATATGCTGTCTCTCTATCCTATCCTCACTCAAAAAGGCACAAACATAAACATCAGTTTGGGGAGTTTGGGGTATAAAGGCATTCTAAGAGTTTCACAGTGACCAGGACTTAATGGTAGTGTCACAGGCATAAGAGTCGTTCTTCTATCAGTTGATAAAATATCATATATACCATCTGAAGGCATCTGACTTTTTCTGAAAGAGAAGACAAAAGAATTGTAGGCATGCCAGTCTATCTGGTGCCAGCACAGAGCTATGCAATGGTGGTAGTGAACACCGCCCTAGTGGCTGGAAAGCTGGTTCAACAAGCTTTATTTAGCTTCGTTGTTAGCAAGGACCCATAGGCTTGTTTTTGCAGTAGATAGTATATACTTTCTGAAGTCTTCTCAGTGGAGCTCTAGAAAACTGACGCACTAGAGCATGAGGATTTGAAGCAATCTTTGTCACATCAATTTTTTGAAACTTCATGTCTTTTATTGATATCAGTCACACATTAGAGCATTCTCCACATCTAGCTCTTTTCTCTTGAAAAAAAAAAAAAAGGATGAAAAAATCCCACATAAACACCTTCCCAAGTAAATATTTTCTTAGAGATGGTCAGGGAAAGGCCACAAAAGATCCCTCAAAGGTTATGAAGGAATACCCACAGGCTTGGCAATAGAGACAACTTTGCAATGGGTGTACTGATAGAGTCACATTCCTGATGTCTCTATCATCAGGAATGTTGGCTCAGTTATTTATGACTTATCACAGGCTTAGCAAAAATCCCCTCATCGATGCTTGAGATAGGACTAGATCACAAGAATTTGGTAGTCTCACTGGTTGATTTCCAGATGTAGCTTTCCAGTAAGAGCTTTGAAAATGTAATCATTTTGCCAGCTTTTTCTAGAGAAGAAGGGATACAATTCTGGAAGACAGCTTGGAAACAAGTAAGATTCACAGCCTTACCAGAGTTAGGAAGCCACAGAGCAACAACCATGAGCTCAAAGCTTTATTGAGCCCTTGGTTTCAGCCTCTCCAGGTATATCCTGCTAGCAATCTCTGCAGATAAAAGGAAGCCAAGGGCTGCTCAGACTCTATGCCACTTATTGAGATATTTTCTCTCCACTCCCAACCCAGTCTTTTCTACTCTCCTTTATGATGGGACAACTATGTTGCTGCTTTTCCACCTGTTCTCTATTAGGATCTGCCAATAAGAGGCACTGAAGGAAGACTTCAAAGCCCAAAGAAGGACTTGTGCTCTCCTATCTGATTCCTGTTTCTTTGAGTATCACTTAGCAGTGCTTCTTCACCCCTGCAGCAGCAGTTCATTTCTGTAATAGCAGTTGATTCCACTTTGCAATTTCTCCATCAATTTATAGAACCAGCCTCATTGTGTCCACTTGAGAGACACAATCATCTACAACAAGCACTTATCTTTCCGAGATCTGAGTCCAGACCCACAGGACCTCAGATTCAAGGTTCCAGGTTTTAATAATTCCCACTTCTTCCTATTGTTCTCCCCAGGGAGAGCAATTATTCCCTATGGATGGAAGCTGATTCCTATACTTTCCTATTAAACTCTCTTTGTTAAATAACGAAGTGGCTTTTGTCTCTTGACTGGGCTCTGACTGATACAGACCCATAACACAGCATTCCGGAAGCTCATGTTTCCCCACTTTCAAGGAGGCATAAAGCAGAGTGTGGTGTGTGGCCATCTTTTCATGGGATAGATAGGCTCAGGGGGCTTGGCAAGCACCACTGGGAAAGATCCTTGGAACACAGAGAATTTTGTAAACATGTTGAGCAGGGTGGGGTGGGGTGCAGGGAAGCACTGAAGGGTGGGAGAGTTGTGCTGAACCGTAATGAGGGTGGCTCTTGATGAAGTCCCCAACTCCTTGGCATCAGGGTGCCCCCACCCCCGACCACACCTTTTGGATGCAAACGACTGCTCTACTGATAGCTGGATCTGTCCAAGCTCATTCGGGGGGGCAGCAGCATATCCACAGGTGAGGTGGGAGGTGGACAGGGGCTCCTGAGATTTAGACCTGATCTCTCCCTGATCTGGTTCTAGTTTGCAAAACTATTAATGAGAAGACCCAACTGGGGAGACAGAAGTCAGAAAAATGTGTTCAGCCTGGGGATGGGAAGTCTGCCCCAGGCTACAGATGGAATGCCCTGACTTCCACTCAGGGCTGGCCAGACGTGGCTCAGAGGCCTGGACATGGTGCCTCATAAGGCTGGACACATCTTCATTGAGGCAGTAGGAGAGGCTAGCTAGGTGGGCTTTAGCTGCTACCCAGACAGCTCTACTGTTCTCACCTGTGTGGCCCCACATTGCACCCCAAAACATTTTAATTTTTTACTAATTCAGCTGAGGTTGATTTTGATTAAGAGAAAATTTAATATTGAAAAGAATGTACACTATATTAGATGTTACATGTAATGGACTTACCTTAGGATATAGGTTCCTGAGAAGAGGACTGTGTTTCTAATGGTAAAATAGTATCTAGGAGTTCTATTAAATGACTGTGGGATAAGTTATCCTTGAACATATGCAATTTCAGGAATCTTACATTATAGCTTCTTCAACTGCTTAAAAATGTTTATCTTTAGTATTGATACAGAAAGTGAAAAATAAAAATCTTATACCACAATCCAGAGATAATTTTAATACACATGTGTGTGCATATACACGTCTGTGTATATACACATATGTGTGTATATATACACAAACATATATATATAAATGTATCTGAAATGTATATTTAGTAATATGTTTAACATAAAGGGACTAGCATCTATTATTTTGCAACTTGATTTTCACTTAATATCTAATTTTCATTCTTTGACGCTAATATTGTTATAATAATAATTTTAATGGTTATTTAGTATGCCATAGTATTTAGATATGATGTCTTCTTAATTCCTTAGATATCTAGGATGTTTGTATGTATTTTTAATATCATACACAATTATTTAATGACTATTCTTTAAATCTTTGTAAACCTTTATGCATATTACTTCAGAATAAATTCTCAGAAAGGAAATTTCTAGGTAAAAAAGTGTGAGATTTTTTTAAGGTTATTGATTGGCTTTAGAAATTGTTCCATGAGATTTCTGCATTACCCCACTCTCTTGTGACCAGTATATGAGAGTGTCTGTTTCTCTGCCTCTTAAATATTGGGTCTTAGAATTTAAAAACACCTTTTCCAATTTGAGAGGTGAAAGACCCTTTGCTTATTTTGTTTACATTTAAAAATTGAAAAGTCTTTAGTATTTTTCATCTCTGATATCACTTCTTTATTTCCTGTGGTGCTACCAAGATAAATCCTATTGATTATTTCACTCTGTTGCCCCTTGAGACTTTAATTTTTTTACTTTATTGTACTTTATTGTTGGCTTATCTTCAACATATAAACTCTATATTCTTGATCTTTTGCAATCTCATCAATCATACTTATAGTTTAAAAATAATTTTGGATTGTGAATGTAAAAAGATATATATGTATAATACATATAGTATGCACATGAATAATAATAAACAAGTTTACAATAAGCAAGTTAAGTGAGCCAAATGAAAATAATAGTAGGAAAAAGATGAAACTAGGAATAAGATCAGTATCAAAACACAGGCTGAATTCACATGTCCTAGAAATGGGTGAATAATTTGAGTTTTTATATTCTGGTAGGCATCATGAAGACAAAATTATCATAAATTACTACATTTATAAGGCTCATAAACAAAGGACTTATTCAAGAGCTGCACAAATATTACTAAAAGGAGAGCTCAACATCCTTCTCCCCAACACACAAATATATACAAATACATACTCAGGCCCTCATGAAGAAAACAGTATATAATATAATCAATGTTTCTTTTTCAAATACATTTTACAAGTGGTACCGGAGGTTTCATAGACTTCATTTATTAACCTCAGAGTTAAAGATTCCCAAGCAGTGCCAGATTCCGAGCCTGGGCTCTCAGCTGCTTGGCTTTAGTGGGCCAATCCTCTCTAGGCTGCTAGCATTTCTCCAAAAGTGTTTCAAGGTCAAACTATTTATATGATATAAGCAACAATTGAACTAACTTAGCCACATTGTTTATGGGATGTTCTAGCTTCAGTCAGTGACAAATTTTATAGAAATGTACATGGAGGGCACCAACGGTGGAAATCACTTGTGGATTAAGTATTGATTAAAATCTTGATTAGGAGCCCAAAACCTTCTTATTCAATGTTTATGTCCTTTAAATGTTGACCTTTTAGAAAATCATTTTTGAAAAATTTTTTTCCCTCAATTTTCTTTATTTAATAAATATGTTTAGAGTGCCTATTATGTTCCTGGCAATATGTGGTGCTAGAATAAGACAATAATAAGCATGAGATATTCTAAAAGCACATAAATGGGATCCAAACTTGTGGAGGAAGATCAAAGAAGGCTCCCATGAGGGAGTGACTCTTTAGCTGAGGAAGCCTGAAAGATGGATAGAGGTGGACTGGTGAGGGATGGATTCCAGGCAGAGGGAATACTGCATGAGGAGGTTGTGGGCAAAAAGGAACTAAAAGAGGCTCAAGCTGACTTGTAGTAAATACAGTGAGGAGAGCTGGGCATTCAGGGAAGCCTCAGAAACAGCCAGGGGTCAGATACCTGGAGTCTATGACTGCTAAAGAATTCAGACTTTTATGAGCAAAAGAAGCTTCTGATGTACACTTTAAGCAGAAGCATTTTGTAGTGATATGTTTTAAAACATGAAGGTGATAGCTGTGAGAATAGACTGAATGGAGAGGAGAAAAGACTAATTATTAGGAGCTGATCTGACACATCAGAAAGAGAATATGAGGACTTGTACTCAGGTGGTGGGAATAGAGAAGGAGAGAAGCTGAGAGATTTCAGATATATTTTTGAGGCAGATAGAATCAATATTTTCACTTGGTGAGAGATGACTCATTTGGGAGATGAATGGGGCATATCAAGAGTCCCTCCATATGGTTCTGATATGAGGAGACAGATAATGGCATTGGCTTCTAATGTGGAAAATGCTAATGTGGAAGAATAATTTTAAGAGGGCTTAGTTTTGAACATAATTGGTTTGAAAAACTTTAGAAACATCTGAGTGGAGATATTAAGATAGGAAGTATATATAATTATAAAGGTTAATCATCAGAAATGAGGTGCATAAGTGGCTTGTGGTGAGTGGGAGAAATGAGCTTAATTATGAGACAGTGTAGATAGAGAAGTACAGAATGAGGACAGGACTAGAATGAGAACATCCTAGGCCTGAGCACAGAGTCCTGAGATAGTCATGGCCAGAGGTTAGAGGAAATCAGGAGAGTGTGTAATGACCAGTTGAAAAAGAACAACTTCCTCAAGAATGCTGTGGTCAACTGAGTTAACAAGATGGAGACTATACAGGACCCATTCTCTTTAGTAGTGTGAAAGTTATTGATGGTTATAATAAAACAGCCTTAGCAAGTTCAAAATAGGTGAATGTGATTGGTAGGAAGTGGAGACAAGCATACATGGTGTATTAGTCCATTCTCACGCTGTTATGAAGGAATACTCAAGACTGAGTAATTTATAAAGGAAAGAGGTTTAATTGACTCACAGTTTTGCAGGGCTGGGGAGGCCTCAGGAAACTTGCAATTATGACAGAAGGGGAAGCAAACATGTCCTTCTTCAGTTGGCAGCAGGAAGGGGAAGAATGAGAGCCAAACGAAGGGGGAAGCCCCTTATAAAACCATCAGATCTCATGGGAACTCACTCACTATCATGAGAACAGGATTGGGGATACCACCCCCATGAATCAATTATCTCCACTTGGCACCTCCCACAATACGTGGGGATTATGGGAACTGCAATTCAAGATGAGATTTGGGTGGGGACACAGCCGAACCATAGTACACAGATATTCTTTGAGGTATTATTCACGCTGAAACAGAGTCACAATATTAAGAGATAGCTGGAGGCGGTTATAGGATTTAAGGACAGCATTTTTAACATGAGAGATGGAGAGCATATTTGATATCTAATTAGGAAGAGTCAAGAGTTGGTGGCAGGAGATAGAAGGAATAATAGCTGAGTGAGGTCCCTGAGAGGGTGATAGAGAGCACTGACCTTTAGGAAAGGAGAGAAACTTCTTGTGCACAAGAAGAGATGGAGTAGAGGGTGAATGTAGCTTTGTAGACGTGGTGGAAGGAATTTAAAGGAGCTGCCATCTGTGATTTCTATTCATTTTATGAAGAATGAGCAAAGAAATCTGACAAGGTAAGAAGAGACAGGAGCAAGTAGGTTTGGAGAATCGAGGGAAATGGAGAATGTAGGAACAATTGTTTCCTAATACTTCATAGGTCAGATTTCTCCAGAGAGCAATTTTATCTACATTTTCCTTCTCAATTTTTAAATAGTTTAATTTATACTACTTCTAGAAACAAACATTCTTAAAACTTGAGGGAAAATATCATGACTATTTAGAAAATATTTTTTGTTTTATACTATGGCCAGAGATCCAAAGGGATATTTTTCATTTTCACATTTATAAATAAATGTTTATTTCCAGGATTTTACCTAAATTTCTATCTTATGTATCAGTCTATCAATCAATCAATCATCTATCCTTTCATCCATTATAGCTTGTTTATATTTAAATAAACTAAAAGCAACTTTGAAAATAATTAAAACATAATTTAGTATAAAATAAAATTTTTCTATTGTCAATCAATGAGATTCCTGAAGATATTTTTTCCCTTAACATTGAAGATTGGTAAAAGCACTACATGATTCTGTCCTTTCCTTTTAAAATTGCCATCAAAGTCTTAAAGCCTGTCTTGATTATTTTTTTAAATTGGGGGGGGGGGCTATAATCGTATTGTTGATTGATAATGTAAGCTTAAGATTTCAGCATATTGGGCCGGGCGCGGTGGCTCACGCCTGTAATCCCAGCACTTTGGGAGGCCGAGACGGGCGGATCACGAGGTCAGGAGATCGAGACCCTCCTGGCTAACACGGTGAAACCCCGTCTCTACTAAAAAATACAAAAAACTAGCCGGGCGAGGTGGCGGGCGCCTATAGTCCCAGCAGGAGGCTGAGGCAGGAGAATAGCGTGAACCCGGGAGGCGGAGCTTGCAGTGAGCTGAGATCCGGCCACTGCACTCCAGCCTGGGTGACAGAGCGAGACTCCGTCTCAAAAAAAATAAAAATAAAAATAAAAAAAATAATAAAAAAAAAGATTTCAGCATATTGATCTCCTCAAAAAATTAAAATGATATTTTTGGTCCAGACGTGGTGGCTTACACTCATAATCCCAGCACTTTGGCAGACCGAGGCAGGAGGATCATTTGAGCCCAGGAGTTCTAAACCACCCTGGGAAATATAGTGAGATCTCTACAAAAACAAACAAAAATTTTTTATTAGCCAGGCAGGGGGGGCTGTAGTCTCAGCTACTCAAGACGCTGAGGTAGAAGGGTTGTTTGAGGAGATTGAGGCTGCAGTGAGCTATCATTGCACCACTGCACTCTAGCCTGGGTGATAGTGAGAGTCTGTATCTAAATAAATAAATAAAAATAAAATAGGATTTTATTTTCCCAGGGGCTATTCCTCATCACTACCTAGTTTGGGGACATTAGGGATCCTGTGCTTACCTGCAAAAAATTTTTTTCTCTGTCCTCCAGGGAAATACATATTTTTTTAAATGACAATAATTTTTTCATTTATTCCTGACAAAACAATGCAAGAAAATAAAACATTTGCCACTAGGATTGGCTGGGTGTCCTTTTTAGTTAACTGGATTAAAAAGATAATCATCTGTAATTGTAGAGAATGATAAAAATGCTGAAGACCCTTTGAAGTCCTTCATTCGTTAAATGCTCTTATTTACCAATACCCACTAACATGCCCGCACTGACAGTTCACAAGGATTGCAAGCTCTTTAAATCTACTGAATTATAGAGCTAAGCTATACCTGATATGAGATCCAGTTCAATTCTCTCCATCTTTCTTAATGGGAAAGCTGGGGATGAAAAAGGGGTATGAATTAAAAGAAGTCATGAGGTGGATTTTGGTCTCACAGGTATATCTCAAGCCTGGCACATAGTAATTGCTTAATAAATAATTTTGAACTATCTGCCACCGAAATCCACATCTCCTGTCATCCAGATGCTGTGACAATGGTCAGGAATCCCTGGATCTTCATGTTTGTGTGTTATGATGACGTCCTTTGGTATGTATGGTAAGATGCGCAGGAATGTCCACATTACAGCTGTAGTCAGGGAGAATTTTTTTGACTGGTTTTATCATGAACATTAAAAAGCCATGTTGGACAAAAAAGTCTGAAGGCAGGGGATAAAGTCTTAATATTAGAATTCTTGCTTTTTCTGAAAGCTTGACAAAAATGGTACCACTCCTCTTCAAAATGAATATTCAAGGAGTGAATGGCCACAGACACAGGCTAACAGATTCTCCTGACCTCTTTTGACCCCCACAATGCAGGCATTTTGGCTGTAATTTCAGTGCCTTTCAAAAGAATATGCAGTATCTAAAGTCTCTTTTGAAAGGATTATGTGGTACTAATGATTAGCCAAACTTTAATTCATACTTATTTAAAAACAATGCATGCAGAAGCAGAGGTTTACCTCGAGGCAAAATAATCATGATTTTGGTTGTTTCTATGTTGAAATTAGACAAAACATAATTAAATAAGATTTGGAAACTAAGCCGAAATCAAAGGGGGACTTTTAAAAGCTGTTCTAGGAGGTAGGTCCTTTTTTGTTGCAAGAAATTAAATTCCACGGTTTGAGTGAAAGCTTTCAGATTTGCTTCCATGATGCGGAAATGAAAACATTTTACACAGACTGCATCTAAATGTGGATGAGTCACCAATCCATATCTGGCCTTCACCCATGTTTGTGTCAAGCTGACACACCGAAATAAATCCCAGCTGGTCTCCATCTCCTCTTTGAGCTTTTTTTTTTTTCCCTTCAGTTTTTGCTTGAAAGCATTCCTTGGGGCTGGACATAGGACAAAGGGCTATGGTGGAGCTTCTGCCCCTCTCTTAATTCAAATTCATAGCAGAGGTGACTGAGGATATCAAATATTGAATAATTAATAAAGACAGGTCTTCATTCAACTCCCATTGATCAAATCCACTTATAAAAGAACATTTCTCTGGACATTATATCCTACCCTTCCTGACTCACCTTGGAAAATCTGTGTTGGGATTTAGCCGTATGAACTATACCTGGCAACTCAACCTCTTTTTATGCTATTTCCCCCTTCTCACCCCACCCCCTCCCTTCTATATCTCACTCTCCAAAACTACGTAACTTAAGAGGACTTTCTTAAGCAGACTTGCCCTTGGTACTTGCATTCACACTAAAGGATATAAAGCCATATTTCTTACACTGTAGTCCCTGGACCACTTGCATTAGATTCAGCTGGATTTCTGCACCTCAACTCATCCTCACCTACTGAATCAAGAGGTGAGACCCAGAGACTTTAATTTGTGAAAGCAAGTTATATGGCTATATGCATGGTTTTATACTTGTATAAAGTACTTGCTGTCTAGTGAATTTAAATCTGAGAATAAAGATTTAAGCTGAAGAAATATAATGTCTGCCAGAGGGCAGAGGGGCAATTTGTCAGAGAACATCAAGGTATCCTAAATCATACAATATTACCATAGTTGAAATATCCATGCTCCAAGTAGATGTGTTCAAGATTCCAAACACTGCTAGAGAGGAGAGCACAGAGTCTTCAACTTTGTTCTGGGTGTTCCGGGGAGCAATCATATTTTCCTAATTTTTCCTGTATTGGTGCCTTTCATGCCACAGTGTGTATCTTGTTGTTATAGTTTGGATGTTTGTCCCTTCCAAATATCATCTGAAATTTGGTCCCCAAGGTTGAAGGTAGGGCTTCGTGGGAGTTGTTTGGATCATGGGAGCAAATCCCTCATGAATAGATTAATGACCTCTCTTGAAGGGGGTAAGTGCTCACTCTGAGTTCGCATGAGAGCTGCTTGTTATAAAGGGCACAGCACCTCCCTCCCCTCTCTCTTGCTTCCTCCCCCACCATGTGATCTGTGTGCATGCTGGCTCCCCCTGTTCACCTCCCACTATGAGTGCAAACAGGTTGATGACCTCACCAGAAGCAGATGCTGGCACTATTCTTCTTGTATAGGCAGTAGAACCGTAAGGCAAATAAACCTTTCTTTATAAATTACCCAGCCTCAGGTATTCCTTTATAGTAACACAGATATGGACTGACACTTGTTCTGGAATGGACTAAGACACTTGTTCTGGAATTGCACAGCATAAGGAATGAGTCATGCTTACGTTTGCTTCTTCTCATTACCTGTGGTGACCAACCACAGTGCTCCCTTACCAGGTGATCTTTGGCCTAACTCCAAGAGGTCCCTTAATGGCAGATCTTATCAGTTGCTGCTCACCCTTCCCTCTCTGTTTTCTGTCATTTGTCACTGACATTCTGCCCCCTCCCAGTCAGACTGTTAACAGAGGATGTCCAATCAAGCAGTGACCCTTCTGCAGGAATTTAGATGCAAGATGGGGAAATGCCAAGAAATCTGAGAACTCTGTCTTTAGATGGGTGACTGGAATGGCAAAATAAAAACCAAGGGTGTTTTAGTTCATTCAAGCTGCTATAAAAAGATATCATGGACTGGGTAGTTTATGAACAACAGAAATATAAGCTGTAAGTCTGAGATCAGGGTGCTAGTATGACTGGTTCTGGTGAGGACCCTCTTCTAGGTTACAAACTGCCACCATCTTCTTCTTGTGATTCTTACATGATTGAAAGAGGACAAGAGAGTTCTCTTGGATGCCTTAATAATTAGGGCACTAATTAAATTTGTGAGGGCTCAAGCTCATGACCTAATTACCTCCCAAAGGCCCCATTTATTAATATCATCACATCAGGCAATAGGATTTCAGCATGAATTCTGGGGTAACGTAAACATTCAGGTCATCATACCAGGGCATTCACATTTTATACCACACAGGCTGCACAATAAAGAAAACCAGTTTTTCTTTTCCTTTTCCTTTTTCTTTGTTGGTTGAATAACATTGAAGAGCAGAATAGGATGCATCTACCTAACTTTACAGACATTGTAACCTGGATCTTGGATTTCTCATATTCAAGTGGCTGTTGCTAAATATATTGATGGGAATAGGATATAAAATGGCCATAACACAAAATAGTGGTACTAAGCTTTCTAAAGTCAGAGAAGGTTGCTTTCCTCTTTCCTCTGTATATAAAACTTCTCAATCTATGAATCTAACCAAAAATTACTTGCTGCTATCACAGAAATATGTCGACATTTGTATGTTTCAGTTTGGATATGCTCAGCTGTAAATAACGGAATACGTAAGTAAAAGTAAGGGTGAATTCATCTGACATAATAATAAATATAAGGAGAAAACATTAGAGGATTGATACACCAGCTCAACGGTGCCATATGAGCCCAGATTCTCATAGTACCTTTGTTTTTCTATCTTCAGCATGTGGAGGCTGTCTCCCCTCCCAAGTGTAAGATGACCACCATTGCCCCAAGCATCCTACTCTCAGAGTTCAGCACTCCAAGCAAAGAAAAGGGAGCTGTGAGCAAAGGGGTTTTCTCATCTTGCTGTTCCTTACCATTTGTTTATTTTTTGGTCAGCAAGGACAATATTTCTCCCATGTCCTTCTAGATTCTTCTGGGTAGAACCAAGTTAAATGCCTATGTGTGTGTGTGTGTGTGATTTTTTTGTACATTATTATGTTTTAAAATCTTAAAAACCTTTCTGGCTGAAGAGACTGCCCCTCCTGGGTCTATAGGATTCTTGGAGATGCTGAAGGGCTCAGCTAAGAACATGTCTTTAATATGCAAACTAACTAATCCAGAGTCATACCTCCTCTGTTGGGCCCATATACCTCAGAAATACACCCAAGAGGCAATATTCTTCCACCTTAATCAACCCAGGGCCAGGTTTCAGGCAACTAGCCCACTTTTCTAGCTTAGAGCCAACAGAAATTATTCAAACTAGCCAGTCCTACATGATTTACTTTGCCCTGTCTTGCTTTTCCCTTTAAAGACCTTGGCCTAAGTTCTTTCATAGCTCCTGTCTTCTGCCACCTGACCAAAACCCTGTCATTTCTCATATGGCCCCAGTGCCATATGGCAACTCCATCTCTAGGACCTGTGAGTATAACAAATTTTGCTTTCTTATGCCTCTCCCATGTCTCCTTGGCCTCACCTAACTGACCATCACATAAAATAACAGAACAAATACCCACCCCCAGATTAATTACTGGCAGTAAGAAACGGAGTCAGCAAGGCTGATTTAAAAAAATTCTGGTTCAACTTTGAGGCTTAAAACATTAACACCCAAATAAAACTAGAGTGTCCCATTAACTAACAAAGATGAAAGAGGGCTTGGTTAAATAGGCAACCAACATTGTCTATCAGCACACATTTCTAAATGTACTGCATTTTATCAATTTTACCATATGTATGTTTTTCACATTTTGATATCTCTAAAATTGGAGAGCATCTTGCATACAACATTGGCCATTTTTTATGCAATTGACATCTTGCAAATCAGTTTGTCTTACCGTTGATGGTTCCTTAGATTGAATGAAATATACAATTGCATTCTGCTTGATTGTCTGTCACCCACTCAACATTGTCTGTATCCCATGACATACTCATCTCTATATTTTGGGGGGAAAGCTTGGAAACTGCATTTTCTAGAACCTATCACCAGCAGATTTCATGTTAAATTCTGCCAGGGAAAGATGCTCTTTGATATTTGGTAAGAAAAGAGAGGTCATTATCCTCAGGTGTGTGGGTGATGGCAGATGGCACATATGAGGTTTTGTTTGATATTTTCAAAAGAGATCCTTTTGAGAATCACCTAATTTCGTGCTATAGGGAGCTGAAATCATTGATGGTGGCATCCTTACAATTTCTACATTTTTGATTTCCTGAAAGCCAGCAGTGGTCTCCCTGATATTTCTTCCCCCATCCCTCACAAAGGTTGTCAAACCTTCCAAATTCTCTATATTGTATCCTTTCCTAGAGTGATCTCTGTTCTCTGGACTAAACTTTTACTGATACAATTTTCTTCTATCTTTTCTACAGTCTCCAATGTGTTTCTCCCTCTTTATTGGGGAAGAAACTTGAAAAATTACCTTCCTTTTTGCTAATATGATTTGGGCGTTACTTTTTCTAAAAGTAAGCTGGAATAGGCATTGTGTATAGACACGGGGATGGCCTGCTCAAAACAGTTGTATGAGTTGGATGTATGTGGGTGCCCAGTCAACTGTTGAGCTCAGGTGAGCCCAGCATTTGAGTCATCCCAACCAGATAGGTCACATACATGAAGGAAAAAACCTTTAGATCATTCCAGTTCCCAGCAATTTAAGTCATCTCCAGCATTCAGTGCTACGGCTCCTGGCATTATAGAGCATAGGCAAGCCATCCATCCAGTGCCCTGTGTAACTTCCTTACAAAGTGTGTGAGAATTATAAAATGGTGTTGTTTTCCTCCACTCATTTAGAACAGTTTGTTACACAGTAATGAGTCATCTCAACCTAAGGACAGGATTTGAGTGTTCCTGGGTCTTCTCATCAAATACTATTTTTTAATATTTACCCTTTCCATCAGGGTTAATCTTCTTTCCACAACTAGTCTGTGAGCCCTTATGGCCATATTTTAGATTTACACTATATTTCTTTTAAAACTGAACTCACTACTGAGCACTCAGTTGGAGCTTTCCAAAATGTGCATTGGCTAACTTGGAGGGTGATGCCAGGGCTCTCCATAGGAGCAAGCACTGACCACAGGCTCTGAGAGTTTCCAAAATAATTATTTTTGTGATGGAGTATATGGGATGACAGATGTACAAAGGAAACAGAAACTTTTCTGAACCAGTATTGCATGCTTTCACCACATTTTATGATGTGTATGTGATTTGCTCAGTTCGTATTCCTCTTTTTAATTGGAAAACTATTTGTCATTTCATTTGGTTACAATAATCAATGAAAAAGAAATTCTTGTCTCAAGGTTTGGTAACTTCGTAACTTTGTAATGTTTGAAGATAGGGCGAGGATGAAATGGGTTCACATACAACTGTTGTATTATTGGCAGGGCGTGAATTTACCTAGGTGGCTCAGAGAATGCCTTGTCACCTCTCTAGTCCCTTGTCTCCTGATCTTTTATGACCTCTCTTGATCCTGTGAGTCAAGATCACTGCAGGTCTCACATGCACAGAAATGCTTGTTAGATGAAGTGAATTAATAAATGCAAAATGGCCGTGGAATTCAAAATGGTATGTAGGTACTAAATATTATTATAAGAATAAATTTTTGTAATTGTACCTAACTGCTGTCTCATATGACATCTTATTAATTAAATAAATAAAATATTGCTCTAACGAAACTTTTAGAGTCTATCATGGCATATTAAAGAAGATGGAACTATTCAAAAAAGAGTTTTAAATTACAATAAGAAAATTTTCTGTGGATCCGCCTTCTTTCCTCTCATATATTGCTTAAGGGCGGGCACTGTTCTTATGCCAGTGAATGTTCGTGAGGTTCAGTTGTACAGTATGGGAAACAAATGCCAGGCATGTAAGAATGATTATTTCACAAACAACATCTGGCACTTTGCTGGGCTTCCAAGGCAGATGCTAATGTACTAATGCCAAATTTTTCAAGTGGTCATCCTGGTGTGCAACTGCTCTCTGGCCCAAATGCCACCCCACTCCCAAATGTCACACTGATTCTCTTGCCACCTTCCTATGAATGAGAATGAAAAAGATTTCTGCAAAGAACACTGTTTTATATCTTCATTTTAGGGAAAAGGCTAACCATCTCAAGTATCTTACAGTTCGGACTTAGTGCAGTGCCTGAAATCTAATTTCATTCATTTGCTCCCTTTTCAACTAAATATGTAAACATTGAAAGCTTCTCTAGCTACTAACATTGGGAGCACAGTGGTTATATCTCTAGCTCTTGTGCATCCTTCACAGTAGGAAACAAATGTATGCTTTTAAATTAATTTTTTTAGCCCAATTACCATTCACTTCACTTTGAGGGAATAAATGCTGAGAAAAAAAAGAAAAAGAAAAAAAAGATACATTTTTTTCTGAATACTAATAGAGTTCATTGAGAATTATGTTTTGTAAAATACTTGAAATAAAACTGAATTCCAAAAACTAAGCGATTTCTTTTAATTACCAAGCCATCTTGATTATGTTTGAAAAGAATAGATGGGAGGATTCCAAGCAGGGATAAGCTTTATTTCTTGGAGCCAATGATAGCACTAAACTATTGGATTCATAAAGAGTATAGCTAGACAACTCTCAACTTTAGTGAAAAGGGTGAGATGACTTCAAAATAACATTTAGCTTCTTTAAATCTACTTCATACTATCCCCTTTCCAAGAACTCCCATTAAGAATTTGCCAGTATGAGCTCAGAACTTGCCATGGCATTTGACACCATAAAGGGATCCTGCTGGGTGTGTCATGGGAAGATGAGGCACTTTATTTATCTAAATATAATTCGTTTTCTACCGAGTAAAAAGAGGCATTTTAGAGTAACTTTTACATTTTTCTTCTACATTCTCAAACCACAATTCACCCTATTGTTCACGTTTTCTTTCTCTGGCTCTTTTTCTTCCCCACCAAGCAAGGTCTAACATTATTTTGGTGACTTTAATGGCTACCTGATTACACATATGTTTCCTGACGTCTACTCCAAAGCGTTTGTCTCTATTTAAACGACCAAAGCCACATCCTTTCATGACCATATCCAGCATATTTTGTCATCCAGAGAAGCTTTACCTTTGATATGTTAGATGCAAGCACTTTACTCCCTAGTTGGATAACTTGTTCAATTATTTCTTATTCGTTGTTGCTTTGACATTTGGGGAACATTGACCCATTTACTCTCCCTAATTGTCAATAAATTTCAGAATTCACTTCCTTTCTTCTTAGACTATCTGCTCCATCAATTCAATCCACACTCTTACAAATATCCTTAATACGTATGATCTTTCACTTAAAAAAAAGAGATAGCCTTGGTAGCCTTCTCAGTTTTTACATCCTGACCTGGATCTATAAAAATTCATGGTCTTTGCTCTAAATTATGATCTCAGTGCTGTTGGACCAGACTGCTCTATACTCTGCTTTACTATCTTCTATTCTCCCTAGTGCTTGTTTTAGTCCTTGATTCTTCTTGGAATTTCTTTATCACCCACTTGTTGCATGTCTTAAAAATAGATGCCACTCTACTGGAATTCTTTTAATTCTTGCATTTACACCTAAACATTTCCTGAGTTTGCACATTTGTTTTAAATTTGTCCCTGTAATAGTGGTGGGGCAGGCAACATCCTGTCTGGCAGCAACAGCAACCCTAGAGCACAAATATGTTGCAGCCCATACCTATGATGGTAACTAAACTGATCAGAGGGATATGAGTGGTGCTGGCCACAGAGAAATAATGCAGGGCACATTACACGTCGTACCCCTTTTGCAACTGCAAATTGGTAGCTTTCAGAAATGTCCCCACTGGGTAACCTGAAAAGCAAACATGAAACTATAGTAAAAAAGTGAGCAGTGCATTTGTTTTTCTAAAATAACTTTGTCTCTTTCTAGAGGAGGCCAGGCTAAATTGAACACCAGATTAGAATAAGAAAAAGAAGAAGAAGAGGGAAAAGAGGAGGTGGCAGAATAACCAGGATAATAACTGGAACTCCGATCTCTGAAACTGATGCTTTACCAAATTCAGAGTAAAATTCAACTTATTGTGGCACAGATCCCTCCCATTCCCCCAGTTGCCAATGAAATGAGTTGGTAATTAAAACTTTTATCAAACTTCTCAACATTTAAATTCTGAATGGAGAATTCTAGGAGTATCAAAGTGAAAACACAGTGTTTGGGAAAAAACTAAAATTAGTGGAACCTAAGTAATAAGTACTGGGAAACAAATGAGATAAAATTAATGGCAGATAGCATCTATAATATGTCAGACTGGGAGGGCAGGTTTCTATTTCTGCCATGGGTGTTTCCTAGTGCTTGTCTAATTTTTATATCTGTGTGCCCCTTTTCAAGTCTCCCCAGTACTTTAGAGTAACGTTTGTGAGACTCTGGAATTCACCAACCAGGAATGCAGCTGACTCTTGTCCTTGAATATCATAAAAACATGTTCAACTATTCTCACTGGGGCGGTACTTCCATAAACTGATGATGAGCAAGGGGTCCACAGTGTTTCTTTAAAAAAATATAATTGCTTGCCTGCAAGAGATATTCACATTCACAGGCCTGGTCTCATACAGAGTCACCTATAATGTGTGATTATTAGGTCTTGTGGAATTCTTCTGGCCAGGTCTCCAGCATGGCATGTTTTTCATGCCATAATCGCTTTTCACATTCTCTTTCCTCAGCAGGATAAACATTTATCTTCCTTGTCTTGGCAAAGTACCTAAATTTTCTTTAAGACCAACAATCTGACAGTCTCCGGCTTCTCGAGGGAGAGTGAGTTACTGACTCTTCTGCATGTTTCTATACTTCTCTTGTATTGTTTTTCACACCTCAGTGTGGTGGTGTGCGTGTATTCATGTCTATTGTTAGGCTGTAAATACTGCCAGGGCAAGTTCCGTGTTATTCTGTTTCCATTAACATATAGAATGAATTTGAACACATCGAAGACATTGGCTGCTGAAATAATGAATTTCACAAAATTTATTCTTACCTTAGACCTTTCCTCTTGATATTAAAGCTTTGATGTCTGTCAAAACGTTGATGCCTCACGGAATGACTCATAGGTAGAGTTTTTTTTTCTTTTATTCATTTCTAATATGATGAGTATCAGATTATTTTTTGAGAGTAAGTTTTGATAAGGGGAAATTGGTGTGAGGACAAGGGCATTGTGTGGCAGTGAAATGGCAAGCAAAGAGCTCTAGAGAACAAGGAGACAAAGGGCAGCAAAGATAAATACAATCAATGAGCATCACTATTTTCCCCAGGCCTGGTCTTGCTCAATCAGCTTTCCCCATCCCACTGCACAAACACAATTGCCATTACATGTCCAGGTTAAGGCACTTCTCATTAAACGAAAATGAGGGAGAAAAGAGGAAAGAAAGGACAAGTCTATGCAATAATTCTTTCATCAAATTGCATTTATTGCAGTGCTTGGCTGCAAAGCCCTTAGCTTTAGTAGCATCAGGTTGTTATTTGTACTTCTATAACGTAAGTATGTACACAAGGTTAAGCATTGTTCCTTAAGTCTCATGCAACAAGAGTCATGATTACTAAAGATGAAGGACATGGCACTTAGTAAGGCTATATGACTAACATATATATATAATAGGTATATATATTTTAATAATCTGTAACTTGGTATTACTGATTTTTAAACTAGAAGGGAACAACGTTCCAGGTATTCTGAGGGTGTTTTGGAATTTATCAAAATACTTGCTGTGAAATTCCAATAACATTTGGCAAACAACATGACTGTCTGGAGTGAATCTTTTCTGAATGAATGTTAAGTCCCTGCAGCCCTTAGTACCAGTACTGTTGACTAGTATCTGCAGCTGGATTTGCTTCCTCTGACTCACCTTCCATTCCATCTCCAGAGGTGTGATTAAGCACAAAAAAGAGTATCTTTAGGGTGAACATTTTTTTTTCCTCTGCCTGACCTGATGTGTTGACCTGCTGCTGCCTGCCCATTCAGGAACACACCTTTCCTACCAGTATCCTCTGTCAATTTCTTCCCTGCTAGCACTATTCTTTAGCTGGTTAATATAGCTTCAAATAGGGCCCTCTGATATATGGCCTTATTTGGCTACAGGAGATCCCCAGAAAACTCATATTATTATTATTTTCATTGTGCTGGAGGCACTAAGCCATTCAGAGGATCCCTTGATAGGCAATAGCACATGGGGGCTGAGCTAACATTTATTTAGCCTGCAGCACAGAAAAATCCTCAGAAAGAGAAACTTTTAAGGAACAAAAATAGAAAGTAACAACAAAAAAAAATCTGACTTGTTATGGTCAGGCTTTTTACTTATTATTATTTTTTAAATCCATGAACCCACAGCTCAATGGAAATACGATATTGAAAATGATATTCCCTTCATGTTCCAACTTTAATATTTTCAGGAAGAGCTGTAGTCAGCATATATGCCACGTTGGGTTTTTAATCTAGCAAACTCATTTTCACATCGGTCATTCCAGGGAGCATCGGAGCCTTGTGGCAATAGTCAACGAGGTCGTTTGTACCACATCCCTGTGTATAGGAAATTGTGTGGCCAATCTTACTTAGAGGTAGGGAAAGTCAAGCTTGGATTCCTACAACAATGTTGGTGAGGGACTTGGAGAGTTAGGTATGAATATAAACTCTTGGGCTGCCATTCATGTGTGTATCTGTAGTCAGAAACTGACATCCTTTATATGAAAAATTAATAGAAACAGGTAACAAATAAATATTAGCTATATTCCAGGTACTGTTCTAAGTACCTATTTAATTCTCAAAATTGTTCTATGATGTAGATGTATTCTAATACCCACTTCACAATAAGAAAACCGGGATACTGCAAAGCTGAACAATTTACCCCCAGTCGCACAGCTAGTGAAGTGAACTTTCTCTTATGTTGGGGAGGTAATTTATTTGTTTGGTTCTCTTTTGTTTTAAATCAGGTAAATCCCTTTCAGTAGTATCTGGAGACAAAACTACATCTCATCTATGAATGATTGTTCCTGGCTCCCACAGTCATAACTGTTAGGATTATTCAATTGTTTTTTCCCTCTCTATGGAAAATGAAAGTCTTTGTAATCAAAATTATTTTGTGATATTGTGACACTAAGTAATTGAGGGACTGGCATTGATTGTTATTCAACTGTCACTTTTAGGTCAGAGCCCAGACAGATGGAGATTGATGACGGATTTAATTATTTGGGTACACGATCTGCAAAGAAGTCCAGTGGCTTTTTGAGCCCACATTTAGTTGGATCTTTTGGGGTCATACTGTGTGTATAGTGTGATGCTGCTAGAGTCCTTGATTTCTCCTCCTTTTGCAAAGGCTGGGGAAAAGAAGTTGCACAGTGCCAGGCACCTTTGCTATGTGGTAGTGACATTTCACAACCTGACAGCTTCTGCGACAGGGCCCATCAGGCCTCCAATGGGGGGGCCTCGGTGGAAGGATCTGGCATCTGCTACCCAACATTGTTAGATATTTTCTTTAATAGTTTAAGGCAACCGGAAAAAACTCTGAAACACCAGGAAAGCCTTTCAAACCAAGAGCAATAAGAAACACTTTCAAGAATGTCCAGAATTTATCGGTCTGGTCATCATTCAGTTGACAAAATGTTACTTGCTGTAGCTCAATAAAGTGGACCTTTTTGCTGTAAGATGCAGTTTTTATTCCACCATCCCCCACCATGGCTTCTGACCAACCCACATCTATTTTAATAAATTAGGAATAATATTCTTATTTTAGTAATGAGATTTCCTGTGAAATATGCTGCAGAAGGATGCAAGGGACAACCAAACAATTATGCACTTCCTTTGCTTTCTGAATAGAACTTGAGTAGAAAAAGAAAAATCACATTTCTTCAATTGAAAGAGGAACAAGAGCAGAGCTAAGACAGGCAAAGAAAGATTTCCTCTGCACATATATCACTGCTGAGTCAGATGGGCTTGGGGAACAAATGCCCTTCAACCTAAGGACGTTTAGCATTTCGGGGCCTTGTACAAAACTATTTCCTATCCACAGGAAGGCTAATGAGTGCTCAGGGAAGCAGCAGCAACCAGGGAGAGATAGTGCCTCTAAAAGGTAGTAATTTCACTCAAAAGGATATTGCCATTCCTTCACAAGAGTTAAATTAAGAGCAATATTTATAGAATCTCCAAGGTATGGGTCTTCTGCAAAGAAAATGAACTTGCTTTACTTCTGAACAGAGTGAAAGGCATTAATCAGAAATGCATTAATGGCAAAATCCATTTTTAACTGCTTGTTACTCTGAATCCACTTTAGTATCCAGTATGGCAAGTGGCCTTAGGCATTCTGATTGCCTGCTGAGTAAGGATAAGGGCTGGTGGCTTCTTGTGTCTCAAACTTCTCATCCCCTTCTCTGCATTTCCACAGTCCCTTTGTGCCTGTCCCCTATTAAGGTGCCTGCAGCCCAAGGTCTGGCTAAAATTGTAACTGCCAGATGGTTGATAAAGCAATTTGATCTAAGGTCCATTAAGAAATTGGTACATTTAAGTAGTGTACTGCCAGAAAGCAGGCTTAGAGTGGAAAACAGACAGTACTGGCTGTGGGAGAGCTTCAGCTTCATCAATTAATAGCTCTTAACCTTGGGACAGATGCTTTATCTGTCTGAGCTTCCATTTCCTCATCTGTAAAATGAGGATAATAACACCAACACTGAATGTCGTGCGAGGTAGATGAGTGGTGCATATAAAGTTCCTAGCCCAGTCCCCAGCAGGTGGCACCTGCTCAGCCTGATACCAATTCCCTCATCTTTCTCTTAATTGTGACACTCCTTCCAGGAAAAATTGCTTTGTAGAAAAGTACTGAGGGGAAACACAATTCTGTCCTCGAGAACATGAACCTCTAATTGTGGCTTTCTGGGCACTATGATATTTCTGGATCCCCTTGGATTCTACCCCATAATGGGTGAGGAAATCTACTGGCAGTATTAGCACGGCCTGGAGCTGAGGGAATGGGGGAAAGGGCTTTGCAAGGGGCCATTTCTGGACTCAATTCCAGCTCTTCCATTTATTACCTACTTGTGTGTTCCTGGTTATTGAATTTTTAACCTTTCTGAACCCTTGTTTCTTCAACTATAATATGGGAGTAACAATACCTTTTTAATTTGCATACTTGCTAAGATTTATTGTGGGTCTACAGTGTGTCAGCCCCTCTTCTAGGCTTCTTAACTGCTCTCCTATTTGCTCATCACAATATCTTATTAGATACCTTCTGCAAAATCATACCTTATCATAAATGGGGAGTAGATTTCCAGAGTGGTTACCAGAAAGGACAGAGCTGGGACCTAAACCTAGACAGGCCCACTTCGGAGACCACGATTTTGACAACCATATTGCCTCTCCCCGAACATTTGATGCATATATTTGGCCCTAAAGATGTAATTATTGTTTCTTTCCCTTAGATGCTATATCCCCATTATGGAGATATAGCTGACAAACACCTCTAGGTTCTGAGAACTCTTACCTCTCCTATTCCCTATCTGGCTGGTTTTGTCCATATCAGTGCGGGAGGGGAAGAGCAGAACCACTTGCAGGGTTCCTTCCATCCTTGAACCTAGAAAAGGGTTCAGAAAGGGCTGAAAATGCTCTATGCATCTTAAACCTAATGTGAGATTGGCAAAAAACTGCTCTCACATGGAGACTCCCAGCATCTTCCTCTTATTGCATCCTCATAAATTCTGGGGAAATATTGTTGACTGAGGTCTTTGAGAGGAGAAAGATTTTTACTGCTAAGCAACTCAGTGCTCATGTCACAGAACAGAACTTATCCAGAGCTTATCTAAATCCTCATGGGGTCAGAAAACTCATTGTAAGGTCTGGTCCCCAGAGAGTCCAGTAATTGGTGATTTTGGCTAGATCTGAAACATAGTCAGAAAAGGCTTTGCCCCTAGGCAGTTGCTTGTTATTAAATCCTACACACTACGTGTTGTCTTTATCAAAATAGTTTCTCCATGTAGAAAGAATCCAGTTTAGGAAAAAAGTTGAAGTTAGTATAATTACATGAGATAAGAGACTTTGGCTTGAAAAATATCCTCCTATTATGTAGGTGATAGTCAAAGATCAGCAAATCTTCAATCTTCCTAACCTGTCATTAACATCAGTAACTATCTTATCCAAGAATCATAATAATCAAGTAGTGATAATAAGGCAAAACTATCTATTTGATGAAAATAATAGCATTAGAGATCAGTATCTTTTTCAATAAAGAAGTATTGAAGAATGTTTTATATGCATCCCAATAGCCCTCTTAGTAAACTCAGACACCTATGGGAAAAGATTACACATGAATATTAACCAGCTAACAGTAACAGATAATATTAATCATATAGCACCTCTCTCAATTCAAGACCTCCCTGGAATGGATCAAAAACTAAATGACTAGGGTAGCAACTTGGCTGTAAGAGGGCATGAGATGGTGCTGAAATGAATATTTCTTTTATTTCATTTATTTTTTCTTTGGGAGTGATAGGTCAAAAGTCTCCTCTGATGGTAACATACACTAATGTATCATTTTCTTCTTAGTGGTTGAAGCCTGAGTTTTTATGACAGCTTTTCCAAGTGGCTTACTCAGGTTTTCATAACAGTCTGTTTCATCCTACTATGGAGATTATACAAGAACTCAAAGCACTCTGCAAACATTAATTAACCAAATCTATATAGGTAAGGATTACTACATTCCTATTCTCTTGCAGACAAAAATTAACTGTCTCCAGATTTTATTGGCACTTTTCTTTTAACTATAGACATCAATATTCATTTAAAATACACATATATGTGTAATTTCTTACATTATTGGCATGTTATCTCTTTAGCATAAAATTAAATTGTTCTTTTTAAGCACTTCACTTTTAAGGTACCAAATTAATTCAAAATTGCTTATATCTCAAGTAGATTCTTAAGTGTAAATTTTCTGTATAAATTTGTTTAGTTAAATCACATCTTCCCTCTTAGACACAGTTTATGTGTCCTTTTAGTTAGATTACTTTTAGATTACTTTAAGATAGCAACTTCTTGGCATTTTATTCAATGTCCTAATAAAATTTATAGGGGACATTAGTACCAAAGACTTGGCCAGGTCAGATACACCAGAAATTTTCTATCACTTTTGTAATTTGGGTGTGGGAAAAGGACTGTGTACAAACCAATACTATGATAAATCATCTTTAAATATGAATTTTTGTCAGATGATGGAAAATTTAATGTTATGGACTATCATAGCTTGAATATTCATAAGCTAATAAAGAAGTGAGTATAGCTTACAACTAGAATAATGGGTGCTGTGCAAGACCCTGAGATGACTTTGTAACACACATGCGCTTAGTTACCTTCAAGAATGGAATGTAATTCACAAAATTGACTACAGAAATAAAATCCCTAATCTAATCTAATCCAAAGCAGGTACCATATAGGCATTTGAATAAGTATGTTAGAAAGTTAATTTTCTTTCCGGTATTTTAGCAACATCTCTGAGGCAGGATGATTTACTCAAGTTCCCGGATGAGATGATCAGAGGAAGTGATTCATTTCTAAAGTGCCAGAATGAGCCTGCATGCTACTCTGGAAGAGAATATTGCATGAAATGGGTTTTTTATGGTGTTTTTAAGAAATAATGCTTTTTCTCAGGCTTACTCTATTTAGATTTGGTCTAATGATGTCTCATGGCTCAATATTATTGCTGGGTGCTCTAGTAAAAGTGCCAGATATTCAAATATGTTTTCTTCTTCCTGAGATAAGGAATATGAGGATAGAATGCACTGTGCCTGTGGTGATTTGGTAAAATTCTAATTTTCTGATTATTCTTAGTAATAGCTTGCAAAATGTTTTAATGCTTGCCCTTGAGCTCATTTGTAGTCAACTTTTTAACTTTTAATAGTCTTTAGGCAATAGTGAGCAAGATATTTCATCGAAAGAAAAATAAAATGAGAAAAAGTAAGATTTGTATATAATAAAAATTTGGTCCATTTACACATGTGGAATCTGTAACCATCACTATCATAATTTGCTCCAAGGAAGAAAATATCATTTAGTAATTTCTACAATGAGCCCTCCTATTTTTGCCCAGAGGGATCATTCATAACAGCAGAGATAATTTATTAAAGAAGTGGTTGTGAGACTTTCATCAGAAGGGAGCTTCTACAGAGGCTGCAGGAAGAACATAGTCTATAAAGCAAGAACCTGAATGTATTTTCTAATTCTGCCATTCATTGGCTGAGTAGCCTTGAAAAATGACTTAACTTCTTTAAGCTTTACTTGTTACTTTTGTAAAATGTGATTATTTATGACACTCACTGGCATAGATGCTATTGCTATCGTGTCCAGATACCTTTTACCTGGCTCTGCCCCTGCCACCTGTAAGGGTTGGACGCTAATGGTTAACAACCATCCTTTCTTCACATAATGGCCTGGCACACAGGAGCCAGCTCACCCAAAATGCCTGAAAGGTCACATCTGTGGCTCCCCGTGACAGACACACAGCCAATAACTGACTAATGTAGAGGCACAAAAGCCTGGCTCCTTTTTCTAGATGTAGGACAACTCTGTGATGCTATTCACACTCCAGAGTTTCCTGTGGGATTAGGCTGAAGCAAACTTCAGCCAAAATCACATCTTTGTTTGGCTTCTTCCCTTAGGATGTCTTCATTCCTTCACTTGCTCTGTGTCTCTCCTCAGAGCCCTACCTCAATAAGTCACTTGCACAAAATTCCCATCTTATGCTTTTAGGAAACTGGACCTCAGATAACATGCTCTACCATATGAGACATTTGTGAGGATCAAAGAGATGATATATGCTGAACCACATTAAAAATGACAAAATTACATAGAAAAACATGTTATTGGAAGGCAATTGATAGCTTTTATAATTTTTGTTTTTATATGCCTTTACTTAATTTTTCAGATTTCTAGCATGAAAGTAATGAAGAACGTTCTGATTTAATAGAAACCTTATCAAGGTTTGCAAACAAAATATTACTAAATATCTGAAATTAGTTTTTCAAAGATTTTTCACAAGTGTGCTGGAAAGCAAAATATGTGGCTACAATGTCTATAAACTATCATTATCCTTCTCAGTTGCCCACACATTATCATAATTACTGTTATCATAAACATAACAGCGGCAGTGAGTTGTTTACACAGCCCAAAAGCACATTTTAAAACCACCTTCTCTTGTACGTGACCTGTATGTATTGCTGTATTCTAGACCAAGACACACTCTGGCTTACAGCCCCTGGATAAAGAAAGAAAGATCATATTTTATGTAGAAAGACCAGTACGTAATTATAAATGAGGAACTTAAGCCTCAAAAAATTATCAGTTTTCAAGGGACATTTCTTGGTTGTCTAGGTTCCAGGGCAGATGCTGAGGTTGACTCAATTCTCTTCTACAAGGAACTAACATGCTTATGAGGGATAATGGATTCTCAATTCATTAATTACAATAAAATATGAAAAGTTGAATTGAAGATGTAAAAGATTTTACCATGAAAGCAATATGGCAATAAGTTGCTATATATCACACAGACATTTAGTGGCTATAGTGGGTTGAATGGTGTCCTCCAAAAATGTATGTCCACCTGGAACCTCAGAATATGACCTTGTCTGGAAATCTAGTCTTCGCAGATGTCATTAGTTAAGTTGGAATGAACCCATCCTGGATTAAGTTCGGCCCTAAATCCAATTACTGATGCCCTTATAAGGAGAGGAGAGGAGAGGGCACACAGATAGGGATATGGGGCGGTGATGGATGCAGAGATTGGATGCATCTACATACAAGGGAATGCCAAGTTTGTCAGTGACCCCCAGAAGCTAGGAGAAAAGGATGAGACAGATTCTCTTCAGAGCCTCCAGAAGGAACTAACTTTGTCAACACTTTCATTTGAGACATCTGGGCTCCATAAATTTGACAGCATCAATTTATCTTGTTTTAAGTTACTCAGTTTGTGGCAATTTGTTGTGGCAGCTTAAAAAAACAAATACAGTAAAAAAACAAATACAGTGACTCCATTCTCCCTCCTAGGATATCAGGCACCCTTTTCATTTTGGCGAACTCTACTAAAACTGGGCCTTTGCTCAAATGTATATTTTCAAGAAATTCTTCTCTGATCCTCCCAGATCTTGGTTCAGCATCTCTCCTCTGGATTCCTATACAAGTACTTTGTATGCATCCACACTTGTATATTTCCCCATCTGTAAAACTTTGTATGTTGATCTTAATTGTTCTTCATCAAATCCTTGGTGCCTACCAAGATCCTGGCACATGGTAAATGCTCAATAGTTATTTATAAAATAAATGACTGGCATAATCAGAGCTGGGCTAAAAGTTTCCTGATTCCCATGGCATTGTTTTCCCTAAAACTTTCCTTTTTATATACATCTTTATGTGTGTCCTATTTACTTATTAGTAAGAGGTTGTTGATGATGCAAGTTGCCAGGAAATTCACCACTAAGACCCAGTTAAAATTAAGAGACTTTAATCAAGTCACTTCTGCTGATACCTGGGCCAGATACTTCCCTAAGAGAGGCAGCAGATCTGGCCCTTACATAACACCAGTTACCACGCCAAACCTTCTGAACCTTTCCCAATCAATATTCAGGAGAGGTGAGTCAAAAGACAAAGGAAGAGTCACAGTAATTTGATTCTTGGATTTATAGGGAACACAGTATTCATGGTACAGTGAGATTTTTCTCCTCTCTTGCAGGGGCAAAGAGTCCTTCCATCCAAAGCCAAGCCAAGAAAGAAAAGGCTCCATGAACTTTAGTCAAAGAAACTAAAGGTGCTTTCCAGAAAAAAAAAAATAGGCACTTATTGTTATTCCTTAGAATTCTTAATTACTTATTTTTCATTCTTAGGCATTCTTCCTTTTAAATTGATGTTTAACTTACACATAGTGAAATATGCAGATGTTAACTGCATACTACAATTGGCTTTGACCAATGTACATCCCTGTTAAACCCAAACTTCTGTAAAGATATAGTTCCTAGGTATTGTTAAACAGCAAACTTCCTGACTCGGCTTGAGCAGGAGACAATTGGCAAGAGATGCCTGAGTGGAGATGTGTACCACACCACTTGGTATGCAAGGATACTAATGCTAGTAACACCTAGGTGGTAAAATTGAACAGTCTTGCTGAACCTCATTCATGGGGACGGTCTTCTAGTCAAGGAAATTCAGCAGCAGGGACAATGGGGAGGTCATCGATGATGGAATCTCAGAGGAGAGGTTAGACTGCAGCTGAGTGTCTCAGTCAAGGAACTGTGAAGAAGCTCCTACAGGGACTCTGAAAGACATACACGCGCACATACACACACACACACACACACACACACACACAGTAAGTGAGACAGTACTTGTCTCAGTCAAATGAGACTGAGTGAGACAAATGCTGTCTCAGTCAGTGCTGCTGCCTAGACACAGGGACAGCCATTGGAGACAGGCCACCTACAAATGGAAACATTTGTCCTGTTTCCTCTTCCCCTTCCCTGTCACAAGGCACCAGGAAGGCTAGCCCTTACAGAGGAGTGGGAGAAGGTTTCTCAGAGCTAGGCTCCACAGCTTTGCTGGGGGAAGGGGAAACGATGGGATTTAAATTAATTTGTGATTGAAGTTGGAAATTAACATGAACTTGTTGTAACTGAAAAAGCTTATGAAATTATAGGGTTTTTCCAAGTTGCTAAATGATGGAAAAGAATGATTCAACAAAACATGAGTGAAAGTGAGGACTGTAGGAAAAAAAAGGCATTTCATGTTTACACTCTCATAGAAATGAGCTTTTCCAATAAATCAGTTTCATGAGAAAACAACAGCTCCAAGCCTGTGAATTGTAGAACCCTGGGGATAAGCAATGGAGACCTGAGGTTACTGCAAGTTATTACAAAGGGTCTGCCAAGCAATATGTCAAATAAACGTGGTCTCTTGATGCAATAAATAACATCTTACCCAGATAGGTAAAACCTTCTCTCAATGTATATTTATTCAACTTTGGTTAATAAATACAAATTTATTTATAGAAGTATTTGTGATTTATTAGTAGACTGTTTATTATGTATGCTGTCAGTAACAAGTCACTCACATATGGGAGCTCTCACAATTTTATTATTATTTGTAGAGACAGAGTTGTCTCTCACTGCATTGCCTAGACTGGTCTCAAACTCCTAACCATAAGTGATCCTCCTGCCTCAGCCTCCCAAAGGGCTGGAATTTTTTTTTTTTTTTTTTTTTTTTTTTTTTTAAGCCAGGGTCTCACTCTGTTACCCAGGCTGGTCACACAGTGGCATGATCATGGCTGCAGCCTTGACCTTTTAGGATCAAGTAACCCTGAGCTTCCACCATTGATGACCTCCCATTGCCCAGACTGCAGCCTTCCGAGTAGTTGGGACTACAGGTGCACACCAACATACCTGGTGAGTTTTAAAGTTTTTTGTAGACATGGGATCTCACTGTTACCCAGGCTGGTCTCAAACTCCTGGGCTCAAGTGTTCCTCCTGCTTTGGTCTCCCAAAGTTCTGGGATTAAAGGTGTGAGCTACTGTGCCTAGCCTGGGATTAACATGAGAAAGAAATCATTGGCAGCAAAATGACTCCAAACCATTATGGAATGCAGCAGATTTCTCAACCAACTTGGAGAGTCTATCATGCTAACCCCACACCACAGCCATTAGTAGTTACCTTTGGCAACATAGCACCCCAACACTTTCCTATTTGTGGAGTCACCAACGATCCCTCTTGGGAGGAAACAGGGCCTTGAAAGGAGTTGAAAGGACTAAAATACTCCTTCTCCAACTCCCTGCAACCAGCTTGCTTGTGTGACTGGGCTTGCTGAGTTGAATGATTCTTCCTGGGACTTTGAATTTCAAGAGCTGAGCAAAGACACTGCAACCATTAGAGACTGTTGATGGTGTGGCAGGGTGGAGTCAGCAATAGCACGGGTTTCCCAGGGCTGCCGAAGTGAAGTACCACACAATGGGTAACTTAAGCAACAGAAACTTATTGTCTTGGAGGCTAGAAGGCTGAGAGCAAGGTGTCAGCCAGGATCGGTTCCTTCTGAAGGCTGTTTGAGGAAGAACCTGTTCTGCGCCTCTCCAAGCTTCTGGTGGTTTGCTGGTAATCTCTGGCATCTTCTGCTCACTCAAAGATCGTCCCAATTTCTGCCTTTATCTTCACATGATATTTTCGCTGTGTGTGTCTCTGAGTCTAAATGTTTCCCTTTATAAGGACATCAGTCATACTAGATGAGTGGTCCACCCTACTCCATTATGGCCTAATTTTAGCTTATTACATCTGCAACAACCCTATTTCCAAAGAAGGTCAAATTCTGAGCTATGAAGTTAGGACTTCAACACAGGAATTTTGAAGGGACACAGAGATGTTTAAAGAAGACGGCACAGGAGCAGTGTCCTCGTCACTGCTCCGCTTCTCTTAGTCTCTGCTTATGTTCTATGCCTGGTTTTCCAGTCTTTCCATTTCCATTTCTGGTTAATGTCAGTAGAAGTGTTTCATTTCTCCTGTTTGCCTTTAACAGCCCTAATTGAGACAGGGTAACCAGCCAATATATCCTCTACATTAAAAAAAAATTACATTTGTAAAATGCACAATATATCTCTAAAGCTTTAAACATATTGTATTATTATATACCACTATCTGTTCTTTACCTTAAAAAGTACGAGAGGAAATTTTATGGTAATTTTTTAAATCTGAGGAATGAAAAAACACACTATCATGTAGGTCAAGAGGCCTGATTAAATTAACATAATGAAACCACCTAGTTTAGAACATAAAAAGTTTATTTTTGCATATGTTTTGGAGAGATAGTGACCATTAAAATAAACAATTAAAAATTGATCTTTTTAAAAGTCAATGCTTTTTATCATAAGCAATTTAGTAAAGTTCGTGGTTGCAAAGGACACTATTGAATGAAATGTTTATTTCCTGCAGGACCATGCAGATATGAAAAACCAAAAAAATAGCAGTTGGAGTCCATTGGAATTATCTTCCCTAAATGTGAAAATTCCACAGCCATGTGAGATTCAACAAGTAACAGAAATGAACGTAGGTGAATAAGGAGTAAATTGCTGTAACTATTCTTTTTCTGTACAATTACTGATGGTAATTTCTATACAATTACAATTACTGCTGACTTGGATATCAGCAGCCAATATTAAATTTCCTTAGGGATCTCAGTCAACACTGTGATATGACCATCAGCATCACAGCACTAAGACTTCCTTCATTAACAGAATTATGTATAATACAATCTAGAATACAAGATGTGCTCTTGTGTCTTACCCAGACAGGCAAATCATAATTTAAAAGCCATATAGATGAACTAGACTAGAGCTCATTCAGGAGAGAGCCCAGGGAGATGGAGGGGCCCCCTGAAGAATGTCACATAAAAAGGAGGTGACTCTCCTCCCTTCTTTTTTCCCCTCTTTATTCCTGCTGTTTTCAACATAGGGAACATATACTACAATGTGTATTGTGCTAGGCTCAGGTAATACATTAATGAAGAAGACACACGTCTCAAACCGAAGCAGAGGTCAGCAAACTTTTCTATAAAGGTCCAGATTGGAAATATTTTAGCCTTCATGATCCATATGGTCTCTGTCCCAACTACTAAACTCTGCTGTACCAAAACGGTCACAGATGATATATACAGACATACCTTGGAGAGATTGTGGGTTCAGTTCCTGACCACCACAATATAGCAATTACAGTCCATTAAGTGTGCAATAACATTATGTCTAAGAAAACAATATACATACCTAAATTAAAATGTTTTATTGGTAAAAAAAATGCCAATGATCATCTGAGCCTTCAGTGGGTCATAATCTTTTTTCTCATAATCTCTTTCTCTTTTGCCTCAATGTTGACAGCTGCTAACTGATCAGAGTGGTAGTTCCTGAAGGTTGAAGTTTGCAGTGGCTGCAGCAATCTCTTAACAAAAGACAAAAATGAAGTTTGAGGCATTCTTTAACTCATCCTTTCACAAAAGATTTCTCTGTAGCATGCAATAGTGTTTAAATAGGAATTTACCCTGAATAGAACTTCTTTCACACTCGGAGTCAATTGTCTCAAATCCTGCCACCGCTTCATTAGCTAAGTTTATGTATATTCTAAATCCTTTGTTATCATTTCAACAATGTTTATAGTATCTTTACCAGGAGTAGATTTTATCTCAATAAATCACTTTCTTTGCCTCATCCATTCAATACTGATGATAAGATTGCAGCAATTCAGTCACATTTTCAGGCTCCACTTCTAATTTTAGTTATCTTACTATTTCCGGCACACCTGCAGTTTCTTTCTCCCCTGAAATACTGAAGCCCTCAAAGTCATACATGAGAGTTGAAATCAACATTTTCCAAACTCCTATCAGTGTTGATATTTTGACCTCCTCCCAGGAATCATGGATGTTCTTAATGGTATCTAAAATGGTCAGTTTTTCCAGAAGGCTTTTAATTTACTTTGCCAAATCCATATAAAATGTATTTCTTAAATAATAAGATTTAAAAGTCAAAATAACTCTGATCCATGGACTGTAGAATTAATATTTTGTTAGCAAACATGAAAACAACAATAATCTCCTTGTATATCTTCATCAAACCTCTTGGGTGACAAGGTGCATTATCAAGGAGTGTTAATATTTTGGCAAAAAAAATAATCTTTTCTGAGCAGTAAGTCTCAAGAGTGGGCTTAAAATATTAATTATACTATATCATAAACAGATATATTGTCATCCAGGCTTTGTTATTCCAAAGAGTGTATTCTTTATTCTTAAAAATCCTAGAATTTTTGAAAATAGTAAATGATCTTTGATTTCAGTGTAAAGCCACCAGCTTCATTAGCTCCTGAACAGAGAGTCAGCCTTTCCTGTGAAGCTTCGAAGCCAGGCATTGACTTCTTTTCTCTAGCTATGAAAGTCCTAGATGGCAACTTCTTCCAATAGAAGGCTACTTTGTCTAGATTGAAAATCTGCTCTTTGGTGTAGCTACCTTTATCAATGATTTCAGCTAAATCTTCTGGAAAATTAGTTGCAGCTTCCACATCGGAACTTGCTTCACCTTGCACTCTTATGTTACAGACATAGCTTCTCTCGTTAAACCTCATAAACCAACCTCTGCTAGCTTCAGACTTTTCCTCTGCAGCTTCCTCACATCTCTCAGCCTTCACAGAACTGATGATATTTAGGGCTTTGATCTGGATTAGGCTTTGGCTTAAGAGAATGTTGTGGTTAGTTTGTCTTCTACCCAGACCACTAAAACTTTCTCCCTATCAGCAATATGGCAGTTTAACTTTCTTATCATTTGTGTGTTCAGTGGTGTAGCACTTCTAATTTCCCTCAATAACTGGTTCTTTGCATTCACAATGTTACTAACAATTTTACTCACAATTCTTACACATAAATTTCACTCATAATTTTATATGTCATCAAATTTTATTTTTAAAAAATGATTCATAAAAGTAAATGATTTGGCACAAGAGGTCTCGCTTTTGGCCTATCTCAGTTTTTGACATGCCTTTCTCACTAGGTTTAATCATTTCTAGCTTTTGATTTAAAGTGAGAGATGTGTGGCTATTCTTTTTACCTGAACACTTAGAAGCCATTGTAGGGTTGTTAATTGGCCTAATTTCAATATTGTTGCATCTTAGGAAATAGGGAGGCCTGAGGCAAGCAAGAGAGGTAGGAGAGCAGCTGGTGGCTGAAGCAGTCAGAACACACACATTTATCTATCAAGTTTGCTGTCCTACACGGGCATGACGCTTGGTGCCACAAACAATTACAATAGTAATGTTGAAAGGCTGGCGTGGTGGCTCACTCCTGTAATCTCAGCACTTTGGGAGGCTGAGGCAGACGGGTGGCCTGAGTTCAAGAGTTTGAAACCAGCCTGGACAACATAGTGAGACCCTGTCTCTGCAAAAAATTTAAAAATTATCCACGTGTGGTGGTGTGTGCCTGGAGTCCCAGCTACTCAGGAGGCTGAGGTGGGATAACCACTTCAGCCTAGGAGATGGAAGTTGCAGAAAATGAGACACTCTGTAAATCGTGCCAATGCACTCCAGCCTGGCCATACAGCCAGACCCCATAAGAGATATAACAATAAGAAAAAGTTTGAAATATTGTGAGAATTACCAATATATGACAGAGACACAAAGTGAGCAACATGGTGTGGGAAAAATGGCACTGATGGACTTGCTTGATACAGGGTTGCTACAAATCTTTGATTTTTTAAAAAAATACAGTATCTGCAATACATAGTAAGTGAAATACATTAAAAGAGGTATTCCTATAAAGGAATGGGTGTGGCAGTGTTCCAACTCTGACATTTGAATTTTATGTAATTTTCATATATCATCAAATATTCTTTTTGATTTTTTCCATTATTTATAAAAGTAAAAACCATCTTCAATTCTCATGCCATATAAAAAACAGACAGCAGACCATCTATGAGGGGTCTTAGAGTCTAGTGATGGAGACAGATAGGTAAACAACCACGATGCTGTGTGAACAGGGTCAGAGTGCTGGGTGTTATGAAAGTATACATGAACAAGAATTTTCAGAGGATTCTTTGTAGCCATGTAGTAAAAGATAAAGGACTGATTTTCAAATTATGCCAAGGAGCTACTCCATATTTCAGTCAGTAATAATTGCTCTTTGTTCCCATTTTTTCAGCCAGAAAATGTATCCTGTTATTCTCTGAATTCCAGGAGTTGTGAGAGAGGGGGAAAAGGGGCTCAAGTTTTTGATATGTGCCTGTACTGTTGGTGAGTGGACCTAGATTACAAATAATTATAAAATTTTTTTCAGTCAATATTATTTAGTGGTCAGGATCGTTCTTTTGTGATACTTAAGTTCTGACATTCTACTATTTCCCTTTTCATGTATTGCCTTTGTTCTACCAGAGGTAAATAATGGATACGCTCTAAGGGATGGTTCTATGTTAACAAAAAGAAAATGGAATATGTATTTGCTAAAGGTTTTGTTTTCAAACTAGCAGCAGAGCCAAACAATCCGAAAAGCACTTTTGGCTCTGGGTACTGTGATTACCATGGCTTTATGGGTGTGTGACTGGTGCCCACACTCAGGAGGATCTCACTCTGCTATCACCATCTTGGTATTCTTTATAATTTCTAAAAGAATTTTATGTTATCAACTGGCATTGAGCCCAGCAAATTATGTAGCTGGTTCTGGAGACAAATAACAAGTGAACTTGTTCTTGTCTGAATAAGAGTATTGTGCCCTGATGCGCCCATTCAAGGCAAAATGCAAAGCGAATCACTTTGGTGAACAAGCCACAGTTTGCATTCCTCCAAACCACTTAGCCATTCTCAGCTTAGGCAGCTTCTTTGTCATTGTCCCTAACTCAATTATGAACAAAAACTCTGCATTATAGTTTATATCCTATACTTTTCATAGCAATATGCAATCCATGTAATCATCTATCAAAAATATTTGGTGAATACCCAACATTTGTAAAATGCCTATATTTGCCAGGTGCTAATTTTGTCACTTTGCACAGAAGATACTAACTTTTAGTATCTTTTTAATTGATTCCAATTGAATTGATTTGTGTGTCTTGCTAAAATATGTAAATGATACATTAAAAAGTCAATACTAGGGGAAGAGAAAAGAGGGATTTAGATGAATTGAAATAGATGGAAAGGGAAAATGAGGAAAGAAAAATAACAAAAAAAGGAAATTGGGATAGATGGATGGATGGATGGATGGATGGATGGATGGATGGATGGATGGATGGATAGATAGATAAAATGTAGCCCAGAGTCTTGGTTACTCTAAAACATGAGGGATAGATGGATGCATCTGGCATGACTCAATTCCTGGCAGCACTTCTTTTTTTGTAAAAAAAGAATTAGGCAGATAATGAAAAGTCACAGAAAATGACAGACTCTGTAAATAACCTCAGCAGCCACAAACAAGAGACAGTGTTTAAATAAGTAAATGGAGGACAGCTGGTCATGATTTGGTGGTAATAAGGGCCCACATCAGTGAATATGCCAGATTTTTTCAACTGAAGTCAGGCATACAGAGGACAATCATCCTTAGTATTCAGGAAATAGAATACTGATTTTTTAATTTTTTTCGTTTAAAGAAACCTTTTATATCATGTATTCGTTTTCAAATTTAAGGAACAGAAACAGAAAAGTCATCACATATAGGAACCCCTAAATTTCTAATGCCAGTTTTAATCTTTATGTACTACAATGTAAATGTTCTAGCCTTAAAAAGCCTGTGAATACAAAAATGTATTTTGTATTCAAAAATTGTTGTTTTCAACAATTCTAAGCTTCCATCTTTTTGAAGATACAGTCCTGTTCCTATCCCCAAGTTACTTGTTTATAATCCCCAAAATCTTCATAAGCACATGCATCAGTTCCACCATTCCTGTCTGCATAAGTTAGGCATGCTAGTTGCTGGAGATTTTTTTCTACTATTACTAGAGGCTTGGTACTAGCTGTTAAGGTGCACATTGTAGCTACATTGTACACCTCAGAGTTACTGCTTCCTGAAATTAAGCACAACTTCTGAAATTTTAGAATGAGTTTGAAATTTTAATTTGCCTGTGTCTCATACAGGGATTCTGCTAAACGTAGATTCTGATTCAGCTGGTCTCGGGTGGGGCTTGAGATTTTTTCCCTCTTAATAACCTCTCAATGTGACGCTGCCGGTCTGTGGCCACACAGTGAATATCAAGGTATCAGAGCACTGTTTCTCAAAATGTGGTCTTTGTACCACTCGGCGTTTAATCACCACAGATGTTTATTTGTTTTTGTTTTTTTGTTTGTTATTTACTGTAGACTTTTGTGCCTCTGTTCCTATTAGTATTTCTGGGACTAAGAACCCAGAAATCTCCATTTTTGGCAAGCTTCTTTGGACAATTCCTATGTAACCAGCTGCGTGGTGTGTGGACACTATGGCTTTGACACCCAAGCCGTTACTTATTAAACTATAAAGAAAATTTCCTTCTTTATATCTTTATTAAATGGGCAGTATGGGAGAGTCCCCAGGGCCATATAACTTGGACTGTTATACTTTCAGAATTTAGAACTTCTTACAAATAGTTTTTTTTTTCCTTCTCCATAGGGACAAATATGTCATCTGTGGGACTGTATTCCCAAGATCACAACAAACCTTATTCAGAAGCGCCAGGCTTCTGAAAACCTTGGTCTTACTAAGCCTAGTTTTTTTGTTTGTTTGTTTTTCATTTGTTATTTTTTCATTCTGGTCTTTTCACTTTGATTACAGATTATCTGAAAGGCTCTATTTTTCCTTTTTGTGTTCTGGCCTCTATCACACCTTCTTGTCCCCGTCCTTTAGAACTGAACCTCCAATAGTGGACAGGATTTGTGTCTTTGTCTCCAGGAGGGAACTGAATTCTATTTAATCTGGTCAATACAAATAAATACTTAACTGGCTTGGATGTCACCTGACTCTACATTCCAGACATATTTGTGCCACTTTCAGGTCAAGTTCAGCTATTTCCAAGCATTATTTGCTCAGCAGAAATCTTCAATAACTGCTCTGCCTGGCAGATGACACCATGGGCCAGATTGAGCCAGCATATGTCTCATCAATAGTGGCCAGAATTACCCCATGTATTTTGATGTTCCATTAACCAGGATAGACATCCCAGGGCATTTCTTGTGCCTGAGGAGCATTGTCTTTGTTATTGAAAATAAAGCCTCAACTCCTTACAGTGTTACAGAATAAGTAAACACCGGAGCTTACAGAGATCCCAGTCACATTGAGGATGGCACTCTGATTTTAAAAATGAGAAACATCTCAAGTAGGAAGAGGGCATAGTAACTTGAATAATATCAATTTTTAATGATGTGCTAGGACCTGAATCCAAGACTCTGGAAAACAAGAACTTTTCAAAAACTCTGTGGAGTTATCAGTGGAAAAATAAGTTTTTTTTTTTTTTTAATACCAAATACCAACACATATTTTAATTACCCATATACCAAGTTTCTTTGTCCCATTTGCTCTATCTTCCATACCACCAATGTCCTCCAGATACCTTTATATTACATACCCAAAGCCTGATGATATCAGAACTCACATGAGTTCACTGAGCCCTTTGATAGCACTGCCAACAGCAATTCTTCTTGCTCTCCGTCTTTATTGTTTTGCCTAGCATGTCTAAACTTGGCAGCACTCATATTAGTATTATTTTAAACATGACCACATACTGATTTAAAATTGAGATTTGACTATTATGCATTCAACAAATATTTATGAGGTGTCTTCTGTTTCTTTCTTTATTAGGCACTGGCAATACTGCAGTGAACAAGCCAGATAAGTCTTTGGTTTTCCTAGGCTGAACCTTCTAATTGATTTCATTTTCAATTATGCAAAAATACTAAGCAGGCTAAGTAAAGTAGCTCCTGCCACCTGAACAAATATCTTCACAAGGGATGGGTCAAATATCTTTGGAACTAAACTGTTCTAGAAAGAAACTAACTCTAGAAAACAGAAAACAGGTAAAGATACAAGTAAGAAATACAGATAAAGGCAATGAAATAAAGACAAAATACCAGGTCACAGAAGTGAGACTCAATTCAGAGCAAAGATATTAGTATGAGTGTTATTTGTTGTGGTATTACAGAGTATTGAGATTAGAACTCTATTTTCTGTTGATTTTGTCAGATTAAGAACTGGTCTGGAAGCCTGAGTTGGGAGCTGGTTGATGAAAGCTATTTGCATTAGCAGGCACTTAGGAAACAATGTTGACTAATTGCAGAGAAAACAGGCATCTATCTTTCTTTTTTCACCTTAATTAGGAATATCCTAAAGCAGCTCACATTTTTGAAGTATGATGCCAACTATTCTGTTGAGATTAATAAGCCTTAGTATGTTTTAAAATACGTCCTTTGGATCATAGCTTACTAAACATTTTTTTTTTTAAATGAGGAATCAATCACACACACACCCACACACCCACACACACACATACACATTAAATGCCCTTTTAGGGACATCTATCAAGATAATCATACATCCTATTGTGTTATACCCTATATCTTAAATAAACTGTATTTGGGCATGATGTCATTATAGCACAGGGCTGGGTTATGTTAGTCCATGTTTTACATTTTGGCAAGTGTATTTATAAATAAGTTTGGTTTACAATTTTATTGTTTATTTTTCACAGTCTCAAGACAACTCACCACTAAAATCTCAGTTCATTGCAAGGTTTGGGGGAGATTTTGTCAACTTTTTATTAAAATGCTTAATGGGGTACAATATCTTTTAGGCTTTCCATGTTTAAGTGAATTTTGATAATTTTATATATTATTTAAAAATTAGCTCTGAAATGGTAAATTTATCTGTAGAGTTGTAAAGAGTGCTTTGGTAAATGCTGTGACAAGCTGCCCTGATCACCCTTCAGGCAGGAGGGACTGAGGGTACGGCCAGCAGCGGTGCTGAGCTCTCAGCCCTCTTCGCCTTGGCTGATGAGAGCTGCTTCACCCACAGACATGCCCTCTCCCTAGGGTGAGTATGTCCAGTGGCCCATCAATGTGGAAAGGAAGTGAAGGCCCAGTGCCCTCCCTGCAACGACCAAGAAATCCAGGAGCCCATCCCTGCTTCAGAACACCTGGTAGGGTCATCTGGGGCTTTCATGGTGACTGCATTAGAACTCCACATCTTTCTCTTTCAAATCTTGCTTTTTTAATTTCTCTTCCATGGTTATTGATCCCAAGAGCACTCCTTCATGATCTTCCTATGAGCTCATCTCCATCTCAGCATCAAAAGCCCAGCCTTCAATAGGAGTATATTCTAATTTAAAAAAAATTCTCCACACTGGTCCTTATTCATACACTTTTCTATGATATTTTATCTCTTAATTTACTTTGACAGCCTTATTAAAATAGTTAAGTTGACTCAACTGTTAAGTTTACTAGATTACTTACAACTACCACTTTTTTTTTTTGTTTTTTTTTTTTTTGAAACAGTCTCGCTCTGTCACCCAGGCTGGAGTGCACTGGTGTGATCTCGGCTCACTGCAACCTCCACCTTCCAGGTTCAAACGATTCTCCTACCTCTGCCTCCTGATTATCTAGGACTACAGCCATGTACCAGAACACCCGGCTAAATTTTTGTATTTTTAGTAGAGACAGGGTTTCACCATGTTGGCCAGGCTGGTCTCGAACTCCTGACCTCAAGCAATCCTCCTGCCTCAGCCTCCCAAAGTGCTGTGATTACAGGCGTGAGCCACTGCGACAGCCACTACTACCACTTTTAAGCCATGACTTCTGCATTTTCAATGCTTTACATTGATTTCTTTCTAGAGATGTGTGTTTATCTGTTCCTTTGTTTTTGTGAATATCACTAACCATTGCCTCATGGCAGCTTCTTGAGATATCACAGTATACTTTGTGTTCACTATCTTGTGGATTACTAGATCATTATTTAATTTCCAGACATTTCTTGGGCTCAAGGGCTCTGGAGACTAATAAACTAGATTGGAATGAACAGATTATTCTAGCCAGGCCAGACCATTTTTATCCCATGCAGGGCGCATACACAGAACAAGTTTTCTGTTGTCAGGATTGATTCAGGGTGAATTTCTTCTTGTCCTGAATCATCAAAAGCCTGTTATGAAACCCCAGGGACATACTTTATAGAGGCCTTCATCCTAAGAAGGGATGGTAAAAATCTATGGGGTAGCAGTAGTGGCAATGGTAGCTTAGATGACGTGGGTGGCTCTTCCAGAGATAGATGGATCTCTTAGGACTGTGTTGTTTTTAGAGCTCAGTCCTCACTGATCAGGAAGCTTGATGGGGGAGAACACTGTGCTTACCAGAGAGAGGAGGATAGATCAAGAGACAAAGAGCTCTAAAAGAAATGTTCAATGTCCACTCATCATGAAGTAGCAGAAGAGTCACCAACTTGCATCTTAGGGTCCTTATTAGGACCCCTAATAGGAGACTCAGGGTTTCTTTTATTTATTGTAATATTGAAGAATAGACTGCATCTGACACTTAGCTGCCTCACTAAGGTAACTCACCTTCTCCTTCTTTTGCTGCACAGCTAGGGTGAATCTTGAAGGGCCAGAAGAAGACTGTGTGGATTCAGAAACATTGTTGGTTGATCATGTTGAGGTTTCTGAGAGGCAGTGTCCCTGGGGAAGGAGCAGATTCAAGCCAGGTGTTTCCTGAGGAGTTAGTCCTCTGAGCGGAAAAGAGGCTGGCTCGTTGGAGGGCCCCATGTGCTTTAGAGATGAAAGATGAACATTTGTAGTTGATTAATAATGCAATGCGGCACAAGGTAAGTGCCAAATAAGTGAAATGGATGAGTATTAAAGGAATTCATAGAAATTTAAAACTGTTTGTTGATTTAAATTGCATGTAGACAAGTAACCAGAGGGCTTACATCTAGCAATTACTTTTCTATTAACCTTTCCTGTGGAGTAGTCAAGTACCTAATACTGTTCCCATGTTACCTCATCACCTCTGCCTAATCTTATTATATCTTTTTTCAGCATATCATAATTGGTGATTTTTGAAGACCAGCTTATTCAATATTTTTTCTTTAATAATAAAGACAACAATTTTCATTGCTATTTCTATAATCTTGGCCTACCACTAACTTTTCCTCTTGTAGTTGTGACAAAGGAATCTCAGTAATCAACATAGTCTTTTCTAAGAGAGAACTAAAAACTAACATCAGGCAAGTTTCATATTAGTTTTCTGCATTTTAGTTTTCTTTTTTGGTAATGAGATAACAATAACCTTAAGGAATTTTTCTGAGACTTAAATGAGAGAAAGCATATTGAAGTATTCTGTACAAGAGTTTAGTAATATCTGAATCTGATTTTAGTTAGGGTAGTTAGTAAAAAACATCAAATATGCACATTGCATGAAATATTATTTTTCTTCCTGTATGTGAAGTGTTTGGTGCATGCTAAAGAATGTCCAATCCTTTTCCTCTCTCACACCTCATGTGAGCTGGATCTCCTTTATGCTAACCTACTATTGTTATATGGTATGTCGTTTAGGGATACTAACTAATGAACATATATTTTGCTCTACAGCTTTAAGTGTTCTTCATGCTTTAATCAATATGCTGTGCAACTAAAACAATTCTGAGAATATAATGCCACTACCCATTTTACAGATAAGGCAAATAAGACTCAGAAAAGTTAAGTGACTTTTCCAAGGTCACACAGACAGTAAGAAAGTAGAAGAGTTGAGATTAAACTGCTCTGGCTGTTTGGTTACAGCCCCATTCAATTTTCATAACCACTACTGCCTCACCCCTGCAATGTGTGATGCATCTATAAAGGTGATATTAGAAAAGAACCCAAATGAACCCACATTTTGATATCATTCTTACTTTAAGGATAGTTCAAAATATCACAGAATTTCTAGGCTTCTAGGACTCCAGGATCTTAATATTAGAAGACACACAGACTGGGCGTGGTGGCTCACGCCTGTAATCCCAACACTTTGGGAGGCTAAGGCAGGCACATCATGAGGTCAGGAGATTGAGAACATCATGGCTAACACAGCAAAACACCATCTCTACTAAAAAATACAAAAAATTCGCCAGGCATGGTGGGGGGTGCCTGTAGTCCCAGCTACTCGGGAGGCTGAGGCAGGAGAATGGCATGAATCCGGGAGGCATAGCTTTCAGTGAGCCAAGATTGCACCACTGCACTCCAGCCTGGGTGACAGAGTGAGACTCCGTCTCAAAAAAAAAAAAAAAAAAGACGACGACGACACATAGCTCTCAGCTTCTGAATGTACCAAATTTGAGTCATGATGTACAGTTATTATCTGTCCTGAATGGGCAATGAGAAGGGGTATATTTGGGAACAGGAACTTTTGGCTTTGGGTAGATGCTCTAAGACCAGGAAGGAAGTCTCCCTTTTAGGGTAAAGAACAGCATAAACCCAAAGTATGGTAAATGAGCAAAGATACCTCAGTGCCCAGAGAAAGGGGAACAAAGGAGGTGGATAAGACATACTTTTTATGAAAAACTATAAAAGGGTCTTGTCAAAAGAAGTAGAACCTTAATCTGATCCTGCTTCTTGATCTAACTACCAGTTTATACAGAATAAGGGAGACAGACTGTATTAGTCCATTCTCACACTGCTATGAAGAAATACTTGAGACTGGGTAATTTATAAAGGAAAGAGGTTTATTTGACTCACAGTTCCACAGGGCTGAGGAGACCTCAGGAAACTTATAGTCATGGTGGAAGGGGAAGCGAATACATCCTTCTTCACATGGCAGCAGGAAGGAGAAGAATGAGAGCGAGTGAAGGGGGAAGCCCCTTATAAAACCATCAGCTCTCGTGAGAACTCACTATCACAAATAGCATGAATAGCATGGGAGAAACTGCCCCCATGATACAATTATCTCCCCCTGGCCTCGCTCTTGACCCATGGGGATTATTATAATTCAAGGTGAGATTTGAGTGAGGACACAGAGCCAAACCATATCACAGAGGAACATATTTTAAAATAACATGAAGTTGTGAGCAACAAAAGCCAGCATATGAAAATCTTGATAAGGACATATGAACCTGACTTTCTCAGCAAATAAATTGCTAGGAAACAAAATAGAGGGGAAGCTTATAGATTTACACTTGAGAGGCAAAGCAAGCAATCCAATGCAGGAGCTTTATTTAGATTTATGTCAAATTGTCCAAATACAAGCAACACAGTTATGAAGAAATGAGGAAAACTGAAAATTGACTTTTTAATAAGATGAGAACTTATTATTAATTTTTAACTAAAAAATGGAGGTAGAACATATCTTCTCACTGTGTATGGCAAGGCAGGTGAGGTGATTGATCATATAGACTCTAGAGCTACCTCTTTATTCTGCACCTAGTGGCTGTCTGTGACACTCAGGGCTGTTAATTCAATAAAATATAATGTAGGGAATCTGCTCTGGTGAATTCCAGATACTCATACAGAGTTGAGTGGGAGGGGCACTGTACAGAAAGGTGAATTTTTCTGCCATATGGCTACCTCTCCAATAGTCCCTCTGTGATCTTTTGAATACACTGGACTCAGGCCACATATATTTGCAACTCATTTCTATTTTTTGTCCTTGTTCTTTGTTTGTTATTTTGTCTCCCACTCTTTTTCTTCCTTCTCTGGTTTCCATTGAGCATTTTATATGATTCCATTTACTCCCCTCTCTTAGCATATCAACTATATTTTTGTAATTTTTTAGTTGTCCTAGACTTTGCACTATACATTTACAACTAATCTTACTCCGTTTTCAAATAACACCACACCACTTCATAGGAAGTGAAGTTACCTTATAACAGTGTATCCCCAATTCCTCTCTTCCATTGCTTGTTACCACTGCTGTCATTCCTTATCCATAAATTATAATTACCAAATACACTGTTGCTATTGCTATTTTGAACAAACTGTTATCCATTAGAAAAATTAAGAATAAGAAATAAAAGAGATTCTGTTTTACCTTCATTTATGCTTTTTCTAACATCTTTTATGCGCATCCAAGTTTCTTCTCTATTTTTTTTTTGTGGTAAAAACACTTAACATGAAATATAAACCCCCTTAACAACTTTTTCAGTGTACAGTACAGTATTATTAACTCTAGGCACAATGCTTTACCGCATATTTCTGCAATGTATTCATCATCCATAACTGAAACTTTCTATCTGTTGAGCAGAAATTCTCCATTTCCCCATGCCCCCAGCCCCTGGCAACCACCTTTCTACTTTCTGTTTCTATGAGTTTGACTATTTTATTTACCTCATATAAGTGGAATCATGCAGTATTTATTCTTCTGTAATTTGCTTATTTCACTTAGTGTACTGTCCTCCAGATTTATACATAGATTCAAATTTCTGACCTACATAAGTTTTCTTTTCTCTAAAATACTTCTTTTACTATTTTAATAATTGTAAGTGGAAAAAGTAAGTCTTCAAAATTTTTAATATTTAAAAATTGGGTGTAGACCATAATAGGATAAATTAGTATATATCTGTCATTACGGAAAAGGTGTTGTATTTTCTATTCTGCTTTGTTTGTGTGTAAATGTATTCAGTTCAAGGAAATTTAGAGCAATAAATAAAAACAGAGAAGAGAAACAAACAAAGAAACCCAAAATATAAAAAGTGTAAGACAGCAAAAGAAGACCAAAGGTGTTTGCAATGTGTCTATATTTACCAGGCTACATTCTGATTGCCGCTTGTCAGTTGATGTGGTTACAGATGTATCCTGAGGGTCTTATAGTCATTCTGTCTTTTCACAGCTGTTTTGATTGGGTAGGCATCTGTTTTATATTTCCACATCCTATTTCAATTCCTTCTGGGGTAATTTATGTACCACTCATAAGGAGAGACGTCTACCCAGAAGAGAGGCTTCCTATGAATATTTACTGCATGCAAATATATCTGGAATGAAGGGGTTCAGAGAACTCCAAAGGGTGGTTAAAAATATAAATGTTAAGATTTATTTATTAATCTTACCTTTACTTCCTCTAAAAATATTTTAAAAGTTTAAAAATCTATCAGGGCCATACCAGTTTCCTCAATAAATTAGTAAGATGACCTCTTTAGAAGAATTGAAAATAATTATTACAATTTTTGGACAGAACTAGTATGACCTTAATAAAATAGTAGAATGTATTTATAATCAGCTTTGATATTTTGACTTTTTATTTTTTAAGAAAGTCAAATACACAAATTGTAATCCTTTGAAGAGTGAATATCTGGAAGCCCCACTAAATCTTCTTTATTCTTTCTTTTTCTCTCTGCTTCTTTTAAAGTATTTTTTTTACATGTAAGTTTCTTATTTCCAATACAGTATCAGATAAAATAGGAACTCATTTTTATTACCATGCATCAGATGAAATTCCTCTTATCCCATTCGGTCGATATCATTAGCCTTTCAACTCCAGTGATAAATCCAACCACAGAAATTTTCTCACTGTGAAACTAACCACAGAGGGAGCAACAACAGACAGCACTGCGTAGATCTGCAGCTTTTGGCCATATGTAAATTAGAACAATGGTCCCTGACAAACTGGTCTGAAATGAAAATGGGCCTTTGATAATAACAACTTCAATTTATATGCTGCTTTACCTCCTGAGGATTTCAAAAAACCCTCAACACATTATTATTTGAAAAAGCCTGAAAAACACCAAGGTCTATGCTAATGTTCCCAAAAGATATTAATGGCTATTCTGTGTGCAAAACAGAGAACTTCTATATCTTACTAATTTTCTGCATTTTAATATGCTAGGTACACATTTTGAAGTAGATAATCCTAATAGTAAATGTCACAACTGGGACCAATCGTTTATTTGCTACCACACAGATTTCACCTTTGAACTCTCTGAAATCACCAGTCCCCTTCTGCATAAGCATTAACCACACCAGATGAAATGAGGAAACGATAACCTGATTCCCGTTTGTGTCCAGTGGTTTACTGGGGCAGGGGTCCACAGTAATGTTTGGAAACATTTTAACTGAAGAAAGCACATTTAGAAGTGATTTGTAGGCCGGGCACGGTGGTCACACCTGTAATCCCAGCACTTTGGGAGGCCAAGGCGGCCGAATCACAAGGTCAAGAGATTGAGACCATCCTGGCCAACATGGTGTAACCCCGTCTCTGCTAAAATTACAAAAATTAGCTGGGCGTGGCAGCATGTGCCTGTAATCCTAGCTACTTGGGAGGCTGACGCAGGGAATCACTTGAACCTGGTGCAAGGCAGAGGTTGCAGTGAGCCGAGATCGCGCCACTGCACTCCTGCATTCCAGCCTGGCAACAGAGCTAGACTCCGTCTCAAAAAAAAGGAAAAAAGTGTTTTCTAGACGTATTTGTGTTTTAACAGCTCTATGCCAAATGGTAGCTAATTAATAGAAATGGGGAAATGGGGAGAAGGAATAGAAATGGAGACTTTCTAAAGAGGAAATAGAAAGTATAGGCCAGGCACAGTGACTCACGCCTGTAATCCCAGCACTTTGGGAGGCTGAGGCGGGTGGATCACGAGGTCAGGAGATCGAGACCATCCTGGCTAACACGCTGAAACCCTGTCTCTACTAAAAATACAAAAAATTAGCCGGGTGTGGTGGCAGGGGCCTGTAGTCCTAGCTACTTGGGAGGCTGAGGCAGGAGAATGGGTGTACCTGGGAGGCGGAGCTTGCAGTGATCCAAGATCGCTCCACTGCACTCCAGCCTGGGTGACAGAGCGAGACCCTATCTCAAAAAAAAAAAAAAAAAAAAAGTACAGTATATATTAAATGTGAATCCTAAGAGAAAATTCTAATATCATTTTTTTTAATGTGATTACCTCAACATGACAAATCAGATTTTGTTAAGCAGTTTACAGGGTACAGAAAAAATGACAGAATTTTTTTGTCACACAAAGAACTGACCACAGTGGAAAATTAAGTGGCAGCTGTCTTTGCAACCTCACCATGGTGCCCAGTATCAGAGATCTGAAAAGCTCAGGTATTATTTAAATATTCATTCACATCTGTCTATTATAATGTAAATATTTTGCAGATCCTTAATATGGCATTTTTTTCCACCCCTGTGTTTCCTATAATTAACATGAATGTGCTCAGGGAATATTTTAAATTCAATAATGTTATTAAAAAACAAGCCTCCAAAAGCCTCTGACATCCAAGCTTAATGAATTTAATGTTGAAAGGCCAACAGCTTTGAGGAGTCCTTTTTCTGGTTTATTTGGCCTTTGGAGAGCAATTTATTCTTACAAAGTGACAAATTTTAGAAATGTTACAAGTAGAAGACTGATGTCTGAGAAAAGTAGATACCATTGGAATGATTGTTAGAGTATATGTAGCTCTTGATTTATTTGTATCTAGATAAAGAAAAAAATGTATATTTAGTATTAAAATCAACCAAGCATAGTGAAATCTTCCAGTAAATAAGGTAGCTGAGTACTAGAGACTTTCATTCTCCCTACCCCTCTCCCTGCCTCAATTCTCGTGTAGGAAATATTGGAAATAGGGAAGAGTTTCTATCATTTCTGGAATCTGAGGAGGCTGTTATACAAATAAAAAACACTTGGGTAATTTCTTCCTGATATGCTGCACATGGTCCTGTTAACCAGTAGGGACAATAACACTGTGGATATATGATTCAGAGGGTCTGGAGCCCAGTATGCATCTATTCCTAATCAATGGAGTCCAGGGCCAAAATTACCTCGATTAACATTGTTGCTATTGTTATTACTATTATTAACTCACCTGCCAAGAAAGGAGTTTGGCATCTTGGAAGTAAGATTCTGCATTGTATGCACAAGCTGTAGTTTGCAGGGTGTGATGGTGGACAAGTAGACAAAATGGAGAATGTTATTTCTGACAGTGGCTGATGTTTCTGGAGAGATCTCTGCACTGTAACAAGTATTTCTTCTAGCAGAGCAGAAAGTCATACCTGGAAGGGATGGAGGAAGAATTGAATGGAGTGTGTGCTGAAAAACTCTGGACACGGGCAGCTACATAAATTAGAAGCAGCTGTGGCTGAACTGGAAGGGTATTCAAACAGTAGCAGATGTTTCCGTAGCAGGCAGTAGCACGTAGGAGGCCAGGTAGAACTAGAGAGCTCTGTGTGTGAGAGGGAGAGGGGAGCTGGTAATCAAGGACATAAAAGGCTACAATAAGGAGAGGCTCTGCCACACAGTTGGCCATCAGATAGAAATCTGGGAGGTCTGACACTTCAATCAGAGGTTTTGCCAGACACAGATATAGTTCAGTTCTACATAGATTTTTCAAGTTTATATATGTTGTAGCCATTCCTTAGTTTTATTCCTCCTTCCCTTCTTTTGAATCCTTTTGTTAATTTTGCATGTTTCAGGGAAGGAATAAGGTAAATTTGTATGTCCTCTGCCATCTTTCCAGAAGTTTTAACATCTCTCTTTTGAGATCCAACCAACAATAAAATGTTTCTTGCATTTTCAAGATGTTCTTTCATTCTGTTGTTTTTCTTTATACTTGAACACACAGATGGTTGGCTTAAATTCAACAGTCCAATTTGCCTCCAGTTGAGGATTTGGATTTAACAATTTGCTGTATCTAATGATTCCCATATTTTTCTCAAGTGTATTAAATTCATATGCTTCTTTTCATTATTATCATCATATTCATTTTTCTATTTTCCTTATTAAAATAGTAAATAAAAGCAAAATGTTATAGAAGAGTATCCTCAAATACTTTTTAAAATAGGACATTATTTTCAAGTGAAAATTATCTTAATGAATCATTAACTTAAATGATCTTGAATGACAATTTAGATATCATAGTAGTTAACATTATAGAGCCTGGAGCCAGTTTTCATTTTTCACTTTCTGGCTATGTGATTTTGGGTAATTTATTTAACCTCTCTGGTTTCTCCATTTTCTTATATATGAAACAGGAATAATAATAGTGACAACTTACCACACAGTGTTCTTGGGATTAATGAGTTAATAGATGTCAGGCACTGAGAACAACACTCTGCTTAATGCAAGAGCTATATTATCTTTTGTCATTAGCATTACCCAAATTTCAGTGAGTAACAGAAATAACAGTGAAGGTACTTGGGTTGATATCAGGACTTAAGGATTTATTTCATGTAGGTGAGAGGTAAGGTTTTATTATTTCTTCTTTTTTTATTTTGCTTCCAACTCATTAACTATTATTCCAGTACTATTTACTGAATAATTTATTTCTGTCAACTTCTTATATCCATTTTAATTCTGTTTTATATTTAATGTTGTTATAAAAGCAATTATTTTTAAACTTTTTATTTTATTACATGAATAATATATGCTCATTTCAAAAGCAGAAAATGCAAATGAGGTAAAAACACACCTTTCATATTCTAACTTTGAGAAATGTTTACGTGTATTTCTGTATTAGTTAGAATGAGTTGGGCTATTCTGTGGTTTAAAACAACAACAACTACAACAAGCCTCGGGGTTTTAAAATCACCGGAGCTGATTTCATGCATCACTATATATCCATGTGAGGTCATCTGGGGTTTCTGCTCTGCTGTGTATCAGTTTTCTCCCAAAAAGGCAGAACTTAAATGTACCATTCCTTCACACTATTTAGCACAAAGTTTAGGATCTCCGAGTAAAGTGGATAGTCTGTTTCTCATGTCTAAAGGTGGTTGGTTCCTTTCGATCTAGAAACCCCACTGATATATCCACAGTATTTTTCAGACACACATCTTATAAATGTGCAATGCATCTCTGCATTCTCACTTTCAGTGATCTGTTTTGTGACTTAATTGTAGTTACATTGAGTTTGTTATACTTCAGAAAGTACGCTTCTCATAATCACTCCTCTCTTAACGACTCTGTCAAATCCAGAAGATTTACTGGTGTCACACATTCTTTGTTAGACCATTACATTGGGTGAACTTAATAAGTTGGGAGATAAGAATGAGGTGTAGTGGCCACAACCTTGACTTGACCCTGACTTTTAATAGGATTTCTGCCTCAAAAACATTCTCAGCCTCCCCCTATCCCAGACAGTTTTGGGTTGAGAAGTACTTGCCTCTTTGAACGTCATAGATCTCTGAATTAGTAAACGCTAAGTTGTCATTAATTCTCTTCTTACAAACTGATAAATTATTTTCTGAAATTATCTGTTGCTTATGTTATCTTTCCACATAGAGCCTGCCCTAACCGGCACACAAACTACTAACATTTTCTATCCTTTGCTTCTAAAGATACAAGTTTGTCAGGAACACGCTCTGCCTTCCAAGAAGCTACAGAAGACAGTTTATCAAATGTTCCATCCCTGCGGTATCCTGGTCAATCATCTTCTCAGCCTGCAGTATTCGTTTTCTTACTACAAATCCCTGAGCTGTAATGCAGTGACCCAAATGTAAGAGCTTTTGGTTGAGTCGTACTCCACTTTTGATATCAGCAAAGATAGATGAGGTTATGCTGTGATAATAAACAACCTTAATGGTCGACATGAGAAAAGCTTTATTTCCCACTCATACCACATACGCATCACAGGTCAGCCGGGGACTCGCCTTTGCATTGTCTTTACTGCTGCATCCAGACTGGTGGGCAACTCACATTGGGAGTATTTACGGTCAGCAGAAAAGAGGTGCATGGCATATTCACACTTACCCTTAAACTTACCCAGATAAATGCAAAGAAAAATAACTACTCATCACTTGACTGGTCAAAGGAAATTGCTTGGCTGTTCTTAACTTCAAGGGGATGAGGATGTGAAATAAATCCATATGCCTGAGAATAGAACTATAATTCTAAAATTCATTCCCCTTGTATTTCTTTTTCTCTTGCCACCTCACTCCACCTTTGGCCTGTCTATCATTTATCTACGTATAGTATTTTGACTGAATGTTTTCTTGTAGTGTTTTCCCATCCGTGTTCTGCTGAACCATTGTGGTATATCAGAAATCAGGGTAGGTATGGCAAAGGGAGGTACTAAGCATGCAGGACTTTGGCCCCAAATTCAGTTCCAGGAAGCTAGTCATGACATCTCTCCTTTTATTTATTTATTATTATTATTACTATTATTTTGAGATGGATTCTGGCTCTGTCACCCAGGCTGGAGTGTAGTAGTGCAATGTTGGCTCACTGCAACCTCTGCCTCCCAGGTTCAAGGAATTTTCTGGTCTCAGCCTCCCGAGTAGCTGGGACTGCAGGCACACACCACTACTCCTGGCTAATTTTTGTATTTTTTTTTTTTTAGTAGAGATGGGGTTTCATCATGTTGGCCAGGCTGGTCTCGAACTCCTGACCTCAAATGATCCATACACCTCGGCCTCCCAAAGTGCTGGGATTACAAGCACGAGCCACCATGCCTAGCCACATCTCTCCTTCTAGACACAGCATCAATAATGTGTCTCATGTGTCTTTATTAATTATCATCTTTTCTCCTTGACTAATCTCAGTCTACTGGTTTAAGCCCAAAGAACTATAGATGACCAACCCATTAAAATATTACCAATGTTTACTTCTGGACACTAGAATTATGGGTTATTGTTTTCTTTGTGTGCACCTGTCCTAGGAAACTTGGAGCTCTGAATTGAGCAACCATGAATCTGCAAGATGGTAAATCCTTGATAGTTTTACAGTGAGAAAATGTTAATGAATAAAGGACAAAAAGTTGCTTTAGACTTTTTACTGTACCTGAAAATTAGAAAATAAAAGTTTTGGAAATAGGCTTAAAACGGGTCAAGATAAAAGCATTTAGACCATAAGAAATTACTTCCCAAATAAGTTTAAGATACAAGTATTTGAGCAGGAATGCACAAATTCCATCTGAGGGAGGGGAAGTCTAATATCTTATGCTTCTATCAGTGGACTAGCTACAGCCGTGTTTTATGTAAATATAAATTGAATTCCTGCAGCAGGCAGGTCACTGTATTTGCTGATGCATAATGAGGGTGCTCAAACTTAGATTGTTTATCCCCTAGAGTCTCATTAAACTAAATATACTTGCCTTAAGCCACCTGCCTTTGGGCAGTTGCAATAGAAATAAAATCAGATTCATTTCCCGTCTTGATAAATTGGCATTAACTACTACTTTATCTGAAATAAGCTTGATAATTAGTGTCTCTGATTACATGGGGAAAACTGTTGAATCTTTTAGAATGCTTTAAAAAATGCAGGCTTTCTAAATTTGCTGCAGTTGAGGGAGGAGATTTGAAAGCCCTGAGCCAGTCATGACTGTGATGAGCATCATTAAAATAGCAATCTTTTTTTGGAAGCTCATCTTGTCCCAAGTAAGTGTGATTTAGGAATATGGGAACACCTGTTCCCTGGTGGCAGTTTTTACCTCAATGTTCTATTATCTATGATGACTGAGCTCCAGAGAAAGATGTGGATACTAAGAGTGAAATATCTAATTAAATGATTAATGAGAATTAAAGGTAAGGGCCCTGTATTAGTCTATTCTCATGGTGTTATAAAGGACTGTCCCAGACTGGCTATTTTATAAAGAAAAGAGGTTTAATTGACTCACAGTTCAGCATGACTGAGGAGACTTCAGGAAACTTACAATCATGGCAGAAAGGGAAGCAAACATGTCCTTCTTCACATGATGGCAGGAAGGAGAAGTGCTGAGCAAAAGGGGGAAAATCCCCTTATAAAACCATCAGATCTCATGAGAACTCACTCACTATCAAAAGGACAGCAGCATGGGGGTAGCTGCCCCCATGATTAAATTACCTCTCACCAGCTCCCTCTCATGACATGTGGGGATTATGGGAACTGCAATTCAAGATGAGATTTGGGTGGGGACACAGCCAAACCATATCAGATCTCTAGGAAATTAACTGTCTCAGGGCCAGGGTCCAGTTCTATGATTATTTTAAATACCACCACCTGCAAATAACCCATGTCAGTTATATTACAGTCAATAACTATTGACCACATACAATAAACACTTATTTCCCTCCATGCTGTGGTCAACTGTTTACCAGGTGTTAGGTGTTGCCAGCTTTTAAGGATGCAGACAGAAAGCAGAGTGAGCTTCTTGCTGCCCCATAATCCCTGCAAAATCTTTTTCTTCTGGCCTCCCCTCTACTAGCTCACATGAAATTTAGTTTAAGACTATCTGCCAGGCGCGATATCTCACGCCTGTAATCCCAGCACTTTGGGAGGCCAAGGTGGGCAAATCACGAGGTCAGCAGATCGAGACCACCCTGGCTAAGACGGTGAAACCCCATCTCCACTAAACATACAAAAATTTAGCCAGGCGTGGTGGCAGGCGCCTGTAGTCCCAGCTACTTGGGAGGCTGAGATGGAAGAATGGCATGAATGCAGGAGGCAGAGCTCGCTGTGAGCCAAGATTGAGCCACTGCATTCCAGTCTGGGTGACAGAGCAAGACTCTGTCTCAAAAAAAAAAAAACAAAAACAAAAACAAATAACAACAACAAAAAAAACTATTGGGGACACTCTTCCATGTTTCTTGGAGCTTCGTTCACATACATTTTCTTGAGGCCACAGAGCCATGTCAGAGAGACTGGCCAGATAGTTCTTTTGACCACCTTACCTGCTTAGAGGGAGTCGACATGAAGTTATGACCATAAGGGATGCCTGGTGGCCTAGTGCAGGCTAGGAAGAAAAAAATAGCGTGTAAGTTCCTTGAATAAGGAGAGAAAGCAATGAAAAAATTAATGATCGGTAAACAATTACAGTAACTGCACACGAACTTTTTTTTTTTAAGTTAAAAGTTTTACTATCCTATATTTCTTTTTTTTTTCCCCAGTTAATTTTGTATTATTATTATTATTATTATTATACTTTGAGTTCTAGGGTACATGTGTATAACGTGCAGGTTTGTTACATATGTATACTTGTGCCATGTTGGTGTGCTGCAGCCATCAACTCGTCAGCACCCATCAACTCGTCATTTACATCAGGTATAACTCCCAATGCAATCCCTCCCCCCTCCCCCCTCCCCATGATAGGCCCCGGTGTGTGATGTTCCCCTTCCCGAGTCCAAGTGACCTCATTGTTCAGTTCCCACCTATGAGTGAGAACATGCGGTGTTTGATTTTCTGTTCTAGTGATAGTTTGCTAAGAATGATGGTTTCCAGCTGCATCCATGTCCCTACAAAGGACACAAACTCATCCTTTTTTATGGCTGCATAGTATTCCATGGTGTATATGTGCCACATTTTCTTAATCCAGTCTGTCACTGATGGACATTTGGGTTGATTCCAAGTCTTTGCTATTGTGAATAGTGCCGCAATAAACATACGTGTGCATGTGTCTTTATAGCAGCATGATTTATAATCCTTTGGGTATATACCCAGTAATGGGATGGCTGGGTCATATGGTACATCTAGTTCTAGGTCCTTGAGGAATCGCCATACTGTTTTCCATAGTGGTTGAACTAGTTTACAATCCCACCAACAGTGTAAAAGTGTTCCTATTTCTCCACATCCTCTCCAGCACCTGTTGTTTCCTGACTTTTTAATGATCGCCATTCTAACTGGTGTGAGATGGTATCTCATTGTGGTTTTGATTTGCATTTCTCTGATGGCCAGGCACACGAATTATTTTATCCAAGTATTAATAATAATAAAAGTAGTAATGAATATTTCTAGAAAGTTTACTCTGTATTTGGCTACTGTGGAAAAATGCCATGAATTCATTATTCAACTAAACCTTCATATCAAGCCTATGAGACAGAGATTGCCTACTCTACCTGGGCCTGGGACAGAAAAGAATCTTCCCCAACCGAGCAGCAGAACTGAAAATAGAATGCAGTCTCTGCGACCCCAGATTCCTGCCTGTGCTTCGCAGGTGGTTTTTTTATATCATGATGAGGCACATGAACCTTGTTCTGAGAGAAATCTGGATACACTGGTAGGTCTCCACTGTGTATGGTATAAGTCTCTGGCTGGCAGCTTACCTTGGTGATTGCCTGGAGAGTGGTTTAGAGGACGTTGACGTTAGACAAAGGATCCTTTATCTCAACAGCCAGGGTAATAATCAGAGCCTGAACAAGGATAATGGCAGAGGCAGCACCTGAGGAATAGATGGATTTAAAATATGTTCATAATAAAAAAGCTAAAGAACCTGGTGATTAATTGGACTTGTGGACTGAGGAAGAAGAAGAAATTGAGTATTTCCAAGACCATGGCCTTTGCAGAAAAACATAGGTAGATGCTACTATTTAATTGACGGTGGCAGAGTTTTGAAAGTATTCACATTCAATCTTCTAGATTGCAGCACTGAGCCTGAAGTATCTGTAATTTCTCTTTGGGTGACAGAACATGCTGTCATAACTGTAGGTCATGTGAATCTAATGGGTTAAGAGACTCAGAAAATCCTTTAGTAGCAAGCCCAGGATACTTTCTCTGATTTACTCTGTTCCAATGCTTGCTTTATGTTGGGGATTGTACAGATTTGTTTAACTGACAAAGCAAAGCTTAGACTGTTCTTTTCCCAAGAAATAATTTCTTGAGCCACAACAAAGATTGAGATAAAAGAAGAGATTGCCTTTTGTCTACATTTTGTATTCAGTGAGAATTTTTATTTGCTATTTGTTTGCTACTTTATAATATTTCTATTAGAAAATAGTAAAAGGGCTGGGTGCCGTGGCTCATGCCTATAATCCCAGCACTTTGGGAGGCCAAAGTGGACAAATCCGGAGGTCAGGAGATCGAGACCATACTGGCTAACATAGTGAAACCCCGTCTCTATTAAAAATACAAAAAATTAGCCGGGTGTGTGGCATGCGCCTGTAGTCCCACCTACTCGGGAGGCTGAGGGAGAAGAATCCTTGAACCTGGGAGGAGGAGCTTGCGGTGAACCGAGATTGCACCACTGCACTCCAGCTTGGGCGACACAGTGAGATTCCTTCTCGAAAAGAAAAGAAAACAGTAAAAGCCCATCTTTTAGACCCCCAGAAAGGAAGGGAAAAGCGGACATTGGATGCCATTTCTATCAATCATCTGGGTATAAAAGAGCAAAAACAGCAGTGAACCTGGCTGAATTTGTAAAGCTTGATTGGAGACAAACTTCTCTGTCAGCCTCATCTAAGGTGGGGGTGGAAGGTGCACTCTTCTTAGATGAATGTCTGGACTCACTGACTGGGTATGATAACATATAATTATCACATAACATTATTTTAAGGAATACTAAGCAGACCTTGCTGGACATCTTTTTTCTTTACTTAGGTTTGTCTTTTATAGTTGAGAACATTTCACTCATTGACTAACACAAGTAATCTCCCCTGTGTTGAATGGTTGCCCCCTTCATCATCATGCTGAAACTTAATCGCCATTGTAACAGTATTAAAATGTGGGACATTTAAAAGGTGTTTGGATCATGAGGGCTCCACTCATGGTTGGGAATTGTGCCTTTATAAAACAATAAGTTTGTCCCCCTCTTGCTCTCTCTGGTTCTCTGACCGTCCATTATGTGATTCCTTATGCCATGTAATGATGCAGCAAGAATGGCCCTTGCCAGATGGTGGCCCCTTGAACTGTGAGCCAATACATTTCTGTTTGCTATAAATTACCCAGTTTGTGATATTCTGTTACAGCAGCACGAAACAGTCTAAGACATTTGATAATCAGCTGGAAAAGGGAGACCCCAGTTGCATGTAGCAGCATGGCACAATACTAGCAATGATAGGCAAAGGTTTAAAGAAGAGTTGGGAAACAAAGACTTTGTTTAATGAAATGGCCATTCTGACTGCAGTGGAGAACTCACTTTTACCTAAGAATCTTCTTTTCATTTTTCTGCCATCTGAAGACTGAATAAATCCCACTTCTGCTATTTTATTAAGAAGTAACCACGCCGGGCGCGGTGGCTCAAGCCTGTAATCCCAGCACTTTGGGAGGCCGAGACGGGCGGATCACGAGGTCAGGAGATCGAGACCATCCTGGCGAACACGGTGAAACCCCGTCTCTACTAAAAAAATACAAAAAACTAGCCGGGTGAGGTGGCGGGCGCCTGTAGTCCCAGCTACTCGGGAGGCTGAGGCAGGAGAATGGCGTGAACCCGGGAGGCGGAGCTTGCAGTGAGCTGAGATCCGGCCACTGCACTCCAGCCTGGGCGACAGAGCGAGACTCCGTCTCAAAAAAAAAAAAAATAATAAAAAAAAAAATAAAAAAAAAATAATAAAAAAAAGAAGTAACCAGAGTTGTGGGGAGAGAAGTATGGAAGTACTGTATGTTATGCATCTATGCTTCTTTGGGTGCTTTTTCCCATAAACTAAAGTAAAGTTGAAATAGACTTGTATATTCACTGTTTTCAAAATATGAGCTCAAACAAGAATTATGAAGGGTGTGATAATGAAAATGGAATCTGAAGTGTCCTCATGAGAAAAATGTAGTATCATTATGTATAAACGAGGGCAATGGATAACATATCTCCCCACTTCATGCATCTATATGGTGGTGAACTGAAAATGCTTATGAAAACCTTTTCCGTTTGAAACTTCAGTCAGCATAGGAGAAACCCACAGGATTAGAATTGGCTCTTTTCCTATATTGTTTTTACCAGTTTCCTATTCACAAAAGCAATAGGTTTATTTTTAAGTCTAGGAACGTAGACATTTGTGATAAAGACGAAGTGACATTCACTTACTAATTTCTAATTTTATTCAAATAGTGGGTTTTTTTAAATATTTCACTTTTTTAGGTACTTATGTTTACTCTGTAGTTTTTAACCATTCTAATAATCCTGCAGTATAGGTTAGGAAGATATTTTGTGCTTTATTTGAATGGGAAAACTGAGATGTAGAAAAAGATAAAAACGTCTTGCCCAAAGTCCAAGTCAGGAACGTTTGTAACCTATGTATTGTTTATTCCATGGTATGGCTGTATCAAGACTCATTTAACCTCACTATATTTGAACACTTTGTTTTCAATTTCTCGGTAGATACTAGAATATAAATATATTCATGAATATTTATTGGCAATTTTTAATTGCTTTCCTTTGAATGTTTTTCTACAAACGTTTCTAAATTAAAAAAATCAAATCAACTTAATAAATCTTCAAACACAGATTTATTAAAGTACTTATATTATTTATAATGAACATCTCCATTCAGAGCTGTGGCCTAGATTGTGACTTTCTTACTATCACCTTGATATTTCCAGACATTGCACTGTTCCCAGAATATGGCAGATCTTCAACAATCATTTGTTAAATAGTAATTAATGTTTATTATTATTTTAAGGTATTGGTTATAAATGAGAGTATCATTATGCTATCTCTAAAGAAACTAATTTACTCCCTTTCCACCATTCTGGACATGAAATACTATTTTTTCAATTGTAAATTGTTTTGTTAAATATTATAAATGCTAAATATGAATGCAGGGAATTTTGGCTAATTGAAGTGGTAATCAGATGAGTTATGTTTATCAAAAACATTCCATGTGGTAATTTAATCTCATCATTATAATTAAGATCATATTGTTACTTTGATTCAAATTCTCCATTCTCTCTGCCCTTGTGGCCTTTCAATTTTATTGAATAAATGTTCCTCCAGATAGATATTTGAAAAGTAGTATATTTGTTGCCAAGATTTATACTTTAAGAGGCATAAAACTAATTAAACAATTAAAAATGTAATGTCTTTTTCATTTTAGAGCAACAATAAAATAAACAGATTCAATAATCTGAGATTTCAATAAGAAAAAACATTGAATTGTATTACCTTACTATAGAGTGTATCACTCACCATTATTTCTAGTGCTATCTTTGGCCATGTTGGATTTCTCAGGGGAGATAAATTTATTAGCATTTTTACCATCACATTTTCTAATAGTCAGTAGCCTTCTTCCTTCAGTGCTAAGGACTAACTGTAGTTTTCTCATACAAATGTTTCCTCATAATTTTTGTTGCAGTAAAGCTTACATACAATGAAATCTATACGTTAGGTATATAATATGGTAGATTTTGACAAATACATGCACCTATATAACCAATATCCCAATCAAGATACAGAACATTTCAATGACTGCTAAAAGTTCCCTCCTATCCTCAGTCTAGTCACCCTCCACCACTCAAAGGCAATAGTCTATTGTTTGTTTATTGTTGAATATATCATCAAATTTGTTTATCCATTCTCTCTTAATGTTCATTTAGACTGCTTCCAATGTTTTGGCTATAATGAGTAAGAGAACCACAAATCTTCTTATACATGTCTTTCTTGTAGAAGTAAGTTTTCATATCTCTTGCATATGTACCTAAGATTGGAATTGCTGAGTCAGAGGATTGATGTATGGTTAACTTTAGAAGAACTTGCCAAAGAGTTTTCCAATGTGCTCTTTGCAGCAATGTGTAGGAATTCTAGTCACTCCAAAGTCTAGCAAACATTTGGTATTATCAGTCTTAAAAAAATCTTAGGCATTTAGTGATTGTGAAGTTGTATCTCATTGAAGTTTTAATTTGTATTTCCCTAATGAGCAGTGATGTTTAGTATCTTATCATGTGCTTGTTGGTCATTCACATACGTTCTTTTTTAAAAATTGTCCGCTCAATTCTTTCACTTAATTTTTTTTTTTTTTGCCTTTTTCAGGGCTTCATATATATTCTGGATATATATAAGACACATACGTATAAATGTAGTGCAAATGTTGTCTTTCATTTTGTAGTTTGTGTATCAAATTACTTAACAATATATTTTGATGAGCAGAGTTTTTAAATTTTTTATGAAGTCCAATTTGTTTACGGACAGTATGTATCATGTCCTCTTTAGATAAATTATCTACTCCAAGGTCAGAAAGATGTTCTACTGTGTTTTCTTCTAACAACTTTATGGTCTGAGTTTCCTGTTTATGTAGATATTATATCTCAGATTATTTTCTGTGTATGCTGAGAGTAGGAATTGAGACTTATTTTTTCCCTTATATATTTACTCAGTTGTCAAATCACCATTTGTTCAAAAGACTTTCCTTTCCTTATTGAATTTAGTTGGTGCCTTTGCTGAAAATCATTTGAACAGGAGGTCTATTTCTAGATGCTTTATTCTATTCTTACAATTGTCTATTCTAATGTCACCACCACACAGTCTTGATTATGGTAGCTTTATAGTAAATCTTGAATTCAGACAGTGGGAGTCCTCCAACTTTATTTCTCTTTTTAAAGATTATTTGACTATCCTATATTCTTGAATTTTTACATAAATTATAGAATCAGTGTGTCTTTTCTTCAAGAAATCCTCCTGGAGTTTTGAGACTGATTGCATTGAATCTATATATCAATTTAAGGAGAATAGATATCTCAGCAGTACTGAGTCTTTCAATGCTGTTTTAATTCTTCTTTAATTTCTTTCAGCCACATTTATTAGTTTTCCATATAGATATTTTGGTCATATTTTATTAATTTCTAAAATATATTTTTGATGTAAAGAGTTTTTTTTCTAAAATGTATTTCTTATTGTTTGTTGCTAGTTCTTAGAAGCATAATTGATTTTATACATTGATTTTATACATTGATTTTGTGTCCTGTGATCTTAGTAAATCCACATATTAGTTTTCTGTAGATTCCTTAAGGCTTTCCATGTAAACAAACATGTTATTTTCAAATAATAATGGTTTTACTTCTCTTTTAAACTGTATGCCTTTTACCTTTTGTTTTTTGACCATTTCCTTGAAAAGGCTAGGACTTGTAGTAAAATGTTTAACAGAAATTGTTAGAGTGGATAGGACCCCTGTCTTTCAAATATTAGTAGAAGGGGGTTCAGTCACTATGAAATATAATTCTAGCAGTAGGCTTTTTATTTGCACACTTATAATGTTAAGAAAATTTTCTTTCATTTTTAGTTTGCTGAGAGCTTTTATAATTTATTGAAGTGATCATATGGTTTCACTTTTTTTTTTTTTTTTAATTCCAACAATCTCCAGAACTATACAACCTTCATCCTCACCTTCTAGCTCTCGGATCCTTAGCAGGCATCTTTGCAATGCCTCATGGAGTTCCACCTTTGAAGTGCCAAACTCAGTCCCAGCTAAGTACCTGCAGTGACTATCCCTGCACACTTCTGTTCCCACTCCCACTCTGCATAGCTTATCTTCTTCAGTGTCCTATCTTGCAAATTACAGCCCCTTCCACATTTAAGAACTTCTTTCTCTACTACTTTAGTTCTGGGAGACACTCTGGCCCTTTGCTGGGTCAGTGGTAGCAAAACACCCCAGGCAGAACAGTAGAGCAATCTTTGGGCTCACTTTGGGCGTTTCTTTTTTCTCCAGGATCACAGCCCAGGACTGTGATCATCAAAAAAAATCAAGAATATTTTTCAGTTCCTTTCAAGAATAAAACCATTAGTGGAATAGGGTGTCAAAGAAAAAAGAATATATAGAAGAGAAAAGTGGGCCCCTCACATTTAAAAAAAAGTGATCATATGGAAAAATGTGATGCCTAATTACTTTCTGTGATACAATGCACATATTATAGGCACGTTTCAGTTTATAACAGTTCTACTTGATCATCTCTGTGTTGTGTAGTAATTTTAAAATTGCAGAATTTATCATATGTGGTTTATGATAGTGATGTTGTACTGTGGGAAGCACTCCGTATAAGAAACATTACTACTGGTCTTAGAAGCAAATAAACATGACTCTAAGGAGTTGCCAACATGCTGAATTTTCATGTTCTCATCTGTTAAATGAAGATACTATTATTTGACTGTCAATATTGGTGTGAATAATCCAGGTAATGTTTGTAAAACACTCAGCATCAAGCTTTATCTGGAATTTAGCAGGAGATCATTAGATGATGCTGATGATAATGATGGTGATGAAACACAAATATTTTATCTTATAAGCTAAAATACAGTGAGCTTTCTGGGAGTATCTTCTCTAAGAAAGGATCAGTAACTTATTTACAGTTTTCCTGACACTGCCTGAGACAGGCTGGTAAATGCCGGGCGCGGTGGCTCACGCCTGTAATCCCAGCACTTTGGGAGGCCGAGGCGGGCGGATCACAAGGTCAGGAGATCGAGACCACGGTGAAACCCCGTTTCTACTAAAAATACAAAAAATTAGCCGGGCGCGGTGGCGGGCGCCTGTAGTCCCAGCTACTCAGGAGGCTGAGGCAGGAGAATGGCGTGAACCCGGGAGGCGGAGCTTGCAGTGAGCCGAGATTGCGCCACTGCACTCCAGCCTGGGTGACAGAGCGAGACTCTGTCTCAAAAAAAAAAAAAAAAAAAAGAGACAGGCTGGTAAAAATGTTATCTGGATGAGATCCATGGAAATCTGTTTAACTCTGCTCCTGCCCTTTTTAATCAATTCATCATGGAAAGTGCTTTATGGAAAGCAGCAAGTACTGTCATTACCCTACTGCACAATCCTTCTTTCATATTTTGATTCCACAAATGTCACATATTTGATGACTTTAAAAGTAATCTTTATGGGAAGTGCCTTGCTTAATATGCAGTAGTGAAGAAGTCCCTCTTCCCTCCCCAAAGAATCATACATTTATGGTGAGGGTAGAAAAAAAAATAGAATGCTCTCTAAGGCAACAAAAGTCAAAGCTGAGGGATGAATATTTCTAGATAAATGAGATAATTAGAACAATTAGAAACAAATGCAGAATAATTGCATATTTCTTTTAGCTATTTATACAGTGAAAGTTCTGGGGCAAGAACTATGCTTTACATGTGCTAGCTTCAATTGGGTACACTATTGGTACTAAAAAAAAAGGTTGCAAGTAAATTTTGCTATTATTTCTAAGGAAAATTCACTTGGAAAAGGGCATTGCACTTACAGAGCTTAATAATGGATTATAATTTCTAAAACATTCAAAAGCTAATTTATACATCTTTAACTTATCCCAATAAAACAAAAAAAAAAACGATTGTTCTGAATCAAGTTGTTTATGTGATCTATGTGATCTAGATTTTCGGCAGACTTTTTATGTGTGACGCATCACACAGTAGGAGAATAAATAAAGGTAAAGTATTGTATGTGTGTATATGTCTATGTATCAATAATTTATATAGTATAGTTTATATAACATTCTTCCAAAATGATTTCAAATGGATTACTAAAAAAAGTTGTAAGTAGAATTCAATTTAAAAATTGACTAAACTCAGGCAAATGGAAAATGAAAATAATATATTTTGGTTTTATATTTACTAAGATAACTAAGTTAGATGACTTAAAAAATTAGAAAACGCTGTGAATTAACCTTTGATTATGAAAGTATTTAAGAAACTTACCTAAACATAAGAAAAGTTTAAAATAAGAACAATATTATGTCCTATATGAGAAATCAAGAACAATCTGCAGGAGAGAGAGTGTGGAGGCACCTAGCTGGAAGAGAATAGGAAAGCTGGTGTGGAATAGGAAAGTGTGATCCTGAGAAAGAAGGCTCCCAATAAGTAGTTCAGGCTCAACTGAAAGGAGAAAAATGAGCAGTGTAAATTTCTGGTGGAAGGGTGTCCAAATTACTTAAAAAAAATGTGGAGTCTAATATTTTGTTTTGAGATTATTTTTCTGTTTTGAGCAGTAAACCAGACCTCTAGTTTATTCCTGAAACCTAAGTAAAAGTTCACTAAATGCTGCAACTGCATGATTGATGCTTTGCTTAAAAAATTAAAGGAGAGGGCCAGTGCCTCTGCACAGGGTGAAGTGGAGTGGGCACCAGGAGTCAACCTGAGAAGAGGCAACTGAACCTGAAGGCACAAATGACCAGGAGAATGTAAGCTTTCACATTACCCACCCGGGAAGCCATCCTCAGATATCCGAAGAAATGTGTCAAAATTCCCAAACACATGTGGAGTGGTCTTGAGCTATTTAGTTGGATTTTCAACGTACAAATGAACTAGAAATCTGCAGTTTTTAGACACAGTTTTTTATGTCACTTATAATACAACAACAACAAGAACACCTATAATATAAATGAAGTAATAACATTTAAGAAACCTACATTTTTTGTTTCACTGAAGCATAGATACCGTAAAGGATTACTTTAAAAAATGTGTATTTGTTTTACATACATTAACCAAAGACAATTATATCATTTAAGGCAAATTATTAACGAATATATAAGTTTTATTAAATTATGTAGTTGTTTATCTGTAAATGGATACACAAAGAGTATGTTAGGTAGGTTGCCTCTATCAGGTTGGTTATGGATTCTTCTTACAACATCATTTATGCTAATAAATATTTTGGCAAATAAGGAGGAGAAATAATTATCTGCAGCTAGTTGTTTACATGGTTTTATATGTATAGTTGATGGTATACACATAAATCATTAGATATCAACTGGTTTCATAGAAAAATAATATTGACTGATTAAGTTTGGGAAATCCAAGTCAATGGGAAATTTTACCAGTGAACGACTGAAACATAAGCTCCTTTGGACCCCAGCTGAGTAAAATCAGCCTGCAATGTTTTTTAAGCAACAGTTACTATGCAGGTGCTAAAGGCATTTATTGTCTTTTAGAAAAACAACAACAACAACAACAAAAACCATGCACTTCAATATTTCGAATTTCTTGAAAATGCTAAACGGCAATTAGGCCATGTTATGAGCTAAAACCTGGCCAAAATTGATATTTTAACTTAGATATGCCCTATGAGAGAAGCAACCCACGCCAGTAAATATTGGTTTTAATATTAATGAAAATGAATCTGGCTAAAATAATCATTTTGATTTACAAAAAAATTCCCTTTTCACATTGATCAGCCAAATCCCATCTCAGCTTGTGTATCAAGTCAAATTTTAAATAATAATTCATATGTTAAAATACACCAACTGTCTCAAATTTAATTTGTAGTTTATTCAATAAGTCAAATATAAACTTTCTCTTAAAGTAAATAATGCCACAAAAAACACTATTTTTATAATGATTACTACCTGCCATAGTATTTGTGGAAAATATCTGCATGGTAACATGGTAGGAAGTGTGATGTTTGATACTGAGTGTCAACTTGATTGGACTGAAGGATACAAAGTATTGATCCTGGGTGTGTCTGTGGGTGTTGTCAAAGGAGATTAACATTTGAGTCAGTGGGCTGGGGAAGGCAGATCCACCCTTAATCTGGGTGGGCACAATCTAATCAGCTGCCAGGGAATATAAAGCAGGCAGAAAAAATGTGAAAACTGAGAGATGGACCTAGCTTCCCAGCCTACATCTTTCTCCCATGTTGGATGCTTCCTGCCCTCGAACATTGGACTCCAAGTTCTTCAGTTTTGGGACTCAGAATGGCTCTCCTTGCTCTTCAGCTTGCAGACAGCCTATTGTGGGACCCTGTGATCATGTAAGTTAATACTTAATAAATTCCCCATATATACACATATATATATTAGGATATATCTCTATATATGGATATATATATATATATTCCCCACATATATATTAGGATATATATTAGGAGATACATATTATATATATCCTATTAGTCCTATTTTATATTCATATATATATAAATATGTATATATCCTACTAGTTATGTCCCTCTAAGAGTACCCTAATATAATAATGATATACCCTATTATTTCTGTCCCTCTAAGAGAACCCTAATACAGGAAGAGTGTCCAGTTTTGTCTAGTCAGCAGCACAGGTTTAACCATCAGGCAGATTAAGGATCAAATCACATATTCACTTGTGAGGCTTTGGTGGAGTCATTTAACCTTATGTGCTTCTGGCTTTCTCAAATAAAAAATAGGAGTTAAAAGAAAAAAAAAAAAACAGGCACTTCAATATTTCAAATTTCTTGAAAATGCCAAACCCTGGTTGAAGCCAGGGTGAATGTGGAAATGAGATATATACATATATATATATACACAAACATACATAATAGCTGACACATAGTAAGTCCTTAATAAGGAGGCTTATTAACTCATATACATAGTCTGACTTATTTATTTTCTTCATTCTAATAACTCATTTTTAAATTTTAATGTGTGTGACCAATACTTATGATTGATCCACATAAGAAACAAGAATTGTCATAAATTTGTTATAGTGTTTTCAGGAAAACTTTGACAGTTATGTTCACATTTTATAACTTGCCAAATAGAAAGTCTAGCACGTTTATGTATTATATAGATCTTATTTTAAAATGTAGCAATATGCAAAACGTAGTTCAGTAAATTTGCCAAAAACCTAACCTATTAATTTTGGATGGTAAAATATGGGTAGTTATTAGATTATTCTTTGTTCTTTTTAGAATTAAAAACATTATTCAAAAATAAAAATACCCAAAATTTTAAAGTGTTTAATTTTGTCTTGATGATTTTTAGTGCTATAGGTGGCCAAGAGTTGGATTCTTTTTTGTTGTTTTTGTTTTGTTTTGTCTGAGTATCTTCAAAAGACTGGTTCTTATACTTTGTATGGGTGTTGCTAACTTCACATGAAGCTACATGTTCTTTGAAATCAGGAAATTGATCCACAAATTTGTCTCTGAGAAAATAAGACAAATGGAAAATAATGTTTCTTGAAGAGTTAGAGACAAGAATATATTTGGACACTTCTTGGAAGGTGTGGGACAGAGTGCGAGGCCACTGGGACACTGGTACCAGTGTAAGCCCCAGCAAGTTGGTCATGAGAAGTTATCAGGGACAAGGAAGGGTGCAGAGGCTGCAAGAGGAATTCTTTGATTTTCCTGCTTTCACAGAAGACGCCCTGCTTGATAATACCCTTGTCTATTATTTCCAAGTGCTGAAAAAGAGAGAGATGTGTATCCAATTTAAGGTCATCTGCAAAATACAGGAAGGCAAAGATGCTCAGCTGTCTTGGTACGAGTTGTAAGTTAAATTTGAGTTCTGATATTAACTCACTGTGACAAATCTTCTCATAGATATGGAATGATGATAAATACATGTGGAAAAAAATAAAAACATTAGTGAGATCTCACTTCTTCAGTCTTTCATCACAAATACTAAGAGACATAAAAAAGTAACTAATTTTTAATTAACTACAATAAGCCAAAGGGGATTGGCACATGAAAGAGGTAAAAGATCAAGCTAGAATTCCACATACTTCACCCTAAATATTAGCGGTACTTTTTTATGGAAGGTTTGTGACTTTAAGAAAACTTTTAAAATGCAGCATGAACCCAAAAAAGCATCAATGTGAATTCACCAAATCACACCCCTTTCTGAGAACTTATATATAGATATAAGCTCTATTCAGGCTTGGTTTTTATTTTTGACATCACAGCCTATCTTTATTATCAAGAAAATGCCATGAGACTCTGAGAGAACTTTTCAAAACTAGTGAAGTGAAAATGTTTAGGATCTAAAGCTGTCTTAACGAAAAATAAATAAATAAAAAACCATTAGTCTATACATTAGTCAAATTATTGAGAATCCAATCTGTAGTACTTTTAATAGGAACAACTTGTACTAAGAAGGATTTTGGAAAACTTCAAGAAAGCTTTGGGCAAATATTTTTCATTTAATTGGGACTGAGTTGCCTCCTTGGTGTTTCAAGTTGATTATGAATCCACATGCACATTTCATCTTTGCTCTTTTCCTCTGGATGAAATCCTTTATTAATACAAGAGATCATTGACCTTAGAGCTTAAATTTTTTTAAAAACCTTTTTAAAATGTGACTTTTGCTGACATTTAACAACAAACAGCAAAGCTGATTTTTTTCTCTCCTCCGGTTGGGAACTTGGCAGAGTCATTTAATTTGTAGTGCTTTCAACCTACAGGAAAAAAAACAAGGTGATTGTACTTTGATTTCCCTGTTTGATGATCCTGAATAAAATGCAAATATGTTATATAAAAATTTTAACAGACAGCTCGATATACTCAGACTTATACATATAGTTTTCATGCTACTGGACATCAAAGACAATACACTGTACTGTCTGTGTAAATCAACCCAAACACTCAGCAAGTAGCATCATTTTTTAATGAAGATGCTTCTATGTGTTCAACATACGCCAGTGCCAATGACTGTGTGGAAGCTGCATTATTCCTCCTCTTATCTACAGCTCACTTGCATGCACCCTTGAATCATTTTGAGCACACCCAATCTGTAAAGCACTCAACATGATGCTGAGTGGGAAAAACTCTCATGTAAGTGGGGCACTTTATTTATGCCATATATGGCAGTGAGAAAAGTCAGACAAATATTCTAAAGCCCAACACTGACTGTGCCAAAGTGTGCCATTGACAGTGAAGAGAAAAAGAAAAGTTGTATAAAAATAACAAAGCAACTGGCGCTCTATCTTTAAGCCTTTACTCTTAACTACAAAAAAAACTAAACCCAAAGTATTCTTCCCTGATTTTTTTTTTTTTTAGTCAAAGAAATTCCCATCAGCTCATAGAAAGCAGCTGTGTATGTACAATAACCAGTATCAATTTATAGGTGTGGATGTTTGAGTTGTGGCATGTACTTGGTTATGACCAATAGCTCACAATTGAATTATCACTAAAACATTCCATTAAAGTTGTTAGATTTTGTGGTAGCACTATTATAATCTCATTATTTGTGCAGTGGTATAATAGATACTAGAAATTAATATTTAACTTATTAATAAATTTACTTAAGGAATTAAAAAATTGCAAGCTGATTCCTCTTGTATTATTAAAATTATCTGCATATCAATTTTGTAAGATGGAATTTATTAATGTATTTATGCAGCATATGGCATTAACCACTGCTTTTTTTTTTTTACCCTGAAATCTACTTTCTTTTAGTTGTAATTATTTTTTATTTATATGATCAATATTTATTGTATGCCTGTCATGTGTGAGGCACTTCAGTAGCTGCTGGGAATCTGTAAATGAGGAAAACACAGTCTCTGCTTTCAAGTAACTTGCATTGTTATGGAAATAGGTTGAAATGTGAAATGTCAACTTGAGACAACTGGTTACATGTTCCGCTTGCCTTTTGACAAAAAGGTATTGTTTTTGAATCATGAGTTTACCTGGCACATTGAGTTTATTTTGAAATGGTTCGGGTAGATAGAAGATTTTAATTTAACTAGAAAATATATTTCATTTTGGAGCTAAAGTCTCGCTCTGTCACCCAGGCTGGAGTGCACTGGCGCTATCTCGGCTCACTGCAACTTCCACCTCCCCGGTTTAGCTATTCTTGTGTTTGAGCCTCCTGAGTAGCTGAGATTTACAGGCACCTGCCACCATGCCTGGCTAATTTTTTTGCATATGTAGTAGAGACGGGGGTTTCAACATACTGTCCAAGCTGGTCTCAAACTCCTGACCTCAGGCAATCCACACACCTTGGCCTCCCAAAGTGCTGGGGTTACAGGCATAAGCCACCGCACCCGGCCAAACTATATTTCTTTATTGTCAGTTTTTGGAGTAGAAAGAGATCAAGGTACCAGTTTAAATGTAATTCTCTGTTTATTTACTTATGTACTGACTTGTTTTTGTGGAGGAGATCTATGATAATTGCAGTAGAACGTGATTAAAAGCACATGTTTTGGAGTTAAACCACTGGAAGAATATTCATTAAAATGAGTAAAATGTCATAAAAAGTTGATTTGGGAAGGGTAAATCAGGAGTTTGTTTCTGGAAATGTTAACTTTATAATGGAATGTTAGATTTGAGTGAGTTGTCTAGTGAACAATTGGGTAAATGAATACAGTATTTGGAAGAACCCCAACTTAGTGATACACATTTGAAATCATACTGTATTTAAGATCTTGGGAGTAAGTGTAAAGCAAAAAGATAGAAGAAAAGAATAGACGTCTGAGAACTGAGTTAATATAAAGCTGTCAGGATTGAGAAGAGAGGAAGAGAAACCAGCAAAAGACACTGAGAGCATATGAGGTTGGAGGAGAACCAAGAGCATATGAGCATATGAGGTTGGGGGAGAACCAAGAGAATGGTGAGCCAGAAGACAAGAGAAAAAATGGCTTCAGTGGAGGAAGTGATTCACCACGTCCAATGCTGATGGCTGCCTGAATAACATGGGGACTTGACTAATGGATTTATGAGTAACCTTGACAAGAACAGTCTCAGTGCAGTGAAGCAAAAGCCTGAATGGAAGGGGCTAGAGATGTTGCAGTTTGAGTACATAGGAGTGGCAAAAAAGATTTTTGTGGTGATGGAATATTTATCTTTATTGCAGTGATGACAACATAAATAAGTGTGTAATAAAAATGACATATATGCATTATATACATATATTTAAACATATAAATATATATTTTAGGCCAGATGCAGTGGCTCACGCCTGTAATCCCAGCACTTTGGGAGGCCGAGGCCAGCGGATCAAGAGGTCAGGAGATCAAGACCATCCTGGTTAACATGGCAAAACCCTGCCTCTACTAAAAATACAAAAAATTAGCCGGGCGTAGTGGCGCTTGCCTATAATCCCATCTACTTAGGAGGTTGAGGCAGGAGAATCTCTTGAACCTGGGAGGCGGAGGTTGCAGTGAGCCCGGATCTTGCCGCTGCGCTCCACCCTGGACGACAGAGTGAGACTCTGTCTCAAAAAACAATAAATAAATACATACATATATACTTACATGCATACATACATATTTTAAACATATATGAGGATCAGTTTCCTGGTTTAGGTATTTATTATACTTATATAACCTGTGATCATGGGGGAAGAAGGGTGAATGAACCTCTTTGTACAAATATTGCAATGTCCTGTCAATCTATAATTTAAAAAAAAAAAAAAAAAAAAGATAAAGGACCCTTGGGGCAGAACACCTGGATTCAAGTCCATGCTTTGCTTTTTACTTACTAAAGGACCTCAATTTATTTAATCCCTTTGTATTTGTAATAAACCTACTCCATATGTTTGTTGTGAGAATTAAGTGGATTAATTTCTGTTAATTGCTGAGGACAATGCATATTTCATAACAGGTACTATTTATATTTTGACTATTATTATTCCTCAGATAAAGGAATTGACATTTCAATAGGTTAACCTGTTAAAATCATATAGCTCTGGAATAACTAACTGTAAACTCAAATCCTAGTATGTCCAGTCTCTTTATTAAACACTATTCCTTGTTAAACAAAACAAAATAAAAGCCTCACTGGAATGAGTGAGATCAAGAGAGAATGAGAGGCCAGGCTCACACCTGTAATCTCAGCACTTTGGGAGGCTGAGGCAGGAGGCTCACTTGAGGCTAGAAATTTGAGAACAGCCTGGGCAGCATGATGAAACCCCATCTCTGTAAAAACACAAAAATTACCCGGGTATGGTGGTGCATGCCTGTTTATCCCAGCTACTTAGGAGGCTAAGGCACGAGAATCGCTTGAACCCAGGAGACTGAGGTTGCAGTGAGCCCTGATCCTGCCACTGTATTCCAGCCTGGGTGACTGTCTCTCAAAGGTGGGGTCGGGGTGGGGGAGAATAGAGAATAGAGAGAGAGAATGAAAGACAAGGAATTGAAACAGAATATATAGATAATGCTTTTGAGTTCCATGTGTTCTTTCATTAAAACTTCAATGAGAGCGAGCGAGCGAATGAAAGGCAAGGAATTGAAACAGAGAATATAGACAACGCTTTTGAGTTCCATGTGTTCTTTCATTAAAATGTCAATGAGAGAGAGAAAGAGAGAGAGAGAAAGAAAGAGAATGAAAGGCAAGGAATTGAAACAGAGAATATAGACAACGCTTTTGAGTTCCATGTGTCCTTTGGTTGAAACTTCAATGACTACAGCACGAATGATTTTAGTGGGCTTATGCTAATGTGCAACAAAAGCACAGACATTTTAGAAATGGTAACAGACCAGATGGATACTGTCTATTCATTTGGAGATCCATTTTAGTTCCATTGAGCTCCATTATGACTCCCTAGTAACGTGTCTCAAAATATACATTTCATGAAAATTTTACCAAAGTGAAAAATGTTTTATATATATTTTATATGATGGAAAAATCATGCAACATTTCTTCACTATCTAGTTACAGCACTTTAATATTTATTTTATTACTGTTTATAATTCAATAATAACTTATAGATTAGTTTAATAGTGGTTAAGAGAACAGAGCAGTTTCTATGAGCTCTGGGACTTTGAATAGGTTTGTTCCCAAGTTATCTCATTGAATAAATGAAGATAATTACAGTGCCTACCTGACAGTATGTTTTCCCAATAGTATCACAAATTTATATGCTAATACTTTTATAAAAAAATTCCATAGGTTATTGGGGTAAAGGTGGTATTTGGTTACAAGAGTAAGTTCTTCAGTGGTGATTTCTGAGATTTTGGTGCACCCATCTCCTGAACAGTATACACGGCACTCTATTTGTAGTCTTTTATTCTTTGCTCCACTCCCACCCTTCCCCTCAAGTCTCCAAAGTCCATTCTATCATTCTTATTCCTTTGCATCCTCATAGCTTAGCTTCCACATATCAGTGAGATCATACAATGTTTGGTTTTTTATTCCTGAGTTACTTTACTTGGAATATTAGCCTCCAATCTCATCCAGGTTGCTGCAAATGCCGTTAATTCATTATTTTCTACGGCTGAGTAGTATTTCGTTGTGTAGGTACAGCACAGTTTCTTTATCCATTCATTGATTGATGGGCATTTGGGTTGGTTCCACAATTTTGCAATTGTCTCTCTTGAGATGATCATGTGATTTTTACTTCTGTTTATGTGGTGTATCACATTTATTGACTTGCGTATGTTAAACCATCCCTGCATCCTCAGTATGAAACCTGCTTTATCATGGTGGATTATCTTTTTGATATGTTGTTGGATTTGGGTAGCTAGTATTTTGTTAAGGATTTTTGCATCTATGTTCTTCAGGGATATTGATTTGTAGTTTTCTTTTTTGGTTATACCCTTTCCTGGTTTTGGTATTAGAGTAATGCTAACTTCATAGAATTAATCAGGGAGGGTTCTCTCTTTCTCTATGTTGTGGAATAGTGTCAACAGTATTGGTACCAATTCTTCTTTAAATGTCTGGTAGAATTCTGTTGTGAATCTGTCTGGTCCTGGACTTTTTCCGTTGGTAATTTTTTAATTGCCATTTTAATCTTGCTGCTTGTTATTGGTCTGTTCAGGGTAACTAATTGTTAGTGATTTAAACTAGGAGGGTTGTATCTTTCCAGGAATTTATCTCTCTTCTAGGTTTTCTAGTTTATGTGAGTAAAGGTGTTCATAGTAGCCACGAATGATCGTTTGTATTTCAGTGGTTTCAGTTGTAGTATCTCCCATTTCATTTTTTATTGAGGTTATTTGGATTTTCTCTCATCTTTTCTGGGTTAATCTTGCTAATGGTCTATCAATTTCATTTATCTTTCATATTTTTTTGTTTTAATTTCATTTAGTTCTACTCTGATCTTGGTTATTTCCTGTCCTCTGCTGGGTTTGGGTTTGGTTTGTTCTTGTTATAGTGCCTTGAGATGTGACCTTAGATTGTCAGTCTGTGCTCTTTCAATCTTTTTGATGTAGGCATTTAGGGCTATGAACTTTCCTCTTAACACCACCTTTGCTGTATCCCAGAGGTTTTGAAAGGTTTTGTCACTATTGTCATTCAGTTAGAAGAATTTTTTAATTCCCATCTTGATTTCATTTTTGACCCAATGGTCATTCAGAAGCAGGTTAATTTCCATGTATTTGCATGGTTTGAAGGTTCCTTTTGGAGTTGCTTTCCAGTTTTATTCCACTGTGGTCTGAGAGTGCTTGATATAATTTCAATTTTCTTAAATTTATTGAGGCTTGTTTTATGGCCTATCGTATGGTCTATCCCGGAGAAAGTTCCATGCGCTGTTGAATAGAATGTGTATCCTGTGGTTGTTGGATGGAATGATCTGTATCTGTTAAGTCCATTTGTCCCAAGGTATAGTTTAAATCCATTCTTTGCTAACTTTTTGTTTTGATGACCTGTCTAGTGCTGTCAGTGGAGTATTGAAGTCCCCTACTATGATTGTGTTGATGTCTATCTCATTTCTTAGGTCTATTAGTAAATGTTCGATTAGTTTGAGAGCTCCAGTGTTAGGTGCATGTTATGTTTAGGATTGTGGTATTTTTCTGTTGAACAAGGCCTTTTGCCATTATATGTTCTTCTTTGTCCTTTTTAACTGTTGTTGCTTTAAAGTTTGTTTTGTCTAAGACTAGCTACTCCAGCTTGCTTTTGGTGTCCATTTGCATGAAATGTCTTTTTCTACCCTTTAAGTTTATGTGAGTCCTTATGTGTTAGGCGAATCTCTCAAAGGCAGCAGATGGTTGGTGAATTCTCATCCATTCTGAGGTTCTCTTTCTTTTAAGTGGAGCATTTAGGCCATTTACATTCAATGTTACTATTGAAATATGACACACCGTTCCATTCATCATACTATTTGTTGCCGGTGTACCTTGTTTTTTTTGTTTTTGTTTTTTAAATTGTATTTTTGTTTGTAATTCCTGTGAAATTTATGCTTTAAAAAGATTCTGTTTTCATGATTTCCCGGATTTGTTTCAAGACTTAGAGCTCCTTTTAACAGTTCTTTTAGTGGTGGCCTGGTAGTGGCAAATTCTCTCACCACTGTTTGTCTGAAAAAGACTATCTTTCCTTCATATTGATGCTTAATGTCACTTGGTACAAAATTCTTGGCTGGTAATTGTTTCATTTGAGGAGGCTGAAAATAGAACCCCAAACCCTTCTAGCTTGCAGGTTTTCTGCTGAGAAATCTGCTGTTAATCTGATAGTTTTCCTTTATAGGTTATCTGGTGCTTTTGTCTCACAGCTCTTAAGATCCCTTCCTATATCTTAACTTTAGATAACCTGATGACAATGTGCCTAGGCAATAATCTTTCTGTGGTGAATTTCCCAGGTGTTCTTTGTGCTTCTTGTATTTGGATGTCTAGGTCTCTAGCAAGGCCAGGGAAGTTTTCCTCAGTTGTTCCCCCAAATATGTTTTCCGAACTTTTAGATTTCTCTTCTTCCTCAGGAATGCTTATCATTCTGAGGTTTGATCGTTTAACATAATCCCAGACTTCTTAGAGGCTTCATTCATATTTCCTTATTGTCTTTGTTGGATTGAATTGATTCAAAGAACTTGTCTTCAAGTTATGAATTTCTTTCTTCTACTTGTTCAATTCTATTGCTGCAGCTTTCCAGAGAATTTTGCATTTCTGTGTCCAATGTTTCATGAAGTTGTGATTTTTTATGTATGTTATCTATTTAATTGAATATGTCTACCTTCACTTCTTGTATTATTTTTTGGTTTTCCTTGCATTGGGCTTCACCTTTCTCTGGTGCCTCCCTGATTAGCTTAATAACTTCCTGAATTCTTTTTCAGGTAAATCAGAGATTTCTTCTTGGTTTGGATCTATTGCTGATGAGCTAGTATGGTTTTGGGGGAGTGTTAAAGAGCCCTTTTTTGTCGTATTACCAGAGTTGGTTTACTCATTCCTTCTCATTTGGGTAGGCTCTGTCAGAGGGAAGGTCTAGGGCTGAAGGCTGTTGTTCAGATTCTTTTTTCTTACGGGGTGTTCCCTTGATGTAGTACTCTCCCCTTTTCCTATGGATGTGGCTTCCTGAGAGTTGAACTGTAATGATTGTTCTCTCTCTCCTGGGTCTAGAGACCCAGCAAGTCTACCAGGCTCTGGGCTGATACTGGTGGTTGTCTGCTTTAGTTCTTCCCTCGCCTGTACATTCTGGACACAGGATTGACACCCTCCCCTGAGTTCTGGCCAGGAGGCTTCTCCACCTGTTCAAATTGTGACAAAATTCAGCTGGAGACTTCCTACTCCCTGTGGCATTTCCCCCACGCTGCGGGCCACCCTCTCAAATGATCCCTATGATACCAGGCAGGAATGGACTGCTTGAAGACCTGGTAAGCTCGCAGAGCCTTTCCTGCTGCTCCCTCTATGCCTGTATTTCACTTGGCTCTCTAAATTGACTTGGCTCCAGGTAAGGTCGGAATCTTCTCCCGTAAACTAGACCTTCGGTTTCCCCAGTGGGTGTGTGTGTTCAGGGGCAGACGATCTCCTTTTCCCACTTTTGCAATTTGGGCACTCAGAGCATCTGGGGTGTCTCCTGGGTCCTGCAGGAAAAATATGCTTTCTTGAGAGAGTCTATGGTTCATCTTGGGTTTCCTGATTTATTACTGTAGTTGTTCTGGAGCCAAAATTCATGACGTGGGCTTCCACACGGTGCCCTGTCTGTCTGACTCAGAGTTGGAATCTAGTCCAGCCTTCTGTCTGCCATGATGGATGCAAATACATTTTTTAAAAATAGAGAAGATTCTGGCATGTAATAAATAGTCAATATTTGTTAGCTATTAATAGTATTAATCAGTACATTTTTCAAGTGATGATATCTATACATAATAAGTTAGCAAAGGAATAACAGGTAAATTAGACTGCAAAAGATTTAAAGTAGAACTGAAATAATTTTAAATATTGCATTTTTGTTTGTTTTTTGAGACAGAGTCTCACTCTGTCACCCAGGCTGATATGCAGCAGCGTAATCTCTACTCACTGCAGTTTCAGCCTCCCAGATTCAAGTAATTCTCATGCCTCAGCTACACAAGTAGCTGGGACCACAGGCATGTGCCGCCACGGCCGGCTACTTTCTGCATTTTAAGTAGAGACGGGTTTTCACCATGTTGAACAGGCTGGTCTCAAACTCCTGGCCTCAAGTGATCCGCCCACATAGGCCTCCCAAAGTTCTGGGATTACAGGCGTGAGCCACTGTGCCAAGCCAATATTGTGCTTAAGAAGTTGAGTAATTTTTATGTACATTTAGGATTGTTAGGCAAATCTAAAAATCAAATAACTAATGAAGTTACAATAATAAATTAATGTTTCCTCTTAAATATTGGAGAGATGGAGAACATTGTATGATCTCCTCATAGAATACTCATGAAAAATAAGGAACATATCATATGTACAGTGTTTGGCACAGAGCTTGAATAAAACAAACACTGAAATCTTAGCTATTATTATTACTGCTATTGTTATTCTCATGTCGTTCTACAGATACTTTTCTTTTTGGTCTTAGCAATTGTATACTGTGCTTATCTATGGCATTATAGCAAAGTCTGCCAAAGTACTTCTAGTATTGATATTTTTTTTCCCCTATTTTGGTAATAGAACCCCTTGAATTATATTTGGACATATAGTTGCCCAGTTAGAGACTACATTTACCATTTTCTCGGCAATTAAGTTCAATTGCCATTTTTTTCCTGCCTTGTGACTAAGTTCTCAAATATGAAATACGAGAAAAAAATGTATTTTTTTTCTAAGTCATTCCACTAAAATAACTGGGCAGATTTCCCTTTCTTTTTATCCCTTTTCATAAATGGAATCTGAAGGATCATGCTGGTAATTAGCCTTGACCAGGCAGAGCAAGCTAACATTTTAGGACAGTGGTTTATAAAATGTAGTCCCAAGTAGCATCAGCCGATTCCCACTGACACATGTAAGTTTGCTAAGAATGCAAGTTTTCAGGTCCCATTCCAGACCAACTGAGTCAGAAATGCCAGGGGTAGATTCAGCAATCTGTTTTGGTATGCTCTTCAGAAGATTCTGATGGACGTAAAGTTTGAGAATTACTTCTTTAGGGATTAACAGAGCAGCAAGGTAGAAGGCCCCTAAGTCTCTAGATGACTTTATGAAGCAGAGATAACACATATTTTGTATGTTATACAGCAGAGTCACCTCTCCTCCATAGACTGTCCACTCCTACGTGAGAGACAAATTCTATTTTGCTTGAGCCACCAGATTTTTGTGTTCCTTTGTTGCAGCAGCTTAGCAGGCACTCTAATTAAAGCTGTAGAGTACCTTTGACTTCTCAGTTTATAACCAGCCAACTTTAATGGTGAAATAACAAGCAAAATTTTCCTTGAAGAGCTATTAATAATCAAATACTATTTACAGAGGAGTAGGAAAAATTGACTGGCTTTCAATTAACTCGATCTATTAATCAAAAACACATATAATACACACTCATAAACTCACAGACACACATTACACATAAATTTTTCATTCATAGAAATATGCTTCTCGGAAGTGAAGTAATTCAGAAGTAAATCACATACAATCAGAATGATACACAAGGTGTACTTACATAACTTTACAGTTATTCATATCTTAGAACTAGAATTCACATTATTTGATTCAGTGCAACTCAATAAAATACAATAAATATTTCATAAGGGAATATTGTTTCAGAAATTGTAGAAAGAAGCAGAGAAACAAAGATGATTAAGACATGAAAACTGCCCTAAAGGAGCTTACAGTCTCATGAGAGAATATCAATTCCTTTCCCAGAAGCGCATTAGAAATTACATACTTCACAACTCCTTTCTAACCCGTTCATTTTTTTAAAAAAACTTATTGTGCATGTTTAAGGTATACAACTTGACGTTATGGGATATATAGAGACCGTAAAATGGTTACTATAGTGAAGCAAATTAGCATATCCATCATCTCACAGTTACTCATTTCTGTTTGCTTTAGTGGCAAGATGAGCTCAAATCTACTCATTTAACAGGAATCCCAAATATAGTACAATTTTATGACCTATAGTCTTTATGTTGTATGTTAGATCTCTAGACTTGTTCATCTTAGGTACCTGCTAATTTGTATACTCTGATCTACAGCTCCTCATTTTCTCCCCTCGCCCACAACCCCTGATGACTACTGATTTATTCTCCACATCTGTATATTTCACTTTTTGATTTTTCTTCTAATATTTCACATATAAGTGAGATATGCAATATTCCTCCTTATGTGTCCAGCTTATTTCACTGAGTATAATCTCCTCCAGGTTCATTTCAGTTGCAGCAGGATCTCCTTCTTTGTCAAGGCTGTATGATATTCCTATATGTGTGTGTATATACATACACATATGTAGGTATACATATATGTATATGCACATATAGGTATATGTACATCTATGTATATGTATATGCATATATGTATATGTACATATACATAAACACATGCATGTGCACATATGCATATGTATGCATACACATATATGTACATGTATGCATATACATCTGTATGCATACAGACACGTATATGTATATGCATATATGTACAAAAACAGGTACATGCATGCATATATGTGTATATGTACATAAACATATGCACATCTGTGCATGCATGCATATCTATATGCATGTATATATACGTATATACATACATGTATATACATATCTACACACATGTATATGTATATACATACGTATATACATATATGTATATATGTATTTGCGTATGTATGCATGTGTATTTACATATGCGTATATACATATGTGTGTATATATGTATATATATACGTGTATATACTATATATATGCATATATGTGTATACATACAGTTGACCCTTGACCAAAGGGTGGTTTATGGGCACTGATTCCTTTTGCAGTCAAAAATCCAGTTATAGCCTTAAGACTCCCTGAAAACTGAATAATACAGTACTGTTGACTGCCTTGCCAAAAAAATAGTTGATAACACATATTTTGTGTATCTGTTATATACTGTGTTCTCACAATAAACTAGAGAAAAGGAAATGTTATTAGAAAATCATAAGCAGGAGAAAAAATATTTACTATTCATTAAAAGGAAGTAGATCATTATGAAGGTTTTCACTATCATCGTTTTCACATTGAGGACCTGAGAACGAGGGATGGCAGAGCCAAAAAGGTGGAGTAGGTGGAGAAGGTGGAAGCGGAAGCAGGAGAGGAAGGCACACTGTGTATCTTTTATTGAAAAAAAAAATCTGTGTATAAGTGGACCCACACAGTTCAAACCCATGTTGTTCAAGGGTCAACTACATATATATGTATGTATATCCACTAATATCTGTCTCACAATTTCTTCATTCATTATTCCATCAACAGACATTTAGGTCATTTCTTCATCAGAACACGAGAGGGCAGGTATTTTTCTAAAATGGTAATTTCATTTCCTTTGGGTTTATGACCAGAAGAGGAGCTGCTGGGTCATAAGGTAGTACTATTTTTAATTTTTTTGGAAACCTCCATACTGTTCTTCATAACGTCTAAACCAATTTACATCTTTTTACATCTATGTCAAAGTAATATGTAAAAAAAATACATTCTACTTAATGTTTTGAGTTAGCTTTTCTTTGATACTAGTGAGGCTAATTTTTTGCATGTTTATTTTTATATATTATTGTTAGTTTAATTTTCATTAAGAAATCATTTTCATATGATAAAATAACTTCATCTTCAGTATACATTGTTTTTCATATACATTTTTAAGCTGACGTGATAAATGATGTGGTATAATGGATTTAAGTAAATTTAGCATAGATTTTGGGTCTTTGAAGGCAGCAGATCTTTGAATTCTTGCTCCGGTACTTACTATGTGGCTTTTGACAATATAACCTCTATAAAACTCAGTTTGCCCATCCCTAAGATGGTAGGAATGATACCTACACTTCCTTTGATTTTTGTGCAAATAAAGCCCTTCAGCCAAATTTCTTTAACCAGTTGCTGCCCCTTGATGTCTACATTTCTTCATTTCTCACTCACTCCAATATATCTCATTATATCACTACACTGAAATTCTCCCCACCAAGGTCACCCAGCTCTCCAGGTTGAAATTTCATGGATATACTTCAGTCTGTTTTATATTTAAACTTTCTAAAACACTCTTCATCAGAGTCACACTGCCCTCCAGATTGTTAGAATAAATGGACATATTTCGATCTTTACTCTATTTGAACACTCTACAGCATTCAGCATCTGCTTGTAAAGACTCTTTCCTCTTGAATTTTGTGAGATTATCTTGCTTTTTTTGATATATCTGAATATGCCTTCTTAGTCTTCTTTAACGTCTCCTCCTCCTCTCCCTGCCCTTATATATTTATGATTTTAGGGTTTTTCCCCCTTCCTTTATGTCTCTATTTCTCTCTCTCTCTCTCTCCCTCTCTCCATAGCTCAGTTTAATCCTAGAAGATATTATCCACTCACTCCCATAGTTTTAGAAAAGTTTATGAAGATGATTATTACTCCACATTATTATCTCTAGCCCAATGTCTTTTTTGAATTTCAAATATGTAAATCTCACCCAGTATGTATAGATTCACTTATTTCCCCTCAAAGAGGATTCAAACATGCTCCAAATTAAATATATCTTCTCCCTAAAACATTTTCATTCATCAGTATTTCCAATTTTAAGAAATTGCACCTTAATTTCCTATTTCTTCAAATGCTTACCATTTTCATTAATTTGTGCCCTTATCTTTCAATAGCCAGGCCTTAATGATTTTGTCTCTTGGTGGGACAATGGCAACATACTTGCTAATTTTTATCCCTATATCTACTCTTACACCCATTCTAATTCAGTCTCTACCCTGCAACCAGAAATTCAGATTGGATCCTACGAATTTGTCCTCAAAATTCATTAAGAACGTGTGAGTTCAAATTTTTAACATATAAAAACTAGGTAACACTTAACGTCTCCTTCCCCAATGAATCTGGAGATCATATCACAATTCTATATCCTCCCAGAATACAAAAATTTTTATGATTATTGAAAAGTCCCAATTTGGAGGATGTGTGTATGCTGTCAGAGTCAAGTGGGCTCTAGCTTCTAGCTCTGGCAGGGACTGTCTTCTTTACTTCAGATCACCCACATGTAAAGATTAAGCCTTTAATTACTACCAAGCATCCTATTTCCCCATTATAGAACATGAGGTTGAGTGTGAGATGCATGTATACATGTATGTACGTGTGAAAGAGAGGGAGCAAGAGCGAGATGAAGATTTTCATGAATAAATCTGAGATGTGTGATGTGGATCAAGATTTATATTGCAGCAAATCAAACTGATGAAAATTGTATATTAGGCTTCTGAATTACCAAAAGTTGTCTCTCCACTTTACACTTGAAGGTTCTCATGACCTTGTTCCCCTATAGTACCCAGAATTTATCATTTGGTTGATTCTTTGTATCCCATGCCACATTTCCTCATGGCACTTGATTTCATGCCTTAGGACTGTCTCCAGCACCTTAGGAGACTGCCAAGCCTATGTGCAGAAGCAGGCAAAAGCTTGGCTGGGGGAAGCTTTAAAAGTGACAGTCTGAGGCAGAGTCTTCCAGGTTTCTCAGAGGTCCCCGGCAGGATGGAACATAATTACCCATCACAGTTACTAGGTCAACAACACTACCTTTATTGGCTTTCCTTCCTTTTCTGTTTCTCCCTCCTGACTCTCCCACTCTGCTTCCTGAGATCATCTCCCAGATAAACTCCTGTGTCTAAGAGCATGTCAAAACCTCTGAGAGAAAGAAAAAGAGCTATGCTTTTGGGAAATGCAAATTAAGACACTCTTTGTTCCTTATTATTTCTCTACAGCTTTCCTTCTCATCTCTTACCCTTGAGGCCAGACGGAAAAGAGAAAGAAGAAAAATTACCCAACTTTCTCCGTGTCTCAGGTGGGATAGAAATGCGAACACCTCTGCCTTCAGTGACTCTATTTTTATACCAAATGGCTAATCAAGGGTCTTCTCTGAACAAAGATAGTGTTTTCTTTTTCTCCAGAAGGCACTTTGGTACTGGTGAGGGAGTGTATCAGTCCATTCTGACTCTGCTCTAAAGAACACCTGAGACTGGGTAGTTTATGAAGAAGGGGAGTTTAGTTGACTCACATTTCTGCAGCTTGTACAGGAGGCATGGCTGGGAGGCCTCAGTATACTTACAATCATGGTGGATGGCAAAGGGGAAGCAAACATGTCTTCCCATGGCTGCAGGAGAGAAAGAGCTAAGGGGGAGATGCTACACACTTTTAGACAAACAGATCTCATGAGAACTCACTCACAAGACAGTACTTAAGGGATGGTGCTAAACCATTAGAAACCACCCCCAAGATCCCATCACCTCCCACCAGCCCCGCACACCCAGCCCCAACACTTGGGATCACAATTCAACATGAAATTTGGGTGGGGACATAGAGCCAAACCGTATCAGGTAGTATATTATTCAACTCTTTACACATTGTTGAAAAAGAGAATTTGTAATATTGCCTTGCCTCCCTTTTTAGATAGGTAAAAAATGCCGCCTTCTTGTATTTTTATACTCTAGCCAGGTATGCTGCTTTAGTTCAGTTCCATTTAAGATTCTGTGGCAGATATGCCTGAATCTCCTTGCTTGGCTAATTCTTACATATTCTTCAAATCTCAGCTTAAATTTTACTTCCCAAGAAGATTATTAACGTACACTTTCATATTATATGACCTTTCATTACCTTCACCACTTTTTAATTATTTCTTTCATGCTGGAACATAAACTCCATGAGGAAAAGCTCTTGTGTACTCCAGATCCCAGTGCCTGTTACCAACCAGCCATCCAGTTTAATGGTAATAGATTAATCAGTTTCAATTGAATTGAAAGAGAGAGGACTATTAATAGAAGAAAGAACATGTTGGATAGTTAGAAACATCATCTTTACTTCATAGTTTCTGGTGAAACGTTTTTTAAAGATTCTATTCCAAAGAAAATTGTAAAACAAAAATGAAATGGAGAAATGGTGATGTTTGTAAAAGAGAGAAAGTAAACGGAACACTGTTAGCAGAAGTAGGGTAAAGGATTTTTGTTAGTAGATTGCCAAATACCAACAATTTTCTCCTCCAAGTGAAGGTCTTATTTTTGAATGCACAAAAGCTTGTTTCTCTTTCAATTAGTAGCCTTTTCTCATCTCTATTTTGACCAACAGTTTCTTATAATTTGGACACTATGGGGCCTCAGAAACTATCATTCCAAGTTATAAGACCCTTGTGATAGAGGTTTCCTAGGTGGTCAGGCAGAGAAGAGAGAATATGAAGGAATTTATAGTATTTAAAATTCTGCAAATCTAACAACTTCATAAGTAACTCTTCTATACTACCAGTAGCCTTCCTAGCTATAGCACGGCTTCATGAAAATTATGCCTTGGGCAAATTATTCTAGAGATTTGAACACTGTAGCAAATAGCTGAGATGAAAGAAAACTGAATAGAACATTTGTTTCCCTCTGGCTTATAATGAGTGGGTGGTCATCATAAATAATATTCATTTCCTTTAACCAAGTATCTCTTTCATCTAACACATATTAATGGTTACTGATACTTTGACTTTGCCACTAAATTCTAAGCATTAACATCACACATTAGAAAACATTTCCATTTCAATTCTTCAAGGTTATTAGCTTCCTTGTTTCATTTATACACCTTGCATATTTCAAAATAACATCTGACTTCTTGTTAATGATAAATTAAGCATTGAAAATTGGCCCAAATAAATCTAGAAATAACAGGAAACTTTCTTCCTGGAAAGCAACTATGGAAGTATACCGCTGGTGTGCCAGAATTGGAGGAAAGGAAAACATACGCAAGATATACTGCAAGAGAGCCAAGAATAAACTAAACGGCTCCTCACTAGTGAATGGATACAAAAATGTCCCTAACTATTTTTAATGGTTATAATAATAGTTTTAATAATAAATATAGTTTTAATTCTACCAGAAAGGGGATTAGACAAATGGAGCAGTAGCAGGAGGTAAAATGGGATCAAGAGAAGACTCATGCGGCCTGGCACGGTGGCTCACGCCTGTAATCCCAGCACTTTGGGAGGCCAAGGAGGGCAGATCATGAGGTCAGGAGATCGAGGTCATCCTGGCTAAGAGGGTGAAACCCTGTCTCTACTTAAAAATACAAAAAATTATCCGGCATGGTGGCGGGTGCCTGTAGTCCCAGCTACTCAGCAGGCTGAGGCAGGAGAATGGCATGAACCCAGGAGGCAGAGCTTGCAGTGAGCCGAGATCACGCCACTGCACTCCAGCCTGGGCAACAGAGCGAGACTCCATCTCAAAAGAAAAAAAAAAAAAAGGCTCATGCAAACGATCCATTAGTAAAGGATAAAAATGTGATGCAAGAGAGAAAGAGGGAAATAGTGGGAAAAAAATGTTTTTGACAAGGGGAAAAAAGGATACAATCTACTGTGTATGTGGATAATCTGGACTTTGATAGGCTTATGGGCAGTTCATTCATTGTACATGTGGGAAATCTGAGCGTAGAGCTTGCTAAAAATCAACTTTAGCCTAAAGCTCCCTCCTTATGTATTTTAAATTGAGCCTAAGGGTTTCTCTGCACAGAGTGAACTATGATCTAAGTGGTAGTGTATACCAACTGTAATCTACTCTTGTGCCAATCACCAAGTTTTGGCCAATCAAAGGGAGTCAACTATTCAAATCATGTTGTGTTAAGGCAAATGCCAAAGCTGTAACAAATCTGGCTGTTTTTTCTGTACCTCACTTCCATTTTGTGTAAGTCACTTTCCTTTGTCTGTCCATAAATCTTTTTCTACCACGTGGCTGTGCTGGTCTCTCTGAGCCTACTCTGTCTTGGGAGGCTGTCTGATTTGCAAATCCTTTGCTGAATTAGACTGTGTTACATTTAATTTGGCTAAAGTTTTTCTTTTAACAGGTTTCAGGGACCAATAGGGTGATAATTGTGGTGAGAGCCTATAGGCAGTCTTTTCTCATTTCAATTTTTGGCAAATAAAAAGAGAAAAAGCATTGGGTGTTTTAAAAAAACGTGGTATGAGGTAGTTGAGTATGACAGTGGGAAAGTGAAAAAAGGTGGAAAATATTAGAACAAGTTAAAATAATGAGACGTGTGTGCGTGTGTGTAAAGAAAAATAAAACTCAAAAATTATAAAATTAAGTGAATAAAGCAAGGTGCAATAAAGCAAGATTGTAGAGTATCACAGCATTTATCTAAATTTAAAATATTAATCCAAGTTTATATAAATATGTCTGCAAGGCACACGCAAAAAGGTGGACCACAAGAATACCAACCAAAATATTAGTAGTGATTGACTGACTTAGCAGCAGCAGAGACCTTGCAGGTGGAGAGAAGGTGAAGGTGCAGGTAGGTGCCTAAGGGGATTTGCTTCATGTAAAAAAGAAAACCATTTTACTGAAATGTTTTCTTTCTTTAAAAAAAGGCTTGTAGCAAAAATGACAAAGATGAACATCTATTAATAATGATGGCAGAGACTGAAGTATTGAGATATAATCTATAATATATATTTGCTATTTTTTCAAAACAAAATGCATATAAAATGGAAAGAAAAGTTAATAGAGATACAAGAAAATCCCCAAATTTTACACTGACTCCTCAATGTTAAAAATATCCAAGGGAAAAAATATGCGTTTAGTTTTTAAAAATAATAGAAATCTCTCAATTTATAAAAGTCTTTTCATATATTTATGGTTTCTTCATAATAAAAACCTTTAGTACGTTCTAAGAGTCAAAATAGTACAGATTATGTCTTCTTGGAAAAATGCCAATAGAATGTTAAAAGAACGACCCTGCTAGATATAGCAAATTAAAAATCTAATCATTCAGAAAATTGTAAATATTTCCCCCATAAAAACAAAGTGAATCATAACAAAATTTTGAGGGAAGGGGGAAAACAAATTGTGAATTATAAACTGTCTAAAATATCAACTTAATGGGCACAACTCCAAAGTATTTGTAACAGAGCTATATTTGCATGTAAAAGCATACTAATGGCCTTCTTATTTTCTTTTTAAATTGTTATTTCAAATTTTTCTTATTTAAATCTTTAAACAACAATTTTGTTTTATTTAAAAGGATAATAAGAAGGCCATTAGTATGCTTTTACCTACAAATATAGCAAGAAGAAAGCAAGGAGTGCAGCCAGAGAGAGAGGAAAAACAGAAAAAGAGAAAGGTGGAAGGAAAGATTGGCCTTTTGTCTCAGCTCAGAAAACAAGAAACAATGAAACAAGCTCAAGTATACAGACAAAGGTGTTATTATCTTTCCCAGTTAGGCTTAGGAATTCTTAGTCCACCTAAGAAATCCAGCTAGGCCTGTCTCTCAATTATCAATAACAATTACACCTTGATGAATTAGAAACATAGGCTGTAAAAGTTATATATATTACAAGGTTCAGCATATCAATATATTAATAAAAATTGATAAATCTTGATTGAAGCGAATTAAAAAATAAAATACATAAATCGTGAATATTAGAAACAGACTTAAATTACATCAAAATGTGTGCTCCATGACTATGAGAATTTTTACTTCATTTGCTGTTATATATCCAGACCTCAGATCAGTCCTGGGAGATAACAGGCCTCAATATATCTTTGATGGATTACTGTAGGTCAGATTTTTAAATATGATAGAAAACTAATGTCAATTATTTACTATAAAAATGTAGAGGTAAAGTGTAACATTTTAGGGATATACAAGTTCTCAAAGGATATAAAAGCATAAAAACTATAAAGGGAAAATTATTTTAAAATCATTGACTCAATAAAAAGAATTGGACTGAGAAGATTTTAGGGTCTCTTTTTTCATGAACTTTCAGGAAACACAAACTTTCCTTCCTTTATATATGGCTATACAGTTTTGGAAGCAATGGAAGTATTTCCAAGTTATGTTACAAAAGTAACATAATCTTGATACCAAATTCTGAAAAATAATGCATAAACATGTGAGAGTAGATGTTAATCTTAATGTTGTAAATAAATGCAGTTTTTCCAAATGAATCTTAGGTTTTTAATTGTAAAAGAATACTTCAAAAATGGACAATTCCTTAATACCTCTCTTGAGAAAATGTGTTCAACATCTGAAAGCTATTATGATCCTTTATGTAAAATTGATTGCCAAGTAAAGGAAAAGTAGTTGTTGTGTCTTTCTGCCTTTGTGTGTCTGTCTCTCCTTTCTCATCTCTGTCTGCCTCTCTTTCTGCGTATGCCTGTTTGTGTGAGACAAGTGGTGGTAGTCTGCAGCAAGGACTTAAGCCTGCATCTGTGTTTCTTTCAGTCTCTATTTGAAAGAGCAGCCTATATCACTAAGGATACGAAGCCTTGTTAGTCCTCTGCTCACTGACATTGGATAAGGACATCCCATCAACAACAGCCACCATATTACCTACTGACTGTCCACAGCATTGACATATTTCTGGAGTCTTGTGGACAAGCAGTATCTCAGTGCCTTAGGATGTTAATGAGCCTTCTGAGTCAGCTTAGAGGGTTGATAGATGATACAGTTTTGTTCTGTGTCCTCACCCAAATCTCATCTCAAATTGTAATCCCCACTTGTTGAGAGAGAGACCTGGTGGGAGGTGACTGGATCATGGGCAGTTTTCCCCATGCTGTTCTTACAATAGTGAGAGAGTTCTCACAAGATCTACTGGTTTAAAAGTAGCAGTTTTCCCTGTGCTCTCTCTCTCTCTCTCTCTCTCTCTCTCTCTCTCTCTCTCTCTCCTGCCACCATGTAAGATGTGACTTGCTTCCCCTTCTGCCATGATTGTAAGTTTCCTGAGGCCTCCCCAGTCATGTGCAACTGTGAGTCAATTAAACCTCTTTTGTTTATAAATTACCCAGTCTCATGTAGTATCTTTATAGCAGTATGAAAATGGACTAATACAGGAAATTGGTTCCAGGAGTGGGGTACTACTATAAAGATAACCTGAAAACGTAGATATGTCTTTGGAACTGGGTAATCAGCAGAGGTTGGAACAAGTTGGAGAACTCAGAACACAGTAAGATGAGAGAAAGTTTGGAATTCCTAGAGACTATTTCAATGGTTTTGACCAAAATGCTGATACTGATATGGACAATGAAGTCCAGGCTGAGGTTCAGATGCAGATGAGGAACTTATGGGAAACTGCAGTAAAGGTCATTCATGCTATGCTTTAGCCAAGAGACTGGCAGCATTTTGCCCTGCCCTAGAGATCCGTCAAACTTTGAACTTGAGAGAGATGATTTAGGGTATCTGGCAGAAAAAACCTTTAAGCAGCAAAGCATTCAAGAGAGAAACTGACTGATTCTGAGAGTCATATGCATTCACAAAAGAGATGGTTTGAAATTGGAACTTATGTTTAAAAGGGAAGTAGAACATAAAAGTGTGGAAAATTTGCAGCCTAACCATGTGGTAGAAAAGAAAAACCCATTTTCTGTTTGAGGAATTCAAGTTGGCTGCAGAAATTTGCATAAGTAACAAGAAGAAGAATGTTAATAACCAAGATAATAGGGAAAATGTCTCCAGGTCCTGTCAGAGACCTTCCTGGCAACCCCTCCCATCACAGGCCTGGAAGCCTAGGAGGGAAAAAATGGGCCAGGCCCAGGACCCCACTGCTCTGTGCAGTCCTGGGACATGGCATCCTGCATCCCAGCTGCTCCAGCTCCAGTTGTGGCTAAAAGGGGCCAAGGTACACCTCAGGCCGTTGCTTCAGAGGGTGTAAGCCACAAGCCTTGGTGGCCTTCACATGGTGTTGGGCCTGTGGGTGTGCAGAAGAGTTGAGGTTTGGAAACCTCCATCTAGATTTCAAAGGGTGTACAGAAACACCTGGATGTCCAGGGAGAAGTCTGCTGCAGAGACAGAGCCCTCATGGAGAACCTCTCCTAGGGCAGTGCAAAGGAGAAATATAAGGTTGAAGTCTCCACAGAGTCCCCACTGGGGCACCATCTAGTGGAGATGTGAGCAGAGGGCCATCCTCCTCCAGACCCCAGAATGATAGATCCACCGACAGCTTGTGCCGTGTGCCTGGAAAGGCCACAGGCACTCAACGCCAACCCATGAAAGCAGCCGCATGGGCCATACCATGCATAGGGGCAGAGCTGCCCAAGGCCTTGGGAGCTCACCCTTTGTATCAGTGTGTCCTGGAAGTGAGACATGGAGTCAAAGGAGATTATTTTGGAGCTTTAAGATTTCATAAGTTCCCTGCCAATAAGTTTTCTGACTTGCATGAGATCTGTGGCCCCTTGGTTTGGGGCAGTTTCTCCCATTTGGAATGGTAACATTTACCAAATGCTGTACCTCCATTGTATTTCAGAGGTGACTAACTTGTTTTTAATTTTACAGGCTCATAGGCTGGAGAGACTTGCCTTGTCTCAGATGAGACATCAGACTTGAACTTTTGAGTTAATGCTGGAATGATAAGACTTTGAGGGACTATTGGGAAAGCATAATTGGTTTTAAAATGTGAAAAAGGTATGAGACATGGGAGGGGCTAGGGGCAGAATGATATGGTTTGGCTCTGTGTCCTCACCCAAATTTCCTCTTGAATTGTAATACCCCCATGTTGAGGGAGGAACCTGGGAGGAGGTGATTGGATACGCTACTAGTGCAGAAAGAAAAGCTCTTTCCACCCCCACTCCACATATGTTCTTCCAGGTTACTAAAGAGATCCAGCTTGAGATCACATCCAAGACAGGACAATGTTGGAGGACACACATTGTAGAGAAATGAATAGTATTTAAGATGCTGGTTCAGAAAATGTCATTTCAAATTGTGGTACTGCTACTTACTAGATGTATGTGATCTTAAAAAGACTGTGTTTATTTCATTTTATTACCACCATGCTCTAACCAACTGAGCTATTTCTCTCCCATTTTAGATTAAATATTGGTATTCGTTTCTACTTTTGATTTTTAATCTAAAACAGGAAAAACACAGTGGGGTTTTTAAAATTGAATTAATATATTTAAATGCTTAGAACAGTAAGTTCTCCTAAAATGTTAACTAATACCTTATTGTATTTTTGTTATTAACATTATAATACACAGAGTAATCTCAATGGCTTTACTTACCCTCCCAATTCCTGGATATATTTATTTTGTGAATGATCATAATGTAGAGGTAAAAGAGGTAATTTATGTATAGTTTTCCCGTTTCCTTCTATGTCTATCTCTTACCTTCAACCAGCATCTCTCAATGGTATTACTGGGTTTCTGCTAGATTTCTCCACTTCCTAAGAAAACGCTTTTTTTCACCACAAAGATATTTTTTGCTTTCTTCCTTCACCTTCCTTGGTCTTTGGTTTCTTCCTTCACCTTGGTTTTATCTGCAGAGATCCTGCAAAGATTTTTGAAAAATCATGTCATTTATTTAACAAATATTTAGTGAATCTACTATACAGCTGGTATGAGAGAACAACAGCCGCAACAACAAAACATGGTTTTGTCCTCATGGGATTTATGCTACAGCTTTAGAAGCAAACAATAAACTGATTAACAAGTATACAAACAAGATTGACTAATTGTATGACTAATATTGCTATGATACAGGATAGATTGCCACTAGGGTAAAGGATTACTTTTTTTAATTGAGATAAGGTGGTCAGAGAAAGCCTCTTAAAGAGGTAAGATTTCATTTGAGAACTGTATGGCAGAAGAGTAGTCCAGATGGCAAGAATAGATTATCAACACTTGTAGACTCTCTCTCAGAGGTGAGAAAGAGTTGGGCATGCTGTAGAAGCCAAGGCTGGTATAAATGCAGTCCAGTGAACAAACAGAAAATGGATTCACCTGAGGTAAGGGGATAGATGAATCAAGTCCATAGGGCCCTGCAGTCAACTTGAAGAAGTTAGATGTTATTATCAGTGTGATGGGAAGTCATTGCAGGATTTAATATATTGGTGTGATGTCATTCAATTTATATTTCAAAGAGAAAATACTGGATGTTTTATGGTAAACAGGTTATAGTACGACATGGTTAGGTATCTACAGTTGTAATCCTGGGAGAGAAGAGATGGTGGTTTAGACTGATATGATAATACTGGTGAGGGAAAGAATTGGATTTTTGACACATCTGTTGAAGTGCTAAGATTTAACAATGGATTGGATGATGGGCAGAGAAAAAAAATTACTCTTTCCTCTAAGATCTCTTGCTGTGCCAAGTTAATGGATGGAGATATATTGGAGCGATAAGAAGGATTAGAAGGGAGGATGTCTTCTGAAGAAAAAGTAGTGTTTAAATTTTGGACATGTTAACTTTGAGGTTACCAAACATTTGTGCCAAATTATATTATTATTCTCAATTTTTTGCTGGCATTCTCTGTGGAAGATTATATTCTCCTGTCACACTGATATCAAGCTCGACCACATGATTTTCTCGGCCTGATGAAACATGAGTAGAAGTGATACATGCCACCCCTGGTAAAGGTTTTAAGAGTCATTGTGCAGTCTTCCCATTCTTCTTTCCCCTCTGCCATGAAACCTTCAATCTGGATTCAAGGGTGAAAAAGACACATGGATCAGGAATCTTCAGCTCACAAGGAGCCAATACTTCATGAGGGCATAAATAAACTTTTGGTGTAATGTGCTAAGATTTGGGAGTTCTTAGTTACTGTATCATAACTTAGCCTAAGTCAAAAAATACAATGTCTAAGTGGATATGTTATGCAGGTGGTTGAAAAGACAAGCTTTGGGCTTAAGGAAGATGTCAGGTTTAGAGTCGTGGATTTGGAATTCATCAGTAAATAGAATCTATGTAAAGCCAAGAGATTGGATAAAATGATATCAAAAATGTGTGCCCATATAGAAGTGAATAAGGAGGAACTGAGTCCAGTGATACTTTGACATTGAAGATTTCAGGAAGAGAAGTAGTTGCAAAGAAGACTGAAAAGAACATGGTGAGTAAGCAAGAAGAGGAGGAGTCCTTTGTGTCTAAAACTGCAGAATAGATGAACTAGAAAATAAAGATTCCAGACCTTGAGTCTAGAATCATGGAAGTGCTTTGTGACATTGACAGGCTCAATTTCATTTGAGATGTAGGAGATTTAGACTGGAGTTGACTAAATGTGTTATACAGATTTCCTCTATTTTTATATATATTTTGGTCATTTCACTTAGGATTTAGGAGATACGTAGGTAGGTAGATAATGTTCAGGCCTTCACTTAAATTTACCACAAATGAAGAAATTTTAGATGTTTTATCCAGGTAGCATAATAACCTTTGGGAAGCTCTATTTGCAAAATTCTATATATGTATATTTGTAAATAATAATGGCCATTAGTTTGGAATTAATTTTTTTCTTCTTTTTTTTCCTCCAAAATGCTGTTACTTCTTGGGACATTAAAGGTTAAATGAGTCTCCACTAATTCCCTTAGATTCACTCCTTTCATCTAGAAATATTGTTTTAGATATTTCCAGACTCGTACTTGAAGTAAAACTACAATTTCAGAAAAATCTCATTATGTGGGATATGTCCATCAAACTATTTTCTTGTCATTGAGTACTCCATAAACATACTTAATGGGCAACATTGTAATAGCAGTGGAAAACCTAGCACAAAACTGGTTATATTTATACACTTATACTGCAAAACTGTTTTCTATTAGATTTCTGTTTTTGAAGAAAAAGCTAAAAAAAAAAAAAAATCCCTATTACTATTTGCAGTGTAGTCTTTGCTGATAATATTGTCCCTACCTTGAATATCTCTCTCAATTGGTAAATAAGTCCAAATGGAATTTTCACATCTTCTATAGTAACACATTCCTTTATGACATTTCTCACAAAAGCTTTGCAGGATTTTGTGTTATAGATTCCTAGTTGAGGAGACAATAGAGGCATAGAAAGCAATAACAAACACACCCCCAGTAGTAGATAATGGCTTAAAAAGTGTGCTATATTCTTTTGAATAGAGATTATGTGTGCAAATACTGCAGTTTAGATGGCAGAATCAGAAATTACTGCAATTGGGGACAACAGAAGTAAGATGATTTTTGCAAACAGAAAACTTAACAAGAAATGATTATTTTTGTGGAAGATGGGCATCACAGTGGATAAAATCTATCATGTAAACGCTGAGGGTGCTGATTGAAATAATTCCCTGATATTATTTCTTCCAAATGTTTCCAGGGAATTGCAAAGTTTATGGGTCATGAAAATTATTGAAACCAACACCTCAGTTATAAAGCAATCTCAGTGGTATAGGAAAGTCAAGAGCCTAAACTCTATCAGAAAACCACCAAAATGCTTTACAAACGTTGTAAGTATTATCAATTCAGCCTGTAAGTGCTGATTACAACCCTACTGTATGATTATCAGTGTGCTAGGTGCTGGAAGAGGTGACAAGTCAAAGATGATTTTTCTCAAGAACTTCACAACCTGGTGGGAGATGAGGAACAGATGTGTTAATATAATTACAAATATTGAATCAGGAATAGGTAGTAAATTTAAGTAGACAATATCCATTTAGGAAGCTGTTTTTCCTCTCTGATGATGTCTATGATAGACGTGAATACACACTTGTGAAATTGCAGAAAAGAGAGTGAAAACACAACGATCTGGAACATTTAGGCATGGGGCTTCACAGAGGTAATAGCTTTCACAAACACAAATAAGGCAAGAAAGAACATTTTTTGACTTTTCACAGAAAGAGATATAAATACATTTCGATCTTCAGTCTGATCAGTTCTGATATATTTATGTCACCACATTCAAGATAATAAACACTTCCATTACCACCAAAGTGTCCTTGTGCCCTTGGCAATCCATCTTTTCCTTCTCACCCCACTCCCAGACAACCACTGATTGGCTCACCATCAACGTGGGTTAGTTGCATTTTTCAAAAATTTTATATAAATGACATCATACAATGTGCACACTTTCAGCATGATTTTGAGACTTATTTATGCCATTGTATGTATCAATAGTGTGTTCCTTTTTGTAGCTAAGTAGTAAGTAAATAGTAAGTCCATTATGGATATACCATAATTTGTTATTTATTCATCCACCAAAAGACATTTGAGTTGTTTCCCAAAATGTAGCCAAATTGCTATGGCCATTCCTGTACAAACGTTTTTGTGGATATATATATATATATATATATATATATATATATATATATATATATATGTGTGTGTGTGTGTGTGTGTGTGTAATACACATATATATATTTATCTTGAGTAAGCAAACAGAAGTGTAATGGATAGGTAGTATAGAATATATATGTTTATGAAACCAACCATTAGCAAAAGTGGCTGTACAATTTTGTTTTTCTACCAGCAATGTATGTGCATTCCAGTTACTCCACAACCTTGCCAACACTATGTTAACTTTTTCATTCCAATGGGTGTATATCATGCAGCTTTAATTTGCATTATCCTAATGATTACTAATGTTCAGTATCTTCTCAAGTGCTTATTGATAATTTGTATACTTTTATAAAATGTCTTCTCAAATCATTTGCTTGCTTTTGATGAGTTCTTTGTTTTCTTTTTTCTTTTTTTAATTTATTTATTATTATTATACTTTAAGTTGTAGGGTACATGTGCATAATGTGCAGGTTTGTTACATATGTATACTTGTGCCATGTTGGTGTGCTGCACCCATCAACTCCTCATTTACATCAGGTATAACTCCCAGTGCAATCCCTCCCCCCTCCCCCCTCCCCATGATAGGCCCCGGTGTGTGATGTTCCCCTTCCCGAGTCCAAATGATCTCATTGTTCAGTTCCCACCTACGAGTGAGAACATGCGGTGTTTGGTTTTCTGTTCTTGTGATAGATTGCTAAGAATGATGGTTTGCAGCTGCATCCATGTCCCTACAAAGGACACAAACTCATCCTTTTGTATGGCTGCATAGTATTCCATGGTGTATATGTGCCACATTTTCTTAATCCAGTCTGTCACTGATGGACATCTGGGTTGATTCCAAGTCTTTGCTATTGTGAATAGTGCTGCAATAAACATACGTGTGCATGTGTCTTTATAGCAGCATAATTTATAATCCTTTGGGTATATACCCAGTAATGGGATGGCTGGGTCATATGGTACATCTAGTTCTAGATCCTTGAGGAATCGCCATACTGTTTTCCATAATGGTTGAACTAGTTTACAATCCCACCAACAGTGTAAAAGTGTTCCTATTTCTCCACATCCTCTCCAGCACCTGTTGTTTCCTGACTTTTTAATGATTGCCATTCTAACTGGTGTGAGATGGTATCTCACTGTGGTTTTGATTTGCATTTCTCTGATGGCCAGTGATGATGAGCATTTTTTCATGTGTCTGTTGGCTGTATGAATGTCTTCTTTTGAGAAATGTCTGTTCATATGCTTTGCCCACTTTTTGATGGGGTTGTTTGTTTTTTTCTTGTCAATTTGTTTGAGTTCTTTGTAGGTTCTGGATATTAGCCCTTTGTCAGATGAGTAGATTGCAAAAATTTTCTCCCATTCTGTAGGTTGCCTCTTCACTCTGATGGTAGTGTCTTTTGCTGTGCAGAAGCTCTTTAGTTTAATGAGATCCCATTTGTCAATTTTGGCTTTTGCTGCCGTTGCTTTTGGTGTTTTAGACATGAAATCTTTGCCCATGCCTATGTCCTGAATGGTACTACCTAGGTTTTCCTCTAGGATTTTTATGGTATTAGGTCTAACATTTAAGTCTCTAATCCATCTTGAATTAATTTTCGTATAAGGAGTAAGGAAAGGATCCAGTTTCAGCTTTCTACTTATGGCTAGCCAATTTTCCCAGCACCATTTATTAAATAGGGAATCCTTTCCCCATTTCTTGTTTCTCTCAGGTTTGTCAAAGATCAGATGGCTGTAAATGTGTGGTATTATTTCTGAGGACTCTGTTCTGTTCCATTGGTCTATATCTCTGTTTTGGTACCAGTACCATGCTGTTTTGGTTACTGTAGCTTTGTAGTATAGTTTGAAGTCAGGTAGCATGATGCCTCCAGCTTTGTTCTTTTGACTTAGGATTGTCTTGGAGATGCGGGCTCTTTTTTGGTTCCATATGAACTTTAAAGCAGTTTTTTCCAATTCTGTGAAGAAACTCATTGGTAGCTTGATGGGGATGGCATTGAATCTATAAATTACCTTGGGCAGTATGGCCATTTTCACGATATTGATTCTTCCTATCCATGAGCATGGTATGTTCTTCCATTTGTTTGTGTCCTCTTTGATTTCACTGAGCAGTGGTTTGTAGTTCTCCTTGAAGAGGTCCTTTACATCCCTTGTAAGTTGGATTCCTAGGTATTTTATTCTCTTTGAAGCAATTGTGAATGGAAGTTCATTCCTGATTTGGCTCTCTGTTTGTCTGTTACTGGTGTATAGGAATGCTTGTGATTTTTGCACATTAATTTTGTATCCTGAGACTTTGCTGAAGTTGCTTATCAGCTTAAGGAGATTTTGGGCTGAGACAATGGGGTTTTCTAAATATACAATCATGTCATCTGCAAACAGGGACAATTTGACTTCTTCTTTTCCTAACTGAATACCCTTGATTTCTTTCTCTTGCCTGATTGCCCTAGCCAGAACTTCCAACACTTTGTTGAATAGGAGTGGTGAGAGAGGGCATCCCTGTCTTGTGCCAGTTTTCAAAGGGAATTTTTCCAGTTTTTGCCCATTCAGTATGATATTGGCTGTGGGTTTTTCATAAATAGCTCTCATTATTTTGAGGTATGTTCCATCAATACCGAATTTATTGAGCGTTTTTAGCATGAAGGGCTGTTGAATTTTGTCAAAAGCCTTTTCTGCATCTATTGAGATAATCATGTGGTTCTTGTCTTTGGTTCTGTTTATATGCTGGATTATGTTTATTGATTTGTGAATGTTGAACCAGCCTTGCATCCCAGGGATGAAGCCCACTTGATCATGGTGGATAAGCTTTTTGATGTGTTGCTGAATCCGGTTTGCCAGCATTTTATTGAGGATTTTTGCATCGATGTTCATCAGGGATATTGGTCTAAAATTCTCTTTTTTTGTTGTGTCTCTGCCAGGCTTTGGTATCAGGATGATGTTGGCCTCTTAAAATGAGTTAGGGAGGATTCCCTCTTTTTCTATTGATTGGAATAGTTTCAGAAGGAATGGTACCAACTCCTCCTTGTACCTCTGGTAGAATTCAGCTGTGAATCCATCTGGTCCTGGACTTTTTTTGGTTGGTAAGCTATTAATTATTGCCTCAATTTCAGAGCCTGCTATTGGTCTATTCAGGGATTCAACTTCTTCCTGGTTTAGTCTTGGAAGAGTGTAAGTGTCCAGGAAATTATCCATTTCTTCTAGATTTTCCAGTTTATTTGCATAGAGGTGTTTATAGTATTCTCTGATGGTAGTTTGTATTTCTGTGGGGTCGGTGGTGATATCCCCTTTATCATTTTTAATTGCGTCGATTTGATTCTTCTCTCTTTTCTTCTTTATTAGTCTTGCTAGTGGTCTGTCAATTTTGTTGATCTTTTCAAAAAACCAACTCCTGGATTCATTGATTTTTTGGAGGGTTTTTTGTGTCTCTATCTCCTTCAGTTCTGCTCTGATCTTAGTTATTTCTTGCCTTCTGCTAGCTTTCGAATGTGTTTGCTCTTGCTTCTCTAGTTCTTTTAATTGCGATGTTAGAGTGTCAATTTTAGATCTTTCCTGCTTTCTCTTGTGGGCATTTAGTGCTATAAATTTCCCTCTACACACTGCTTTAAATGTGTCCCAGAGATTCTGGTATGTTGTATCTTTGTTCTCATTGGTTTCAAAGAACATCTTTATTTCTGCCTTCATTTTGTTATGTACCCAGTAGTCATTCAGGAGCAGGTTGTTCAGTTTCCATGTAGTTGAGCGGTTTTGATTGAGTTTCTTAGTCCTCAGTTCTAGTTTGATTGCACTGTGGTCTGAGAGACAGTTTGTTATAATTTCTGTTCTTGTACATTTGCTGAGGAGTGCTTTACTTCCAATTACGTGGTCGATTTTGGAGTAAGTACGATGTGGTGCTGAGAAGAATGTATATTCTGTTGATTTGGGGTGGAGAGTTCTATAGATGTCTATTAGGTCTGCTTGCTGCAGAGATGAGTTCAATTCCTGGATATCCTTGTTAACTTTCTGTCTCGTTGATCTGTCTAATGTTGACAGTGGAGTGTTGAAGTCTCCCATTATTATTGTATGGGAGTCTAAGTCTCTTTGTAAGTCTCTAAGGACTTGCTTTATGAGTCTGGGTGCTCCTGTATTGGGTGCATATATATTTAGGATAGTTAGCTCTTCCTGTTGAATTGATCCCTTTACCATTATGTAATGGCCTTCTTTGTCTCTTTTGATCTTTGATGGTTTAAAGTCTGTTTTATCAGAGACTAGTATTGCAACCCCCGCTTTTTTTTGTTATCCATTTGCTTGGTAAATCTTCCTCCATCCCTTTATTTTGAGCCTATGTATGTCTCTGCATGTGAGATGGGTCTCCTGAATACAGCAGACTGATGGGTCTTGACTGTTTATCCAGTTTGCCAGTCTGTGTCTTTTAATTGGAGCATTTAGTCCATTTACATTTAAGGTTAAGATTGTTATGTGTGAACTTGATCCTGCCATTATGATATTAACTGGTTATTTTGCTCGTTAGTTGATGCAGTTTCTTCCTAGCCTCGATGGTCTTTACATTTTGGCATGTTTTTGCAGTGGCTGGTACTGGTTGTTCCTTTCCATGTTTAGTGCTTCCTTCAGGGTCTCTTGTAAGGCAGGCCTAGTGGTGACAAAATCTCTAAGCATTTGCTTATCTGTAAAGGATTTTATTTCTCCTTCACTTATGAAACTTAGTTTGGCTGGATATGAAATTCTGGGTTTAAAATTCTTTTCTTTAAGAATGTTGAATATTGGCCCCCACTCTCTTCTGGCTTGGAGAGTTTCTGCCGACAGATCTGCTGTTAGTCTGATGGGCTTCCCTTTGTGGGTAACCCGACCTTTCTCTCTGGCTGCCCTTAAGATTTTTTCCTTCATTTCAACTTTGGTGAATCTGGCAATTATGTGTCTTGGAGTTGCTCTTCTCGAGGAGTATCTTTGTGGCGTTCTCTGTATTTCCTGGATTTGAATGTTGGCCTGCCCTACTAGGTTGGGGAAGTTCTCCTGGATGATATCCTGAAGAGTGTTTTCCAACTTGGTTCCATTTTCCCCCTCACTTTCAGGCACCCCAATCAGACGTAGATTTGGTCTTTTTACATAATCCCATACTTCTTGCAGGCTTTGTTCATTTCTTTTTCTTCTTTTTTCTTTTGGTTTCTCTTCTCGCTTCATTTCATTCATTTGATCCTCAATCGCTGATACTCTTTCTTCCAGTTGATCGAGTCGGTTACTGAAGCTTGTGCATTTGTCACGTATTTCTCGTGTCATGGTTTTCATCTCTTTCATTTCGTTTATGACCTTCTCTGCATTAATTACTCTAGCCATCAATTCTTCCACTTTTTTTTCAAGATTTTTAGTTTCTTTGCGCTGGGTACGTAATTCCTCCTTCAGCTCTGAGAAATTTGATGGACTGAAGCCTTCTTCTCTCATCTCGTCAAAGTCATTCTCCGTCCAGCTTTGATCCGTTGCTGGCGATGAGCTGCGCTCCTTTGCCGGGGGAGATGCGCTCTTATTTTTTGAATTTCCAGCTTTTCTGCCCTGCTTTTTCCCCATCTTTGTGGTTTTATCTGCCTCTGGTCTTTGATGATGGTGATGTACTGATGGGGTTTTGGTGTAGGTGTCCTTCCTGTTTGATAGTTTTCCTTCTAACAGTCAGGACCCTCAGCTGTAGGTCTGTTGGAGATTGCTTGAGGTCCACTCCAGACCCTGTTTGCTTGGGTATCAGCAGCAGAGGCTGCAGAAGATAGAATATTTCTGAACAGCGAGTGTACCTGTCTGATTCTTGCTTTGGAAGCTTCCTCTCAGGGGTGTACTCCACCCTGTGAGGTGTGGGGTGTCAGACTCCCCCTAGTGGGGGATGTCTCCCAGTTAGGCTACTCAGGGGTCAGGGACCCACTTGAGCAGGGAGTCTGTCCCTTCTCAGATCTCAACCTCCGTGTTGGGAGATCCACTGCTCTCTTCAAAGCTGTCAGACAGAGTCGTTTGTGTCTGCAGAGGTTTCGGCTGAGTTTGTTATTGTTTACTGTGCCCTGTCCCCAGAGGTGGAGTCTACAGAGACAGGCAGGTTTCCTTGAGCTGCTGTGAGCTCCACCCAGTTCGAGCTTCCCAGCAGCTTTGTTTACCTACTTAAGCCTCAGCAATGGCGGGCGCCCCTCCCCCAGCCTCGCTGCTGCCTTGCCAGTAGATCACAGACTGCTGTGCTAGCAATGAGGGAGGCTCCGTGGGTGTGGGACCCTCCCGGCGAGGTGTGGGATATGATCTCCTGGTGTGCCTGTTTGCTTAAAGCGCAGTATTGGGGTGGGAGTTACCCGATTTTCCAGGTGTTGTGTGTCTCAGTTCCCCTGGCTAGGAAAAGGGATTCCCTTCCCCCTTGCACTTCCCAGGTGAGGCAATGCCTCGCCCTGCTTCAGCTCTCGCTGGTCGGGCTGCAGCAGCTGACCAGCACCGATCGTCTGGCACTCCCCAGTAAGATGAACCCAGTACCTCAGTTGAAAATGCAGAAATCACCGGTCTTCTGTGTCGCTCGTGCTGGGAGTTGGAGACTGGAGCTGTTCCTATTCGGCCATCTTGCTCCGCCCCTCCGAGTTCTTTGTTTTCTTAATATTGATTTGTAATGTTCCTTTATGGACTCTGAATATAAGTCTTTTGGTTGACATATGTGTCGTTTTTTCTTTGATGTTTATTAAAACCATGTGATGAAAGTCAGAAGAGAGTTGAGGGACAATAGTAAATCTATAAGTAGCAAGTTTAAAGTTGATGCAATGGAATAGATTCATGAAAGAGCATTCTCTAAGCAGAGAAAATACAAAGGAAATAGGAAATCTGGGTACAGGTACCAACTAGAAAGCATCTAGGTTATTCGAATCAATGATTCTATTGGAATGTGGAAAGGAAATTATGTGCATTCAATATACAAAATAATTATTTTCTTCACATTAAAGTGTACATTCTATTGAGTTCAATAGTATAAAAAATCCTGTTTCTGACTACATTGAGTATAGCAACCATGTAAAGATGAAAAATGTATCCTCTCTCCATCATTTTATTTCAGGTGCTCAATATGAAATTATAAGAAACTATAAAGAAATTATATTTTGATAAATTTAAATTTAATAATGTGAAAGCTAGAAGGATAAACAGAAACTGCTTTAAGTGGTTGAAATAAAAAGGAAAAAAAAAGTTTCTTTTCTCCTTTCCTTTAATTCTCTTATTAAATCTTTTCCCATGTTTTAGATGATCCAGATTGTTCCACTTGTAGTGTTTTCAAGCCTCCCTTGTGTTCCCCAGAGAACAATAAGTATGTGTTGGTGAATGTAGGTGTGATGGTTAATATTGACTGTCAACTTGATTGGACTAAAGGATGCAAACTGTTGCTTCTGGGTGTGTCTGTGAGGGTGTTGCCAAAGGAGATTAACATTTGAGTCAGTGGAGTGGGAGAGGCAGACTCACACTGAATCTAATTAGCTACCAGTGCAGCTAGAATAAAGCAGGCAAGAGAAGATGGAAGAGCAGACTTACTGAGACTTTCAGTCTCCATCTTTCTCTCATGCTGGATACTTCCTTCCCTCAAACATCATATTCCAAGTTCTTTACCTGTCTCTTGGAGTTACATCAGTGCTTTTCCAGGGACTCCCAGGCCTTTGGCCACAGACTAAAGACTGTACTGCTGGCTTCCCTACTTTTGAGGTTCTGGGATTCAGACGGATCTACCTCTGGCTTCCTTGCTCTTCAACTTGCACACAGCCTATTGTGGGACTTTATTTTGTGATCATGTGAGTCAATCCTCCTTAATAAACTCCCTGTCATATATACATATATCCTATTAGTTCTGTCCCTCTAGAGAACCCTAATACGTTAAGAGATTACACGGTATGAATCAGAAAATCATACAACATGGAAAGAGTCCTTAGACAAAATATTTCTTTCTTTCTCTCCTCTTCAAGGCCTCGCTTTGTGTGTGTTGTGTGTTAACATACACTCGCACACGTTAAACACCAGTTAAACATACATCTTCCCTACAATCCTCTTTTTGCCTCTTTATCAGTTTCATTTCCATTATTATTTAAAGCAATTGGCAGTATATACTTCTGTCCTACTCCTTGGCCAAATTTCAATATAGTTTATCCAAACTGTCTTTTCTGAACCTACAGGAGAGCAGCTGGAGTTTGAAGGAGAAAAAACACACAGCTAGTTATGTTTTAAATACATGACTGCAAATTCAAAATTCACTATTGTTGTAAATCTATCACTTTCCCCTGGTGATTTTTGATATCACACTTTGTAAAAAAAAATACGTGAAGGCATCTTCTGTCATCTCATAGCTTCTAGACACCTCTCAACACCTTGCTGAACAATAATGCCTTTCTGCTTAATGGTTTCCTATATAGTTGATATGGTCACTTTTTAAAAATAAATGTTAGTGAAAGCTTAGAAAGAATGTGCATTCTACAGAAATTTAAAGCAGGATTCTATATACATCTCTGAGTTTAATTTTCCACTAGAGATGTTCAAACGTTTTATCTCCTCACTGATTATTTTTGTCTGTATATGCTATCAACTAATAAAAGAGGTGTGTTATGTCTCACTGTGGTTGTGAGTTTGACAGTTCCTCTGTACATCTGTCAGTTATTGCTTTGTATTTTGAGGCCACATAATTATGTACTTACAGATTCAGGATTGGTATCTTCTTGGTGAATTTATCCTTTTATCATTATCATGTGATTTATACTAAGATGTTTTGCTTTAATATTTATCAGGTATACTACTAATACAGCTACAGAATATCCACATGCAAGTGTTTTTCTGAACATTTTCACTGCCTATCATTAAAGGACAATTTGTTTCATATAAATATTAGTTTTACAGTTCTCTTTCAGCACACTGGCCACCTTTTCCTCTGTATTCCTGACTTTATTGCTCTGGATAAGTCATGGGTCAATTTAACTGTAGTTTTTTTTTTTTTTTTTTTTGGAAGGAACTCTGCTGTAATTTTCTGACCACTTCTAAGATTTTTCTCTGTCTTTGGTTTGCTATAGTTTCTGGATGATGAGTCTAGATGTAAATTTCTTTTAAATTTTTATGCAGCAAATATATATGTACTGGAGTGATGTGCATCTATCTATTCCTCCAGAGCTATGCTATTAGTCTGGGACTACTTGAACTCCTTTTGAGGGTCCATGTTTTCTGAGACACTCAGATTTGGTGCTCTAACTTCACAAGCACATGACTAAATGTTTGGTTTCCATCATAGTATCCGCACTTGTCCCTAGGGCAACCTCAAATTTCAAGTGTGCTTACCACTTAGCATTCTCATTTGATCTGTCCATTTGGTGAGGTAAAGCTTTCTTCACGTCCTTACATGCCTTAAATGGATTAAAATATGTTTGTTGTATCATATATAGGAAAAAATGTTGGTTTAGGTTAGTCTCTACACATTAGACTTCCATACAAAATTCACTTTTCAAATTAGTCCAACTATGCTTCCGTAACTGTCACTCCACATACATTTTTTTTCGTTTTTGTTTTCTTTCCTTTTTCTTCTTTTTTTTTTTTTTTTACAGTGTCTCACTGTTGCACAGGTTGGAATGCAGTGGCATGATTATGGTTCACTGCAGCCTCTACCTCCTGGGCTCAAGTGATCCTCCCAACTCAGCCACCTCCCAAGTACCTGGGACCACAGACACACGACGCCATGCCTGCGTATCTATCTATCTATCTATCTATCTATCTATCTATCTATCTATCTAGACAGGGTAGCACTATGTTGCCCAGGTTGATCTCAAATTCATGGGCTGAAGTGAAAGTGCTGGGATTATGGGCATGAGCTGCCACACCCAGCCTATACTCCACCTATTTTTATCAGTGTCTCCAATTATCTTCATGTTGCCAAACCAAGGAAAATTTATTTGACTTTATATTATTTAAAAAGCTTGCAGCATTTAACAGAGTTGAACATCACATGTGTTGGGGGGGGGATGCGTGTCTGTCTATGTGTGTGTGTGTGTGAGAGTTAATTCTATTAAATTTCCTCTTTTGGAAATGCTCTTGATTTTCCTCTTACTTTCTGTATATATTTTTTTGTCCTTTCTGCTACTTTATCACCTTTACATGTTGAGGGTGTCCCTGGTTCAAGTATTATTCTCCTCTTCTTCCCCTCTTCTCTCCTCTCCTCTTCTCTTCATCTTCTATTCTTTCTCACCTACTCTTCTTACCTCTCCTCTTCTCTGCTATTTCCTTTAATATTCTTTATTCCAGAAATGTAACTAGTTATACTTTGAACATGTTACTTCCCTGTGTCTCAGAATGCTCATCAATAAAACTGAAATGATATGAGTAGCCTACTCCACAGGGTTGTTGGAAGAATTGAGTTAACACAAGTAAAGTGCCTCAAAAAATACCTGGCTTATAATAAGCATTTGATAAATATTTTGCTACTTTTCTCTTTTCTTTGTACATTCCCTGAATGATAGAATGTAATTATAACACGATTATATCATGTAATCATACCATCTAATTAAATACCATTTTTAAGTCATACTTAAGATGATTTTCAGCCTTATGTCTATCAGTTGTGATCACTCTACTAAGCAGTAAACCCACATATACAGCTGCCTACTTCACATTTCACTCTGCTGTCCAATGAACATGACAAATTTAACATATATACAGAAAAACTTTCATGTTCCAAATTCCAGTGCTACACAAACAACATTATTCATTTTTCCTGACTTGGTAAATGATGTCTATACCCATCCTTTTGTAAGTCAAAAACATAAAGACATTTTTCTTGCCATCCTTTTTTCACATACACAACACTTAACTCATTAGAAAATCTTGTCAATTCTAACTGCAAAAGGTATCTTAAATGTATCCATCTCTTTTAAATGTCCATTGCTCTCAGCATCATGCAAACATGACCAACTCTTAGCCAGAATATAACCACTATTAGTCTATTCATTCACTCTTCTGTCCTACTCCTCAAATTCCATAAATTGCCAAAGTGATATTATATTATTACACGTTCCTCATATCCCTCCTTTTAAACCCTTGATTGGACTATAATCAGATATAGATTAAAATTAGAACCCTTTTCAGTGCCCTACATTACATTCCCTATCTCTCAAAAGTCATTTCAAATTATTTTACTTATTCCTGGCATTCATTGCACTTCAGCTATCATGGCTATCTTAGTTCTTCAAGCATGTCATGAGCTTTCTCAGTGTAGGGGAAGAGTTTACACATACTATTCTTGCTGAATGAAATGATTCTCTCCTAATTCTTCATCTGAAGAACTCTGACTCAGCCTTTGTCACAGCTTAAATATCACTTCTGATAGCTCTTTCTTGACTGCCTGATATAAATTGGGGCCCCTATAATTCCATCAAGACATTGAATTTTTTCCTTTACAGCACTTATCAAATTGCAAATTTGTCTTTTCTGCTACTTTATCACATTGCAAATTTGATAAGTAAAAGTTGTAATTTCATATTTATTTGTGTGTTGTTTAATGACTCTCTCCCATATAATGTATGGGAAAAGCTTGACAAAACATAGATGACATGTAGTTGGAAACAAAGTGACAGAAACTTAATGTGAAGAGAGGTGAAAGGAGCAGATGTAACTGCAGTGTGTTTTCTTGAAGTAGAGAAGCAGCCAACTAAAATGTGACAGAAAAAAAAATGAATTCGAAGTTGTCATGAAGAAAAGTTCTTTTGAAATAAAGCAAAAAATAATAATCTGAAGAAGAAGAGTACTGAGTGCTTGAAAAAAATAATCTGGAATGATCAACATTAATACATGGTCTGGCAAATTATTAAATTTCTAGGGCAAGAGAGACATGCTCACATCTTCAAGTACAAAGACACATAATATATAAGGGTGAAGGATTTTGACTGATACAGACTTCTCTACGGTGAGATAAAGTCCAAAAGAGAAAAAAAAGATGCATGTACAATTGTGCAGGAAATAAAGGTGACTCAATAATAATATATCCAGTTGATATGAGTTTCAAATATGAGGGCAATGGACAGACAGCCTCAAAAATCAGAACTCAGGGAAATAACATTCAGTCACTCATCTTGGAAAATCTTCTCAGTGGCCAAATGCAGCTGATTCAGTGTTGAATCAGAATGCCAACACCTGAAAATGGAAATGGAGGCAAGGAGAATGATGGTGAGCACTTAACTAATTTACACACAGAATTAAGGCTAAATACATGTGGGAATTAAGATAATGGAACAAAATATAGTTGTAGTATATCTTGACAATGTAAAAATAGTAATGTAATAATTATTTTTGGCAGGAGGGGAGGAGAGGTGAGAGGAAGTATGTGAGTACCAGTTATCTCATCTTTCATGGTACTCAGTCAACAAATACTTGCATCTAAAAATGGTACTATAAAGTTGTTGTTTTCAGGAGTATTAGATTCCAGTGAATAAAGACAGAAAGCAGTATAAAGATGTAAATAAATAATCCCTTTAGTGATAAAGGCCTTAAAGGAATTAAATCAGGATAACGAGACAGCAACAAACATGGGAGTAAGAGATATATTAGAGTGCTTGAGAAGGCTTCTACGAGAAAGTGATTTTCTTTGTACATGTCTAATGTGCTGTTACAAAAAGTAACTTCACTCTCCTAATGTTTTTTAAAAAGTATCTTCCCAATTTTTAAAGAAATATTATGTTTTGAGAAAAAGACATTTGAAAAATGAATTAGTAAACCATTAAATTTTACTTGAGATTCACTGCAAGTTTTTCTTGTTAAATGCAACTGAATACTCTACTTAAAATAACATGTATAGACATATCAATAAAATATCTCGACCTACTTATCTATCTCTGAGCATCTTTCTATCTATCCTTTTATTTGTGACAGACTTATCAGCTATCTATCAATAGAATATCAGATATACATTCACCAATTTTAACAGTTGTGGCTTATGAATTGTGATAGAATTTTTAAAAACTAAGCATTTTACCAAAAAAAAAAATTATTGCATCCCTTGTTTTTAAAAAAACCAAAAAACCTGTTACTACTCTTTCCTATGTGCTAAACTTCCTGTACTGCTTCTGATAACTCTTTAAGTCCAAATAGCTGCATTTCATCTGGTATTTCCTGTCTTTATTCAGCAGGGTTAACCTTGCATAGTTTGTTGTGAGAGGAAATGGTATTTCTTTTAGATATAAATTGGTTTCTTTTTGTCAGGAAAGTAAGTTTGAGGACTGCAATTGACAGGACTTTTTGAGCTCAATTGTCTTACACTTGAACCAGTTTCATATTCATAAAAGATGTGATTCTACTTAAAATAAAGAGTGGCAAACAGAAACATAATGACAGAGAAAACTGCTTGTCTTAGGATGTGCTCTAAATAGCAGAAGAATCATTTTAGGGTAAAAACTTACTTTAGCCATTAAGAAATGTTTTATATTTTTCCATGCTGAACAACCTCATAGTGTCACTCAGTAAAATTGGGGTCAAGTAAAAATGCTGAGAATTTCCATATGCTTTATTTTCTATATTTGTGTCATTGACAAAACCAGGTAACTGTGTTCTAACTGAAAAAAAAACTGGATTGTAGACTGAAATAAACTTGGGTTTATTAAGGAGTTATGCATTAATATTAGCCCATTGAAATTTTTAAAATGCAAACAAAATATATGTCTAAAGCTAAGACTCGTTTTGTTGTTCTGGATATCTCTGCAGAAAAATGAAGAAAAAAATTGCACAATATGCTGTGAGTTAATAGTGTGGGGAAGGCACTAATTGAAAATAATCAATAAGAATATTATTCAATAGAATATCAGATATTTTGTGTCCTGTCTGGATGCATCTTTATAGTTCTGAAGTTACACAGAGCTGTTCCTATATAAAACTAGAGATTATTAGCTCCAGTTGGTCAGGGAATGAGTGGTCAACAAATGTGTTTATTAGTAGTCAACAAATAATTTATTATCTATTAGTAGTCAACAGTTTATTAACACTGTCGAGGTGATAAGACATCAATAGATATTGTATCTAATTTTTTGCCCAAGTTTGGAACCAATTGACAGAGAAATGGAAGCAGACAGGTGGACTTTAAGTGTTTGCTTATTCACTATTTTCTGTGAGGAGGTGTGAGAAGTCTATAAGATACAGATCATCTTAGCATCTATTTGGAAACATGGGAAGTAGGAAATAAGTGTTGTCCCTCATAATAAATAACTTTCCCATATATTTTATAGTCCAACACTTAATTTAAAAACATTATTGAAAAACACAGCTTGTGTTTGTATTAAAACCTCAGGTGCTAAAATACACACACACACACACACACACACACATACACACACAATCTACTTTCTTATTAAAATAAAAAATATATGAGAGAAATATATCTTAATTGCCAAAAGTCAGAGAAAAAGGTATAGGGTAAATTAATGAAAACAAAAAGTAATAAGAATAATTACTTGTATGGTTGTGTCAGATTTTTCACGAGTGTCTTTGTCAAATTTTATTCTCTCTTCACTTCAGAAAAATACTTTTTTAATAATGTGATTTTTTTTACTGTAATACGTAACAAAATTAAGTGGCTTGTCAATAGAAAAGTCATAAATAAGGAATGACAGTTCATTCTGATGTTAATATATGAGCCACCAAATCAGTTGATCCTGAGATTTTTGTCAGGCTAAGTGACATAATTGATTGGATCTACTCAATTGTTGGAATGTGTTAACTTGATTTTTAAAAACTAGATTTATTATGTTTTTCAACTGCAGTTTATTTTTAAGGAGGCATTAGTTAAACTCAACAGCATAGAACTTAACAGAACTAGTTAAGAATGTAGCTTAGGAGGATGGTGTTTACTTACTTGAATCAAGGATGGAGGATGCAAAGCCGTAACCTGGAGCCAGAGACAACTGCGGGAATATATCATAAGGCAGTGGGAGGCACAAGGGAGCAATCAGAAGGGTTGTTTGAAGAAAAGGTGTCTTTCTTGCCTGAGGCTGAATTTAATGGATTCATCTGAATGTATAGTTACACTGCCTTGTATCAGAGAAACATAAAATGAATCCTATGTGTTAACTGAATCTTTTAGAGAAGGGAGTCATTAGTACAATGATCAGGACTGAAATTTGATACATTTATGTTGAGAAATGCTTTTAGTTTCTAGAAGTAATTTCTAATATATATATTTTAAAATTTTTGTAGTTGCTGGTCCAGTGTTAGGTATTTAGATAATCCTCAATACATAAAAAATGAACCAATATATCAATACATGAATAAAAATAATACCCTTCCATGGTCTACCCTACAGGGAAAGTACAATTTCTTTGTTTCCAGTGGATCCATGAATGAGCAGTTCCAACCAAAAGAGACCCAATCTGTTCTCGAAAATTCTGGACCAATATGCATTATCTTTCTGCTGGTTTATTAACTACAGTATCTCCTCCTCTCATAGATTGACAAACCATTTGGACATGACCAGCTAGTGCTATAGCTCTTTTACTCTTGTAGTTTGGCGAGTAGGAATGTTAACTTCTTTTGCTCTTGTAGCTCAGTGAGTTCCGAGTTTTCATCCTGCAACTAAGAGGAATGAGATATGCAGACACTAGAGAGTGGTTAAGGCAGAGTAGAACTTATTGATTGACAGAAAAGCTCTTGGCAGTGACTTGAAAGTAGGTTGCCAGCAATGAGGTTGAGTCCAGGGGCTTTTATGGGCTTGGCATGAGGAAGGGCATGCTGATTGGTTTGGGTAGGCTTGGAAAAAGCACTATTCAGAAAGACAGTGTAAGCCCCATTCAGGATGACAGTGTAAAAAACCAACTGGGGGAAGGTAGGTATATATAAAATGTGAAGGATAAGGACCAATCAGGAGAGAGTGCACCAAACAGGAATGTAAGTTCTCAATCTGGTCCATGAATTTTATCCTGAATTTGTAGCTTGGTTTTCAGGCTTTAGGCTGTCCTTGGCTTGAAGGTTGAGTTTCACTGAGAATCCGTCCCTGTCTGCCTAAGAATTTGTCTGCCTCCTATGACTATCATTACGTATGTCTTTTATCAGACAGTGATTCATTTGCTTCTCATTGCCAAAAGAACTAAAGCATATTTTATTTACCAGTGTGCTTATTTTAATTCTAGATTCTTAGAAGCAGGACTACCTTTTTTGGTTCAGGTGTTTCCTCTGCAAACAAAGTCCTTTATCATCTTTCATTTCCCTCTATTGAGTGGGGATCATGGCACAGTTCTTAGCAGTAACTTGACCAGCCATCTTGGAGATGAAGGAAGTTTGCTAACCGTGGTGTGATTTTAAAACTTGGAAATAAGTTCTGAGGAGTCTGCTTATTACCTCGAAGTACAATCCATTAATTCAAGTGCAAAGAAGTGTTAAACCTCAGTTTCAATTTGATACTTCAATGGGAGGGGATGGATACCTTTATATATATATAAATATATGTATATATATATATATTTTTTTTTTTTTTTTTGAGACAGGGTCTTGCTCTCTCACCCAGGCTGGAGTGCAGTAGCGTAAACACAGCTCACTTCAGCCTCAACCTCTCAAGCTCAGCTGATTCTTTTACCACAGCCTCCTAAGTAGCTGAGACTACAGCAACCTGCCACCAAGCTTGGCTAATTTTTGCATTTATTGCAAAGATGGGGTTTCACCATGTTGTCCAAGCTAATATTAATTTTTCTTTCTGTTATACTACCAAAATATTTATTGAAGAAAAATTTAAAAAATACAATTAAGCTCAAAATTTTGAACTTGGTTACAAATGGCGGAGATACTAATAATGGAACATTAGCATAGTCACTTATTAAAGGTAATTCTGGATACATATAAATAAATGACTAGATATACATTTTTTAATTTATTTATTATTATTATACTTTAAGTTGTAGGGTACATGTGCATAACGTGCAGGTTTGTTACATATGTATACTTGTGCCATGTTGCTGTGCTGCACCCATCAACTCGTCATTTACATCAGGTATAACTCCCGATGCAATCCCTCCCCCCTACCCCCTCCCCATGATAGGCCCCGGTGTGTGATGTTCCCCTTCCTGAGTCCGAGTGATCTCATTGTTCAGTTCCCACCTATGAATGAGAACATGCGGTGTTTGGTTTTCTGTTCTTGTGATAGATTGCTAAGAATGATGGATTCCAGCTGCATCCATGTCCCTACAAAGGACTCAAATTCATCCTTTTTTATGGCTGCATAGTATTCCATGGTGTATATGTGCCACATTTTCTTAATCCAATCTGTCACTGATGGACATTTGGGTTGATTCCAAGTCTTTGCTATTGTGAATAGTGCCGCAATAAACATACGTGTGCATGTGTCTTTATAGCAGCATAATTTATAATCCTTTGGGTATATACCCAGTAATGGGATGGCTGGGTCATATGGTACATCTAGGTCTAGATCCTTGAGGAATCGCCATACTGTTTTCCATAATGGTTGAACTAGTTTACAATCCCACCAACAGTGTAAAAGTGTTCCTATTTCTCCACATCCTCTCCAGCACCTGTTGTTTCCTGACTTTTTAATGATTGCCATTCTAACTGGTGTGAGATGGTATCTCACTGTGGTTTTGATTTGCATTTCTCTGATGGCCAGTGATGATGAGCATTTTTTCATGTGTCTGTTGGCTGTATGAATGTCTTCTTTTGAGAAATGTCTGTTCATATCCTTTGCCCACTTTTTGATGGGGTTGTTTGTTTTTTTCTTGTCAATTTGTTTGAGTTCTTTGTAGGTTCTGGATATTAGCCCTTTGTCAGATGAGTAGATTGCAAAAATTTTCTCCCATTCTGTAGGTTGCCTCTTCACTCTGATGGTAGTGTCTTTTGCTGTGCAGAAGCTCTTTAGTTTAATGAGATCCCATTTGTCAATTTTGGCTTTTGCTGCCGTTGCTTTTGGTGTTTTAGACATGAAATCTTTGCCCATGCCTATGTCCTGAATGGTACTACCTAGGTTTTCCTCTAGGATTTTTATGGTATTAGGTCTAACATTTAAGTCTCTAATCCATCTTGAATTAATTTTCGTATAAGGAGTAAGGAAAGGATCCAGTTTCAGCTTTCTACTTATGGCTAGCCAATTTTCCCAGCACCATTTATTAAATAGGGAATCCTTTCCCCATTTCTTGTTTCTCTCAGGTTTGTCAAAGATCAAATGGCTGTAAATGTGTGGTATTATTTCTGAGGACTCTGTTCTGTTCCATTGGTCTATATCTCTGTTTTGGTACCAGTACCATGCTGTTTTGGTTACTGTAGCTTTGTAGTATAGTTTGAAGTCAGGTAGCGTGATGCCTCCAGCTTTGTTCTTTTGACTTAGGATTGTCTTGGAGATGCGGGCTCTTTTTCAGTTCCATATGAACTTTAAAGCAGTTTTTTCCAATTCTGTGAAGAAACTCATTGGTAGCTTGATGGGGATGGCATTGAATCTATAAATTACCTTGGGCAGTATGGCCATTTTCACGATATTGATTCTTCCTATCCATGAGCATGGTATGTTCTTCCATTTGTTTGTGTCCTCTTTGATTTCACTGAGCAGTGGTTTGTAGTTCTCCTTGAAGAGGTCCTTTACATCCCTTGTAAGTTGGATTCCTAGGTATTTTATTCTCTTTGAAGCAATTGTGAATGGAAGTTCATTCCTGATTTGGCTCTCTGTTTGTCTGTTACTGGTGTATAAGAATGCTTGTGATTTTTGCACATTAATTTTGTATCCTGAGACTTTGCTGAAGTTGCTTATCAGCTTAAGGAGATTTTGGGCTGAGACAATGGGGTTTTCTAAATATACAATCATGTCATCTGCAAACAGGGACAATTTGACTTCTTCTTTTCCTAACTGAATACCCTTGATTTCTTTCTCTTGCCTGATTGCCCTAGCCAGAACTTCCAACACTATGTTGAATAGGAGTGGTGAGAGAGGGCATCCCTGTCTTGTGCCAGTTTTCAAAGGGAATTTTTCCAGTTTTTGCCCATTCAGTATGATATTGGCTGTGGGTTTGTCATAAATAGCTCTTATTATTTTGAGGTACGTTCCATCAATACCGAATTTATTGAGCGTTTTTAGCATGAAGGGCTGTTGAATTTTGTCAAAAGCCTTTTCTGCATCTATTGAGATAATCATGTGGTTCTTGTCTTTGGTTCTGTTTATATGCTGGATTATGTTTATTGATTTGTGAATGTTGAACCAGCCTTGCATCCCAGGGATGAAGCCCACTTGATCATGGTGGATAAGCTGTTTGATGTGTTGCTGAATCCGGTTTACCAGTATTTTATTGAGGATTTTTGCATCGATGTTCATCAGGGATATTGGTCTAAAATTCTCTTTTTTTGTTGTGTCCTTGCCAGGCTTTGGTATCAGGATGATATTGGCCTCATAAAATGAGTTAGGGAGGATTCCCTCTTTTTCTGTTGATTGGAATAGTTTCAGAAGGAATGGTACCAACTCCTCCTTGTACCTCTGGTAGAATTCAGCTGTGAATCCTTCTGGTCCTGGACTTTTTTTAGTTGGTAGGCTATTAATTGTTGCCTCAATTTCAGAGCCTGCTATTGGTCTATTCAGGGATTCAACTTCTTCCTGGTTTAGTCTTGGAAGAGTGTAGATATATATTTAAATTATTCTCTTGGCAGTGGTGTAGAGTGAGTATTAATGCAATTTATCCCTGATGCTAGATTTCACCATTCTTTTCTTTATTAGCTAATGATAGAAGAATATAATCTTATTTTTTAAATGTATATTTTTATGATTGCTACTTTTCGTAAATATTTGAAACATTTTTAATTGTCCTTTTTGTTTTATTTGTGAATTGTCTTTTATGTGCTTAGATTATTTCTTTTATTAAAGTCATTTTGTCCTTCGACTTACTTTTAAACAATTTTTTACATAATTATATTAGATGTTTGTAATAAATGCTGCCATTTTCCCAGTTTGTTTTAAGGTAATTTCGATATACAAATGTTCTAAAATTTTAGGTACTAAAATCCAGTAAAATTTTTGTTTGTTTCTACCTTTACATTTATTATTACAAAGACGTTATCTACCCAGAAAAAGAGCACAAAATTTTTTTTAGTGTTTTGCCTTGTTATTTTATTTACATCTTTATTCATATAGAACTTATTTTTGGGTAATATGTTATATGAAAATCTAAATTTGCATTTTTTACATTATTTTTTAAATTATAGCCTTGACAAAGAATTACACGTTCATTTTACTAATAAATATGTTATACATATATGGATCTGCTTGTGGACTTTCTATTCTATTTATTTTGTAAAAATTGCATTTTTCTTACACTTTAATTTTCTGAAACACTGTAACATCTAATAACACAAATCCCATTACATTACTACCTTTATAATTTACTCTGATAAAATTATTGTATCAAGTTCCAACACAATCTCTTTTATGTAGTCACTAAATTCATCTTAGAATCATTTGGCATCTACTATACAAAAACATGTTCCTTTCACTTATGCAACTCTTAAAATGCCATCCATTTCTTTTTGTATAATTCTTATTAAACAATAGAAGTTATTTGTTTTTGTGAATAGAAACTTTACTTCACTATATTGTCAAGTAATTGTTGTTAACATGTAGGAAACACTGTGTATTAGTCCGTTTTCACGCTACTGATAAAGACATACGCGAGACTGGGAAGAAAAAGAGGTTTAATTGGACTTACAGTTTCACATGGCTGGGGAGATCTCAGAATCACGGTGGGAGGCAAAGAGACTTCTTACATGGTGGCAGCAAGAGAAAATGAGGAAGAAGCAAAAGCAGAAAGCCCAGATAAACACATCAGATCTCATGAGACTTACTCACTATCATGAGAATGGCATGAGGAAGACCAGCTCCCATGTTTCAATTACCTCCCCCTAGGTGCCTCCAACAACACGTGGGAATTCTGGGAGATACAATTCAAGTAGAGAGTTGAATGAGGGCACAACCAAAGCATATGACACTGGTTTTGTATACTTTGTTTATAATTGGCCACTTTACTGAAATTTTTTATTTAAATTGTTCTTTAGATTATTCTCTGGAGAAACTATCATATCTTTAGCAACAGTGAAATTTTTTAATATCTGTGTCACCAAAATGTATTCTACAAATTTATATGTTTTGTTTTCGTTATTGAAGTATTACTGCATTGCTACACTTTCAGAATAACGTTTAAAACTGGAGGTAGTGAGAGGCCTTCTTTTGGGAGAGTGTTTATATTAGAGAACCCTTAAAATCCAGCAGTAAATAAAAGTAGACCGAGTAGATTTAGTTTGAGGATACAAAAATGTTCTCGTATGAGAAAAAATATGTTTTTAAAAAACACTATATTAATATATCTAATGAGAAAATTATCTGAGTAATTTGTAAAATGTCCTGTGAGGAAATTCAGTATCTTGTACAAAACTCCTAATAAACTCACAGTAAAATATTAGCTGAAACCAATAGCCAGCAAGATGCTTAAAGAAAAAAGAACACTAGAATTAGTGTGAACTACTATAGAAGGTTTCAACTTGCTATCTCTGCCCTTAAAGTCCACGAATGATTATCAGGGGAGTCTGTGTATAGTTAAAGTAAATGTAAAAGGAAGCATGCATATTTACACATTTTTATAGATTTTTTTTTCTTTTCTGGGGAGCAGGTTTATAGCTCTAATCATATTCTGTAACTACTTTGATCGAAGACCAAGTGTTTAAAAATGAAAAAACAAAAAAGAAAAAGACATAATAGAATACCTTACAGTACTACTTTTTAAATATTATCCTTGCTATGAAAGGCCATTGTAACTAGACAAGAAAATCAAATAATAAGATACTTGTATGTTTCCCCAAAGGAAGCCAGCTTCACTTAAACATAAAATGAATAGACTGAAAATCTGTCAAGTTTCCATAAATATTTCCATAAAAGTTTTGGACAGAAGCTTGATAGTCGATCGACTGAGATTACTTTTTCTGAAGAGAATGTGGAATATGACATTGAGTTCCTAAATAATCAGAGGTCCCTCATGCTTTAGCAACTATAAAAGCCAGTGGTAAATTGATAGCTTTCCATACAATATTAGATAATAAAATACACCATCACTCTTGACTACATTTCTTATAATGAATGTCTGAAAACATCATTTCTTTTTTGAAATTAACCAGAAGTATGATTGTGCCTTACCTATGAAATATTGATTCAGAAATCAATGTGTACACATACAAATGTGTATTTATATATACCTAATTATAATATTTATTACTGCATATAAAACTGATGTATAACAAAGATAAAGAGACTTTTTCATACTACTATTAATAAAAATGATAAAGTTCCCAGTAGTTTCACACACCATGCAATATATTAGTTGAGTGTGTTGGTGCTAAGTAACATTTTGTTTTTCTTTAAATTTATAAAGTACTTTCACATAAATTGTCATTCTCAGGTTTAGAATAAATGGTTTATTATTGTTATAATGGTATATCTCTGGAATTTACAGCCCTGCAAATGTTCTTCATTAATATTCATTGAACAATTATAAATACAATTTTCATTTTTTTAATAAAATTGTTTCCTGGTGAAAGTCTGAAATTCTGTCGTCCTTCCTATAACTTTTTAGTCCCCTCTGTATACGGCATTCATTGCCCTTGTGGACCAACCAAGCCTCAGAGGATGTATCTGGAATGGCCAGGTTATTTCTTGTCACACATCTCTTCATTCTCCAACTTTGGTAGTTAATTTCACTTTAGTCTTCTCATTAGAAGGGAATCTGAAACGATTGTACCTAGAAAATTTTTTCCTCCCATTTTAACTCTAAATGGATCCCTGAGGCCTAGTTTAATTCAAGAAATCCTTTAGGTGCTGGTTTCAAACTTCAGGTGATGCTAACATAAACAGAAGACCCCTTCCCCAGGTCTTTACAAGATTAATGTGTTGACTCTTTAACAGTGATGAAGTAAGTAGCTGTTTCCTACTGCTTGATAGTCTTACATCATTTTTATTTCAACTCCTTAAATCATCACCTGTACAGAGAAGTCCTCAATGACCACATCTACCTTCTCACCATTCTATGGTACTTAGGCACCTTTTGTTTTATGCCAATATTTGAAACATTATTTTTATCACAGCAAAGGAATAAAATAATTTTAGTTTTAACTTCGTTCTTTTGTTAAGAATTATGAATTACTGCTCTGCCTCTATACAACACTGCCACATCTTTTGTCTTTGTTGTCATCTTTTAAGTGCTACAAATCTTAAGGGAATGTTGGAATTGTCACTATTTTTCAACATGCATAAGATATATGTAGTTCTAGCTGCATGGAGTGTACTATATAAGATCTCTACGTAGTGCAGCTACCAGCTAGCACTGGACTGCTTGTTTGGAAAGGCCTATTTATTACCTTGCTGGACACCAGCAAGGGGCTTGTAGATTCTGAAAGCAGACTCAGATGGAGTTCAGTGGTAGGGAGAGAGAGGAAAAGGAGAGGAAATATTAAATGGGAGTAGTAGAGCTGTGATACAGGACACAGTGCATCTTGGCTTTCTCCATAGTCAGCTGGGAACTGCAGGAGCAAAAACAATTCATCAGTGTTATGCCACACTAGGCCAAAATGATCAGGCCTTTATAACCTGGCCTCAGTCAGCCATTGGATGTGGATCATCCTTGGGCAAGGTGATCATACTTTCCACAGCTTTGGTAATCCCTAAAGGGGCTGACAAGTCTTCCAGTAGTTTAGGTAACAAGCAATTCTTTTAAGTCAGAATCTGTGCAGTACATTTCTGGGTCCATCCATCACAGCAACACTATTCTAAGTATAGGCATACATATTATGGCATCATTAATCTATTGGTGGGGAGGAGATGTAGAGGGAGGAGAGGTGGGTGGAATAAAACATATGCAAATGAAAACATAGCTAAGGTTTTTAGACTAAGATAAAGTATGTGTCTTTGTATCCTCATGATTTGTATTTCAAATTCTTAAACAGATGATGATAAATGAATGATTTTGCTTGAGAATTACCATTTCAATCTAGTATACTTTTTATAGTCTGATGAAAAATCAGTTGAAATTAATCCAAGAAACATGGTGTTTACAAGAATGACGAGTAGTTCAATACTCTTATTTCTCAATCAATAAAGAATTGATGACCTCGATAATTATGAGAACACCATGACCCTAAAGCTAGAGCTATAAAATGTACCAATAATACAGAAGTTAAAGGCAGTGGAAGTTAAGAATTAAAAGACCAGTGAAAGATAAATTATATTAATAAAACTATAAGCATAGATTGTGAATATTCGGTCAATATAAAATATTTAAATGTATGTATCAATGTACCTTTTTAAATAAAGTTAAGTCAGATGGGTAAATAATGTGTACCAATCATTGTTTCTAATATTTTAGGCAGTAGAATTTAGACTTGCCTCTGAGGAAATACTTTAGGCATTCATCTTGTATATTTCACTAAAGCAAATTATAGCCTTAGATTTCCACTCTGAGTTCTTGTTTAAAACAGTGTGTTTCATGGAACAAAAAAGAAATCTAGATGTATTCAGAGACAAAGCCAGAAGACGAAAACAAAATCTGACAGAAAGGCAAGCCATATCCTTCCTTCCCAGGCATTGCATGACCCCCATGCCATCAGCATCAGTGAAGCCCACTCTGCAGTCCTTTCTCAGGCAAGGCTCCTACCTAAGAACTTCTCCAAGGGAAGCTTGAGGAGTCTGCCCACTGCTGTCAGGAAGCCTGAAGCATTCTTTGTGCAATCTGAATAAAACTAAGTCTATCTAATTATGCAGTCAGATGTTTTGGTTAACTGTCCCACTCTTCGTTCTAATTATCACCTATCCCAAAGGCGAGAGCTTCACTTTACAAAAAACAGAAAGAACAAGGTTAACTTTCCCTCCCAAACCTCTTCATAGATGAGAAAACACACAGCTGGAATCCTCAACACACTTAACTGCAGTATTTATCAACATAATTTGCTGTTTTTCTAAATAGAAATTCACACAAAACTAACAAACACCCTTGAGAAAAAAAAATGTACTTACTAAAACTGAGATGCTTTGTATGCTGGAAGTTTGAATTAATGGACTTGAGCTACCAAAAAGGAAATTGTTAGCGAATCTCAAATTGGTTGGAGATTAAATTAGGAAATTTTTTTTTAACTTGAAAAACTAACACCTAATTCAATTATTTGTTATGCATTTTGATCCAGATTAAGGTAGTAACACCTAATGGCTGACTCTCACATACTAATAAACATTACCATTTCTGTGAATACATCCAAGGGCAGGCTGTACTTTTATTTCCAACCAGCTCAGTAGCAGCTAAAATGCTTTCCTGGATTGTTATGATCTCCAGTTCTTAAAAGCAGTTACTTGAACCCTAACATGATTTTCATGAAGCTTATCTTATATTCTAATACATCCACAAGCAAGTAGGATTTCTTATTTGAGTAGATTCCTCACTTATCTTCACTTTTTTTATTTTTTACAATAAACTTGCAGTTGTGAATTGGTTAAAATGCATGTTTTTGTGATATATTCCCTCATGCTCTTCTTTATGAGTCCTTATGGTATCTGTTGTCCCAATGTGCTGTAAGTTGTGTTAAATTTTTACCTTTTCTGAAATTAGATAATTATATGCCTGTGCTATATTTTGTATGTAATTATACACTATTAATATTCATTATCTTACCCAGGAACCTATCTTTTCTCAAGAACTGCACAAATCTTATTTTCTCATCAGCTTTCAGTCATATGCTTTCATGTGCTTGCTAAATACAGTAATTTTAATGTCCTTCTATCTCCACCAACTCAACATATTTGGAATTACTATCAGATTTTTTCATGTCATAAGTTTTAGTGGTAATAATTCATACATATTCTTTCCTATCTTTCAACTTTCATACCTCAATCTATTTTGCTATAATTAACTTTGATTGGCAAGATCATAATTTAAAGCAGAGAAAAATAGCATATGTAAAGTGAAGAGCTCCAGCAGAATGGGAAAACCATACTGACACAGGCACTTACCAGTTCGCCAGAGGCCTGTGAGATGGTAGTGCATGGTATCGAGTGTATGGTGACAGAAAATAAACACAAACCTCTCCAGGATTAGCAAAAAACCAGCTAAGGTTTTGGAAGTGACAAAGTATAAAAATAGTATGTGGCTACAGAGCTGATAAAAAAGCAAAGCATGGTGCATAATGATTTCCTTCTAAAGAATACAGCATGGAATGGGGAAGCATAACTTTACAGTGAAGAAACTGGCAAACACTAGCTCATCCAAGTAATGAAGGTCAACATCAAGAGGGGTAAGTCATGTTGATTGCATACACAATTGTTGTGATTTGATGAGAACGCACTTACCTCTGTGGTTGTCTTCATCCGTTTGTGCTGCTGAGAGGTGACAATGTGCTAGCAGCCCTCACTCTCAGAGACTCCTCGGCCTCTGCGTCCACTCTGGCGGCGTCTGAGGAGCCCTTCAGCCCACCACTGCACTGTGGGAGCCCCTCTCTGCGCTAGCCGAGGCCGCACCGGCTCCCTCTGCTTGCTGGGATGTATGGAGGGAGAGGCGTGGGCGGAAACCGGGGCTCCACGCGGCGCTCACAGACCAGCGTGAGTTCCGGTGGGCGCTGGCGCAGGCCCCGCGGGCCCCCCCGCCCAGGGCAGTGAGGTGCTTAGCACTCGGGCCAGCAGCTGCGGAGGTTGCGCTGGGAGCCCCAGCACTGCTGGCCCGCATGTACCCCGCTCGCTGGCTCTCAGCTGCCTCCCCGCGGGGCAGGGCTCAGGACCAGCAGCCCGAGTCTCCCCCAGGAGCGCCGCCCCCTGCTCCGCAGCGCTTGGTCCCATCAACCGCCCAGGAGCTGAGGAGTGCGGGTGCATGGTCTGGACTGGTAGGCAGCTCTGCCTGCAGCACCCTTGCACCATCAACTAGGTGAAGCCAGCTGGGCTTCTAAATCTAGTGGGGACTTGGAGAACTTTTATGTCTAGCTAAGGGATCATAAATGCACCAATGAGCACTCTGTATCTAGCTCAGGGTTTGTAAATGCACCAATCAGTACTCTGTGTCTAGCTCAAAGTTTGTAAATACACCAATCAGTACTCTCTATTTAGCTAACCTAGTGGGGACTTGGAGAACTTTTCTGTCCAGCACTGTGTCTAGCTCAGGGATTGTAAATGCACCAATCAGCACCCTGTAAAAATGGTCTTATCAGCTCTCTGTAAACCAGACCAATCACACTCTCTGTAAAATGGGCCAATCAGCAGGATGTGGGTGGGGCCAGATAGGGAATAAAAGCAAGCTGCCAGAGCCAGCCAGCAGCAAAAATCTGCTGAGGGTTTGTTTTGTTTGCTGTTTGCAGTAAGCCTTGCTACTGCTCAGTCTTTAGGTTTGAGCCAGCTTTATGAGCTGTACCATCTTTATGAGCTGTAACACTCACCGTTAAGGTCTGCAGCTTCACTCCTGAAGTGAGCAAGACCAGGAACCCACCGGGAAGAATAAACAACTCTAGACGCATTGCCTTTAAGAGCTATAACACTCACCAGGAAGGTCTGCAACTTTGCTCCTAAAATCAGCCAGGCCGGGAACCCACCAGAAAGAAGAAACTGTGGATACATGTGAACATCTGAAGGAGCAAACTCAGGACGCACCATCTTTAGGAACTGCAACACTCACTGCACTGGGTCTGCGGCTTGGTGAGACCAAGAACTCACCAATTCCAGACACACCATTGTGGTGAAATACCATAGATTAATTTACAAAGAAAAGAGTTTTTTTTGTTTTGTTTTGTTTTGTTTTGTTTTCTGGAGCCAGAGAAGTCTGAGTCAAGGCATTGGCAGGTTCAGTTGTCTGCTGAGGGCTTCTGCTTCCAAATTGGTACATTGCTGATCTTCCAGAAGAGAAGAACAGTTTCTTCACGTGACAGAAGGTACAGAAATGTTGAAAAGGGGCTAAATCTAGATGAAGCCTGTAGTATAAGGACTTTAATTCAGGAAGGGAGGAACTGTCATAGTCTAAAGTCTTAAAGGCCCTGCGTTTTAATAGTATCAGCCATTAAGTTTCAACACTTGAATTTTGGCGGGGACACATTTAAACCAGAGCAGTGGCCTTCCTCTTAACCCTTGTCTAACCGTGAGAAAAACGTAAGACAACCTAGATTTAAAAATATTTTACAACTTGCATGATCAATAGTCCTCCAAACTTCAAGTTCATCACAAAGTAAGAATTATTAAAACCACATAAATCTTAGAAACAATTACAGTCTAAAGGAACCTGAAAAGATGTGAAGACCAAATGGCGACATAGTGTCCTCAATGAAATTCTGGAAAAGAAAAAGGACGTTAGCCAAAAACTTAAGACAATATGAATAAAGTATGTGCAGTACTTAATAATGTATCAATATTTCTTTAATAGTTGTAATAAAGGTGTGAAAAGAGATTGAGTACAGGTGTATAAGAACGTTGTACTATTCTTACAACTTTTCTGTAGATCTAAAATTATTTGAATATAAGTATTAAAAATTATATAAAGCAGAAATAATTCAAAGAAATTAGGGAAGCTATTTGGGCAGACATCAGAAAGATGAAGTCATAGAGTTAAGATAAAAACTTTGGGATGGATGTCAGGGGAACTGGAAACAGTGTTTTGGTCAGGGATTAGGAAACGTTTTGTGTAAAGGGCCAGTAAGTATTTTTAGCTTTGCAGGCCATGTAGTCACTGTAAATACTCAATCTGCCATTGTAAGGTAATAGTAGCCACAGACAATCCATAAACAAATGAACATGACTGTTTAACAAAATTTTCTTTACAAAAACAAGTGATGGTCTAGATTTTGTCTCTGAGTTGGGGTTTATCACCCCTAATCTACTAAATCTACTGCAATAAAAATCCAGGGAATTAAGACAGAAACAGGGAAAATAGGACAGGCATCCCGTCCTTAGAACTGGAATTTAAAATAGGGATTGGTTAAAAGGGCACGTGGTCCTAACTGCCTGAGCAGTGGTACAAATCACAGAGATTTATTGTGAGTTGTCAGAGTTATTGACTATGACTCTTTAAATTCCCTTGACTGAGAACATGATCTGCTCCAGAGGATGTACTAAGAAGACAGGCAGGCACAGAGCCTGGAGCCATTTTCTCTGACCATTACCTAGAAAGCAGATTGTTCTGTATTGTTGATCAAGCTCAATCAGTGTTCAACCACATTAATAAAACACCTTTTCTCCCCCTACCAAATTCTTGTAGGAAATGTTCTCTGCGTATTGCTCAGGAATCACAAATCAATTCTTTGCTGAATCATAGGAGGTAGACAAGTGTTTGCCCTTTTTGCTGCCACAATTTAAGAATCTAAGAAAGGGCTAGTGCTTCCTTAAAGATTCAATTAATCTGTTGCCTATTTTGTCTGAAGATGAAGACATAAGGGTGTTGATAACGTGGTATACTCAAGGACTGAACTAAACTTCCATCAATATAGGCTTCACCCTGTATGTCAGGCTCTGATTGGGCTACCCCTCATTCATTCTCATAAATCACACAAAGCTTCTCAGAAGCACAGTATGTCACCAGAGGAGAGTCAAGAACTGTGGGCCCACTTTTGAACCTTCTGAGGACCAAAACTTTCCATCATCTCAAACACTGTTTGGCTTGAAGCACTACGCTAGGAACTATCTGTAAAAATGGGCGTTCCCTTAGAACTGGGGGATGCAGAAATTTACCTTTGCCAGTTAACTCATTGGCATGAAGTTTTCTACCAGCTTAGTTCCAATCCAACTCTTACTTTTGACAAGAGGAAATACCAATAATCAGAGGTATATGAAGAAAATTGCTTAAAATTGAGATATAGTAGAACAGTAGCCCTGAATAGTCAGATATTTAGAAGTGACCTCTAGGGCACAGAGAAGTGAGAGGTGGGTGCTTAAGACATAAGAAGAATACCAGCTGAAGATAAATTGGTACCTACTCATGCCCGGATGTGACAAAGACCCTTTGTAATCTACATGGCAGCTGCTGATCACGTGAACATCAATCCCCTTGTCTCACTTGTATCTATTAGATGAAGTTAAATACTACTTGAAATCCTTAAAATGTTTTATAGATCAACTGTTTTCTCCACAATTCTTAGAGCTTTATTGCTTTATTAGTATATTTTATTGTATTTCCTTTTTATTTCCATTTTCCAAATAATGGAAATATTTTTGACCTACAAAATACATGATTGACCTATGAAATACACATCATATTGGTACTTTTGAGACAGTTTAACTTATGTTTTGTTTTTTTTTTTTTGTTTGGTTGTGTTTTTTTGACAGAGTTTCACTCTTGTTGCCCAGGCTGGAGTATAGTGGCGTGATCTCGGTTCACCACAACCTCCGCCTCCTGGGTTCAAGCAATTCTCCTGCCTCAGCCTCCTGCATAGCTGGGATTACAAGCATGCATCACCATACCTGGCTAATTTTTTTTTGTATATATATATATATATATTTTTAATAGAGATGGAGTCTCGAATTCCTGACCTCAGGTGATCCACCCACCTTGGCCTCCCAAAGTGCTGGGATTTCAGGCGTGAGCCACCGTGCCCGGCCAACTTATGTTTTTAAATGTGTGTCCTTGGTGGTAAATGGGATCATAGATTAAGAACATTAACTTTTTTCCAAATTCTTTAATCTAAAAGAACAACGGACATCAACATTCTTACTACATTTCTTAAAAGTTTGACATATTTTTAGGCCAAAGCGAACAGAACTGAATGAGATCTGACAAAGATCAGACACTGTTATTTCAAGGAAATAAAACAAATTGATTGAAGGTCAACATGCCATCAGAATCCAAACTGCTAATAATTCAGGACTGAACCTACATTTTAAGACTTATTAGTCTGATTATTTTACTAAACAATGTAAAAAATGTATGCCCATGCTATACTCTTCATTTCCCTTTTTTGTTGTGTTATGCTTACCTTTAAGGGTATTTTCAGGCTTCTTTTATCACTATATCTGAAAAAAACAGACAGTTATTGTAATAACACATTGCAAGACTATACCATAAAAGAGGCGCACCCATGTGGTTTACAATCAGTAACTTTTTTTTTTTTTTTTTTATTGCTCAGATGTCTTAAGGTTAAAATGGGGAAAGCTTTTGATGGCAGAAGGGTGGAGGTCTCAAAATAAAATGTGTCTAGTAGAAGAAGAGAAGGCTACTAAATCCCAGAAAATGTCAGGAAGTGGGTCATAGCACTTGCTGTAAGGTCGGCAGTCTCTCAGGGTGCCTACAAACCACTGGTAGAAACTTCCTTTTAAAAAAGTCCTAAAGTAAAGCTGTGGTTGTGTTGTCAGAATTTTTATATCTATCCCTAAATATCCTTGGGCAGAATTAGGGGGTGTGGGTTCTAATTGCAGTTTAACTTCTAAGAAACTGAATGTCCTTGTATGAACCAACTTACACTTTCTAAAATTCATTTTCTTCATTGTTAAATTTAAAAGTTTGAACGATATCAGTGATTTCCAACCTGACAGCATACCTGTGTTGTTTAATGGTATATAAGGTTGTGAGTAACAGAAATCAGATAACTTTAGCAAAAAAAAAAAAAATAGGTTTTACTGGGTGATTCGATTTGATCACAGCATTAATGGAAGCTACACAACCAAACTGCAGGAGAGGCATGGATAAGGGAAGCTCTGAAATTCTTACTAGCTGGAGTTTGTAGATCTCTTTTTCCCTGTTACTGCAAAGAGGATGACAGCCTCAGTGATCTCTGGTCTTTGGTTTACTCTATTCAGACACGAAATTCTAGAGAAAGAATCTACGTGGGTTCCAGTGGGTCAAAAGTCTACCGTTATGTGATACAGCTGTGACCAAGGGTACAGAATCCTGTAGCACAGATAGAGCCTTTGGAGATCCACCCCTGTGCCAATGCAAAGAAACTATTATTCTCTACATCCAAAGATGCCTGAACTAATATGATTCTGGTATGATCCTTCTATTTTCATAATACTGTCATAAAGTCCCTCACATTCTGTCCAATAGGAGACAACAGGTTTGTTTTTTTTTTTTCTTTTTTTGTTTGTTTGTTTGTTTTGAGATGGAGTCTCACTCTGTAGCCCAGGCTGGAGTGCAGTGGCGCAATCTCGGCTCACTGAAAGCTCTGCCTCCCGGGTTCACGCCATTCTCCTGCCTCAGTCTCCTGAGTAGCTGGGACTACTGGCGCCCGCCACCACGCCCAGCTAATTTTTTTGTATTTTTAGTAGAGAAGTGGTTTGACCATGTTAGCCAGGATGGTCTCGATCTTCTGACCTTGTGATCTACTCGCCTCAGCCTCCCAAAGTGCTGGGATTACAAGGCATGAGCCACCGCACCCAGCCCAGAGATAACACATTTTTATTACCAGTCCCTGCATTCAAATTTTATGTTACATGGTCTGTGTTGTAGTGTAGGTTGCTGATGGTCTACTTAGTATTCGCCTCCCTTTCGCCCTTTTAAACATCACCCTAATTTTCATTCATGTATTTTAACTCTGTCTTCACAAACACATATACTTCACAAATGACCATCACAGATTCAAATGTTTATGTGTGATAACATCTCTCTTGTGAGATATTGTTTAGAATAAATCCTATACCTTAAATCTGACTAGTGAGTTTTGAGAGAAACAACTTTGGAGATTTCTTGGGAAAAAATTCTGGCTTTTAAGAGAGATAGGAAGTAAGTAAGTGTCTCTTACTGTGAGTGTTTTGTGCCCAGATTCATTGTCCGTTCTGCCCAGGGCATTGGCTTCCACCTAAGTAGCAAGCCGATGTAGAGAGAAGAAATGAGAAAATATCTGAGGAAAATGAAGCAAAGTCTGCTCTACTTCTGAACTTTCAGGTGTATGACTGAGTAAATATAGTTTAGTTTGGTTTTACTTGCAGCCCAAAGGACTCTAATTTCTTCTCTAATTTCTAACTCAAAATATCTTGGTGATGCTTATTCTTCCTCTATATATGTTTTGATCATATCTCAGTTTTCTATATTCATTAGAGGAAAATAGTAGTTTTTCCCCTTATAAATACAACCTATGTATGTTAGAGGGGTGAAAGAAACATTTATATTAAAATACATCATACATTTATTATGGCAGCTATGAAATTATAGAGAGACCAGTGAGTGCCCTTGATTTGCAACTGGAATATAGTCATAAATTACTACTTCCCCTACCCCTTCTATATTCTACCTGAATTCACTTTGCACTTTTACTCATATGGAGGAACAAGGAAAATTCTCAATCTTAAGAAAAGAAAGCCTTGACTATTGTGATGGCAGAATAAAAGGCAGCCAGCAAGAACCATTTCTTTTTCTTGGATATTCCTAAATACCCATCATATTTGCTCTGGAAGGTCAAATCCAATAATTAAAAAACCAAATCCCTTTTTCATAATTTTTCCATTAACATTAAGAGTTTCATAAAACCAGGTTATGCTTTTAGCTTACAATTTAATGAAACCATGAGTACGGGCCTATTCCCTTGCAATAAACCCTCTAGACTGATACAACCCAGAGAAGTTAAAATTTTCAAGGTGGGCTATTAGCTATAATCCTGACAGATACGTTTAACTCCTCTACCATTACTCCTTTGTTCATGGCACTGGGTTTATTTGTATGGGACAGTGACAGATTATCTCTATGGGAGAAACAGCTTCTTACCATTGAGCTGTGCTGTCCCCCAGCTTTCAATGGACTTTGCTGTTGTTTAGGGAAACAGTCACTTACAGCTGATTGATAGAAAATAAGGCCAGTGAATTTCACAAACAGCCCCCTGTTTACTTCCTTTATTTTGAGTTGGTTTCTTGGTTGGATGCAGAGTGTAAAGCATTGAGTAATTTCATGGATGAATGATATTGACAGCAGCAGGGAAAGTAGCTTGAAATCTAGATTAAGTGTCTATTTGGTGCAGACAAATCTTTGCCCCCTTTGTGATAAGAAGGGGTCACATGTAATCAACCTACTACCAGAGAGCTGACTGGTTCACTAATGCATGGTGTCATATAATGGATTTGGAGTTGGTCTCAGCAAGAGGAATAGCCAAGCCAAACCTGGTGAGGGAAACTTTCATATGGCTAAATGCATGAATCTGTCCCATGTCTTCCCTTTAACTACTTTGTTTCTTGAGCTCATTGTATGAACCCTGGCTTGGATGGGAAAGGAGGCTAATGGACATCCACAGAGGCTCTCTTTGTCCTTCTGATTATGGAGAGGCTGTTTTGCAATGGTGACATTCTGCTGCATATTCACATAGGATCCACATATTTTCAGACTCTAAGCCAGCACTTTGGAAGACATCTTTGTGAAAGATTTGTGGGGTTTTTTGTTTGTTTAAATATCTAATCTGTCAAAAACCAACAATTTTCTAGAACTGCTCTAAGTCCATTCTTAGCTCTTTAGCCACATATTCTTTCACCAAAACTTCCTGCCACAAAGTCCTCTCATATTACTATTCCTTTATTAGATATATGAGCAGACTACTGGTCACTAAAAATCAGTATATATCTTGACTTGAGACCATCTACTCCGTTGAGGCAAAGTGAAAAGGTATAGTTTTTGAAGATCTGCTAGTGAGATTTCTTTTCTTTGTTACCCGATAAACCCTGAGAAAAGTTTTAACACTGCTGCAAAATGGGTCTGGCTGGTTCTACTATGTTGTGTGATGGCATCTTTAAATCAGGCTCCAGTTTTTCATCTTTATCAACTGGACAATATACTATAAAGTCTTTATATAATGAGTGAAGATGCACCATAGCTATATGTGTGTAACTATGACTTCGAGTTCTGTTTGGAACTAGTTTCTGATGAAATGTTGTTGGATGTGCTTAGCTAGAAATATTGGAAAACTTCTGGTCCACACTGCCATTCAAGTCCAGTGGTTATATGCTTCGCTATGATCAGGAACTCTTTCTCAAAAAAACAATGGTTTCACACTAAATGGATCCTGACCTAACAGTCTTCTGTTCCACTACTCTTACACATGGTTGCATCAGGTACCACATAGCACTTCAGTCTGCTGCAGATATATTGAACATTAACTTGGTAATGAGGGCTTTGGGGTGGAAGCGCCAGATCATTAGCCCATCTTAACTGTTGTATTAGTTACCCATTTCTGTATTAAAGAAAAACTACCCTGAAAACTTAGTGATTTGAAGGAAATATTTATTATTTTACAAGTTTTGTGGATCACGAATCTGGGCACAGCTTAATTGAGTCCTCTGGTTCAGTTTGTTTCATAGGGCTGAATTGAAATGTTGGCCAAGGCTGATGTCTTATTTGAAGGCTTGAATGGGGAGGAGAGGTGGAATCTGCTGCCAAGCTCATTCATGTGGCTCTTGGCAACATTCAGTTCCTTGAAGGCTACTGGACTGAGGGTCTCAGTTGTTTTTCTCAGTGTTGACCAGGGACCTCCCTTAGTTCTTTGACATGTGAACATTTTCATGCCACAGTTCATAACATTATGGTTGGCCTCATCAGAGTGAGCAGTTGAGAAATGATAAAGGAAGCAAGAGTGTTGTTTTTTAAACTTGATTGTAGAATTGAAATCTCTTTAATTTCACCATATTCTATTTGCTAAATGCTAGTAGGTCCAGTTCATCCTCAAGGGAATGGAATTAAAATGGGCTTGAATATAAGGAGGTAGGAAATCACTGGGATCCATCTTAGAAGCTGTCATGGAAGGCCTCCACTCTAAGCATAAAACACTTTTGTCCATCTAATTAACGGAAGGGTGTTTAAATATGGTATATGTCTCCTGTAAAATTGAACTAAGCACAGCAGTTATTAAATATCTTTAGTCAAATAAGTTGTAGGCTGTGTCTTCACTTTGTAGTGCATGTCTCAGATCAGCCCAGGCCAATATATTCTCAACAACTTCACTGAGGTACTAGTATTCTGTATGTGTTGTGAGATTTATCTCATGTACACCATCATCCACATATTTTTGCAAGTTTGTAGGGAACTTATTCCTTGTGCTTACTAGATCCTGTCAGAATTTTATCATTCATATAATAAACCAGTCTGATGACTTGTTAGACTCCAAGGGATCAAAGACTCTAGAGCAGGGGTGTCCAATCTTTTGGCTTCCCTGGGCCACATTGGAAGAAGAATTGTCTTGGACTACACGTAAAATACAGTAACACTAATGATAGCTGATAAGCTTTAAAAAATTGGAAAATATCTCATGAGAGATATTTTAAGAGAGTTTATGAATTTGTGTTGGGTTGCGTTCAAAGCCATCCTGGGCTACATGCATGTTATGCTACGTGCATGTTGTGGGTTGGGCAAGCTTGATCTACAGTTTAAATTGTGGCAGGAATAAAGTATCAGAGTCATATTGGTATAGAGTTCTCATACCAGATGAGAGAGGTTGGCTTTTGGTGTCCCCCTGTCCTAGAAGGGAAAGCAATGTGTTTGCTAGGTCAAGTACTGTGCATCAAGTACCAAGGAGCATAAGTGGAGCAATAGTCATAATTAAGGCCACTCTCCAATTATATTTATGATAATATAAATTGTTATCTTAGCTCCATCAGTCTTTCTTTCAGGCTAAATTAGAAAATTCAAAATTTGCTGATGAAGAAAGAAAAAGGGTAAAGCACTTTTGGAAGATTCCAACATACTTCCTTGATGTGGAAAAAGAAAGAGTCTAGTGGATTTTAACAGCATACAAGAATGAAGCAGTAGTTAGGCAAAATATATGTATAGCACGGAATTCATAAAATTCATGTCTCCTAGTGTTTTCAAATCCCTTCCTCTGCATAATGACTAGGGAATTCTTAGACCTTTAATTGTAAGCTAGCCTTGGCCATTACTGGTTCAGGTTTGTGTACTTCCACATAGACCTGTAGCTTGTTGTTGAACTATCATACAAATTACAATATTTCAGGTGAGCCATTGAAATAAATTCTATCTGCTCCAAATTTCTAATTTCCTATTATTGATTAAACACTTTCAGATTGTCTTGAGAGTTTTCATAACCTATGAAAAAATATGTGCATTTTCTTATGGATTGTTATTTACTTATGGCCAGAAAGTTCATTGTAAGATTGCAGGGGATACCACATAAAAATGTTTGTAGTTATGTGCTAGTTAACATACTACTAAAAAGTTTTAGCTGAATAACATACCACTAAAAAGTTTTGTTTTATAAAAAAACCACTCGATTGTACTCACAAATGGTTACAAAATTGGAAAGGTCATAGTGAGGATGCATCATCTCTGTTTTATGGTCTCTGGGGTCTTAGCAGGGTAAAGTGAAGGCTGGAAATAGTTCAACATTTGGGAACTGGAATCACATGGATGCATCTTCAATTACTTGTCTGGAAGTTGATGGCTTAGGGCCAGAACACCTACTCAAGGCCATTCCCTGTGATCTCTTACTTGGGCTAGTTTGGCTTCCTTGTGGTGTGGTAGTTGGGTTCCTCAGTATCCCAAGAAAAGTTTGGGGAGGGGGGAAACAGAAGCTGCAAGTTTCTTGAGGCTGAAGCCTTGAAATTGGCATAGCATTACTTCTGCCATATTCAAGTCAGGTATTTTCAGGGTCCTGATTGGTGGAAAGGAATATGTTTCCTATGTCTCAATGGTAGAAATGTCAAAGGAGCCTAGGCACAGTGGCTCACACCTATAATCCCAGCACTTTGGGAGGCCAAGGCAGGCAGATAACCTGAGGTCAGAAGTTCGAGACCAGCCTTACCAACATGGTGAAACCCTGTCTCTACTAAAAATACAAAATTAGCCGTGCGTGGTGGTGGGTGCCTGTAATCCCAGCTACTTGGGTGGTTGAGACAGGAGAATCATTTGAACCTGGGAGGCAGAGTTTGCAGTGAGCTGAGATCAGGCCATTGCACTCCAGCCTGGGCAAAAAAAGCAAAATTCTGTCTCAAAAAAAAAAAAAAAGAAAAAAAAAAGAAAAGAAATTTCAAAGGATTTAGGTGCCATATTTTAAAACTGCTATTAGGGGGATGTGATTCTTGAAATTTTCTGGCTTATCTGTGTTACTGCTGTTTTATTTATTTTTAAGGATCCAAATCTTTCCTTATGATGCCCTAATGTTCCTGTAAGAATCCTGGAGAATTTAATTTTTACAGTCTTAACCCAACAGTTGTACTGAGCAAAATGGCTTATTCAGCTGTGTCATGTAAATTCTGAGATTTTGCTTCATATTCAGCTGATAATTTTTAGATATGACTTTATCACATCTTGTTTTATCTATTATTGATGCAAAGAATATGAACAATTCTATTTTCCATTTCCCATTGTACCTTAATCACTAACACCAAGATTCAAATTTTAAATAATCTGGAATCTGAGATGCAGAATCAGAGTAAGAAAGAGCCAATTTTACCTGTTCAGATGGAATTGAAGAGAACTACAAATCAATACTATGAAAAATCAAAGAAAAATATTTTAATGGTTCCACAATTAGACGTTTCTGCAAAGCCTTCCTCTTTGTCTCAACAGTCACAAATTGACACAGTAGATAATGTAATTCACTACCACCGAACTCAAGCACCTGCACTTATACACCTGTTACCAATATCTTTTACTTAGGACATTCAAGATTGGTTTAACTGGAAGCCATGGGAGGTGATGCTGATTAGTTTACATAAAGAAGGATTTATGCAATGCCATTGAATGAGCTCCTAAAATCAAAGGTATAATATTTCAGGATCCTTGGGTATCTCTGGCTTCATCAGTAGTGAAAATGCATATATGTTTCTTCTTCAGAGAATACTGGCATTCAACTGACTCAGCTCCAGACACCTCTAGCATTGAAATTCTTAAAAATCACTAATGGTGCATACTGTATAGCAGTTACCCAGAGCATCATTCTATTTTTCATGGAAACTTTATTTCCCTCCCTTATTCTGAGCATTAAAAGTTAACACAGGGGCACATAGAAAAGACACTCACATGAGAATAAAATGGTTTTGGTTTTGTCAATAGGCAAACTTATCTCTGGAGTTCAAAGACCAGGAGCAGATGTCAAACAAGGGACCTCTTCAAAGAAACTGGAAGACTGCCAGCTTCTAAGATTAGTACTGCCACTACAATAATTCTGCCACGTTCAGAGTTGGGCTGAATCCAGAGGCTACTTCTCTAATTGAAGGGTCCTAGTATGGCTCCCTAAGTTCTTTAATTTACTTTCCATCAGCTGTTCCTCAGCATGCAGGCTTTTCCAGCCACTGCTGGATTGCTTGTACTGCTTCCTATATGCAAGAGTCAACATTCTTAGTGAATAATAGAAAGGAATGAATGGTAATAAGTTCAGGGAAATTAGTTGCTAGATCATGATGAGACTTCTTGTTTATTTTGTTCTCTGTGTTTGCCGTACCCACCTAAATTAGGTGACCCCCTTCTGTACCTGGCTCTCTTGCCTGTATTATCTATCTTCCTCAGCAAAGTATCCTCTGTGTTGAATGGACCATCAAATAAATGTTAGAAGAAAAGACACTTAATTGTCTATTTATAGGCAAATTTAACTGATTAGAATTATGCTTCAGCCTGCTATTTTGGGGTTTGTAGTGAATTCTTAATTCTCTTTTTAAAATAAAAATTACTAGGTAAAAAGTTAAATGACTTTTGTCTTCCTTTTTTTCTAGCTTATGTTATTCCCCTGAGCTTCATCTTTAGGCCATTCTTCAGGTCAGGTTTATTGGCTTCATAATATTTTTGTCATTTGTTTCATCTCCCTGGAAATTTATTTAGTAAGATCCATTGTTCATATTTTAGATCTCTGTGCAATGTTCACAACGTTTCTGATCACAGTTTAATTAAACTTTTGTCACTTATTTTGCTGCTTCTGGTGTAATATTTTTGAATAATGCATTATTAATTGATTTACATTTTCTGTCTTACACAATTATGTATCGTATTTTTTGTCTTATCCATCTGAATCTTATTTCACAAAGTCAATTCTTTTCAATGTTAAGATTACAAAGTAGATAGTCTATATACTTCACTATTATTCCTTCAACCATATTTTTATTTTAAAAAAGTACCACCTTCTTCTGACTTTCATCCTATGTGATCATATCCCTATTTTTTTGCAGAATATTTTAGCAGACCAGTCACTGACATCGTTTTTGTCATTATGTCTTCTTTGAGTGAACATCCTTTCCATGACTGGCATGTTCTTCTCAAATAAAGTGAACTGATTTTTATTTTTATTTTATCCCCTATCTTTCTTCCAAGATGCTCATGAAATTCTGCTCTGTGGTTAAACTGAAGGATGTGTAGGTAGACTTTTATATTACCAGTTTGTCAATATGATCATCTACTTGGAATAAAATGGGATGGATTGGTGGAGGAAGGAAACCTGAGTCCTGAGCTGTCCTCAAAAAAAGAATTCATTCTTGACACATTTTCTTCTCTTTCTTTCATGTCATTCTTTTTTTTTTTTTTTTGAGATGGAGTCTCACTCTGTGGTCCAGGCTGGAGCGCAGTGGTGCGATCTCGGCTCACTGCAAGCTCCACCTCTCAGGTTCACGACATTCTCCTGCCTCAGCCTCCCGAGTAACCTCACCTGGGACTACAGGTGCCCGCCACCATGCCTGGCTAATTTTTTTTTTTTTTAATAGAGATGGGGTTTTACCGTGTTAGCCGGGATGGTCTCAATCTCGTGACCTCGTGATACTCCCACCTCGGCCTCCCAAAGTGCTGGGATTACAGGCATGAGCAAACCTCCAGATTTTCACGTCTTTCTGGGCTACTTTGTGGATCACTTCTTGCAACATCATACTGGTGTTTTTTTTTTTTCCCCTCAAGAAAGGAAAGTTTCCTTCTCTTTTGATGTTTATTATTAGGATTTTCTTCTAATATGTCTTCATATATACCATATCCAAAACAACTCTTTAACATATTTGATGGCACCATTTCCCAGTCTCTATGTTTGTTATACATGTTCCCTCTTTGTTTATGGTCCTTTGTTGATTTCAGTCAGCATCTATGATAGTGATGGGGGTGGTAAGGCTCAAGTTTTTGTCTTTTACAAAGCTTCCTCGTCTTTTTATTTTCATTGTCTTCCTGAATAATAGCTACTTCTCACAGGAATATAAAAGAAAAAAGATACAAAGCTTGTAAGGTTTGCTTCTTTTCATCACATTGAAGCAAGGAGCCAGATCTAATCTTAATCCCATGTAGCCAATGTTCTCCTTGAACTTCAGTTGCTCATTGAAAGAAGTCAACATATTCAAAGATTTATTATAAAATTCCCAATCTTATATCCCATTTCCCCTAGCCATGTCTTTTAGGAGTAATCAACCACACCAAAGTGTTACTAGAAGCATTTAGTTTTATAGACGTCAGTTAAATTTTAAATGACAAATGCAGTAGATCTCAAACTATTTAAAAAGTGCTAGCGAAATGTCAGTATGTTTAAATTGTGGAGAAAAAAAAGAAAAAAAATCAATATATTGTAACAAGCACTTGGATTTTCAGCACAAATGGTTTAAATGCCAGAGAAAAAAATGATGGCTCTATCCCAAATTTAAATGTTGAGAATCTGTCTCTGCAGTTCCTTTATCTCTTTAGCTTGTGTCTCTTTTCTTATTCTGGTAGGATCTGTCCTCTTCAAAAGTTTTCCTGTTATGTAGTTCTCTGTAAAAATGAGCTCTAAACTGAGATCTAGATATCTTAGTTTCTATAAGCTAGAAAACTAGCTCAAACTAGAGATATAAAAATTACATTGGCAAATACTTTCCAGAGCTACAAATTGAATTAACTATCTGATGATCTCAACTTATTTAAACAAGCCAAGTCTTCATGGATAAACACATATTTATTTAGTACCTTTAATATTTAAGGTACACTTAGGTGCTTTGAGAATGAAGTTTCTACTACTGTGTTAGTTTGCTAGGGCTTTCACAGTGAAGTACCATAGACTGGTTGGCTTAAACAACCGAATTTTATTTTCTCACATTTCTGGAAGCTAGATATTAGAGATGAAGATACCGGCAGGGTTGGTTTCTTCCAAGGGCTCTGAGGAAATAATACATTCCAAGTTTCTTTCTTTGCACATGGCCATCTTCCCCCTGCATCTTCACATTGTCTTCCTTTTGTCCATGTCTGGTGTCCAAATTTCTTCTTTTTATGAGCACATCATTCATATTGCATCAGGGATTACCCTAATGACCTCATTGCAACTTTAACTCTATAAAGACCCTATCTCCAAATGCAGTTAAATACTGAGGTACTGAGGAATAAGACTTCAACATACAAATTTTAGGGAGACAAAATTCAGTTCATACCATCTATTACTTACTGTATATAGGAAAGGCAGCATAGTGTATTGGTTGAGGAAAGGCTGTGAAATCCACCTGCCAATATCTGAATCCTTGATCTGACCCTACTTTCTAGCTGAGTTACTCTCAGCAAGTTTTTTTTGTTTTGTTTTGTTTTTTTTAATCTTTAACCATTCTGTGCTTCAAAGTCCACATCTACAAATTTGGGGTGTTAAAGTAAATTAAAATGGGGACCAGACCTGGAGAATTTCTCAGCAGACAGACAGGTAGGCCTCATAAATGACCTTAAACTTGTTTGGTTTGAAAATATAAGCAAAATTTAGCTTGAGCTATTTCTTATCAATACTCATGTTAAAGAAAATTAGACTTAAGGCTAATTTATCAGAAGCTGCCAACCAATTTATATAACTAAACACTTTACAGCAGGATAGATCAATAAGGAAATTGTATGACTGTAACCAAATATTTTACTTGCTTTAATTCTGTGTTAATTCTATAAAAACTTTGCTCTGCAGTTCCTCAGGCAGAGCCTCAAAACCACACCTGGTTTGGACATGCCTGATTTGTGAATTGCTGTTTGCTCAAATAATCTCTTTAAAATTGTATTGTGCCTCTGTTAATTTTTGACAAGAGCAATACTTATTTCATAGGCTTATTTTGTAGACTAATGAGTTAATACACGTAAAGTGCTTTAAAAGTATATATCTCCGAGTACAAATTCAATATATATGCAATTCAATTTCAGATATTTTTATAATTAAATAAAGGGCAGGAGATATGCTATAAAGTATATAAAGCCATCATGATGAGAAAATCAGGCATACTCCTGATAAAGTAGTGATGATATTAGTTTCCAGTAAAATTTATTTTGACAAAAATAACCATTTGAAAAATTTTTAAGCAGAACCATTTAAGCAATTGCTATTCAAAAGCATTTAAACTTCCTAAACAGACTCTGGTTCTGGGTAAGATAGCGTGTACTTTATCTTTCTTACTGAGTACAGCTATACAACCTGAATAGAATGCATGGAAAAGCTCTGTGAGGACACAGAGAAGTAGTTTGTAGTAGGCAGATTTGGAAAGGCCAGAATTTAAAGTTCTACAACACTGTGGTAATTATACATTTTTTCCCCTTTTTCACCTTCCTGGCCTTGAGCTTGCCTAAAATCTGGATGTGTATATTTTGGTAGGCAGAAAATGCTCCAGGAGGGGCCCACCAGTTCTGACTATAGGAATGGAAATGTGGTTTCCTAACATTCAGAGACAGTAGGAGAAATCCTGGTTTTCTTTTCCTTATTCTACTTTTTTTTTCTTCCTACTTAAAATTATCTCTCATTCCATCCAGTTCCTAGGCAGATCCACTTGCAGAGATGGGAGTGTTGGCCACAGTGGAAGCAAGGCAGCCTGCAGGCACCTAAAACTCAGAGTGAGCAAGCTTTCCTTTCCAGTTGGGGCAGCTGTGGCCCTAAGAAGGTGGGATAAAATGTCACTATTTTGGTCCCTATTTGTCCTCATCCTGCTTCCTGTGAGTGTGACCAATCCCAGAAGTGGTCGTACTCACAGGAAGTGTGTGGCACAGCAGGATAAATAAAGCGTCAGCTTTCTAGTTAAAGGACCAAAAAGGAAAGGCCCAGAAAACCGAAAAGTATAGGGATAATCCCAGATAGGGAAGAACTCAGAACCGTGAATTTGTAAAGCTGTGTATGATGAACTCATGGGCTCACCCTTGACCTGATCATGTATGGATCCCAACCTAAACAACATACCATATTCTGTGAAAACTAAACTAAGAGACACACTACTGCCTAGGTCCCAGACTGGCCACTGGCTGGTGAACACATGGGACAGATCTGAATTATAAAGGCAGTGGCACTAGAAATGAATTAAAACCACAATAAACATAAAACTGGTTGAAATTTGTTTTGTGCACCCAACTAAGCTGATAAGCTGCTGAAACAAAATTATCAATATTAAATATCACTTAAACAAGACACAGAGTCTCAGTGCGTAATATTCAAAATGTCTAGGATACAAGCCCAAATTACTCAGCATGTAAAGAATTAAGAAAATCTCCACATGCAGGATAAAAGGCATTGAATGGATAACAAGGCCAAGATGTTACAGACGTTGGAATTCTATGATAAAGAATTTAAATCAGCGATTATAAAATGCTTCAGCAAGCAATCACAGACATAATTAAAATAAATAGAATGATACGAAATATCAGAAACAAAGTAGAATATGATCCAAAGTGAAGAAGATCCAAATATAAACTTTAGAACTGAGCAATAAAGTAACAGCAAAAGCAAAACCTCATGGAATAGATTAGGTATTTTTAATTCAGGGTCAATGTATGGCTTCATGAGTATGTAGAAAGAGCTGTGGTTCCTTGAAATTGAATTGTATGGATAGCAAATGGGCAGTTTCCAAAGAGGTGGGTGCACTGTTGAAAATGCTGATGTCTGGTCCACAAGCTTGGAGGTTATAATTTAATGATCTGTGGGTAGGACTAGTGGTATCAGTGTTTTAAAAAATAGACTCAGATCATTTGAGACAGAGCAGAGACCCTCTCTTAGGGGCCTGTGCCTGCTGTCCCATGCCAAACATTGAAATAAAGGAAAATCTTGAGTTCTTTTAAGGGAAATTCTAGTTACCTAGCTATCCCTAACAAGTAAATAAGCAACTTGTAAAGCAAGAAAGTAATAGTAGCCTAATACAATAGAAAAAGAAGCTACAATCACTGGTTGTTTGGTTCTCCTATAGCAACTTTCCCATAGAAACTAAAGATAACATCTTAACATATGTTTCTGAGTTGTTTTTCAGAAACAGATCCCCACAAAGAGGATCTGCCAGGACAGCAGGTAGGCCTCAGACAACGAGGAACTGCAGACTGACCTCTGACCACCACTCTTTGTTATAAATTTTAAAGTTTCCTGGAGAAACTCACCCCAAGCCAGAGCTAACATTCTTTGCAGACCCCAAAATTTTAAACCAAGCTTTTCTTCCTTAATCTTTTGCATATCAGAAAATCTTTCAATCTAACTATGACCTATAAGTCCCCTCTTCAAGACATCCCATACTTTTAGGCCAGCACCACTGTGTAACATCCATGTATTGATTTTAAGTTTTTCCTGTAACTTCTGCTTTCCTGAAATCTACCCCTGACTTTAATTTATCCCTCATCTACAAGCCACTGGGGAGGTTGGGAACTAAGTGTAAGCTGCCTGATTCTCCTTGCTTGGTGTCTTGCAAATACATGCTCTCCTTCTTCCTGCTGCAAAGGTTGGCATGGATATCTGGTCTTACTGCACCAAGTAAGTGGAACCCTGTTCACTTCCATAACACATTCTCACCACCAGCCAGGGGCAAGGATAGTTAATCAAGTGCAGCCCACTTAGTTTTCAGAAGAGAAGACTGAAGTGCAACAGGTTTTTATCCCATCAGCTTTCCCTGCCACCTAGATTGTGAATACTATTTACTATCACTTGTTTTCTGGGCTTACCAGCATGATAACCCAATTTTAAATCTAATTCTTGTGTCCCACACCAACTTTCTATCTTCTTCTATTTCTCAGAAACTTCTCTTATATTTGTGTGTAAACCAGAAATAAAATTCTAAGACCCCAACTGACTGAATGGATCCCCCTTTTGGCCAAGGGCATTCCAAAGTAAACCTGAAAAACAAGTGCAATTCATGATGAGAAGGGTGAATCGAACATGTCTCATTATACCTTCCTCCCTTTGGAATTCAGGCACAACTGACCAGCATTAAGATTAAAACAGATATCTTAAGACTGACAAAACACTTTGTAACAATAAGATGTCGAGTTCCAACCTGACTATAGTATAGCATCACATGACAGCAGGCCTTGAAAGAAATGAAAATATTTTACCCTAAGATATATTTATTTGACATATTTTGAAATACCTTGCTAATAATACCTGTTGTGGGGAAAATGTACATTCTAAAGAGAACCATTTTCCCTTTACAAGTTTTTCCTTGATCCAGGAGAGATTAATTAAGAGTCTGACACCTTTTGGGATCTGATTAGAGACATTTACTATCTATTCCTTCTGAAGGCTACTACCTGGAGGTTTCATCTGCAAGTCATTGGGGATGCATAATAAGAACTTTGATCTCCACAACTCCTTACCTCAACCCAGATACTCCTTTCTATTGATTCCAGTTTCTTCAATAATAATTTAACTCTTTCAATCAATTGCCAGTCAGAAAATCTTTGAATCTGCTTGTGATCTGGAAACCCCCATTTTGAGTTGTCCTGCTTTTCCAGACTGAACCAGTGTATACCTTACATGTATTGACTGATGGCTGCTTGTAACCTTTGACCCCCTAAAATGTACAAAATCAAGCTGTAACCCAACCATCTTGAGCACATGTTCTCAGGACCTCCTGGGTCTGTGTCACAGGCATTGGTCACCATATTTGGCTTCTGAAAATATTTAAACCTCTTTAAATATTTTACAGAGTTTGACTCTTTTTATAACGTGTATTTATTTCTCAGAAAGATCCCCAACCTTATTTTTTGCCTTAATTAGAGGGCTCAGGTGGAATGGGTGGAGAGCTTGCCTGGGGTGTGGAATTTGGGACCACATTGTAATGTTCAGTGATTAATACCATTTGGAAGAACAATTTTTGAAATAAGAATTATTTGCAAAAGTTGATGATAAAATACAAAACAGTTAAACAAAAGCAAAAATCAATTAACAGTGCTTTGTGAAGCAAAATTAAAAACTGAGGCAAAATAATAATAATCAATAATATTTGCCTTATTTTTATTTGGAATTTGGATGGTTTGTTCCTCATGGATTTTTCTCTTTTTGGGCAACAATTTAGTGTATTAAATACTGCAAATAAATGGTGCATGGAAATATTCGTTTTGATCGATGAATTTTTTTGGTGATCCCTTGGATTTTAGAGCTCAGAAAAAGTGCATCTCTTGTCTCAACATGATCCTGACCCTGAGTACTGCATCTCCTAAGTGGAGACTTGTGGAAACAGCAAGAGGCTCCTGACCATAAGGAGAAACAGGTTAAATCATTTGGGAATGACAGCACGGACAGAATGAACAATATTTTGAGTGAGAGAAGGGGAAAAATTTAATTCTTTCTTATAAAAATGTATGAAATTTTTCCTTTATTGGCTAGCACTAGCTATTTTCTGAAAGGAGGGATTAAATTTTATTGAAGACCACTTTTTTTTAATAAACCACTTAATGTGAAGATAAAACTCTGAATATCTACATTATTAGTAACCATGATGATTTTTTAAAAATACAGTTAAACAAGTTGTTCCATCAGAAATAAAAAATAATAGAGGAGGAAAAATCTGATAAGAGAACAGAAGGAGAGGCATCATTTTGGGAACCGGAATTGCCAATGCCTACTTTGTTTTCATTTAAAATGTACATTTTTCCATCTTCCTAAACTTGACAGTGAAGTCCACATAAATGCCTATGTGAGTAGGGTTTTTCTTATTTTTGTGTTGTGCAAATTAAAAAAGGGGACATAGTTTCTGCCAGTGACAATAATAGCAGGAAAATGAGAGAATTCCTAAATTGAACTAATTCAGCAAAAGCAAGAGCTCCGAGTCAGAGAAGGATATGATAATACAAGTTCATTTAGAGTTCACAGAAATCTCATAAAAGGCCCTGGGCTTTCCAATACTTGTAAAAGGTTGCATCCACTCTTCCCTCACTCTTAAGGTCTCTGTGGCTACAGCTGACGTGTAGTCAAGCCATTACCATGGCTGCTCAGCATAAATAGAAAATACTAACACTGTATGTGCTCAAAATTTTGTAGACTCTGAACTTTTTTGTATGTGATTATGCAGAATTTCTTAAATGTTTCTTAATCAACCAGTAAAATAGTCAGTCACCTTTCTTCCAAAGTTAAGAAAATGTTACTAAAACTTGACAATAAGAAATAAGGCAACTAAGTAAGTACATCTCTTTTCAATGTCATATGGGGGAAAAAAAGCCCAGTTAAGGATTGTCTAAGATAATGCACTTTCTTCTATTCATTGTTTACTCTTCTACAGAATTCATGAACTTAGTGAGGTTACATGTAATTTGTTGGATTTTTGTTTGTTTGGTAAAAACACAAAAACAGTCTGTCTGGCAGAAAGAAAGATAACAAAGTTTACAATTTAGTGAACTGGAAGATATTAGTTACTCTTCAATCTTGTTGAACTGGTCTAAATTTCTTTTGTTTTTTTCATTAATTAATGAATTAAATAAAATTTTTGACACATGTGCATTACAAAAACAATTAAAAATTATTTGTTGAACTCAATATCAGAATGAGCTTAAAATCAGGATGGAGATGACATAGGGAGGAATTAGCAATCTTAAAGATGGATCAGTAGAAATTATCCAGGCTGAACAACAAAGAGAGGAAAGATAAACAAAAGAAAACAATGCTCAAGGACCTGTGGGAGGCTACTAAAAGGTGAAACATTTGTGTCATTGGAATTATACAAGGAAAAAAGAAAAAGAAGTATAGTGCAGAAATATATGTGTCTGTATTTATATATATGTGTGTGTATATATATACAGATGTGTGTATATATGAGTGTGTGTGTATATATTATTGATTATTATTATTTTGCCTCAGTTTTTAATTTTGCTTCACAAAGCACTGTTAATTGATTTTTGCTTTTGTTTAACTGTTTTGTATTTTATCATCAACTTTTGCAAATAATTCTTATTTTGTGTATGTATATACAAACATTGCAAATTTAACTAAAGCCATAAACTCTCATATTGAGTAATCTCAGTGAACTGCAAAGAAAATAACACGAAGAAAGAAATTCATACCTAGTCACATGATAATCAAAGTACTAAAAATTGAAAACAAATAAAAACATCTTGAAAACAGCTATAGAGAAATAATGTATGATTTATAAGGAAATTATTTGAATGACAACAAATTTCTCATCAGAAACAATTGAGGCTAGGAAGAAGAGGCTTAATATTTGTAAGGTGCTAGAAGACAACTACTGTCAACCCAAACATCTATATCCAGTTAAAATGTCCTTCAAAAGTGATGAAAGTATAAAGACTTCTCAAATAGAGACTCTATGGCCATTCCAAAAAACATTATTTTGACAGAAAGAAAATGATACCAAAAGGAAACTTGAAACATTAAGATGAAAGGAGAGCAAGATAAATAATAAATATTGATGTAAACAAAATAGACTATTAATCTCTTTTTGAGTTCTTTAAACATGTTTGAGAATTGAAACAACATTGTTTTAAATTACCTAATAGAATTTCAGTGCATATAGATATATTACATAAAACAAATAAGGATAATAGGAAAGGAGAGCTATTTGGTGGTAAGGTTTCTACATTCCACTTGAAGTAATAAAATAGAATAAAATAAAATAAGTAGACCACTAAAAGTTAAGCATTATATTGTAATGTTGAAAGCAACCACTTAAACAAGGGGTGTCCAACCCCTGATACCCGTCCATGGCTTGTTAGGAACTGGGCTGCACAGCAGGAGGTGAGTAGAGGGGGAGCTAGCATTACCACATGAGTTCCACCTCCTATCAGATCAGCAGCAGCATTGGATTCCCATAGGAATGCAAGCCCTGTTGTGAACTGCACATGCAAGGCATCTAGGTTACATGCTGCTTATAAGAGTCTAATGCCTGATGGTCTGAGGTGGAACAGTTTTATCCAATAACCATACACTGCTGCCACCTGTGGAAAAATTTTCTTCCACAAAATTGGTCCCTTGTAGCAAAAAGTTGGGGACCACTGACTTAAAACACTATAAAAAGAATAATATTCAATAACAACACAATTGATAATGTAGAATAGTAAAAACTGTGCAGAATACCTAAAAGAAGGCAGGAAAAGAAAGCATAGAAATTAAAACATAAAGCAAATAAACAGAAAAGACATAATAAAATGATAAACCTATATCCCAACAGTAAGTATATTAAATAATACTGGTCAAAACACATGTATTAATAAATGGGGATTGCCAGAGTGGATAAATTAATATGTCCTAACTAAATGCTTAAGAAATTCACGTTAAATTAACAATAGATAGTTGAGAAGTCAAAGAATAAAAAATGAAATGGACCCAATTGTCCAAGAGATTGATTTCTTTCTTTCTTCTTCTTCTTCTTTTTTTTTTTTTTTTTTTTTTTTTTTTTTTTTTTGATAAACATAGAAATTCACCCTTCTAGTCTTAAAACTTGAAACTTACATTTGTTTTATCTGAGTTCCTTCCTCAGGAACTGGACCCCCAAGACTCTCAAAAAGTATCAAATAGCTGAAGTTCACCAGATCATCACACCGAACAATGACATGCTGGGTCTCACATTCATCATGATTGCTTTCTTACCCCTCCCAAGTTATTATTTTCCTACACATAGTTAAACTTTTTCCCTGCTATATAAATCCCTAATTTTAGTTGGTCAGGGAGATGGATGTGAGACTGATGTCCCATATCCTTGGCTGCTGCACCCCATTAAAGCCTTCTTCCTTGGTGGTACTTGTCATCTCAGTCATTGGCTTTCTGTGCAGCAAGCAGCAGAACTTAGACCAAACCCCAAATGTTTAGGTAACAGATTTTAGTTCCGTGACCAGGAACACTTTGCTCGTGGCTTGACTGCTGTGGGCCCGGAGTTTCAGAAGTCCTGCTAAGGAGCTGCCCTCCAAATATTGGCTGCAGGTGAGTTTCTATCTGTTTCTGGCCCCACTGCTATGAGCCGCAGTCATGCTCCTGATCACCTCAGAAGAACTGCCTTTGAAATTGGGCATCTGCTTCAGGATAGGTGAGTGACCTTTGTGGACCCTGACAGCAAGATCTGCTCCTCTCAACCGGGAAATTTTTTTTTTTTTTTTTTTTTTTTTTTTTTTTGCGACAGAGTCTTGCTCTGTGGCCCAGGCTGGAGTGCAGTGGCGCGATCTCAGTTCACTGCAAGCTCCGCCTCTTGGGTTCACGCCATTCTCCTGCCTCAGCCTCCCAAGTAGCTGAGACTACAGGCGCCCGCCACCACACCCGGCTAATTTTTTGTATTTTTAATAGAGATGGGGTTTCACCGTGTTAACCAGGATGGTCTTGATCTCCTGACCTCCTGATCTGCCCGCCTCGGCCTCCCAAAATGCTGGGATTACAGGCGTGAGCCACCGCACCTGGCCAACTGGGAAAATTTTTAAGGAAATGTCCATATGCAGGTTGAACAAGCCCAACAGACTGAGAGAGGGAAGCGCCCTGTTTCAGAATGGACATTCTTGGGGGCTTGTTTGAATAATTTTATATGAGAAAAGATTCATTTGGTGAATTTTTGTCCTCAAGTAAATTGACTGACTAGTTATTAAAAAAAAAAAAAAAAAAAAACGCTAGAAAAAAAATTACACAGTCCAAGCGTGTCATAGATGGTCTGGTCTGTGTGTGTCGTATGTAGTTTTTCTTCTTTCTCTCTGTATCTATTTTTATACACAAACAGAGAAAATAGGAAGTTTAAAAAGTTTTTGTAATAAAATATTCTTTAAAACCTAATAGAAAACTAGAGAAATCTTACTAACATTGCTCATAATTAAAGCTGTCAGTCTTGATGAAGTTAAAATAAAATATTATGAAGAAATATAGGGCCAGGCGCGGTGGCTCACACCTGTAATCCCAGCACTTTGGGAGGCTGAGGTGGGTGGATCGCGAGGTCAGGAGATCGAGACCATCCTGGCTAACACGGTGAAACCCCGTCTCTACTAAAAATACAAAAAATTAGCCTGGCGTGGTGGCGGGCGCCTGTAGTCCCAGCTACTCCGGAGGCTGAGGCAGGAGAATGGTGTGAACCCAGGAGGCAGAACTTGCAGTGAGCCGAGATTGCGCCACAGCACTCCCGCCTGGGCGACAGAGCGAGACTCTGTCTCAAAAAAAAAAAAAAAAAAAAAGAAAAGAAATACATTGGAAGTTTGGCAATTTTTAAAATCTATTTAAGTGTGAAGCCAGGTTTAGCATGGAGCCAAATTTTCACATATATGCTTGCATTGATTCACACTAGATTTGGTATTCTGAATAGATAGTACTAGCACTAAAGAACTTATTGGTCACATACCTAACGTGGAATTTTTTAATTGTGGTGAATGTATAGTGATATTGGTGGACTTAAAGAGATTACATTGTGTATCAGGAACAAATTATTCATTATATGATTTTTCTTTAGGCTGTGAGTAGCACTGTAGCCTCCAAGGTAAAATGAGTAGGAGAAAAATTGGGGGCTGGTTTCCATTTGCTCTATTTATTTAAATTGCCTAAGTTAACTTTGTCAAGCTTCTAAAATTGTTAGAGGACACTAGCTATCTGAAATTTGATTAGTTTTGCTTACCTCTGATGATCTGGAAAGCTATGACAGCTTTGAGTTTCCTGGCAAAAATAAATTACTAAAAGACTTATTTTTATAAGTTCTGAACAGCAATAGTAAATTATATATTAATACTTTGTTATTTGGGAAAGTAGATGACAGTAGAAATGCTTAAATGGGGTTTATTTCCAAGGTGATTCAATTAAATCAATAATTTGGGTTAATTTCAGATCTTTTTCTTTAATGAGGAGAAACTATGATATGGGTACAGAGTTTTAATATTCAGGAAAGATTGGCCTCATCTTTAAGAGAATTAAATTGATGATTGATTGGAATTTATCTCAAACTACTTTAGTTGTGTTTACTATTATTAACATTAAGTGACATTCACTTGGATTAAGTAGGAAAAAATATTTTTTAAAAAAGCATGTGAGACTTTCTAGTGATTTTTTATCCCAAGACATTTATTGCTGATTAGCCTTTATGTGTGTACTTGAAAACAAAATATGTGCAAGTATTGCACTGATTTGAAGATTTTATTAGTAAAAGTTATCTAATCAGCTAACTGTACTGTATCTAGAAATCAATCTTAGAAATGTTTAATGATGATGCTCTTTTAAGAAGCTGGAAGAAATTATTGTGTGCTTGTTCTTACTTTGTTTTGTTTTGTTGCATAGTATTTAAGTTGTTCTCATACTGAATTTCTAAAACTGATATTTACATTTGCCCTTTTTTTTAATAATGGAGAGAAACATTTGTTTGTTTTTTGATAAGTTTGGCATAGTATCTATCACATTTTTGATGCTTTTGGTCACAATTTTGTCCCTAGAATGCTAGTAATTAGACATCTGTAATGAACTACCTTACCACTTTAATACAGTGGTTTGAAGTGATACAGGAAGTAAGTCCACCAAATCACAGTGTTTTAATCTGTGACATGTTAGAATTCTAGAACTTTCTGCAGTATACGCATTTCATTAACTAATCTTTGTGCTGTTAAGTTACAGTGCTTTGACTCCTGGGTCTGCAGAAGGCACCAACTCCTGCTAAATCTTGAGCATTGATACCAGTCAAAACCTCATCTTCAGACTCTGGCGATGGTGATAATCAAAATGAACCGTTTTTGTGAGACACAGGGTCAGAAATTAAAACTACAGAATTCCTCTAGGCCCAGGTGATAGCAGCAGGAGGTAGACAAATTCCTAGACAGATAGAGGTGAGTCCCCGGTGAAACCTGACCTTCAAGCCAGGGACAGCCTGAAGCATGAAAACCAAGCTGCCAGTTCCAGGTAGAATCCATGACCTGGAGTGCAAACCTCCTTGACTCATTTCAGCCAATCAAATGGTGCTTTATCCAGGTCTGCCCATGGACCAATTAGCATGCACTTTCTCCATTCTAATCCCATAAAAACCTTGGACTCAGCCACATGGCAGGGCTACCTGCCTGCAGGTAGGAGCTACCCACTTCAGGTCTTTCCAATGAGAGCTGATTAAAAGTCAATAAAACTTTCTTCACCTTGCTCACCCTCCCATTGTCCACATAAACTCATGCTTCCTGGACACTGGATAAGAACTCGGGACCTACTGAATGGCAGGCATAAAAAGGGCTATAACACATTCTTGGCCAACTTGCTGAGCTATGAGTGGGAGCAAAAGGAGCTGTAACACATTCCTGGCCAGCTCACCAAGCTGTGACATGCTCCCATTCACCAGACTGCGGGATTGAAAAGCAGCAAGCCTTCTGGGAACCCAGATCTTGGGATTCCCCCAGCCAGAGTTATGACATTATAGCCTTCCCACCCTCTGCCAGCAATGGGCAGCTGTCCCATGTGACAGGAAGCAGCTGCAGTGCTAGCCCAGCCAGGGAGCCATGGGACAAAGGGAGGTGGCAGGACTAAAAGAGATTGAACACACCCTCCCTATTCACTGAGCTTCAGGTGGTGGGAATGAGAAAGCTGTAGCATGCCCCCTGCCCTGGGGCTCTGTGGTTGCTGGTGTCTCCAAATTTTCAGGCACCATCATGTTCCCCTCATCCAGATACCAGCACCCTCAGTGGAAGCTGCTCGGGCTATGCCTGGTCCAGCTGCAGCCTTGCATGGAGCCGGCACCTGTGGCAGCACCTCCAGCTGCCTCCCTTGCCACAGTCAGTATGCCTGTCTGTGCACAGTGGCTGAACCTCACACTTGCTTGCCTATATACCCCTCGCCGCTCTGCACCTGGCCTACCCTTTGTGACTGTGGGACCTGGACCAGTAGCACAAGCCAAGCACAGCCTGCCAGGCTGCGTGGGTGGAACGAGCACAGTGGGCATGAGCAAAACTCAAGCAGAGGTGCTGCTGGCCACAGAGGTTTCCAGCTGGTGAAGCAACAATTGAAGGATCTTGTCAAACAGGGACTACTGCAGAAGAGATGAGTGCATGATATTGTAAGAACCAATTTTGAGGGATAAGATTAGTTAAGAGTTTTTCTATAAATTAAACATTAATACCCAAAGCACACTGATGCAAGGCTCGCATCTAGGCCCGTGTGTCAGAATAACAGAGTTTTCTTGGAGAATTATCTGTTCTTTAATAGAAAATTATAAAAGGTTATAAAATATTTATGAAAATTTTATGATCAAATTGATTACTACTAGATAAATTAGTTTATAAGGTTTTGTTAAAATTGTCTTTCACATTAATACTATACCATATAAAGGTAACATGGTAAAGATTTGGTTTACTGTTTTGAACAAATTTTTTATGTAAGAGATAACAAGAGATTTCTGTTTAAAACTACAGAACAAAAAAATGTCGGGTGGGGGGAGAGATCGATTTCGTTGGCCTTATACTACCTTTATTAGGATTTACTGTTTGAGAAACTGAGTGTCCTCACTATCAATACATTTTTGTGTTTTTATTTTGGCTAAATGAATGACTATTTTATAGTAACTTGTGGTGTTATCTTATGATATCAAGTGTCTTAAACCTTTGATATTTGACGGACTTTCCAAAAACAAAATTTCAAGTTCTAGATTCAGTCTTTTTGATCTCAAACTAACTTTTATGGATGTTAGTTTCCCTGAAGTCTGAGAGACATATTAGGCTTATTAGGCTTATTTGTTATGTTATAATTTTGCAGACAGTATTGTCAAATCTGAGGTAGTGTTTAGCTTCTGATATGGTTTGGCTGTGTCCCCATCCAAATCTCATCTTGAATCATAAAGCCCACAATTCCCACAGGTTGTGGGCGATGATTTAATTATGGGGGTGTGTCTTTCCTGTGCTGTTCTTGTGACAGTGAGTGGGTCTCATGAGATCTGATGGTTTTAATAAGGGGAGTTTCCCTGTACAAGCTTTCTTTTCTTATCTGCTGCCATGTGGGACATGCCTTTCACCTTGAGGCCTTCCCAGCCACAGGGAACTGTAAGTCCAGTAAACCCTTTTTTTTTTTTTTTTTTTTGGTAAATTGCCCAGTCTCAGGTGTGTCTTTATCAGCAGCATGGTAACAGACTAAAACAGTAAAATGGTACCAGTACGGTGAGGCACTGATGAAAAGATATCTGAAATATGGAAGCAACTTTGGAACTACGTGACAGGCAGTGGTTGGAACAGTCTGGAGGGCTCACAGGAAGACAGGAAAATGTTGAAAAGTTTGGAAATCTCTAGAGGCTTGTTGAATGGCTTTGACAAAAATGCTGATACTGATATGAACAATAAGATCCAGGCTATGGTGGTCTCAGATGGAGATGAGGAACTTGCTGGGAACTGGAGCAAAGATGACTTTCGTTATGTTTTAGCAAAGAGACTGGCGGCATTTTAGCAAACAGACTGCCCTAGAAATTTGTGGAACTTTGAACTTGAGAGAGATAATTTAGGGCATCTGGCAGAAGAAATTTCTAAGCAGCAAAGCATTCAAGAGGAGATTTGGGTGCTGTTAACAGCATTTAGCTTTAAAAGGGAAACAGAACATAAAAGTTTGGAAAATTTGCAGCCTGATGATGTAGTGGAAAAGAAAATCCCATTTTCTGAGGAAAATTCAAGCCAGCTCCAGAAAACAGCATAAGTAACGAGGAGCCAGATGTTAATCCCCAAGACAATGGAAAAAATGTCTCTAGGCCATGTCAGAGGTCTTCATCACAGCACCTCCCATCACAGGCCTGGAGATATAGGAGGAAAAAGTGGATTGGTGGGCCAGGCCCAGGGTCCCCATGCTGTGTGTAGCCTAGGGACTTGGTGCCCTGTGTCTGAGCCACTGCAGCTGTGGCTAATAACGGCCAACATAGAGCTCAGGCCATGGCTTCAGAGGGTGCAAACCTCAAACCTTGGCAATTTCCATGCAGTATTGAACCTGCAATTGCACAGAAGTCAAAAATTGAGGTTTGGGAACCTCCACCTAGATTTCACAGAATGTATGGAAATGCCTAGATGTCCAGGACTGAGTTTGCTGCAGGGGTGGGGCTCTCATGGAGAACCTCTGCTAGGGCTGTAAAGAATGGAAATGTAGGGTCAGAGCCCCAGCACAGAGTCCCTACAGGGGAATTGCCTACTGGAGCTGTGGGAAGAAGTCTACCATCCTCCAGACCTCAGAACTGTAGATCCACTGACAGCTTGCACTGTGTGCCTGGAAAAGCTGCAGACCCTCAACAAAAGCCCACGAAAGAAGCTTGGTGGGAGGCTATACCCCGCAGAGCCACAGGGGTGGAGCTGCCCAAGACCATAGGAACCCACCTCTTGCATCAGCATGACCTGGATTCAAGACATGGAGTCAAAGGAGATCATTTTGGAGCTTTTAAGATTTGACCGCTCTGCTGGATTTTGGACTTGCATGGGGCCTGTAGCCCCTTGGTTTTGGCCAGTTTCTTCCATTTGGAATGGCTGTATTTACCCAATGGCTATATCCCCATTGTATCTAGGAAGTAACTAACTTGCTTTGGATTTTACAGGCTCAAAAGTGGAAGTGTGTTCAAAGTTGGTTCCTGCCAGTAGGTTCGTCATCTCACTGACTTCAAGAATGACTCTGCTGACCTTTGCAGTGAGTGTTACAGCTATTAAAGGTGGCACAGACCCAAAGAGTGAGCAGCATCAAGATATATTGTGGAGTGAAAGAACAAAGCTTCCACAGCAAGGAAGGGGACCGGAGCAGGTTGCTGCTTCTGGCTGGGGTGGTCAGCTTTTATTCCCTTGTAGGCCCCTCCCATTTTCCATTTCTGTCCTATCAGTGGCCTTTTTCAATCCTCCCTGCAATTGGCTACTTTTAGGATCCTGCTGATTGGTGTGTTTTACAGGGCACTGATTGGTGCATTTTACAGAGCACTGATCGGTGAGTTTTACAGAGTGCTGATTAGTGCATTTTACATTCCCCTTGCTAGCTACAGAGCTCTGATTGGTGCCTTTTACAGTCCTAGCTACAGAGCGCTGATTGGTGCATTTTACAATCCTCTTATAAGACAGAAAAGTTCTCCAAGTCCCCACTTGACCCAGGAAGTCCAGCTGGCTTCACTTCTCAGAAGGGACTTGTCTTGTGTCAGATAAGATGTTGGACTGTGGACTTTTAGTTAATCCTGAAATGAGTTAACACTTTGGAGGACTGTTGGGAAGGCATGATTGATTTTGAAATGTGAAGACATGAGATTTGGGAGGGGCCAGGAGCAGAATGATATGGTTTGGCTGTGTCCTGATTCATATCTCATCTTTAATTGTAACTCCCACAATTCCCACATGTTGTGGGAGGAACCCGGTATGAGGTGATTGAATGACCGGGATGGGTCTTTCCTGTGATGTTCTCATGGTAATGAATGAGTCTCACAAGATCTGATGGTTTTAAAAATGGGAGTTTCCTTGCACAAGCTCTCTTCTTTTCTCCGCCACCATGTGAGACATGCCTTTCACCTTGTGCCATGATTGTGAGGCCTCCCCAGCCATGTGAAACTGTAAGTCCAATAAACCTCTTCTTTTGTAAATTTCCCGGTTTGGGGTGTGTCTTTATCAGCAGCATGAAAATGGACTGATACAGCTTCTTTTCAGTTATATTTATATTTATATAGTTGTGTTGTTAACAAGTGCTCCAGGACTGTATGAGATTCTTAAAATTCTGATATGTCTTAATATATGTTGTCAGAAATAATTATTATTATTGTTAGCTTGTTGTATGCCACAGAAATAACCAAATTTCCTTGTCAACTGTGTCTTTAGCTATGGCTGTGTTAAGAATTTTGTCATCCACAATTGTTTTGCTTTCATCTCAAAAAGTGACTTATAGTCAGCTACAATCCAGGACTTGTTTCTTTGAGGGACTTCATGAAAAAGACTCTTGAATGCAGGTTTCTGATAATTTTGGAAATTGTACCATTGGATTAGAGAGAAAGCTTGCAGGTCACTAATTGAAAGGCTGATATGTTCATAAAGATTGCTAACCCCATATGAAGCAGAGCAGAAGTTGATTGCATGGACTGACTAATCAAGGACTGAAATAATTTTTGTGGCTTTTTTTGTTGATTTGAAATATTGACGATTCTTTTTGTTTTTTAGTCTGGAGACTTTTTTTCTTTTGAGCTATTTATAGCTTTTAAGTATGCTTTAAGGATAATGAATAGAATATACTTTCATAAACAGAATTTGATGCATATTTCTTTCTCTCTGCCTAATTTCTCCAGAATTTATAAACTACTTATGAATATTGTTAATTCATGGCAATGTGTTTGTTTGCATAAATTCAATAAGAATCTGTTTTCATTTATAATGGAACACAGTTGGAAGAACTGATTATTGTCACAGGGCTTTGATTAAAATGGCCTTGTGCGAGGTTCCAGTAAGGGTGGTTTAAGAGAGCCTATGTGGACAATGATTCTTGCTGCACTTTGTGTGGGTAATCAAGCGAAGTATGTGGGACTGAAGCTTATTTTGCTGGTAGATTGGTCCTGCTGTGATTTGTCTTTGGTGGAAGTTGGGGACCGGAGGGAGAATGATTGTGTTTCAGAAGAAAACTACAGTGTTAGATTAACTTTTGATTCCTGGATGGCCACATAGTCACCCATGGTATAGAGCTGCCCACTATATCCCTCCTCAGCATGAAGCAGCCAGAAAGATTGACAACTACATTCCCCGTGATTGAAGAGCTGATATATAGAAAGGGGGGCTGAAACTGACTCAATAGTCCATAGACAGCTTTTAGGGGGATAAACATAGAAATTTACCCTTCCGGTCTTAAAGTTTGAAACTTATATTTGTTTCATCCGAGTTTCTTCCTAAGAGCCCCCAGCCCTCTCAGCAAGTATGAAGGAACTGAAACACACCAGATCACAACATCCAGACAATGAGACATGAGGTTCCTCATTCATCATCATAGCCTTCTTACCCATCCAGAGTTCCTGTTTTCCTACACGTGGTTACATTTCTTCCCTGCTATATAAACCCTTAATTTTAGTCAGCCAGGGAGATGGATTTGAGACTGACTTTTTTTGTTTCTTTTGCTGCAGCCCTTGATCAAAGCCTTCTTCCCCGGCAATCTTTGCCTCAGTGACTGGCTTTCCCTGTGGTGAGCAGCAAGACCTAGACTGAACCCCTTCTTTTCAGTAACAAAAAGACATACATGGAGAGACCTTCTGTCTACAAAAAAATTAGCCAGATGTAGTGGCACACACTTGTAGTCCCAGCTACTCAGGAGGCTGAGGTGAGAGGTGGAGGTTATAGTGAGCCATGATCACATCACTGCACTCAACTTGGGTGACAGCAAAACTTTGTCTCAAAAAAAAAAAAAAAAAAGATATAGTGAGAAAATGTACATCAAAAGAATTAAGGTATTAAACCAATAACTTAAAGTTCCAACTTAAGAAACTATAAAAAAAGAAAAACCAAATGCAAGCAGAAGGGAAGAAATAATAAATATAAGCACAGAGCTCAAGAAAATTAAAATAGGAAAACAACAGAGAAAATTAATGAAACTAAAAGTATATTTTTTAGGTGATGAATAAAACTAGAGATGTCACAAATTATCTCTATTAGGATTGAAATAGGAGATAATGCTATGGACCTAGCAGACATTCAATAGGTAAGAGAATGTTATAAAATCTCTTCACATATAAATTTGAAAATTTATTCAAAATGGATCAATTTCTCAAAACGCTCAAGCAAAACTCACACAAGATGAAATAGATATCCTCAAGAGTGCTAAAACTAGTGAAAATATTGACAAAGACTCTCTCCTTTGACCAGAACTTTAGTAAGCCTCCTCTGAGTCCTCTGTTTAACTGTGTGTGAACTTGGACTTCCATCTCTGTGTAGAATACAGTTTGAGTTAGAATTCTGTTAAATCAGCTTAGAGTGGATCTCCCATGCTTGACATTTGACCAACCTTATCTTATCACCCCAGCCTGCCTTCAGTAATAATCCTATTAAGTTCTAGCCAGGAAGCTCTGATGCTTGATGTTTTCTCTTAGCAATTTTCTTTCTATTGCCCCCCTCTCTAGTCCTTGGTTATAAATCCCCACTTGTCCTTCTTGGAATCAAAGTGGGTTCCAATATCTCTCACCCACAGTGGGACTGCACTGCAGTGGTCCCTATACCTGTCATCATGGCCCTCCTTAATAAAGTCTGACTCGCCATCTTTAACAAGTGTTTGGATAATTATTTTTCTTTAATAACATTAAACCATTGTTAAAAACTTTTCCAGAAACAATATCTCCAGGTCCAGATATTTTCACTCAAAAATCCAACCAAATATTTCAAGGATAAGACCAATTTTTCACAATCTCTTTTGGTAAATGGAGAAGGATCGAATAGTTTTTGTTTGTTTGTTTGTTTTGAGACAGGGTCTCACTTTGTCACACGGGCTGGAGTGTAGTGGCATGATCTCGGCTCACTGCAATGTCCACCTCCTGGGTTCAAGCGATTCTCGTTCCTCAGCTTTCCAAGTAACTGGGATTACAGGTACGCACCACCATGCCTGGTTCATTTTTGTATTTTTAGTAGAGATGGGATTTCACCATGTTGGCCAAGCTGGTCTCAAACTCCTGGCCTCAAGTGATCTCCTTGCCTCAGCCTCCAAAGTGCTAGGATTACAGGCGTGAGCCACGGCACTCAGCCTAGCATTGAATAGTCCTAAAAACATTTCACAAGGCTAGTATTACTTTTATATAAAAACCATATGAAAATTTGTCAAACTTGTGGACTGTAGAGAATTTTTTTTTTTGTGTGTGTGTGTGTGTTTCTACAGAGTTAGGGCTTAATGAACAAATTTTCCTGTAAATTGGGATCCTGGGCTAAAAGCAACCCTTAGGTAGTTAATTTACAACTGGATATATAGTGAGACAATTGTATAGATAGATTAACTTAACTCTGGAGATGTGTGATTACATTTTAAGAAAAAAATGAAGCTCAGGACCTTGAAACACCTTCTAGGTCATAAAAACCAAAAGCACAGCAAGTTGGGGGTGAGGTGGGGCTTATTCTGGCCCTTGGAAAGATGTGTTTACATTTCAAAAGGTTAGAGTGAGAAGCTGGGATCTATTGCATCTTCAGGAAGCAAAAGTTCTCCTTTTTTTTTTTTTTTTTTTTAAATAAGGGAAACAGAGGCAGCTGTCCCTTTCTCCAGAATATGTATGTATATATTTTTTAAAAAAGAAAGAAAATCAATTTTCTTCTGTTTTTCATTTAACATACAGACTTAGTATGCATAGGAGATGTGACGTGAATTTCAACCAGTTGGTCCTGAGATAAGAATTTCTTGCTGGTAGTTAGACAGGCATGAGAGGGGCAGGAGAGGGCTCTCCCTCATCCACTAGGAATGTTGGCTGATGGTTCATCAGTTATCACATTGTCTCTCTAAAAGTGATAAATTGGCAGCTAGCACCAGGTAGAGGCCATTTCCTGATGGTCCACACCTGTTGCGTTGAAGTTTTAATTGAATGCAGGTGCCAGGGAAAAGCAAAAAAAGGGTTCCAATCTCAGGTATTGGGCGGGTGAGCCCAGACATGCACATTAAAAGGCAAAATGGTGGCGTATGCTCTTTTGGGGGCACTCCAGGGGAAAAGGGAAGAAAGCCTTGGATGAGCCTACGACTTCCTAAAATTACTGCTGTGCTGACTTCCCAAGGGTAAGGAGGGCACTGTGCATTGCACAAGGAGGCAGAGGTTGCAGTGAGCCGAGAACGTGCCATTGCACTCCAGCCTGGTGACAGTGCAAGACTGCTTCTCCAAAAAAAAAAAAAAAAAAAAAAAAGTAAGTCCACACTATGGCAGCCCACACTAAGGGAAGAATCATGGCAAAGAGGCCAGCCTATGAAGTCCTAGGATCAAGGTTAAACACCGCATTGTTCTATAAGTTTCCTGCTTGGGTCTCTTCCAAGCATACATTATTTTCTCTCCTGTTTCTAAAGCCTTTTAAAATAAACTTCCACTCCTTCTCTGAAACTTACTGCTCTTTTTCTGCCTTATGCCTCTCAGTTGAATTCTTTCTTCTGAGGTGGCAAGGATTGAGGTTGCTGCAGACCCATAGAACTGCACTGCCAGTACCTTGGACACCTTCTACCAGCCATGTAGTTATTACTTTTTTTGGCGGGGGGGGGGGGGGGCGCGGAACGCGGAGTCTCGCTCTGTCGTCAGGCTGGAGTGTGAGGGCGTGATCTCGGCTCACTGTAACCTCCGCCCCCTGGGTTCAAGTGATTCTCCTGCCTCAGCCTCCCTAGTAGCTGGGACTATAGGCGTATGCTGCCACGCCCGGCTAATTTTTGTATTTTTAGTAGAGACAGAGGTTTCACCATGTTGGCTCAGGATGGTCTCGATCTCTTGACCTTGTGACCTGATCGCCTTGGCCTCCCAGAGTGCTGGGATTACAGGCGTGAGTCACTGCGCCCGGCCATTATTACTTACTTTTAAGTGAATAATGATAATTTGCCTCTACTGTAGCACATGTCTTTTGTGCACATTTAAGATAGTTAATAAAGGTGATTATTAAAATCCCAGCATGTAGAAAAAGAGTGCATGATGCAATTTAATCCAAAATTCCAGCAAATATTTTCTATAAATATTGCCAAGAGCTTTCTAAAATACTTTGAAATGGAAAAAAATTAGAATAGCCAAAACAAAACTGAGGAAAAAGAACAAAATCAGGAGCTTTACATCAACTGATTTTAAGAAATGCTATAAATCCACACTAAGCAAGGCAATGTAATCTTGTTACCCAGTGTAATGCTATGTGATCTGGGCGAATTTGTACTCCACCTTAATTCTGCTTATCTGTCTTTAAGAAACAGTATGCCTGCGGTCAGAAATTCTCCTTCATGATCAAGTTGGCTGAAACTGGTGGGATCCAAGATGGCAGCTCACTTAATTGTGGAAGAACCTCTAACTTCATTATTATCTAATTTCCATGCTAAATGACACTCTTGCCAGCACCATTACAGCTGACAATCACTGTGACAATGACGGGAAGAAACCATACAAACACAAAGAGGAAGGTGGCACTCCAGTTCCAAGAAGGTCTCCACTCATTCTCAGGAAATACATGAATTTTCCTCCCGTAGCCTGTAATGCCCAGCTCCTTCATAAAAGATGCTCTGTGCCTGTGACTTCCTGGCTCTCAAGGCTGAGAAGTTGACTTGGGAGCCACACTCTTGCTTCTCAGTTCCATGGCCATTGAATAAAACCTGCACTACTTGACACCCACTTTCCATTTCACATGTTGGCTTCACAACACTGACAGGGAAAGATCCCATATTTTGGGAGACCAGCTTTGTTGGTAACAGTTTTATCCCAGGACAGACATACAGGTCAATGAAAGAGAATAATGTTCAGAATTAGTGCTACTCATGAATTTGTTAATAGTTTTATTTAATTTGTTTATTTATTTATTTATTTATTTTTATTTATTTATTTTTTTTGAGACGAAGTCTCGCGCTGGGTCACCCAGGCTGGAGTGCAGTGGCGTGATCTCGGCTCACTGCAAGCTCCGCCTCCCAGGTTCACGCCATTCTCCTGCCTCAGCCTCCAAGTAGCTGGGATTACAGGCGCCCGCCACCACGCCCGGCTAGTTTTTTGTATTTTTAGTAGAGACGGGGTTTCACCATGTTAGCCAGGATGGTCTCGATCTCCTGACCTCGTGATCCACCCGCCTCGGCCTCCCAAAGTGCTGGGATTACAGGCTTGAGCCACCGCGCCCGGCCTAATTTGTTTATTTTTTTATGAATATGTTAAACTCAATAGGGAATTTCAAAAAATTGAGCTGAACAACTGGCTATCTATGTGGGGACAAAAAAAAAAATCTTATCTCTTACTTTATACTATGCATTACACTTAAAATGGATCACAGTCCTAATGTAAACACAAAAACAATAAACCTGTTAGGTAGTTAGACGTTAGCAGCTGGGAGTGGCTGAGAAAAGAAAGTAGAAGGGCTGTCACTAAGACAGACCCTGACCCACCTAAGTTCAGCCCCAACACTGCCCTAACTCCACCCTAACAGACGCAGTTTATGGTAAAGATAGCGGCTAGCACATCCTGGAGAAAAAAACTGGGCACAGATAAAAATCCCCTAACGTAGCACATGCCCAGGCTATCTAGGTCATCACTCCGGGAAACCCCATCCTCCGTATTCAGTCATTATAATTTATATGTGTTTTTGTCCCACCCAGCCCAGAGGGCTTTTCTTAACGAATTATGGATAAAACATGCACAGTTTAACTTCAGTTATATAACCATAAACTGCCATTCAAATGACATCATTCTGTCACTCAAACAGCCCAAGCCTCAACTCCTCCCACAAACCCCTGAGCTCTAAAGCAGAAGTCAAATTAAGTGAAATCAGCCCACTCTCTTTCTGAGAGTCTATTACTGTGCTTCAATAAAACTGGCTTTAAGCTTGCATTTCGATGTCAGTTTGCAATTCTTTGCTCACTATTACAAAAAATCATGATTGCTGGTCCAGAGCTGTAGCTCTGTTATCACCTTGATTAAAGGATCCATCCCAATACAGAATCCCTGGTAACAAATTTTTTTAGAAAAAAGCAGGAGAAAATCTTCACCAATTAGCATAGGCAAAAATCACCTATGTAGAATGCAAAAAACATGAACCATAAAAAATTAATATTATCAAAATCAAAACCTTAGTTCTTTGAAAGAAACTATTAAGAAAATGAAAAGATAAGTGATAGACTAGAAAAAAATTTACCACACATAAACTTGATAAGGAAAGTATATACATTTTTTAGTTTAAAAACTCGATAAATAGAAGACAATTTTTAAAATGGTGAACTTTTTTTTTTTTTTTTTGAGACGGAGTCTTGCTCGTCGCCCAGGCTGGAGTGCAGTGGCGCGATCTCGGCTCACTGCAAGCTCTGCCTCCCAGATTCACGCCATTCTCCTGCCTCAGCCTCCCAAGTAGCTGGGACTACAGGCGCCCACCACCACACGCGGCTAATTTTTTGTATTTTTAGTAGAGACGGGGTTTCACCGTGTTAGCCAAGATGGTCTCGATCTCCTGACCTCATGATCCACCTGCCTTGGCCTCCCAAAGTGCTGGGATTACAGGCATGAGCCACCACACCCAGCCAATGGTGTACATTTTTGAACAGATACTTCTAAAAAAGACAGTTATGAATGGCCAATAACTACATAGAAATACTCAATATCATTAATCACCAAGGAAATACATTTAAAATACTTTGAGATATTGCTACACAATCACTAGAATAATTAAATACTGACAAAGCCAAGTGCTGGTGAAGATTTGTAGCAACCGGAATTCTCATACATTTCTGATAGGATTGTTAAATTGTACAACCATTCTGGAAAGGAGTTTGACAGTTTTTTATATTGTTAAAATACACCTATCATAAAACAATTCCATGAATTTGCCCAAGAGAAATGAAAATATATGTCCATACAAAGACTTTCACTAAAATGTTCATATAAGCTTTATTAATAATATCCCCAACTGAAAAAATTCCATACAGTCATCAAGAGTTGAACTGATGAATAAATTATGCTGTATCTTCCAAGGCAATACTGCTGATTGTATTACACATTTTAAAACTTTGTATTTTCTTGCTGCCTCGAAATCTCCACAAACAAGCTGTGAGCAGGGCCCCTCCCAGGTAACCAGGTGTACACGTGTGATGAGATCAGAGCCTACCATAAGTTCTCCTACTTGCCTTTCCCTGACTGACATCTGGTAATATTTAAAGTCACCAGTCAAATCCCCTCACACATTTTGCTGGTGTGCTCCACGCTGACCTCCAATAGAGGCATTTGCCCATGGATGCCTATTCTCTCTCCACTCCCCATCTGCTGGGTTGAGCCTGCTCCTTTGCTGCTCTCTCTCTCTCATGTGGCCCCTACTTGACATGCAGTGACTCTCCCTCTAGGACCTGTGAGTATAAGAATTTTTTTTCCCTGTGCACCCTTTGTGGACACTCGACTATCATCTAAAAAAAGCCCCAAAACATTCATCAACGTAAAGGATCAAACTACTGAAATTTATAGCATCATGAATGTGTCTCAAAAATAAGCCTTAAATAAAAAGCTGGACTCAAAGATTTCACATACTGTTTGATCTTTCATATGACATTTTAGAAATGGCATGATTAAACAGACTGGTCATTGCTTGGAGCTAGGGGTGAGAGGTATTGTCTGCAGAGAGGCATAGGAGAATCTTGTGGGGTGGTGGAAATATTCTATATATTCTATATATGGGGTGGTGTTTATATTTGGAATTGTATATTGTATACATTTGATAAAAATCATTAAACTCTACATTTATATGCATTTCTTTTATTTATATATAAATTATACCTCAATCGATTTGTTTTTTTAAAATTTTAATATGTACCTGGCTTGAGTTACCAAAGTCCTTTCTTGACCCGCCCTAGTCTTCAGTCAACTTTTTTCTGTTTCTGATTTAGTCATGTCATAATAGTCTCCCATAAAATTAAAAACTTTTCAATTTTTGAAGTTTTGATTTATTTGCTTCTTCATTTATTGACCACTCTTCAATCTTTCAGTTCGCAGATACTATTCCGGCTTGCCTTTAAAAGCCTCATTTTGGAAAGTCAAATATAGTGGCCAAATGTCTTCAGTTTAAATTCTGAGATATTAGATTTTGATGCAAATAGAGACTCAAGTACCAAGGGTGTGGTTTGAAAGAATTAGTTTTAAAAGTTCATGCGGCATTTATATTATATGATTAATGGAAAGCGGGTTGGTTTTTGCATTGCTTCAAATTTTTAGTGCACACCAGAATCACTTGGAGAACATGTTACAATGATGTATGTCTGAGGAAGGGTCTGGGATCTTAGTTTTAAGAAGCTTCCCAGGTGATTTGGGTGCAGGTAGTTTTCTAAACAAACTTTAAAAGCCCAGCTTTGCTGTAAAGAAGTTATCTTGGCCTGTTACAGGGTAGAGAGTGCATGTGTGTGTGATGGCCATGAAGGGTAGAGAGTATGGTACTCATGGAATTCATGTCCCAGATCAGTCATTTTCAATTGGTGATACATTGGGAAATTACTTAAACTCTTTGAACATCAGTTTCCTTATTTATGAGAATTATGCCTATTCCTGAGGTTTGTTGTTCTAAAGGCATGATGTTAGACTCCCAGAACTGTACCGTGCATATAGTTCACATTAGATATTACTTATCTCCATTCCTCAAGTTAAAGAAAGCATACACATTCTTCAACTGTGTTCAGATATTTCATGTGGTGATGATTTCTAGGTTAAAAGTGTCTTATTTTTCTCTACTTAGTTATAAGTTTTAAATTATGAGAAAATGATCATATGAATAGTACGCGTGGCCTGTTTTGCACTGAGAAACATGTTACATTTCTGTGATATAAATGGTTAGGATTTAGGGGAATGACATGACTATGAAAGACTTTTCCTTTTTCTTTTCCTCCCCTCCTTTTCCCCTCCCTTTCTTTCCTGTCCCTTCCTTTTCCTCATTTTTCGTCCCTCCCTTCTGATTTCCCTCTCTTTCTCTCTCTCCTTCCTTCCTCCCTTTCTTCCTACCTATTAACTGGTAGGATTTAAACTGATTTAAACAAGGTAGATTTCAACTAGGAAACCTCCTAGTTTCCAAGTTCTTTAGCATAAGAATGATGATGATGGAAAGATAGTGCCACTTTTGTATTTTTGCTGGCATAACACCACCAGCTAAGGACCATCCCCTAGGTATGGGTCAAGCCCCCAAAACAATTCATATAAATTGTTTTATCTATACTTCATAGTTAGGTATATTGAAACCCACTAAAGTGATTCTTCACTTCCATAAAATGAGTTTATAGTAGAGTTACAAATTCATTTTAAATTCCCCAATTTGGGCTTTCCTTTACCCTCCAAACACTTTTTTAAACTATAGGGCAGAATATTGTTGCCATTACTGAACTCAGATTTCATTTCAGTCACCTTCAGGTGCTTGTTTATTTTCTATTTATTATTATTTGCTTTTGATTCAGGTTCATTTTTCACTATCCAGTAATCCACACAATGCTATGGCATTTGAGTTTATCTCTCATCAGTCACTCTGCACACATCTGTTCTTGCCCCCTTCCTGCTTTGAGTCATGCAGTTTCTCCAACATAGGACAATCTTTTTGCCAGTTTAAATTCTTCCCATTACTCAAGACTCTATTCAATCTCCACATTTCCTCTACGAAACTTTCTTCAATTACTCTAACCCTCTCTGAACTCCTGCTGTATTTATAGACAGGTCACAGTGCAGTGATCTAATTACACACAGAATGTCAGAGCTGGAAGGGACCTCAGAAATCATCCAGCCCAATGCCCCTGTTCATAGGCAAGGGAACAGAGCACAAGAAGCAAATTTCGAGAGAGTGGAAGAACATGCTTTTAGAGAGTGGGTAAGAACAAGATCTGGATGTGACACTGATAGCATATGTGACTAATAATGTGACTAGTAATGATCTGGGTATGAGAATGAAGGATGTAGGTGGGGTTCAGAGTTGACAGGAGTATTCAAAGTTAGGCTGTTGATTACTAGTGTAACGGGATTCGTAGTTAACGAAAGATGCCCTGGTGTATTGAAGAGAAATATGGAAATGTAGATGCTGATCAGTCTGCACTCCCAGCACAGGAGCCCTGCAATGCTGGTACCTTAATGACAGTGTCCAAATTACACAAAGTCGGAGGGCCATGAGATACAAGCTCACTGGGGATGTTTGCTATTTTTAAAAATATTTTGAGCAGGTTTTTTTTTTTTTTCTTTTTCTAAAGCCAAGTGTCCTAATTTGTCAATGGGTATTTATTAAAGGGTGATGAGACATAACCAAGTTTAAAAAGTTGTAGAAATGAAATTTCAAGTCAAAGAACAAAAATAGGAAAAAACTAGCCTGGGCAACACAGGGAGACTCCATCTCTACCAAAAATAAAAGAAGTAATAAATTTTAAAAAAATAGCTATGGTTGGTGGTGAATGCCTGTAGTTCATTTTTTTTTTTTTTTTTCTTCCAGGAGGCTGAGGCAGGAGAATCGCTTGAGATCAAGAGTTTGGAGTTGCAGTGAGCTATGACTGCACCACTGCATGCCAGCATGGGTGACAGAATGATACCCTGTCTCCAAAAGAAAGAAAGAAAAAGCTGTGGAATTATGGAATGTAAAGGTAGATGGTGAGGCTAGCTCAGACTAGCAGAGAATTCCAATAGCATGGTGTTAAGGAGAATGGCAATGGACATAAAATGTATTTGTAGGTCAAATAAAAGTCTTTTGAATGAGATTTAGAAGAGTGACTAAGACAAAAATTCATTTTACTCTGTGTAAATTATGTATTATGTAAGGACATTGTTGGTCGAATAAAAATGAAGCAATACATGACTCTGGACCTAAACTGACCCCCTTTTCTTTTGGTTTTCACGACATCACTTTCCTCCCACCTCTTTGGTGTCACCTTCTCAGTCTCTTTCCTGAGTCTTCTTTCTGTACTAATTTTCTCTTTATAATTGTTTTTTCTAGCTCTGCTATTTCTTGAAGTGACAGCATTCATTTCTATAACTTTAAAAATTGTTTGAATGCTAAAGATCAACTATTTTGTATTTTTACACCTGGATTCACCCAATAACATGTAAGTATATATACAACTATCCCATTAATATATCCAGTTGCATATCTTTATAGGATTAGTAAGCCTTGATGTCCCTTTCCATGAAACCTTGCCATGCCCTTACCATTTTAGTAATGGCATTATTATCTGCCTTATTCAGAAACCTAAAATTTATCTTTGATTCCTCCCAGTTCTTAATTCCTCATATCCAATTAATCAGCAATCTTGTCCCTATCTAAAGTATATCTTTAAGTTCCACCCTTTCTGTTGTGTCTGGTGCCCACCTAATCCAAGCCCCTCTCCTATTTCTTCTTTGATAGTTTCATACTGGTGTTGTTGTACCCACTGTGGCCCCTCTGTAATGCCTTCTGCATGACACTGCCAGAGTAATCTTATATAACCTTAACTGTATACCTCACAACCCTGCTTAAAGACCTTTGAGAGCTCCCCTTAGCATGAAAGATAAAATTCATATTCATTGCTATAGTGCACACGGCCATTGTGATCTGGCCTGTTGTGACTGTCCTCCGTTGTCACTAAGCTCCTTCCACACAAGCCTTTATTTCTGATTCTTGAACAATGCAGCTCTTTACTGTCTTAGGACATTGGAGCATGCTGTTTTCTCTATCTAGAGAGCTTGTCCTCTAGTGCCGCTCATGGCTGGCTTCTCACACTTCGGGTCTTGGTAAAGCATCATCTTTTGGAGAGGGTTTCCCTAAAAGCCCTTTCTGAAAGGTTGGTATTCTCCCTTCTTGTACACACACACACACACACACACACACACACACACACACACACACACACACACACCAATTTTCTCTGTCATATCACTCTGATTCTCTCCTACTTATGCTAGTCGCAGTTATTTTAATTATAATATAAGATCTATGAGGGCAGAGGCTCATCTGCTTTGTTTACAAGATGTAAAACAGATCCTGACACAAAGGAACTGCCCAATAAACACTTAAGGAATTAGGAAGACACAGACTTCCATTTCAGAAGGAATTATGCCAACAAAATGTCTTCAGATATAGAAACTGGAAGCTTTGGGCTCAAAATATAAAGCTAAAGATGAAAACATCAGAAGTGGCTTTGTGCTTGTTTTATTTACTTTTATATGAATTAAATAAGTTTATGTTTAAAACTTCAGGCAGAATATCCTTCAATTAATGCTAAAGCTGCAACTGAGTGGAAGAACACTAAAGGAGAGAATGCTATTGCATGTATGCTAAGGCTTGAAATAAGTGGTTCAAGACTTGTCTTGTAGAAGTCATTTACCAAATGCTATACTGTGAAGTACTTTATAGGGAGGTTCTATAGGTTATCTAAACCCAAGTGACTGTGATTTTTTATTTACCCCTTGAACTCAAGTGAAGCAGTCGAAGCTCGAAAATATATGTATGTTTCTCTCCTATTACATCACCTTATTCTTACACTTTTGGAGACTCCTTGTGACCATGTACCTGTGGCTTGGCTGGATACTGGAGAGACATACCACGTGAAGACAAAGCCATGCTATGAGGACCAGCAATCGTTCTGGGAACAACAGTCTGTCTAGAGACCTATGTCCACCAGCAGGTCAGTACCTTCTGACACTTGGTGGGTGAGGAAACCTCTTTTCTCCCTATGAGTTGACTTTGGTATGAAAAGGATCGAATAGGAGGCTGGCCTTTGTATAGGCTTGATTCAGGGATGGTAGCAGTAAAGACACACTTTGCTTCAAATACTGTGCGTCTAAACTGTTGATTATCTATAGATGAAATACAATTCTGAGATCAAGGCTATTTGTACCTCCTTCCTTATAGCAAGAACTCTTCAGTAGCTGCAAAACACCATACATTAAGTATTTGTTGAGCTGAATTAAATTTGGGTCTATTTTGGCAAGTTGAATGTAACTCTGATATGGTGTGAGAGAAGCTTTCTTACAGAAGAAAAGTTTTAACTTTTTCCTTTATTTCTTTTTAAACTATATTTTTATTACAGATAATACAAACTGTATATGAGTGAATATTATGACTTCAAATGGTATTATGAATCTTATATGCCATCTCCCAAGATTAACTGATCAACTCATTCCCCCTCCTGTTTGATCTATACTCCTTGCAAATTCTCTCTTCTTCACAAATCATTTTGAAGCAAATTTCAAACATTATTGTATTCCATCCGTAAAGATTTTAGTAGTATATCTTAGTGATAAAATATTTTTAAAAACTCACAGTACTATTGACCCACCTAAATAAATGAACATTAATTCTTTATATGTCATAAATATTAGTTAATATAGTTGGAAACAAAAGAAGGGGATCCTATTCTGAAGTAGAGCCCATGAACATTTAGAAACAAGGATTAGGCTGGGCACAGTGGCTCATGTCTCTAATACCAGAAGTTTGGGAGGCCAAGACGTGAGGATCACTTAATCCCAGGAGTTTGAGACCAACCTGAGCAACACAGTGAGACCTCATCTCTAAAGAAAATCAAAAAATTAGCCAGGCATGGTGGTATGGTCCTGTAGTCCTAGCTACTGGGGAGGTTGAGCTGGATCAATTGGGCTTGGAAGGTAGAGGCTTCAGTGAGCCATGATCATGATCACACCATTGCACTCCAGCCTGGGTGACAGAATGAGACCCTGTCTCAAAAAAAAAAAAAAAAAAAAAAAAAAGAAAGAAAGAAAAGAAAGAAGAAAAGATTTCCTCTTCCATGACGTTTTAAAATTTATGTCTCTGTTTCAATAATAAATACTCATAATAACAAAAAATTGACCTTTTATTATATAATTGTGACTTTTCCATTTCATGGGTTAATGTTTATTCACTTTCCAACAGTGTGGAAACATTTTAAACCCAATTAGTTCCTGAAACCAGTGGTTGCCAATAACTAGTGAGTGGAATTAGATAAAGTTAGAGGGAGTCACAAATTACTTGGGAAATATGGAGTGCATGGAAGGAAGGCACATCCAAATTTATTTGTTGTCAGCATGTCAACTGAGTAAATTTCTTGAAGAAAAAATGTCAAAGAGAGGGAAAAACAGCAAAGAGTTTTAAATTGCTGCCAGAGGCCAAAGTGATAAAGATGAACTTCTAAATTACCAACAGGAAAAAACATGCCCAAAGATATCATTACTTTGTTGATATCACCAAGAATCTAGAAAAGTGCTTGTCACAAAATGAATATTTAATAATGTTATGAATAGATTGATAAACTGAAAATATGTTTAAAGGGGCAGAAATATGAGGGAAATCAAGGGATTGACATTAAAGGCATATGTCAGTAATGTCTTGAGAACTGTCTTAAGAGGAGTAAGAATATTTTAAATGAACATTTTTTTGACTATGCTAAATGCATAAAAATGTACATGAATAGATTTGTGTAAGCAACACTACAATCAGGAAACAGAACAGTTACATCACCCTAGAAAAACCATCTCTCAAGGTATCCTTCTATATTCACATCCTTCGACCATCTCTAACTTTAAGAACTAATAATCTGTATTCAATAACTATAGTTTTATGCTTTTTAGAATCTTATTTAAGTGGAATCATATAGTGTATGACTTTTCAAGACTGGCTTCTTATGCTCAGATCAACACATTTGAGATCCATGTTGTGTGTCAATAGTTTGTTCCTTTTAGATACAGAGCAGTGTTTCATTGTATGGATGTATCACAGTTTGTTTACGCATATATCTACTGACGGACATTTGGATTACATCCTGTTTTAAGCAATTATGAATAGAGTTCTTAATATGTCCTGGATATAAATTCTCTGACAAATGTGCAACTTGCAAATGTTTTCTGTCAATTATTGTCTTACCTCATTTTCTTAACAGTGTCTTTTGCAGAACTAAAGCTTATATTTCAACAATGTCCAATTAACTTGTTTTTATTCTATGGATTATGCTCTTAGTGCTATATCTAATAATTTTTGCCTAAACTCAGGTGATGCATATTTTCTCATGTGTTTTATTCTAAAAGTTTTATAGTTGACATTTTGCATTTAGATCTAGGATTCATTTTTAATTAAATTTTGTATGAGGTATGAGATTTAGTTCAAAATACTTTTTTTGGCTTATGAATGTTCAATTATCTTATCAATCTTTATTGAGAAGATTATCATTTCTCCATCGAATTGCCTTTGATCTTGTCCAAAATAAACTGAAATTTTTATGTGCTTCTACTTCAGACTTTGTGTATTAGTCCATTTTCATACTGCTGTAAAGAACTACCCAAGACTGGGTAATTTATGAAGGAAAGAGGTTTAATTGATTCACAGTTGAGTGTGGCTGGGAAGGCCTGAGGAAACTTACAATCATGGCAGAAGGTGAAGAAGAAACAAGGCATCTCCTTCACAAGGTGACAGGAAGGAGAAGTGCAGAGTGAATGAGGAAGAGCCCTTCATTAAAACCATCAGATCTCGGCCAGGCGTGGTGGCTCACGATTGTAATCCCAGCACTTTGGGAGTCCGATGCGGGCGGATTGCCTGAGGTCAGGAGTTCGAAACCAGTCTGGCCAACATGGTGAAACCCTGTCTCCACTAAAAATACAAAAAAGTAGCCAAGGATGCTGGTGTGCACCTGTAATCCCAGCTACTCAGGAGGCTGAGGCACGAAAATTGCGTGAACCAAGTAGGTGGAGGTTGCAGTGAGCTGAGATCATGCCACTGCACTCCACCCTGGGCTACAGAGCCAGACTTCATTAAAAAAACAAAAAACAAAAAAAAAAACAACATCAGATCTCATGAGAACTCACTCACTGTCATGAGAACAGAATGGGAGAAACTGTCCCCGTGACTCAGTTACCTCCACCTGGTCTCTCCCATGACATGTGGTGATTATGGCGATTATGGGATTACAACTCAGGATGAAATTTTAGTGGGGACACAAAGCCTAACCATATCACTCTGTATACTGTATCATTGATCTTTGCATCTATTTTTTGACAGTTCTGTACTTCTTTGATTATTGCAACTTTTTTGTAAGTCTTAAAATCAGATAGTGTGTGCTTACTCCAACTTTTATTTTTCTTTTTCAAAAGGATTTTATCTCTTCTAGGTCCTTTGTCTTTCTATGTAAATTATCAGATCAGTTTGTCAGTATCTACAAAACTTCTGCTGGAATTTTGATTGGGATGGCATCAAGTGTATAGACAAATTTAAGGAGAATTTACACCTACATTAAGTAGGGTATATCTCTTATCTTTTGAAGTATACCTAGGTTTTGTTAATAAGCATTCTGTAGTCTTGAGCAGATAGAAACTACATATTTTGTTTGGTTTATACCTACATATTCATTTTTGGGGAGAAGCTACTGTATTTATTATTGTTTTGTTTTAAATTTCACTTTCTAACTGTTCATTGTTAGTATATACATTTTTAAGAGTTGACCTTATAGTCTATGCTCTTACAAAATTTATTTATTAAGTATAGGTGTCTGTTATATATTTCTTTGGATTGCCTATGTCCAAAATCATGTCATCTGTGAATAGGGATGATTTTATCTCTTCTTTTCTAATCTGTGTGCTTTTTAATGGCTTTGTTTTTATTGCCTTATTGCACTGACTAAGACTTTCAATATTGTGTTCATTACTTGTGGTGAGACACCCTTCCCTTATTCTCAATTTTAGGAGTAAAGCATTAACTCTTTCACTATTAAATGTGATAGCAGCTGTAGATTTTTTAGAGATACTCCTTATTATGTTGATGAGGATACTTTCTATTCCTAATCTGCTCAGAGTTTTAATCATGAATGAATGTTGAATTTTGTCATCTGCTTTTTCTGAAATAATTGAGATAATCGTGTTGTTTTTCTTCTTTAATGTAGTAATATAGTGGATTACGTTGATTGTTTTTTGTATATTCAACCAGCCTTGCATTCCTCAGATAAACGTTTCTTGGTCATTGTCTATTATCCTTTTTATATATTGCTAGGTTTTATTTTTAAATATTTTCTCAAAGATTTTTGCGTTTATATTCATGTGGGCTAATGGGCTACAGTTTTGTGGAGTGTAGAGAACATATATTGTTATTTATGCAAAAATTGCACTTACTAAGTAAGTTTTTCTAAAAAATGGAACCCTTGGCTAGAAGAAAGGCTTGGGAAGCTAATGTCTAGCTGTATAGATAGTGTGAGAGCACCAGAGGAATTTATCTATCTCTGGAGCTATGTGCTGACATTTCAAAGAAAAATGAGGCCTGGAGACTTATAGACATCTCTGTGTTGTAAGATATGGAGATACACAGGCTTATATGGCCCTTGGAGAGATGCATTCACATGTTGTGTGCACAATTGTTCATTCCTTTCTATTGCTGAGTAATACTTCCTTGTTTAGATAAACCACAATTTGTTTATCCTTTCCCCAGTAATGGACATGCAAGTTATTTCCTGTCTGGGATTACTTTGAATAAATCTTCCTTCTTCAAAGTTAATTACTCTGCCTTTTGTTTAAATGTGACTCATCCTGTTTCATCTTTAGGCATGGTCATCCTGGAGCATTTTTTAGAGAAATCATCATTTTCATTCTAGAGTAGTTTCTCGCACCCTGATCATGTTCATTAAAATGTGACCATCTCTTCATTCTATTTCAAGGCCAAATTCGATGTCAAATTCTATTTCCTGGTGTTCCCTTTTTCTATTCTTGAAATGACAAAGGTATCTTGACATTCTCTCATTCATTTAAAATGCATGCCTCTTTGGGGGATCTTGAGGTAGAGGGAATGCTCTCAGATCACTTCACCTGGATACCTTATGCAGCCGTGCTTAGACTGTGAGAGACCATGCTGGATGCTCCCTGAGCTGCAGTCCATAGGTGCAGGATCTCCAAGCTCTCTTGGGTTACACTTCTCTCCCCAGATATTTAAGTGGGAGTGGGATAGAGTGGAAGAGTTTATATTCTCTGAAATTAATGTCTACGCTCAATTGCCCTCACACAAGTTTCTAGCCTATATCAGAAGAAAAGGTCCACAGGTCTATTTATCTAGAATGTGATTAAGTTATAGGAAAGAAACAAAGTTTTTCTGTATTGCATCTGGACTGAAATTCTAAAATTTGAAAGCTAAGCATTTGCTTGATAGCTTCCCAATATGAGGCCAATTCACAGTTCATGTCAAATGAGGGCAGATCCCAAAATTAAATATGTGAAAATATGTAATACTCTACACATCCTTCTGCCACTATGATAAACAACTGGTGATAATATGGCCAAGATATATTGAGTAAAAATTCAAAATGTTTGTATACATATACATTTGTTTAATCCATGTTAACCTTATGCAATAGGTAATGTTTTCATAGCAATTTTACTGATCAGAGAACAGAATTTGTTAATGGTGGGGACTGGGTTCAAACATTGGCATTTGGTCCTAGAACCTGTGCTTTTAGCCATTTCTCATTAATCTGTACTTTCTCTATAGAGGCAGTCATACCTATCTACAGATATCTCCTTGTTGTTTTGACTCCATGCTATCAACATCAACACATACAGTGAATACATCAATTATGGGTGATGATTAGCTTCTCTTCTGTTCTTTCCAACCTCAGAAAGGATATTTTTTCTGTTACAAAAAATAGGATTCTTCTGTTTAATAATGCATGATGTATATCAGCAAGAGTTTAGGAAACAAAAAAGATACCTGGCATATTTGGGCATGTAAAGAAAATCAGGAAAGAGATATCATCTTGAGACTAACAAAGTAAATGTCAGACTTGATCAGGTTAAATTTTCTGTGTCCAGGATTATTTACTAACAAAACATCAAAGAAGCTCATAAAGAAATTATGCATGTGTTTCTGCTTGTGAAAATGCAGAAATGTCCTGATACCTTAAGAAAGAAGGGAGAGAAAGAGAGAGAGAGAGAGAGAGAGAGAGTAAGTGTATGTGTATGTCTGAGAGAGAGAGAGAGACAGAGAGAGAGAGGGAGAGAGAGAGAGAATGAGAGAGAGAGAGAGAGAGAGAGACAGACAGACAGAGATTAGAGTCTGGAAGAGAAAAAATATTTTTGAGGAGATAAATATTTAAATATCTGACTTGAAATTTTTTGTTGTTCATTATGTTTGCCTCCTTATTGTGAATTCTTTTGTCCTGACCTAAAAATGCCCACTTACTTAGAATTTAGAATTCGTGCATTGCTGAGAAGCTCATACTAGGAAAACAATTGAGAATCTATGATGTATGGTTTTATTTATATCCAGGGCTTATTTTAAGGCATAAGGGAAAAGAGGAAATGGCAAATGACAATCAGATGTACAAAGTTCTACAGCAGTGTGTAAATAGAATGAGTGTGAGAGTTTGCAAAAGGGGCAGAAAAACAGTTCCTAAACTTGCATAGATCGAATCTCATTGACTATGTCAAAGTATACCTGCACAACAGTTAACTAATGAATCATAGTGCCAGCTTTATGTCAGTCATCTTGCCAATGTATAAACATCACTTATATTTAATTTGTGTCATATTTTAAAAGCATATTTTGTAAATGTAAAACTCAACATATCTCAATACTTTTAATGAAAAATATTCCACCAGTCATTCTCTAATAATTGTTTTGTATCTCCATCATTTTACCATTCTTCCTTCATAGAGTTCAGTAGAATTACTATCTCCTAAGCTGAGGGGAGTGAGGTGCATGAGTGGAGGTGGGCTATAGAGTCCATGTTGTCCAGGCTTAAAATCATCAGAATATTGTATTGTCTCTGGTTGCACAATGGGCAAGTGGTCAGAGTCAAGAAGATTCGATGGGGCTAATGTTGGTAATTCTTGCTAAGACTGTCTGAAATAACTCTTGAATTAGAGGAAATCTATTATATTAAGATAATTTAGAAACAATGATAATTTACTATTATACATCAATACTTATGGGCTGTTGTCAAAGCTGCAGTCTGAATTAAGAGCACTGCAGATGACAAACTGAGTAATTGAGATAGAGATGGTTGGGATTTGGGCTGCTTTTATTAAGATAGTCAGAAAAGGTGTCTCCAGAGAAGGGATATTCGACTTGCAATCAAGTGGGGAGTAGGCAGTCATGTAAAGGTCTGATGGAGTAACGTCCCACGCAGGAGAGGTAACAAGGACAGAGGCCATGAGAGAAAAAAAATTTCCATGGTGAGTGGCCAGCAAGTGTGTCAGTATTACTGGAACACTGAGACTGAGGGAGTGAGGAAAGATGAGATCATCAGTGGGAGCTCCACTGAAGGTGGGAGCTAGCCTGAAACTTACCGCTAGGCTGGAGTGTCCTTCTGTTGAACATAAACAATTTCACAGAGAACCAACATCAAACAAGGTCACTCCGTAACCATAAGTGAAGCTAGACAGAAACAAGACCATCCATAATTATGTCTGATCAAAGATCATAAAAAGAATACTGTTCAGTTTACAAAAAAATGGCCCATACCCCTATTTCCTGGCTAATATTCTGCTTCTCTGCTCATCACAGCTTTGAGCTGCCTCGTTGCTCCTGCCTCCTTGATAAGAATCATTCAGCTACTCTATTGTAGAACCAACCCTGAGTTGCTAATAGCATCTGACCTAGAACAATGCCATGCTTCCTTAAAAAACTCTTCAAAATCCTGATGCAAGACAATATCCTATAATAAGTCCTTTCTAATACCTTCTTATTGAGATGCTTCATAGCTTCTCATGGTATATTTTCCTCTCTATTTCAAAGAATCCATAAAATTAGCTTTATTCAAATACAGGTGGTTTTTGGCTAGACAGCATCAACAGGATCCTGATTGAAATAGGAGAGAGATTTAAAAGAAATGAAAGGCAACTGCAGTCTTCTTACAAAAGTGATGAGTACGCTTTGCTATTGTTTAGATAGTAAAAACAAATTGACGATAGATAAATATAGGTAAATAAATAAATCGGTAGATAATCTTTAAGAACATTACAGCTTCCCTTTCCCATACAGGAATATTTTCTACATCTATCTTGCATCATTATTACCTGCTGAGCTTCAAAAAAAATAAAATAAATAAATAAACTTGGATGCCTCCCTCTTCCATCTCCCAGAGATTCTGATACAATTGTCTGAGAAGGGTCCTAGACATTCCAGTTTTCAAAAGCTGCCCAGGTGAATTCTAATGTGCAGCTAAAACTCGGATCCACCGCTCCAGAGGCAGATGATGATGTATTTAAAGCTTAATTACTCCCATGCAAATTGTAATTTCCAAGCTTCTACAGTTTGGGTAGCTAAGGGAGTAGTTACCAAGAGAAACAACTGTTTCCTATTTTCTCTATCAGGGGAGTAGAAACTAGAGCTCTGTGTGTAGTAAGTAGTATAGCTCTCTCTCTCCTGTGAGCAGAATGGCCTTGCAAACCACTGCTTAATTAGCAAAATGTTTTCTTTCATCTGTGGGATGACTGTACTTTGTTTTGAGGATTATTATTTGTCCTTAGGAACTGTGTTAATGATCTAATAGTTAAGAGCTGATGCTTAGTAGATGAAACCCAATTCATATCTCCTATTCATACCTGTAGGAAGAACTCAAAAGTTTTCTCACCTATCCTCATGTGTGAATTATACGTTTCATGTATGTTCTTTCTTTCCCCCTCACCCTCATGCAAGACGTGCACTTCTCTAGCTTTGTGTGAGGTTACTGTGAAGGCGAATTACTCATCTACATCTCACAACTACTGACACCTCTGGGCTACATATTTAAAATAAGGTGATCAGCAACTTTGTTTTACTGCCTTTTTCTTCTGAAACAGGGAATGCATGTGTTCATTTTATTTCTCCACACCCATAGTAATTTTGAAACACTTCCAGACTTTGGCAAAGAGAAACATTGTTGGGATTGAACTTATTGCACCTCTCTTTTACTTGCACCCATTAACTTATCAGTAAAACTTTTAATTCATTGACCGTTAAATCTTTTGCTATGTCCTTCTTTCATCCTATGCTCTTTTTTGTTTAAGTGGCTGCTTATTCTTTAAAAAAAAAAAATCAAGAAATACATGTATATGAAATCTGCAAACTTTATCTTCTTTTTGTATTCAAAAATATATTTTTCTGTTTGCCCTTGCTTTTGAAACTTTTTCTCATGTTTATGGTGGAGTATTTTTGCTCATTGTTTTTATATGGTCACAACAACTAATATGTTCTTTTATTGTTTCTGTCTTTGGGTCAGCCCTTTTCTAAACTAAAGTTATACAAATGCTAACAAATGTGTTTTTGTGTATGTGATTATATTGTTACTTTTAATCTTAGAAAATTTTATGCTAACTTAGAATTAAATTAAGTGAACAATATAAAACTCAATTAGTCTGTAAATAATATTTATAACATTTAAAAGGGGGATAGATTGGAAACATATAACAATATATTTAATTTCAAAAAGAAAAAGCAATGATAAATATCTCAAAAGAGTAAGGTGGGCTTAGAATATAAATAAGCAATTAGAAGAAAAACATTTATTTATCCATTTAATTATTTATTCAGTAAATATGTATTAAATGCTCACTAACTGCTTTGCAGTATTTTAGATTGTGAATTGCATAGTGGTATACATTCAGGTTCCCTGACCTGATAAAGTTTATTAAAAGTCACTAACCATAGGTATAAATCTTTAGCCATACCTAAATTCCACTATGTCAAAATTATATCAATTATATGCCTATTTTTTTCAAATGAAATTTGGGAACAAAAAGGAACAGCCAATAAAGTGGTTGCCACTCAGTGGGAGCATATTTCGGTAAGGACTTCTTGGCCTGCAATTTGGTAATGTTATTCAACATAGTTTAAAGTCATTTGATTTTGAAAATGAATCATGGGAAATAAAATAAATTATATAACAACTGTATAATACATTCATTAACTTTTAGAAATATATGATGATATTTATTCATATAGATAGAAAAAGCAATTTAGTATACAGTGTGACCTTAACAGACATACATACACAGAGTTTCAGAACTAGAAAATAACCTCTGCAAAACCGCATTGCTATAGGATTGTGACAAAAACCTATCTGGCATATGGCCTACCATTGGTGGAATTATGGATTTGTTTGTTCATTAACTGTATAGTCTGTTGCTTTTCTTCTCAATAAATGTGTAATAAATAGCTGAAGTTGGAAAATGTATTTTCTTCAGTTTTAAATTTACTGTTTATGTTTTGAAAAGCTAATTATATCTATTAAGGTAGGCAGGGTCCCTATTCATTAACAATCTAGAACTATCTAGGCAGCAAATTTATTCTATATAAATCCTTGACTTTTTTCTGATACTTCATTTTTATGGAAGAGTGATGATGACAAGGCTGAAATTAGTGAGTCATTCAGTAGTGTAACTTTGAATTATTAAACTAGTGCATTAATACTCACAGTGATTCTAAGTAGAGGTCTTTCAATGTCAAGAAAATCATATTGGATTCCTGTGGCATAATATGCAGGAATCTCTCAAATTATTTAATAATTTGTCTAACCTTGAATTCCAGAGTGATGGACATAACAATTTAAGACTGCATTTTTGAAATCTGAATATTATCAAAATTAGAGTATTATGTGTGCAGCAATAGACATATGTAAAAACGAACAGGTTTATTATTTTAAAAACTAGAGATTAATTTGATCCTGTCATAATATTACCTTTTGAAGTTGTGAACTATGAGATTATTTAAAATTATAGTTGTTATCTAATATGTGATAGCTCAGTTTGCCTGTGCTGAATAAAAAGAAATGAATGATATCTACATCAGAGAGAAAGAAAATTATCAAGGTTGATGAGTGCCAGGCAAAAATCATGGGATATGTTTGCTATGCTCTGCTTTATTTCTTTTGCTTTTTAAGTTTTATTTTCATGGAGAATTGTTATCCTTTCTTCGTGGCTCACCATTTCAGACATACTCATGTAATGACATGAAATGGGTTGGAATGTGTCCAATGGTGAGCTTGTCTTTAAGGTTTGAATGTGTCCAGTGGTGAGCTTGTCTTTAATGTGTCCAATGGTGAGCTTGTCTGTAAGTTAGTAGGTTTGATGTTGTTTTGAATATATGTTAATAGAAGTACTGAAAATCCATCAACTCATTGATGTGTACTCACTGAACTCTACTATTCATCCACATTGATATGTGGAAATCTACATTTTGGACTCTGTAGAAGACCAGGATTGTGGTTTTACCCAAAAGGCATTCCCATTTTTAATTTCCCTTGTCCATCTCCCACAATATACAGTATAGAAGAGTGAGATACTGACTTTCTCATTTCTTTTTCTTTTGTACCCAGGGGTGAAAATATGACCCAGTTCTGGACAATGATATTTTCTGTGAGTTTCTAGAAAATTACTTTTTTCCGGTGATATACAGTCCTCATCCATGCTTGGAAGTAGCACGATGTGTGAGTTTGTGGAAAATATTTTGAAAAATTATGTGAAGGGAGACATATGAGGAATAAAGTCTATAAGTCTAAGGATGGCAGAGAGGCAAATGGTGGAAACCTATACCCTTGAGAACTCTACTGCACCATCAAACCATGTACAGTATTGCCTAACTCCAGACATTTTTATGCGATAAGAGTAAACTGTTTAAGCCACAATTCACTTTTATTACTTATATGAAAACACTGTCCTAATTGATAACCTTCCTTAACATTCATGTATTCAATATATATTTGAGCATCTACTAGGAGCAAGGCAATTTGCTTGCTTCTATATTTGTTATGATTATTAATAGAACTTATTTCTAATTTTATGAATATTTAGACAAGTACCCAGGAGTATTACAGAGGAGCAGACAGCAAAAATTGATACCTGCAAGGTGATGAGCACCCAGCTAGGCAGAGAGGGAGAAGGGAACATTCCAGGCAGAGGAGAGTACATGTTTAGGGTGAAGGTCCTGAACAGAAAGGAACTCCGCAAATTTTCAGAAGTAGGAAGATAAAAAACAGTGTTGCTATTATAATGTAGTTTAAACGGCAAGACCACATTTGGTAAGCAATAGGAAACATCTCAAATCAATGTATTCTTAACATGAATAACATAGAGAACTAGAAGAAAACTTGGGTTCTAAGTTGTGTTTTAGATGGAAATAAACTCATGTTTACCTTCCACTTTTTTTTTTTTTGTTATTATACTATAAATTCTAGGGTACATGTGCATAACGTGCAGTTTGTTACATATGTATACTTGTGCCATGTTGGTGTGCTGCACCCATCAACTCCTCAGCACCCATCAACTCGTCATTTACATCAGATATCACTCCCAATGCAGTCCCTCCCCCCTCCCCCCTCCCCATAATAGGCCCCGGTGTGTGATGTTCCCCTTCCCGAGTCCAAGTGATCTCATTGTTCAGTTCCCACCTATGAGTGAGAACATGTGGTGTTTGGTTTTCTGTTCTTGCGATAGTTTCCTGAGAATGATGGTTTCCAGCTGCATCCATGTCCCTACAAAGGACTCAAACTCATCCTTTTTTATGGCTGCATAGTATTCCATGGTGTATATGTGCCACATTTTCTTAATCTAGTCTGTCACTGATGGACATTTGGGATGATTCCAAGTCTTTGCTATTGTGAATAATGCCACAAAGAACATACGTGTGCATGTGTCTTTATAGCAGCATGATTTATAATCCTTTGGGTATATACCCAGTAATGGAATGGCTGGGTCATATGGTACTTCTAGTTCTACATCCTTGAGGAATCGCCATACTATTTTCCATAGTGGTTGAACTAGTTTACAATCCCACCAACAGTGTAAAAGTGTTCCTATTTCTCCACATGCTCTCTAGCACCTGTTGTTTCCTGACTTTTTGATGATTGCCATTCTAACTGGTGTGAGATGGTATCTCATTGTGGTTTTGATTTGCATTTCTCTGATGGCCAGTGATGACGAGCACTTTTTCACATGTTTGTTGGCTATATGCATGTCTTCTTTTGAGAAATGTCTGTTTATATCCTTTGCCCAGTTTTTGATGGGGTTGTTTTTTTCTTGTAAATTTGTTTGCGTTCTTTGTAGGTTCTGGATATTAGCCCTTTGTCAGATGAGTAGATTGCAAAAATTTTCTCCCATTCTATAGGCTGCCTGTTCACTCTGATGGTTGTTTCTTTTGCTGTGCAGAAGTTCTTTAGTTTAATTAGATCCCATTTCTCAATTTTGGCTTTTGTTGCCGTTGCTTTTGGTGTTTTAGACATGAAGTCCTTGCCCATGCCTGTGTCCTGAATGGTATTATCTAGGTTTTCTTCTAGGGTTTTTATGGTATTAGGTCTAACATTTAAGTCTCTAGTCCATCTTGAATTAATTCTCGTATAAGGAGTAAGGAAATGATCCAGTTTCAGCTTTCTACTTATGACTAGCCAATTTTCCCAACACCATTTATTAAATAGGGAATCCTTTCCCCATTTCTTGTTTTTGTCAGGTTTGTTAAAGATCAGATGGCTGTAGATGTGTGGTATTATTTCTGAGGACTCTGTTCTGTTCCATTGGTCTATATCTCTGTTTTGGTACCAGTACCATGCTGTTTTGGCTACTGTAGCCTTGTAGTATAGTTTGAAGTCAGGTAGTGTGATGCCTCCAGCTTTGTTCTTTTGACTTAGGATTGTCTTGACAATGCAGGTTCTTTTTTGGTTCCATATGAACTTTAAAGCAGTTTTTTCCAATTCTGTGAAGAAACTCATTGGTAGCTTGATGGGGATGGCATTGAATCTATAAATAACCTTGGGCAGTATGGCCATTTTCACGATATTGATTCTTCCTATCCATGAGCATGGTATGTTCTTCCATTTGTTTGTGTCCTCTTTTATTTCACTGAGCAGTGGTTTGTAGTTCTCCTTGAAGAGGTCCTTTACATCCCTTGTCAGTTGGATTCCTAGGTATTTTATTCTCTTTGAAGCAATTGTGAATGGAATTTCATTCCTGATTTGGCTCTCTGTTTGTCTGTTACTGGTGTATAAGAATGCTTGTGATTTTTGCACATTAATTTTGTATCCTGAGACTTTGCTGAAGTTTCTTATCAGCTTAAGGAGATTTTGGGCTGAGGTGATGGGGTTTTCTAAATATACAATCATGTCATCTGCAAAGAGGGACAATTTGACTTCTTCCACTTTTAATAAGAATCTCTCAAGTAAAGAAAGGAAGAAACATATTTATAAAAGCAGTGCTAATAGAAGAGGTAATATGAGTAGACAACAGAATAATATAATATAGGTTATATAGGCCAATGCATCTAATTTCAATACCTACATTGAAATTTTTTAACATAAATTTAAAATTTGTTTACATTTTTTTAAATTTTTACTATCCTTATAAGTTTTATAATTTTCTTTGCAACTTCATTCCAATAGATTGGAGACTTGAAAAGATGAGTTTAACCTGCCAGTTAATACTATCTTGAATGTAACACAAACACAGAACAGTACACTGATTGTAAGTATATAACTCAAAATTATCACAAAGAAAATATATATGTGTAATCACCACCCAGGGAAAATAATAGTAATAATAATTACAATACCCTAGAAATAGCTCTTGTGCTGCCTTTCAGTAACAAACCCTAAGACTTCCCATGATTTTGAACTTGAAGAAAATCACACAATATGATTTTTTTTTATTAGGGTGTAATTTTTTCCTCATCATGTTGTTTTATGTAGTAAGAGTTTATTCATTTTTCTTGCTATGTAATAGTCTAGAGATTGAATATATAGCAATTTATTTATCTATCCGCTGTTGACAGGCATTTCAATTGTTTCCAGTAATGGATTTCAACAGTTTTCAGTAATCAGCTATTATAAACAATGCTACTGTTCATATTACTATAAATATGTTTTTGTGCATGCACATCTTTTTGGTCATTGTACTAGGATTGCTAGGTTATAGGGACTGAATCCCTTCAACTTAGTATAAACTACCAAACACTTTTCCAAAATGCTTTTAAAATTTATCCTCCTACCAGGAGGATTTGAGATTTCTAGCTAGCCCATGTCTTTGTTAACATTAGTATTGTTAAATCTTTTTCATTTTATCCATCCTGAGCTGCACTTAGTGGTATCTTAGTATAATTTTAATTTGCATTTCTTTAAAGACTAATGAAGCTGTATATCTTTTCATTTGACTTTTCTATTTGGACATATTCTTGTGTGAGACTCTTGTTCAAATATTTCACCCATCTTTCTATGGTATTTTCGTTGTATGCATTTTCATTGTCTTTAATGGTGCTTTTGGAGAGCACCATTTCCAATTTCAGGGGAATGTACCTTACAATCTTTTCTTTAAGTTTAGTGTGGTTGTGTACTACCTTAAAAGTTGTTATTTGATAAGGTTTTGCCTATGTTAAATACAGAAAGGTATCCTCCCATTTTATCTTCCATAAACTTTATTTTTACTCTTCATATTTAAATGTATGTCCTATTTGGACTCCATTTTGGGGTATAGTTGAGGTAGGGTTCAAAATTATTTTCCCATATGATAATCCAAACCACCCAGAACCATTTATTGAATTTTACCACCCAATGTAAGTTGAAAAACAATTCAATGTGTGTTGCTACTATGCCACCTTTTTCATAAATTCTGTGAAATATTTCTGAGGGTCCCATTAATGTGAATTTTTGTTGTCAGTATTACTTCTTGGCGATATCTTCATCCCTTTCATCATGACCACTTTCCTCACTCTATTTATAAGTTGGCATTCACTAAGTTGCTGTAGATGAATATCTACACTCAAACAGAAGCGGTGCCCACAGTTGGTCATTTCTTCTATAACTCCATTTACTGTTTGTTCAAATTTTACTTCCAGTCTTATCACTTCTTATTTCTTTGCTGTACTTTCATCTTTGTGGGCCAATTCTTTCCTTCAGTTATCTATTTTTATAAAATGTCAGGTAGGTTTCTCACTGGAGGACAAGGAGGTAATGCAACTGTACACTGCTCTGAGTGCATAAACTGAAAATTAGATACACAGTGACCACTTGTCAACAGGCCTTCAAAAAAGTGATGTGTTTTGCACTGATTATGATGTGCAACTATTTAAGCAGTGATTTGTGGACTAAAGAGCTATAGTAGCAAACTTTGTACTTTCTGTAATTACAGTTAATATATTATGGTAAATGAAATTTGAACTGTCATGTTGGGAGAATGGCGTTATTTAACTAACCTGTAGTAACTGAAATTTGTGCATATTAAAGCAATGCAAAATAAGGATTGCATCATTATTTTATGGCCACGTTGTTAGATAAATTCACATTTACTAAAAGCAAAACTTCCTGGAAGATTGACCTTTTCATCACCAAAGAAGGTAATCTTCATTAATGCTTTATTTTGTAATGTCTACTTTAGAAAAGATAAACTTTTATGTTATTGTTTGTATTGTACACCTTTTGTACATTTTTTTAATTCATAACTTCTCTAAATTCCTTTTTTTTTTAAAGATGGAGTTTCGCTCTTGTCGCCCATGCTGGAGTACAATGGCATGATCTCAGCTCACTGCAACCTCTGCCTCCCGGGTTCATGCAGTTCTCCTGCCTCAGCCTCCTCAGTAGCTGGGATTACAAGTGCGCACCACCACATCCAACTAATTTTTGTATTTTTAGTACAGAAGGGGTTTCACCATGTTGGCCAGGCTGGTCTCGAAATCCTGACCTCAGATGATCCACCCACCTCGACCTCCCAAACTGCTGGCATTACAGGTGTGAGCCACCACGCCTGGACCTCTAAATTCTTATACTTCAGGTATGTTTCTTGTAAACAGAATGTAGTAGAAATTATTTCTTTAATCTGATATGATAACCTTTGTTTTTTATTTGAGATATTGACTTCATTGTTATGTACTATGATTACTGAACTATTCTAGTTTATACATTCTCACCCATTCTATGTTTTTTTTGCTTTATTTTACTTTGATTGTTTGACTAAGAATTTTTAACGTTAAACATTCTGTTTTCCTTTTACTGATTAGTTATGTTCTTTTAGTGGTTTTACCAGAGATTATATAGTGGATCTGTGCCTTTTCAAAGTCCAATATAAATTAGAATGTAATTTCACAAACAATTAAGGAGTCCTTAATTCCATTAACATCAATTACTCAAATATTGACTTTTGTGCTATTTTTTTGCTGAGTGTTTTTATACTCTGTATGTTTAAACCCACAAGGCATTAGTATGAGTGTTTTGTTTAGTGTGTATCCACTTATAATTACCAATATATTCGAACTTTTTATTACCCTTTCTTGTCTTTCGTCTTTTAAAAAAATCACAAGGGATTCATATTAGGTCATTTTCCTTTAGGCTGAAGGACTTTCTCATTATAACCCTTAATACTGTCTTCTGATTTCTTTCAGCTTTGGTTTTGCTACAATGCCTTAATTTCATTTTTGTTTTAAATCTATTCATGATAGGATAGATTGTGTTAATTATCAGACATTTAAAAACTCAATATAATTGCTAAAATAACAATTTTCAGTAGACGGCTGGAATAATTGTTGAAGAGCTTTCTCAGAAGGTATGGTTATAAACTGGTAGAGATCCAGTCATTCTGCTTCTAGGTTTTTACCCAAAAGGATTGAAATCAGGGAATGAATCTATGTTTATATAACCATGCTCATAGTCGCATTACTAATAATAGCCAAAAATAGATAAACAAAATGTGGTATCTCTATACAATGCAATAGTGCTCAGCCTTAAAAAGGAAGGACATTCTGACACATACTTAATGTGCATGACCCGTGAAAGCATTATGGTAAGTGAAATAAGCTATCACAAAAGGACAACTATTTTATTATTTCACTTATATGAAATATTCGAGCAGTCAAAAATCATAAAAACAAAAAGTAGAATGGTAGCTGTCAGGGCCTGGCATGATAGGAGAGGAAGGTGTTACTGTTTAGTGGATATAAAGTTTCAGTTTGGAAAGATTAAAAAGTTCTGGAGATGGGTGATGGTAATTATTATAGAAAATGTAAATGTACTTAATGCTTACAAGTGATTAAAGTGGTAAATTTTGTAATATATATTTTGCCACACTTAAAAAGAAAAAAAACTGTGAGCTGGCCACAGTGGCTCATGCCTGTATTCCCAGCACTTTGAGAGGCCAAGGCAGATGGATTGTTTGAGCCCAGAACTTCAAGACCAGCCTGGGCAACATGGCAAGACTCTGTCTCTATAAAAAATACAAAACTTAGCTGGGCATGGTGATGCATGCCTGTAGTCCTAACTACAGGGGAGACTGAAGTGGCAGGATCGCTTGAGCTGTAGTGAGCTGTGATGGCACCACTACACTCTAGCCTGGGTGACAGAGCAAGACTTGTCTAAAAAAAGAAAAGAAAAGAAAATAGTGATACATACTAGTGGGAAAACCATTAAGACAGAAATACTCAAAAATATTACCATTTTTTGAAAATAAATTTTATAAGAAAATTACATGAATTGAAAAAAATAATTGAAGAAATAAGAAATGAAATTTTCCAGAACTGAGGAAAGACTACATGCTAATAATAATGATTTTAAAGAAACACGTTCAGATATGTGATGAAAAATTTACAAAGAAATGGGATCAGGTTGACATTGGACAGGGATTCTGAAACCTAGAATTCGATGAAGCAAAGACTTCCAATTTTTGAAAGTGTTGCACCTAGAAATTTTTCTGAGATGTTGTTTCACTCTTGTCGCCCAGGCTAGGGTACAATGGCACGATCTCGGCTCACTGCAACCTCTGCCTCCCAGGTTCAAGTGATTCTCCTGCCTCAGCCTCCCGAGTACTGGGATTACAGGTGCCTGCTGTCTTGCCTGGCTAATTTTTGAATTTTTAGTAGAGACGGAATTTCACCATGTTGGCCAGGCTGGTCTTGAACTCCTGACCTCAGGTGATCGGCCTGCCTCAGCCTCCAAAAGTGCTGGGATTACAGGCGTAAGCCACCATGCTGGGCCTTTTTTTTTCCCCAGCCAGTCTCCCTTTGTCACCCAGGCTAGAGTACAGTGGCCTGATCTTGGCTCACTGCAACCTCAGCCTCCAGGGTTCAAGCAATTCTTGCACGTCAGCCTCCTAAGTAGCTGTGATTACAGGTGTGAGCCACCACACCTGGCTAATTTTTGTACTCTTAGTAGAAACAAGGTTTCACCATATTGGCCAGGGTGGTCTTGAACTCCTGACTTCAAGTGATCCGCTTGCCTCAGCCTCCTAAAGTGCTGGGATTATAGGTGCGAGCCACTGCGCCCGGCCTGTAATCTTTTACTTACTGAAATTGTAAGGGCAAAAATCAAATTTTTAGATACAATATTACAGAAATTTTGCCTCCTAGCAGTCTCACTGGGAAAAAGAAAAAACAGAAACAAACGAACAAACAAAACTATATGATGTTGGATCACAACAAAACTAAAATGCAATCGACCAAGGAAGAGGTCAGAAAAATAATGGTGTTTGCTCCAACATAACAAAGACATCTGGGCCAGGCTCACGTCTGTAATTCCAGCAACTTTGGGAGGCCGAGGTGGGCGGATCACTTGAGTCCATGAGTTTGAGACCAGCCTGGCCAACATGGTGAAACCCAGTCTTCACCAAAAATACAAAAATTAGCTGGGTGTGTTGGCATGTGCCGGTGGTCCCATCTGTTCGGGAGGCTGAGGCAGGACAATTGCTTGAACTGGGGAGGTGGAGGGTGCAGTGAGCTGAGATTGTGCCACTGCACTCCAGCCTGGGCAACAAGGTGAGACTCTGTCTCAAATAAAAAGTAATTAAATAAATAATAATAAATAAAAGGTAACAAAGAAATCCAAGAGGCACTTGGATTTCTTCATAAGCACTAAGACTTATGAAGAGGTCTCCACACGTTAAATTGTTCAACAGATAGCACAATCAAAAATGTGAATGAGAAAGGACAAGTGTATTTCTCTGGTGAATAAATGAGAGAAAAGTCATAGTCTAAATAGAAGGCAAGTAAAATGTAGTTTGACTCAGATAATTTTATGGATTGCATTTGATCTTGATCCTTGGCATATTATCTTTTTATTGTCAGAAGGTTGGTGACTTTAGATGACAGCATCTTATGCATGGATTCTAGATAACCATAACAAGAATAATCCAAAGTTGTACCTTGAGGGTACAGCTCAAGGGTAGAACATTTGGCTGCAAAATGGTACCTCTAAAGCATGTGAAGGGAGTGGATTTGGAACAGAGGTTATAATTTTATAACTTGATGTTTTAATATGATATAAAATTGTTATCAGTTGAATACAGTTTATTTTAGGGTTTAAAAAGTAAATTTTTAATAACAGTTATGACAAAGGAAAAAATAGAAGCAGAAATACGCATGAAAAAATTAGGTTCAAAAGACTTATCATTTGCAATAATTGCTTTTGACAACAGAAAACAACACTTATGCTCAAGGTGATATTTTTCAGTGAAAGAACTATTTGAAATACATTCATTTTCTTCTCATTAATTCTGCCTCCCAATTAACTTGTAATTTTGTGTCCTAGGAAAGGTAGTGAAGTCAAGTGTTTTGGTTTTTTTTTAAGTATCAGGAGGTGCAAAAACCGCAAAAGAGAGAAGTTATGTATTAGTTCTTTTTATTTCACTTTCTTATTTTCACATAGCAAACTATCCAGAAAAAGAAAAAATAGCTAAATAAACTTCATATGGAATAAAAAGCAGAATTTTGTTTAATAGTTAAAGGAGAAATAACACTCTTTGTTGAGACCCATAAAGGTAAATTTTGTTTCTGTCAAAATCCTCTGCTTTCTGAATTTTTCCATTTGTCCAAAGTAAAATAGCTTAAATGTTTGGAGAAGCACCCTCCTTAAGAACTGTGCTATGATTTTTAATATTAAAAATATTTAACTTATCAAGAATTCTTTGCCTAGTAATTGGCTAGGAAAAACTATTTTTTAATAAAATTATTTTAAATGTCATTATACATTGTTTTTCTGGTACATAAAACATAATATTATAAAATTGTGCATTTAAGGAAGTAGACTACTAAGCTCTTCAGAAAAATTTTATAGAAATCATACAAAAATACCATGTGCTTCCCAAGAAATGTAAAGTGAAATGGCATTGCCTTTAGTTTTCTGTTCCTCATGCTCATTTTCACTTTATTCTTGTCTAGATTCCTTTAACCTAAATTTGTTTTATCCTTCTCAAAAATTCTTAACATTTTAGTCACATAATTTTACTTTTGAATTGGAGAAAATTTTTTTTTGGTAGCACCTGCTACATTTGCAGTAAACAAGTTACTTAGTTTGTTTTAATTTAAACTACCCCCTAAAACTGCCAATTAATCATAAATATATCCATCTGATAAGATATCTATTTTACTACAGTGAAAAAAAAATATTTATGATCTTGTACTAGAGTGTAGTCTACCTTCCCCTCCATCCATCTCTTTTAATTCAGATCCTATTTTCTCCCTCTCTGTCCAATCTATTGTCATTACTGAAGCCTCCTTGCTGTGTCTTGAAAAGGCTAAACAAAATGCATTTACATTTCCTGTGCTTGGGAACTTTGCCCCACATTCTCATGTGGCTCACTCCTCATTTCTTTCCTTCATCAGAGAAACTTCCTGATCACTCTTCTCACATCACCCCTACCCCACCAGGACCAATTCACTGAGCCCTGCTTCCCTCTGTCTTCCTTAAATTGCTTTAATTTTCTTTGCAACACATATCCTCTGGCCTTGTACATTTTATTTGTTTTATATACTGTTACTTTCCTCCTACCAGCATGTTAACACCTGGAGGGTAGATGCTATGTTCGGTTCACTGCTTTTTGAGATGCTTTTTGCTTCTTCTACCCTCCTGTTTTCCCTCCCCTCCCTCCTTTCTGTTTTACACCAATGATCACAAGCAAGTGTGGAGAAAAGAGGAACCAGGGCAAGTTCAGGTCACAGACAACAATAACTTCTTGACCTAAAACCACAAAAACACATAATTGACCAGCCCCTAGTCCATAAAAACAATGACCTTGCATTAATGTGAATGTTACCTGGATGCCCCTTGATATACCACAGTTCTTCAATGCTGTTAACCTCTATTCAAGTCACTGAAATAATTTTCTTTTGATAGCTGTGTATTTTGCCCCTTGAAGAGTGTCAGATATATAATAGGGGCTCAATAAATATCTGTTAAGAAATATTTGTTTATATCCTTCCTGATGGAATCATAATGTTCATACCATTTGAAGCAAACTTTTTACTGCCTATCTAATTTCATTTCATTAAATGTTTCTCTCTTATAGCATACTTTTAATAGTTATATATTCTACTTATGAACATAACATTTCTTCATCCAGTTTCTCTTATTTAGATGTTATTGCTGTTACGAATAACGCTGCTGTGAATTTCATGTAGCTGAAATTTTACGTCACCCTTGGCATCCCTTCATGAGGCCTAAGCTCCTCTAGATCACACCACTGTGTGTATGTGTGTCCATACTGTCTCCTAAAGCAGTTGAGGTTAGAAGGTATTAGCTAGAAAGCTGTACGGCTTATAAATAGCAACTTGAAATTTAGCTACTACATTTAGTTGAGTATTTAAGAGTATGATAGGCATATTACTACCTATTTCAAACATGATTACTGGGAAAGATACATTTTCCTTGCTGAACTAGAGACTGTTGACAATTCTGCAAACTGTTCTGTGCCATTAAATTGATGCAAGGTCCGCCCAGTGTGGTGAGAAAATAATCCACAACCCCCCTTACCTCTTTTTCTTGTGAACTTCCCAATTGTTTTCATATACTTCTATACATAATGTATTATCTGTTTTTTTATTAATAAAAAAAATTCACTTTTAGCTTTTTTCTGGAGTTAAAATGCTAGTTCTTAAAAAAACAGTATTTCTCTTTGGGAATAAATTTCTAGGAGTGTAATACTGTGTCGAGGAGCATGATTTAAATAAATGTTAACAAACTGACTTTCAACTGAGTGTCTGAATGTATTCTCCCACATGTATGTTATATGGTGCCATCCTCCCTCACTTTGATAAACAGCATTTATCATTCTTTTTCACATTTTTCTAATGAAATTTCCTTCTTATCATAAATTTTATTTGATTACTTTGGAGATGGAACACTTTTATACATGCTTGCTGCACATTTTTGGTCTTTCAGAAACTGTCTATTCAATCTCTAGATAATTTGTTTTTGGTTTTTAGTTTGTTCTATTTAAGGAATGTGTTGCACATATTTTGTGGCATGTTGCCTGCCTTTGATGTTTTTGGTAGTTTTTTTTTTTTTTCCTGGCCAATATTTAAACTTTATTTATGTCAAGTCTGGCTGTTTACTTGGGGATTTCCCTTTCCCCGCTGACCGCCAGCTTGGGCATAGGTTTAGGCTAGCTTCCTCCATTCTTTCGCTTGCACATTGTACTAGTCCTCTTGGGCTGCCATAACAAAATACCACCAACTGGATGGATTAAGCAGCGGAAGTTTATATTCCCACAGTTGTGGAGGATGATAGTTCCAAACTGAGGTACCAGTAGGGCTGGTTTCTGGTGAGACTGCTCTTCCTGGTTTGTAGAGACTGCCTCCTTGCTGTGATCTCATATGGCCTTTCCTCTGTGCACACAGAGAGAAGAATCTCTGGTGTTTCTTCTTTTTCTCATGAAGACATCCGATTAAGGCCCACCCATATGACCTCACTTAACCTTAAGTAAAGTTGAGGCTTTAAAAGCCCTACCTCCAAATGCATCACATTAAGGTTAGGGCTTCAATATGATTCCAAAGCACACATATAACCATCTGTATATTCTAATAGCAGTTTTGGCTTCGATATCTTAAATTTCAATATTTAATCTACCATGGATGGTCCTGTGAAGGGGCATAAAAACAGCAAAGAAACTGTCCACGGCGAGACACCTGCAGGAGCTCTGCCCCTGAAACTCTGAGGCCTCCTCTTAATATAGGCTGTGTTTTCCAGAGAAATCTAAACCTGCCTGGTCTCCCAAGTTATTCACCATGGTTCTTTCTTCTTTTCTCTTATCCTGTGTGTGTGTGTTGAATATATTTGCATGGTTATCAGTGTGTGAAAGTCTGGAAATAAACTGTGAATTTGAAAGCATTTAATTGGCCACTGAGTGATCGTGAAACCTCTTGGTTCTTGGTCAAAGTTAGCACAATTAAGTAGATTCAAACCTGACTTGAAGCCCCTCTCCCACCCACTGCCTCCAAGAAAGAACATTCTAGGGCTGGATGGCTTTACTGTTTAATTTTATGAATATTTAAGGAGGAATTAATATCAATTCAATAGATATTTCTTCAAAAAATAGAAGAAATAGAAAGGATTCTTAGTTTATATTGTGAGACCAGATTTACTGTAATATCTAATTCAGACAAAGACATTTAAGAAATTAAAGCCACACTTAAACCTAAATGCAAAAAATTTCAACAAAATATCAGCTAATATGATCTAGCAATATATAAAAAGGATATCACTAAAATGTGAAATTTATCCCAGGAATGCAAAGCTAGTATAACATTGAAAAATCACTCAATGTATTTCATCATCTCAACAGATCAAAAAAAGGAAAGCTGTATGGTCATCTGAAGAGATACAGAAAGAGCCTTCAACGAAATTCAATATCTATTTATGATAAAAATCCTCAGTAAACTAAGAATAGAAGGCTACCTCCTCAATCTGATAAGGGCATATATGAAAACCCTACAGCTACCATCATACTGAATGCTGAAAAACTAAATTGTTTTACCATAAGAATGGAAAAGAGAAATGAGTTCCTCTCTTATCCTCCTACTGGACATCTTTACGAAGCTCTTGGCCAGTATAAGGCCAAATAATAAATAAATAAGTGGATACTGACTGTAAAAGAAGGAATAAAACACCCATTCATGGACATGATCATCTACACAGAAAACCTCAAGGAATCTCACAAAAGCTCCTGGAACCAAAAAGTGAGTCTAGCTATGTCACAATACATAAGACCAACAATAAAAAAATCAAACATATTTCTCTGTGCAAACAATGACTAATTGGATATTGAAATAGAAAAACAGTATCAATAGAATAAGGCAAATACCTTTAAGTCTGTCATAATATGAACAGCATGTGCATGCTGAAAATTATAAAACACTGATGAAAAAGTGAAATAAAAAGATTTTATAAATGGAAAAATAAAAGTGTTTATTAATTGGAACACTTAATATTGCTAAAATTTCAGTTCTATCCATATTAATCTATGAAGTTAACAGAATCCAATCAAAATCACAGAAAACTATTTTATAGATCATGACAAGCTGATTTTAAAATCTATATAAAAAGACAAAAGAACTGAAATAATTTTGAACAAGAACAAGATCAGAAGACTAACAATATATAATTTCAAAACTTACTATAAAACTACAGCAATCAAAACTGGTATTTTTGAAGAAATAGTCACATAGATTAATAAAAGAGAACAGTAAACACAGAGTAAGACCCATATGCATTGTATCAGATAATATTTGGCAAAATTGCTAATATAAAGGATAGTCAAAGAAATGGTGCTAGAACATTAAAAGTTGAACTTTGCCCTTCAACTTCAAACATTAAACAATAATCAACTCAAATTGGATCATAAACCTAAATGTAAGATTAAAATTATAAAACTATTGGATAAAAACATCTGTGAGTCATTGTATTAGGCAAAGTTCCATAGATATGACACCCAAAACACATTCCATATAATCAAAATATTAAGCATGCCCCCTAAGACAAAATATTGAAAAATTTAAGGTCTTCAAAATTAAGAAAACTTCTTTTTGAAAGATGCTGCTAAGAGAAGAAAAAACAAGCTACAAAGAGAATATATATGCAAATTCTATCAAGCTAAATAACTAAAAAACAAACAGCTGATTGGCAAATGGGCCAATGGTTTGAACAGACACTTCACCAAAGAAGATATACAGATGGCAAACTAACCCACGAAAAGATGCTCAAATAGTACGAAAATGCAAATTTAAAATTACAATGAGACATCACTGCATACCCATTGGAACGGCTGAACAAAACAGAACAAAACAACAAACTGACAATACCAAGTGCTGCTGAGGATGTAGGGCATTTGCAATCCTCATATATTATTGGTGGGAATGCAAAATGGTATAGCCACTTTGGAAAACCATTTGGTTGTGTCTTATAGAGTTAAATATACACTTGCTCTATGACTTAGCCAGCCATTCGACACCTAGGAAATTACTGAAAAGAAATGAGAAGTTACAGTCACACAAAAATCTTTATGCAAATATTAGTAGTGGCTTTGCTTGTAATGTCAAAAAGTAAAAACAAATTCCAAATATCTTTCAACTTAGGACAGGATAAGAAAACTGTGATACAACCGTTTAATGGAATATCATTCAGCAATGAAATGGAGTATACTGATGCATACTAAATGTATTATTATACTAAGGGAACAAGTCAGACTCAAAACACTACATACTTATAATTTTATTTATATGACATTCCACCAAGACAAAAATTAGGATATCAAAAACAGATGAGTAGTTAATAGATATTGAAATGATGGGAGGGGTTAGCTACATAGAGTCAAAACTAGGGAACTGGGGAAAATGATGGGACTTTTCTTTATATTAATTGTGGTAATATGTACCTGATTACACACATTTGTCTAAATTCAGAGAACACTACAATAGAAATAGTGCATTTCTCCTTATGGAAATTTTAAAAGTACATAAAATACAGTAAAGAAAAAAGAAATAAAAAAGACTTAGGACAAACCAATAATACCTAGTTGTGAGCAATCTAAGTATGATTATATCAGTGCACTAGCCTTTAAAAGTTTTACAAAATATATCAACAAATATACCTTCTTGTTTTTAAATGAATTTGGCAGGCCATATACAAACTATTGTGGTATATTTCAAATACCAAAAAATGCTATTATAGGATCAAAAATTACTTTGGCACATATTTTTGAAGCAGTATCAAATATTTATAATAAAATAGTTTTCTATTATGGCTAATTTTAATAAGAGTGTTATTTTGATGTTAATGGTGATGTTTACTGGTTAACATAAAGTAGTTCTTTTTTGTCATATTAAATAAATACCATTCTATCTCTGTGTTCCTAAAAAGATATTTTTGGAAATTATTTTGTATTCTATTGTCTTCCTCTTAATATTTATCCAATTGAACTGAAAGGTTTTCTATTCTGAGGAGATGTTATGATAAATTATATTTGTTCATGTCATAATGCTACATATTCTTTGCTATCATGTATTTTGATATTATTTACCAACACTTTACTTAGGGGAAGAAAAGCAGACCATTTATTCAATCTAATTGTTTGTTAACTGGATCTCCAAGTAACTAAATTAACTGTATTTGCTGAGAGAAACACACCTTATCTACAGAGGTCCCTTAGCTGGAATTCTTTGGCAAAAAAATTACCTACAGTAAATAAGTAGAGGATCTATGAAGCATATTTCCCTTCTGAATGTTGCATTAACTATATAATATCTGGGGTATAAAATGGAGATATTTTATCACTTAAATGCTCTTTGTGTTACAGATAGTTAGATAGGCATGCGCAGGGCAGGAGAGGGCTCTTCCCCCACCCACTAGGAATATCAGGTGAAGGTTTGACAATTATCACACTACCTCTCTAAAGCCATGGAAAGACGATCTCCTAATGATCCACAGCTATTAATATTAAAGTGTTAATTAAATGCAGATACCAGGGAGAAGAGACTTCCTGGGAATGCAGGGTTAAGAGACAAGATGGCGAGATATGACCTTCCGGGAACACTCTACCGGACAGAAGAAAGCCTCAGATGGGCATACCTCTAACTTTCTAAACACACTGCAGCATGCTCATTTCCCAAGAGTAAGGAGGACTCTGTGCATGCAGGAAGCCCACCCTAAGGGAAGAATCATGGGAAAAAGGCGAGCCTATAAAGTCTTTGGATTAGGGTTAAACAGGGCACTTGACCTTCAGGCATTTGACCTTCAGGTGCCCACTTGGGTCTCTTCCAAGTGAATTTTCCTTTCTTTCATTTACTAAAGCCTTTTAAAATAAACTTCCACTCCTGCTCTGAGACTTGTTTTGGTCTCTTCTTCTGCCTTATGCCCCTGTATGATTCTACAGCAACTTCAATTCTTTCTTCTGAGGAGTCAAGAATTAAAGTTGCTGCAGGCACGTACAGATAAGCTGCTGCTAACTCAGGGTAACTTGGATAACTTCCAGTAGTAACACTTGGATATGAGGAACACTATAAAACCTCATATTTTATTCTGAGACAGAGAGCATGTGTCTGATGTGACAACAAAGAATTTGGGAGCCCTTGTGAAATTCTCTGGCTGCTTTGTCTGCCTTGGGATATCATATATCCTAAATTATTGGTAAAGATTGATCCTGGGTAAACTCTGATTCCTGTGAATCTGATGTGACAATTTTATCCTTTGTGTTAACTCACCCTGTGTTTTTATTAAATAATATAAAAGGAATAAAACATAGTGTGATATTGTAAAATATATATTTGTTCTTAGTCTCTGGTTCCTGAGACAAAGCTCCTAATATCCTTCTAGATAGGGATGCTAGGAGAATCTTTTTTATTTTTTTTAATATTTGGTCTTGTCCCCATTTCCTAGAACCCAGTTTCTAAAACTTTTGAAATCTGTTAAGTGATTTAGTACTTTTTTATATGATAGTGAGATACTTGGTAGCTGCACACTCTTAGATGGCCTCAGGATACAGGTTGCTTATCAGGGGAACCAACCATGTGAGTAGATGGTTAGAACTTTCAGTCCCATCTCCAACTTCCAGCGAGTAGAGGGCCTGAAGGTTGAATTAATCACTGATGGCGAATGATATGAATCAGTCATGCCTATGTAATAAAGCCTCCATAAAAACCTAAAAGGACAGAGTTCAGGAAACTTTCTGATAGCGGAACATGTGGCGTTTCCTAGAGGGTGGTGCACCTAGAGGAAGTATGAGGCTCTGGCACTCCTTCTCTGACCAGGCCTTATGCACCTCTTTCATCTGGCTGTTAATCTGTATCCTTTGTAATATTCTTTGTAATAAATCAGTAAACATAAGTGTTGTTTGGATTTCTGTGAGTTGTCCTAGTCAAATTAATTGAACCCAAGTAGGGGATCTCAAGAACCCCAGTTCATAGGGGATTGATCCAAAGCACAGGTCATAAGCTGGGGCTTGTGATTGCCAGCTGAAATGGGGGCAGTCTTGTGGGACTGAGTGCCTAACCTGTGGGATCTGATGCAATCTCCAGGTACATACTGTCAGAATTGAATTGGATCACAGGGCACCCATTTGGTGTCCACAGGCGAATTCCTTGGTGTTTGGATAAAAACCTTCATAAATCTGGTGTCAGAAGTGTGCTGTATGATAAGTGAGTGGGAGTAGGAAAAACACTTTAGTTGGCTTTTCCGATTTCTGAGATATAGATAAACAGATAATAACAAAGTGAACGAGATGAGCTATCTCCAGATGAGGAATAGAAGCATATTTCTGAAAGACAGAAAACTTACAGTGGAGTGGAGAAATAACCGGAGATTCTGACACATGTGATACCTGTGGGATGAGTTACAGCAAGGGAGGTTAGTTTTACATCCAAGATGTCAGGGTGACTTGGGCTGTGAAAACATTGGTGTTACATGGATGTTATTTGAGAATTTATATATGGAACAGTTGATCCCTTTTTTCACTCTTCTCAAAACCTTCCATAGAATCCTGAGAAGCAGTAGGAATAGCAACATCAGTGACAGCAGCAAACTCTCATGTATTGCTGACCAAGAACGTGACATTAGAATATGACAGGTCACATTTCAATGCTTTATATATGTTAAGTTTTATCTTCACATATACTTCTAAAGTAGATACTATTATGAGGTATTCCTACAGTTCAGGAAACAAAAGCACAGAGAAGTTATATATTGTAACCAATACTCTGAAGAACTAGAATTTAAACCCAGGTAGTCTCACTCTAGAGTTCATGTTCTTTAACCACTGCAATATTTGTGTCTCTATCCACTCTGTCCTCTTGCAGCACAAAAGGTGACATCCTGGTTGATCACCTGGGATAGTCAGTTTTATATGTCAATTTGGTTAGGCTATAGTCCCCAGTTATTCAGTCAACCATAAATCCAGGGATTGCTGTGAAGATATTTTGTTCATGTGATTAACATACACAATCAGTTGATTTTGGGGAAAGGGAATTATCTTTGATAACCTAGGTGGGCCTGGTTCAATCAGTTTAAAAAATTTAAAAGCAGAACTGAGGTTCCCATGAAGAAGGTAAAATTCTATCAATGGAATGAAGCTTCTTCTCCTGTGTGAGACTTTCTAGCTTGTACTTCTGGATGATCTCTCTTACAAATTTCAGACTTGCATAGCCAGCCTCAACAACTGTGTAAGCCAATTCTTTGCAATCTTTCTGCAATCTCTCTCTCTCTCTCTCTTTCTCTGTCTCTCTCTCTCTCTTTGTCTATCTCAGGTTTCATTCCACATTGTGGAACCCTGACCAATATACCATCCTAAAGTTTTCCAGATGACAGGTCTCAGCTATATAATCGAAGTTTTCAAATATTTAAAATATACGCCTAATATTAAATATTAGTAAATATCCAAGAATCACCGAATATTTTAAGAAAACTTGTAACTAAAGATAAAATTATAAAAGGACAACACACAAACCTCAGAGAATGCAGAAAGAATTCAGGAAATTGAAAAAAATTAAAAATAAACATTAATACTCTTTCATTAGTTTCCTCAGACGACCAAAAGGATGTTGAACAATGAAAGAATAAAGAAGAGCTAATGGAAATTAAAACATAAATGGTAAAATAAATATTCAACAGAATGTTCAGAAGATAAAACTAAAGAAATTTTGTATGTAGTATAGCAAAAAGAAAGGGGGATAAGAGAGAAAAATAGATAAAGTAAAAATCAATCCAGGAGGTCTAACTTGACATTCATGAGTTACAAAAAGAATTGAAGAGATAACAATAAGGAGAAAATTATAAAAGCTAAAATACAAGAAATGTCCTGGGGTGGAAGACACAGTCTTAATTTTCAAAGGTGCCACTGAGTGTTTAGCATGTTGAATGAGAAAGATAAACAGCTGGGCACATCAGTGCGAACATTAGAGATAAAAAAAATTCTAAAAGAGAAAAAATTTTTGGAAGAAGTGTGGGAGAAAATAAAGCAGTATGCCACGAGAGACTAGAATCAGACAGAGATTATTATTTTCTTACCAGCAGCACAATATGTACTAGAAGAATTAGAATAAAGCTTTCAACCCTTGAGAGAAGGTTATTTCTACATACAATTTCATACTGGGCCAATAAATTGTAATGGCATTCAGGCAAGCAAGAAAAGAGGAAAAATGCCTTGCAACTACCCCATAGAAAGTTTCTTAAGCCTATGCAACAGTAAAACAAAGAAGAAAAGTAAGAAAAATAGTTGTAATTCCAGAAGCATGGCAACCACCACAGAGGAGAGTAAAGAAGGATGATAGCTGTACAGTAGACCTGGAGAGCACTCAGCCCAAGTAAGGGAAGTTCTTTGTGTTCAGACTCTGTCAGGTAGAATTCAAGCAGAGAGATGTGTCTGGTCCTGCACAACCATATTCCAGTAACACCACACACACCTAAGAAGGGCAATGATTGCTTTTCTTTGGTTGCTTTTATTGCTCCAATTTGTGCACACAATTGAGATCCAGCTTTCTTATGCCCAGCCACCTTACTGCCTTAACCTGACCTTTCCCATAGCTTGAGGGGGTCTTGCTGGATCCCCACCTACTAATCTTCCTGTAAACTCTTTTACTTTCTTTACTTTTATAGTGATGATTGCCTTACTTTTATAGTGATGATTGCCTTCTATATGGCTTCATAAAACTTCTTACAGAAAATCCTCAACTTGATGATTCCAGCTTTCTCTGATTTCTGATGTTGTTACAATCATCCCTGTCACTAAAAATCCTTAATAAATTTAACTGAAAAATTGAGAAGAAGTATATTTAAACAAACGAACTCAACTTATTAACTTAAATAAGGAATTTAGTGTTTGGAGAGTCATTCAAAGTGACCAAGGTTAATTTATATATGTGTACTTCAATTACTCGTTAATTATCTTGAGGTCTTCGCTCATGGGGTAGTTGTCTTCTCATAACAATACAAAAATTAAAGAAAAACTGTTTCACTGTCTTTATGGTGACCTTAGTAGTTTGGACAGAGTATGTTAACTGACAGCTTTGCACAATGGTGCTGAAAAATACCCTCAGCACATTCTCATTGAGTGAAGCCACTGGTATACTGTGTCTGTCACTTTTGTTTTAAAATTGGTTCTCTTTTTTTGAGGCAAAGTTCTTCATTCTTTTATTTCTACTGGTTATTCATTTATTTATTTTTGCTACATATCAAATATGTAAAACACAGTTCTTTTTTAATGGAAGGCACATAAACCAGATGGAAAGAACCAAAATATAAAGGAAAAAAACTAGTTTTGAAATTAAGCACACATTCCAGTATAATGAACCATATAATTAATCTAAGAACAAAATGATAAAGTCCCTAATTGTACATATATCCAACTGGTTCTTTGTCGATTTGGTTACTAACTCAACTGTTTCATTTAATACTCTGAGTTAATGAAGGATTTCATATTCTAACAAGATGAACATTATAGGATTTCTGCCTTTAGCCCAAGGTTCTCATAAGTCTGGATCGTAAGCACAAGTAATGATTACAGATGTGTGTGTGTGTGTGTGTGTGTGTGTGTGTGTGTGTGTGTGTGTGTGTATGGAGATGTGTGTGCATGTGTACATATGTATATATATTTGTACATTTTATACATTGCCCTCAGAGTGACAAAACACGACATATATAATTAGTGGAATACAGAAAAGCTAAGCTAAAGGCTGGAATGCAATAAAACTGTTAAAGAAATTCAAAAAATTTGCTTAAGGAAAGGGTCTTCTTATAAAGAGGCTTTTCATAGGTAAGGCTTTAGGAAGGATATTCTTAAAAGAAGATATGGCAAGAACAAAGGTATAATACTATCTTCAGAGACTAGTGATTATAACAGCTTGACTATGCTTATGGAATGATGAGAAGCTGGTGGTAGGGAAGTGATTGGCAATATTACAATAGTCTACGTTTCCACATGCGAATTTAAATTTGAAATATATTGGCAAATAGGAGTAGGGAGGAAGAATGTTTGTGGAAGATTGAAAAAGCACTGACAAAAATGGGTGCTTTTTGTCGTGGGACATGAAGCAAAAAGAGGGTTGATGATATCACTAAGCTTCAAAGTTAGGGGAAGGGGAGAGTGGCAGATTGTTAAGAGAATATAGGAACCAGGAATAGAAGCTGGTTTTGTTCAGCTTGGAAGAGGGCACAGAAAGAGAAATGATGAATTAGAAAACTAAATTATCATATGTTTTAACTCCAGAGAGATGGTGCTCAAAATTATCATTTGCTTTTCTACACTTATTTCCTGAATTCAGATGTTGTGCAAAATTACTCTGCCATTGTTTCCAATCACCTATGTATCAATGAGAATGCTAATAAGTGAGAAACGAATCAGAGTGGAATGATATTGACAGCTGTCTCTGTAGCCTGTTATTATTTGACAATGTTCTACAACTTCATTAGTTCAATTGAATAGATATTTTGAAATAAAGTGACTAAATGGTTCAGCTGAATTTATAGCAATTTGCATACATTATACAAAATCCATTTATGTAACAGTGTACTGGAAATAGAATAGTGTAGTCTTTAATGTATATTTATTAGTGCCAACAAAATATATTTCTATATCACAAATGCATGAAGGAGTCAGTTTGCTTGAAATAGTGAATTTTATTCTTATTTTCTCTTTGGGATACATTTCATTCCTAAATATCCTCTCCCACATCCAGAAGATTGCTAGACAATTTCTGAATTGGCTTCAAAGGGAGAATCTGTTCCATAGCACCACTTGAGGGGATGGTTTCTCTGCTTTGCAAAAGGAGCAGCTGTGTTACATGTACAAGTGTATCAATGTCCATCCCCATTTCCTCAAATATATTTATAGAAAGTAATAGGAAATCAATAAACATAAGAGCAAAATTATGGGAAATGCTCTCTCTCTTAGATAAACATACTGGAATGATGTCCTATAATTTGGTTAATATATTTACATTATATATTTATATATACACATACATATATATAGCATATGTACAAATTACCTATCTATTTATCTATCTGATAAATCATTATCACTCTGACTTTGGTTAGGATATTTCCGTATCAAATGGAATGCATTAGTTTTTATTACATATTTGTTTTATGTATTTTGTTTTCTAAAACATGAATCTAAATCAATACATTAGACATGCTTTTTTAACTGTGACCAATTTATAAAATAATTAGTATTCATAAGATTTGGAATTTCAGTATGTTTAAATTCATATTAGAGAAGATCAACAGGCTTCTTATGTTTGCATAAATATTAGTGTAGGCCACTTTTATTATAGAATAAAGAAAAATAAACATTCTTTTGTCTTTTCAAAATACAGCTATACACATACACATGAACACAAAGCTATCATTTACAAATTATTCAGGAAAAATAATAATTTAAAAGAGTTTTTTTTTTAGAGTCATCTTTACATTATCACTCTGGGGGGAAACATCCCTACGCAGTTCTTTTAAACTCTTCTTTATGTCTCTTAATATAGCTTAGAAGATATTTTCAGTTTCTATAACTCAATTATATTTAATCTGTATTGTTTCGGAAACTCACAACAAAGTATTGAAGGGAAGGGTGAATGAAACTTTCTTGGGCACATGTAATGAAATGTGTTGAATATTTTAAATGTGTAAATGGATTCAATCCTCATAAAACCTATGAGGTAATTTTTAAATTATTACCTAATACACTAGAAAAAAAAGTAAATATTTTTGAGTGCCAGAGCTGAGATTCAACTGAAGATAAACCTCGTTCTAATCAGAAAAATGCTTTCTTTTTTAGAGATGAAGTTTTGATGTGTTGCTCAGGGTAGGGTACAATGGTTCCATCATAGCTCACTGCAGCCTTGAACTCCTGGACTCAAGTGATCCTCCCACCTCAGCCTCTGGAGTAGCTAGGACTATAGCTATGTGCCACTACATCCAGCTAATTTTCTTTTTTCTTTTTTTTTTTTTTTTTGTATAGATGTATAGTTGCACTGTGTTGCCTAGGCTTGAATTGAACTTTTGGACTCAAGAAATCCTCCCACCTCGCCCTTCCAAAATGCCAGGATTATAGACATGATCCAACACACCTGTCCAGAAAAGCATTTTCTTAACATATTCAGCCCTTGTATTTAAACTTACCTTTATCTTCACCCACTCTGTGATTACAATATGTTGAACATTCGTGACACCGAATTAAAGTTTTATTTCTTTGTGCTTTCATTAGCCAGATTGTTACTTTTCAAATATTACTTTCTCCAAATAATACTTGTGAGGACATTGGATTTAACTTTCATAATTCATCTGTTCACATTATTTTTTCACTGTAGTAATGGGGCCCTGTGTCCACAAATTTGACCAAGTAAATGATACACAGGACTCTAATTCATTTAACAAATATAATTCTTTGGGATCTTGGGATAAAGAACACGCACAAATCTTTTATGTTGCTTGTTTTTACAATGAAGAGTTCTCATTGTCTATAGAAACTGGATGAAACAATATCGTTGAAGAAAATACCCCACTGATTTTACTACACAAAACATCACATGCATGCTATTTCAACAACATCTCTAACAGAGTTTTTATTAATAAAGATAAATATGATCAAAGGACCAGTCCCACATTTCTAGGCAGATCAGGAGGGAATAAAGAAGAAATCCTGTCTCTTTTATTGCATCCCAAATGCCTTCTAGATCGAGAGAGATGAAAAAATAACAGTGGCTTTCCAGGTGACTACTATTGCCATTGACATGTAACATTTCTCATTAGAAGAAAGTTGGGAGCTAAGAATAATAAACGCAGTATTTTTAATATTTAATCTGTCTTTAGCTATTAAATCAATTTGAAAATTTCTAACAATCATGGCATTCAAAAGAGAGGCCCTGGTTAAATGTAAAACCTATAGCCATCCTCATTAAGTTGATCATGGAAGGTTCAGAGAATATAATGTGAAAAGAAAAAACCTGGAGTAAAATTTCTCATCTGATCATTCATACTCCCAATTGTGTAAGATAAAGGAATCCTCTGGCCAATCCATTTTGCATGATACATAGAGTCTCTCATGTCTGATTGTCTTCATCCTCATCTCCTGTTCTCTTCTGCTCCCTGTATAACTAACAATCCAGTCAGAAAATTGCTACTTAGTTTGCTACAGAGCCATAGCTTTGCATAAGATATTCCCTTTACCTTGAGTAGATACTTATTTAAACTTCAAATCACTTACTCCTCTTTCAAGATACAGATTAAGCACCACATTCCCTAGAAATTCTTCCTTAACCTATCAATTTGAAGTTATCCCTTTTTATCTTTGTCTTAATTTTAAAATACTTCTGTAAACACATACTGTATTTTAACACTTTTACATACACACATTATCTCACATGATTAACACACCAACCTCCCCAGAGCACATATTGTATCTTACTTACCTTCATTTTTCAAGGGCTTTATGTGTCAAATGAAATATAGTAACTGATAGATCATGAATCAGTCCTGTAGAAGAGAATACTGCCCTTAGCTTTTGCTACCTTTGAACCATTGCATGGCTTTCCATATTTGAGCAACAGTTCATCCCTTTGAATTACAATTAATCAATTTTGAAAGAAAGTAGTTGGTATAAATGTTACTTAGTGTTCTTTAACATTTAAAATTCTATAATAATACCAATGTTTTTATCTCGTGGAATAATTAATCTTCAGTCAGGCAGAAGTTATTTCATAACTAGAAACTGGGGAAAAGTCACACAACTATGTCTTTCTTCTGCACACAGAATCTTGAAAAATGTAGCCCATATTGTTGAAAGCAAAGGTTTGTAATAAATGCATCAAAATGAAATAAACACATCTAGCACATCTACAGAAGTCCAGCTTGGCAGAAATTGTCATCAAGTCAGGTAGCATATGGTTAGCATCTACAAAAGAGAAATTAGTGAAATAATAGTCTCATCATTTTCCCTTAAAAGAAATATTTAGTAAAAATGCATGAAATCACTTTTCCTTGAATCTCATAATTCTATAGAAATGTCATAAAATCATTTTTAGCTACTTTCTCCCTTTTACTCCTCTCTAATTTTAATTGCATACTATTCTAGGTATAAACAGAGGCTTTGAAAAAGGCGAGGAGAGGATCAGAGTAGAGGGAAAATTCTAAGTAGACTAGGAATAACCTTTGAGGAATCTTGAAAAGCTAAAATTTTCAGTCTGATTATCTTGCTAAAGAAGCTTATACATAAGAAAAAAGAAATCATTGAAAGCTTAATATGAATAGGAACCAACTGTTTTTATTAATTACTATATTAGAGGAGACTGAAAATATTCTGAATATTTGTAAAAGTACTATGTTAAAGATAAACCTGCTTCCCTTCAGCTTGGAAAAAAGTATAAAAGTATTAAATAGTGTCTCAGTGTGTAAACAGTTTTCTAGAGGATCATAATTTTGTTTTCAACACATTTCTCTGGGGTTTCTGTAATTATATTTATTATTTGAAGTTTTAAACAAGCAAACACCATATACAGAACCACAATTGTGAAAGTAAATACATTTTGAGATTCTCCCAATGTTTGATCTTTTATCTTCATAAATATTATTGATTAATATTTTTAAATATTAGTTTAAAAATGTGTTTTCTGAATATTTTAAAAATTAAGATATCACAAATTTTAGTCATAGTTCTATCAAACAATACTTTCTATCTTGAATAAAAAGGCATATTGGGTTGGTTTTGATTCATGTGAATTGAATGCTCTTCAGTGGGTATGAAAAGTAGACACAGACACTCATTCAAAGTCTCATCACTTTTCCTGTAAGGGCCCCTTATAGGAGTGAGTCCTTTCTAATCAGGAAGAAAATGGCAGAAATTTTACAGCATAATTTTCAGTCTTCCATATGGGCTTAGTTTGGCTTATCACCACATTTGAATTGCAAGACTCTGACCTCTGGAGTTTACTGAGGCTGTGCTGCTAATGTTAAAGTCTCCAAGCCAAATTAATAATCACTACAGGCCAGCATGTGTGCCTTCCGGTTGTGACATATATATTTAGGTAATTATGGCAAAACCAGTTTACTGAGTGTACAAAGAAAAGTTTAACATAATTTCCCTTCCAGTCAACCAAATCTATAATCCCCCTGATGGTCAGTGACCCTTGTCCATCTAACTTTTAAATCCTTGATGAGTTCATTCTGAATATTGGTACACATTCGCAAGGAGCAACCTCGAAAGACAAAAAACATATGGGTTATAAATTTTGTTAGTAATAAATTTAAGAATAGCAGAAATGAGTTAATGTATATAAAATACATTTTGGGAAATATAAAGATTTATATAAATATGAGATACTGCAATAAACATAAACAACTGAGTGGTATTTTAGGACATGCAGGAAAACCCACCTTCTTCCATCAACCACTCAGTTTTGATTTTGAAAACAGATCTCTTTTCTAGTCTTGATTCCTAGGATTCCCATGAAACAGACTCCAAACCCAGCCTCTGAGAAGGCATGTGACTCCGGAACAGTGTCACGTTGCCTTAGCAGTAATGATTGTTTCAAGGATGGGCATCTGAACCATCATGAGTAGTGAGAATGAGTTTATACATAATTGTTGGAGTTATGGGGAGCAGATTTTCCTCTTTGCTCTCTTTAATGTAGAGCATAACAATTTTACAATAATAAGCAGCTCATCTCTCTGAGAATGAAGTCAATATAGTAAGAAGGAGAGTAGGAACTGATTAAGAGACGGACGAAACCATGTCCTAGTGACACTGTTTCATTTCTTACATTAAGCAAAACCTAGAAGCAGCTCTAACTTTGTCTTTTTCCAAATTTACATAAACCAAAAACTTCCAAAAGCCTAGTTCCTGAAACAAAAATTTTAGTTGGAGTGTTAGTCAGTAGCAACCCAAAGGTCCTAATTGATTTGAGTAGAGTTTACTTGAGCCTTTAAGTACCAAAGCCTAAGGTCAGGGTCAGATAGTTCATGAAAATGTAATGACAATCATATTTTTTTTCTGTTGAATTTCTTGTGAGTTAGAGTACTGGGAAACACTCTACAGAGGGTGTCTGATGATAACACTGAGGCTTCCAGAGCAGCATAACAGGACAGGGAGGGCACTGGCACGTCAGAAGGGGAAAGTGAAGCGTGGGTGTCTTGGTCCAAGGATTCGGAGACCAGAGAGAGTTGGTATGAATCTGAGTTTTGACATTTAGCAGCTGTGTGGTCTCAAACATGTTACTCTCCACTGTTAAACTTTAGTTATCTTATAAATAAAGAGGGGGCAAATTAATAGTAGCTGTTTAAGTCAGTAGGGACTAAAAAAAAATACAAACCACTTAGCACATTGCTTAGCAATAGTATGCCCTTGGTACATTATTATTATTATTACATAACCCAAATGGGAGTCTTATCTTTGTCACTGTTAACTAACTGTAATGCTATTTCATTTTTCTAAAGTCAACTGCTTTGGTTCATCAAGCAAAAGTGACAATTTTTGCCATATCTACTCCACAGAACTGTCATCAAATGAGAAAATGCGAGAGTCATTCAGAAGCTGTTATGAAACTGAGGCAGAAGTAAGGTGATGTGAATAGCTCTAAGCTTTTAGATATTCCAAAACAGTGACACTAAAATATCTTACTGAAACTCCTAATGTAATCTCTCCCATTCTATTGAATCAGAGAGTCTTCCAAGGTTAAAGGCCAGGCATTTAAAATTTGAAAAATCTCCACAGGTATTTCTGAAGCTCATGAAAGCTTGATGACTAATGCTTTTGTACAGATTTTCAACCTTGGTCACTTATTAGAATCACCTGAGGAGCTTTACAAACTACAGACACCTAGGATCTAGCCCAGAGGAATTTAATCAGAAGTTTGGGCAGGAGAGCTAAGAGAATCCATATTTACAAAAGTTCACTAGGTGATTCTAATGTGTCTCCACTATTGATAAGTGTTGTGCCGGGGAAAAGGGAATGAAAATACATTTGTTGAGATCATCATATGTGCCAAGCATTGCACTAAGTGCTTTGCATATATTATCGTATTTGAGTGTCATTTTCAATTAGCCATATAAAATAGGTGCTACATCTATACTTTGCAGTTAGGATCCAAGACTAACAGAAGTTCGGTGACATGCTCAAGGATATGCAGCCAGCACATGGTGAAACAGTCATTTCAATTTAAAAATTCATTATAATTTAAAAAATAAAAGTATATTTCTTACTGAAATATATTCTTCGTTTATCTTTTTTTCCCCAAAAATATCAGATTTTCTTTAAAAGCTAAATGGAGATGGCTCGGAGGTTTAAAACTAATCTCTAATAAAATCTCAAGCGCATTCCATTGACAATTGCTATCCCTGTATCCAAAAAAGAAACACAAATTGTGAAACAGTCACTAAAAAAAAACCCTTCAAAACTGAAACCCTTAGGAATACTGAGAACTATTTCAACAGCTTTAAAATAAGTAGGTTCTCATCAGATATTTGACAATGCACATAAAATGGTTGCCCCTTGGGAACAAAATTAAGGAATTTAGAGTGAATGATAAACCACTGTATTACCCCAGGGAAAATAAAGTAAATTTTTTTTAACTTTATGGTCCCCCAAAGGGAATTCTGTATCTGATGATATTTCAAAAGGCTTCACAATCTGAAAGTCTTTTTTTAAAGTTAGAGAAATTTTTATAAAGGTTTAACAATAAATTCTTGCAATTTTAGAAAACATGAATTTAAAAAACCCAGTGGGAATAGGGAGGGGTGGAGGAGGAAGACAGTTTTGAAAACCAGAGTAAGAGTTCACACTGTGAGGAGCTACAGAAAGTTTCACATACATTTTGCCATTCTTTTGCAAACCAGTGGGTTAAAACTGTACATTAACACAGCTGCGACACTAACTGTATGCCTATTAATACTGTCTGCTGACCTCAAAGACTGCAGTTGCCAGCTTGAGCTGACATCTATAATGCAAGAAAATGGAAACCATACAATTCACACATTAAATTTATGGGAAGTCAGTTTCCTAAGCTAAGTGTTACAGGTCAGAGTAATCTCAACTCTCTCCGTATGTGGATAACTACTTGCGGGTGTAGTCCAGCAGATATTTTCTGACTCATGGTAAAAAAAAAATTATTGATAAATGTATCTCTTTTGAAAGAAAAAAGATTGAAGGGAGAGTGACATGGAAAAATTCCAAACTGTTGGCCTATATCTGAAATACAGTTAGAAAAAAAATCAAGTAGGCCAGGCCTTATTTATTTACGTAAAGCAGTTATGTGTTGCTGGGGCCATGATTCCAGTGGTGATGATTAGCATTTTAATGTTTAGAATAATGCTTGTCAATCATTAGCTTTTCCTGGTAAGTATTACTAACATATCCATTTAAGCCATAAGAAAATTAAGAATGTCATGTGTGGCTGCCATGATAATATTTCGTTGTATTTTATTTCTGTCTGCTAAAATGGTTTATTAAAAATTGCATGCTAGCAATGGTATGATGTAAATCAGTGTATCTCTAACTTGAGCATGTATCACAATCACTTAGAAGGTTTACTAAATCATGGATTGCTGGGCTCCACTGCTATAGTTTCTGATTTTGTGGTTCAAGCTGAGGCTGGCAAATTTCCATTTGTAACAAATTCCAAGTTGATGTTGTTGCTGCTGGTTCAGAAAACATACTTTGAGTAGCATTGCTATAAATAAAGGTACGTTTGAAGGCAAGATAATAGTAATAATAAAAACAATAGCTCCCACTTTTGGGGTACTTAGTGTTTGGGCTGGATCTCATTAAAACCTCACAGGTGGCCGGGCGCAGTGGCTCATGCTTGTAATCCCAGCCCTTTGGGAGGCCAAGGTGGGCAGATCACGAGGTCAGGACATCGAGACCTTCCTGGCTAACACGGTGAAACCCTTTCTCTACTAAAAATACAAAAAATTAGCTGGGCGTGATGGTGGGCGCCTGTAGTCCCAGCTACTCGGGAGGCTGAGGCAGGAGAATGGCATGAACCTGGGAGGAGGAGCTTGCAGTGAGCCAAGGTCACACCACTGCACTGTAGCCTGAGCGACAGAGCGAGACTCGGTCTCAAAAAAAGAAACAAAAACAAACAAACAAACAAGAAACAAACAAATGAAAAAAACCTCACAGGTAAGGAAGGTATAACCAACAAGGATTAAGAGACTTTCTTGAAGTGAGATCAAGAATGAGGGATCAAGATAGGATTTGGATCCAGACTTGTCCAACTCTTAAACCTTGGACTTGAAAAAAGGAGCCATAATTATATATATATTATATATATATATTTTTTTTTGGTGTGTTCTACATAAACTTATTAATGCAGAGTTCTTTTTCCTTTCTAAAGACAGATTTGTTAAACATTGAAAGTACGTACAATCAAATATGTATAATGTATCAATCACTATTTCATTGTGTATTTAATGTTAACCAATTCTCAGCAACTGAATCAAGAAGGGATAGCATACTGGTTCAAAATCACAAAAAAGTTCACGGACTTTGATGCGATTTCATTCGAATTCCCATTAAAACACCAAAAGAAGTTATAGGAGTAGATCATAAAAAGTGAAGAAAACTGAAACTAAAGCAAAGTCTAATAAACTAAGTCTGATTATTTGATAATGGTGTCTGGGAGGAAGTAACATGAATAAGGAGACTTGGGCTAGGAAGTAATAAATAATACAATCTGTGTTCCAAATCATATCAAAGTCCAAACAGATTCCAGGAAATAGGGGGTTGAAAAAAGAATGTAGCAATTTCCTTTATCATTCCCTTCTTCTTTTCCCTGACTCATGGACCCAGAGGAAATTAACTTGAAAACTAACAGTGCTCACTCTCCAGCCTCTTGGCAGCACCCTGTGAAGGAAACTTAGAGTTCTTTTTTCTTAAGAATCCAAGGACAACTGTGAGAAGAACATATCCTACACATTTTGGTTTTCACAAAATCCATATTTTCAAAATATGAGAAAATCAGGAAGTTAGGATTAAAGGTGCCTAAATGAAGCCTTTAGATCCTAAAATTGGACAGGTGGTATGAACGTTCTCCTTTTCTGTATCTGAGAAGAGTATCCAGTCACCACATGAGGGTAGTGTGGCCTACACCAAGGGCCTTCACTTCTAATAAGTTAAAAAAACAAAACAACTGAGCATGCTCAGATGTTACCTCATTCTAGAATGAAGAAACAAATACACTCACAAACACACACAAACACACACACACACACACACACACACACACACACACACACCCTTAAGGTACAGTTGAAATGGAATAGAAGAGCATAACTGCCAACTCCCCCCAACTCTAAAGTTATGTATATAATAGAGAGGACAGTCCAAGTCAGTACATAAAAATTATTTCATAAATAGTTTGTATGCCATTTGGCTAAATATTTGGCAAAAGTTTAAGTTAAATAATTGCTCACATATGTTATGAAAATATCTTCAAAATGAGATATTTGAATATTAACAAATAAAAATACCATAAGAAAATAAACATATAATTTGAGACATACCTACACTTTTATACATGATCCTACTAATTAAGGTAAAAGGAATAATTTGATAAGTTTTTTCTCTACAACATGACCTTAAGATCAAGAAATAAAAACCAACAAAAATATTAAAAGCAAATAATAAATTTGGGAACATATGAAGAACAGTTACAAAATAAATGTTGATATATTCAATACAGACACATATATTTGAAAACAATTTTTTAAAATGAGAAAAAGCCAACAGAAATGTGGGCAAAGAATATGGACAAAATTCACCAACAAAGTTGCCAATGATTATTAAACATATAAAAATGTTTTCAATCTGTGTAACCATCAATGAAAGGCAAATTAAACAATGGCATGCTCAACTTAATTACCATATATCATCCCAGCTTAAAAATAATAAAACCCAGAGAATGAGTTTTATTATTCTTTTCCACTGTGGTGGAAATATAAGTTGTCACAGCTTTTTATGAGACAATTTGGCAATTCATCAGTTTTTGAATCTCTGTATGTATTTATTCAGTAATTTAGCTTCTAGGCATTTCTTATAAAAGTGTAATTATTGTCAGGGACTAATGTAAAATTGTAAGAATATTAGTTGGACATTATTTAAAAATGGAGAAAAATGAGAAAATAATTTATCCCAAATAAGTATATGAATTTGTGTGTGTCCATAAAACATTTTATATAATTATTCAAATATGGTTAAGGGAAAGTACTTACTGAGTGGGAACATATTTTTAATGACTTACTAAAAAGAAACATTTCAAAACAGTATGTACACTATTACGCTGTATATATACAAGTATGTAGTTAAATCAAGATGTAAGAATTAGTCCATGAACTAACCACTGCACTCTCTTAAAGCCCCTTGAAATTGCAATAAAGAGTGAAAAGATATGAATCAGCAATTAAAACTATGAAATATATTATTGTAATAAGAAAAGCAGGTAAAAGAAGACACTAGGAAACAAAGTGTAGAAACATAAAGCATATCATAAACTTGGATGTAGCTGTCATGAAGGAGAGATCGAATGGCTTAGAATAGGAAGCCAAGAACTAGGAGAAGCAGGTCAAAAAAAGATTTGGAATAAGAAATAGAATTTACCATAAAGGTAATTAAAAGTCTACACATGGTATGAGCAACCTCCCATTTTCTTCCCATCTCCCTATGAGACTCTCATTCAGTCTCCCTATAAGACTCAATGGCTCATAGGGATTTTCTCCCATGTAAAAGTTCTTCATTTCTGCTGGAAAAATGGAGTAAATAGTTTAGGGTTTGTTTTGTCAGCCAACGGTAAACTGCTGTTTCTGCTGACTTTTAGGAATGCCAAGTGTGATGCTCAGGTCTCCACTGTTCCTGAAAACCATCAGGCATCAATCTCTCTCAAGTGCTGCTTTTGTCAATTTTCTATCTTTTCATTTTTAAAATCAAATGGAAAAATAACAATAAGAAAATCAGGAATAATTAGACATTAGACAAAAGCTTTCAGTATAAAAAAAGATGAGGGACACTGGGCACAGTGGCTCAAGCCTGCAATCCTAGCACGTTGAGGTGTTGAGGTGAGCAAATCACTTGAGCTCGAGTTGGAGGCCAGACTGGGCAACATGGCGAAACCCTGTCTCTACAAAAACAACAACAACAACAAAAAGATTACCCAGGCATGGTGGTGCATGCCTAAATAGTCCCAGCTACTTGGTAGGGGCTGAGGTGGGAAGATTGCTTGAGCCCAGAAGGTCAAGGCTGCAGTGAGTCAAGATAACGCTACTGCACTCCAGCCTGGGTGACAAAGTCAGACCCTGCCTCAACAAAGGAAAAAAAAAAATGAGGCGATAAAAATGTGAAGATTATTGAATATGTAATGTTAAAGCAAACCAAATATGGCCTGAGAAGGACTCCATACTTCTATATTTGAGTCCTGGTAGATGAACTGTAACCTAGCTTAATAGACGAAATTGAAAACCGAACTTAGGCCGGGCGCGGTGGCTCACGCCTGTAATCCCAGCACTTTGGGAGGCCGAGGCGGGCGGATCACAAGGTCAGGAGATCGAGACCACGGTGAAACCCCGTCTCTACTAAAAATACAAAAAATTAGCCGGGCGCGGTTGTGGGCGCCTGTAGTCCCAGCTACTCGGGAGGCAGGAGAATGGCGTGAACCCGGGAGGCGGAGCTTGCAGTGAGCCGAGATCGCGCCACTGCACTCCAGCCTGGGCGACAGAGCGAGACTCCGTCTCAAAAAAAAAAAAAAAAAAAGTTCACCATTTTAAAAATTAAAAAAAAAAAAAAAAAAAAAAGAAAGAAAACCGAACTTAGTACGCACCTGTAGCAATGGCTGAGTGTTGGCCAATCCCAGTGGCCATACTTCAACCACTCTTTGACTCTTGAATGTTCAAACTGCGTTCAAATAAAGCAAACCCTGAGCTGTAGTCAGTCTCACTGTTTCTGTACCTCACTTCCGATTTCTGTATGTCACTTTACCTTTTCTGTCTGTAAATTTGCTCTGACCATGAGGCTTCCCTGGAATCACTGTGAATCTGCTGTGATTCTGGGGGGCTGCCCAATTTGCGAATCGTTTATTGCTCAATTAAATTCCTTTTGAAGTTTTTCTTTTATCAGATGGTGTCAGAAGTGGGATTCAAACTGGATCTTCTAGTGACCCCCAGGAGTGCTGAGTGAACACGCAAGGTACCTGCAGGACCCGCTTGCGTCCACTGATCTCTGGGAGCAGCTGGGGATCATGGGTAAGCTCGGTCTTGGATTTCAGAGCTTCACAGATATGTGTTTTGAGCTCTCCAAGTTGCTTTGAGGAAATTTCTGATCCAAACTGGGTTTGGAGTTATGAAAGAAACTGGACTCGTCCAGGAATGAGTTTGATCCAGGAATTAACTGGCTTGGATCCAGTTAGAGGCCTCTTACATCTGACTGGGTCAGAAAGGAACTGATAGTAAGCAATAATATTGGAGGGGTTATAGAATTTGGCTTTTGAAAATTCACAGGGATTTTTGTGTTCTACCCTTTTGTTTCATTTTTTTCTGTGTGCTTAGGAAGGAAAAATCAATGGCTAAGTTAATCAAGAGAACCTGAGAGTAAAGCCAATATTTTATGTAAAAATGGGATCCTTATTTCTGAAAAAATGAGTTCCGTTTGGCTTATTTTACTTTAGGCCTGGGAGGCAGCGAAGTCTTAGAGAAATGGCAAAATCTTACTTAAGATCACTTACAGTGGTACCTTCCAAATGAACAACAATGCATTGTAGTACATTTAAAAATACAGGCTCTCGGTAGTGTCCCTTTGGACTAAGAGTGGATTTAACACTACGGGATGTCAACTGCTATTCTCTTTGGAATAATTTGCCTCGCACTCTCTGCTAAACAGCTATGGGTGTCAGGATTAGGCATGTACAAAACTGTGGGAAACGGGGAGTTTTTTCCTCCCTAAAAGGGGAAATTTGAGAGCTGATGAGACTTCTGGAAAAGATCTCTTTGCTATCGACAAGCAGCTGCCTGAACTTTTCAGTGTCACTGCAGTGGATGGGTCTTTCTCTGGCCTCCATCAGTATTTCACCTTCCCCACCCTGCCACAGGCAATACTTTTCTCTCTCCCTCTCCTTTCCCTTTCTTATCTTTTCTATTACTCGGGGGTACCATCTTGCCCAGAGACCACATGTTGAAACTCCTGGTCAGAGGTTGGATTCACAATGATGAGGCCCAACCAGGTGCAAGTTTGAGCCTTGCCAGTTTGATGTTGGTGCTAAGCAGAGTAGCTAACTTCTATGTTTTGTCACACATATTTTATTCTGGCCTGAATGAAAAAAGGTGATTTTCCTTTATGATGTGACTTGGCCCCAGCACGATGGTGCAGCAAGCTAAGTCACTGGGGCCTCTCAGGGAAAGGACACCCAGAAGCCTGGCATGCTGGCAAAAGGATAAGAATTTCTTACCAGTCAGATTTCTGGCTTCTCTCTATATGTGCAAATGGTTAAATGAATGGTAAAAATCACTGTTTATTTCCATCTTGTTTTTTGTCCTTGGGAGCCTGACCTTGTAACCACATGGCAGTCAGTACTTTCTCATGGTCTCTGCCTTCCAGGGAACAGGAATTTTAGGGTTTATGGCATAGTTAGCTCTGAAAATTGTCTTGAATAGTTAAAAGCCTTTGCAAGCTCATAATTAATTACTCCAGATCCCTTTTGGGCAGAGTAATGGAGGCTGCCCAGTGCTGTAGCTCAGTAGTAAGGTTTTGCCCATTTACACTGGCACGCTGGGTTTGATTCCCTGCTTAGGATGTAAGTCATTTTTGGTTGACTATCTGCATGACTTTGTCTAGTCTCTTCTCCTCCACAAACTGTCTTAAATTTTCCTTTCTCTGAGCACCTGAGAGGTTACCATTGGTAAAATTCAAAAGCCAGAACTATCGGCTGTTTTGTATGGCTAAAATCGGGTAATAAAAAATTTTAAAAGGGCTTTATTAAACAGTGGTATGGTTAAAAGTCAGTTTAATTAAAAGCAGATTTTCAAGCTCTAATAGCCTGGACTCCTTGGGAAAAACAGGAGGCAACAGAAACCCCTTTCCTGGCCCTGTTCTTCCAAGGGTTCCACCCTAAAACCGATAACCAATTAAGAAACTTAAAAACTGGCAAAGGAAAACTCTTAAAACTACTGTAGTAATCTGTCTGTCTGTCTGTCTGTGTAATTATATATGTGTTGTGCATAGTGTTTATATAAAATAGCTCTAATTAATTGGACTTAAACAAAAACAAGCACTTACATATTTTGAAAGCAAAATAAAACTGTAATGCCTTTTAGTTCATGTATCTTTAATAATCTTTAGGAAATATAAACAGCCTGAAAGATTATTGATAAAATTAAGACACATTGTCTAAATTGTGCAGATCAGATACTGGGTTTGCTAAATTCTTTCAGGTCATAAATTGCTTTGACTTTTAAAAATTGTTCAATTTATTTTGGAAACATTAAATCATAAATAAGACTTGGGATACATGGAATTAGCCATGCCCCCCTAGCTATGCAAAGAAGGTTATAAAGAAAAGACCGGTTTTTTTTTTATTTATTTTTATTTTTTTTTTAAGACAGAGTCTCACTCACTCTTTTCACCAGGCTAGAGTGCAGTGACACTATCTTGGCTCACTGCAACCTCCGCCTCCTAGGTTCAAAACATTCTTCTGCCTCAGCATCCCAAGTAGCTGGGACTACAGGCGCCCGCCATCATGCCCAGCTAATTTTTTGTATTTTTAGTAGAGACGGGGTTTCATCATGTTGGCCAGGATGGTCTCAATCTCCTGACCTTGTGATCTGCCCGCCTCAGCCTCCCAAAGTGCTGGGATTACAGGGGTAAGCCACCACTCCTGGCCACCACTGTGATTCTTAACTGTACGGCTTGCCTGCTTTACAGCTAGGTAAGGCCCGGGACACATGGAGTTAGACACTGGAAAGAGATCTTGTCTTCATTTCTGTCTGGGTTCTTGGCTCCACACCTAGTACATAATTAAAATCCCTTACTTACCAAGGATTTCACCAAAAGTTAAATTCACTAAGAGTTAACATTGTAATATGTAATTGAATCTACTGAAAAAATAAGTTTACACACAAGGTGTGTAAGGAGAATAAAATGTATTTTGGTAAGAGATTATAAGAAGGTATGGGAATGCAAATTTTTGCCTAGGTTAGAAGGTTAAAGGATTGTTTTAAATTAAATAAAGCTAAAGATTTGAACAAGTTTTGGAAGGTTTATAAAAAAATTGTAAAAGATTCTATGTGTGAACATATTGGCTGAAGTTAAAATGGCATTATTCATTTTTTTCCATAAATTGCACATTGGAATAAAAGCACAACATCGTTTGCTTAGAATATTGTTCTACACTGATAAAAAAAAATTATAAAGGGTTATAAAAGGATTATAAAAACCTTATCTTATGGCCAAACTAATTAAAACTGAATAGATTTATAAAATGTTATTAAAAAGCAGCTTTAACATTAAAAATACACTAATGTAAACATAAAATTTGTTTTTCTCTTTTACAAAGATTTTTATGTAATATTAATATTAAGAGATAATGGAAGGTTTTTATTTACCTTTGAAGCAAACTACAAAAGAAAAAGGGGAAAAAGGAAAGAAAGGAGACAGAGTCAGTGGGTCTTGTTTGGAAACTGAGTCTCCTTTCTATCAGAATGTTTTTTTTTTTCTTTAAAAAATTTTCGAGTTATCATTTTGCCTAAATGAACTACTTATGGTAACCTAAGATTCTATTTCATAATATCTAATGTTTTAAACCTTTGGTATTTAACAAACCTTTCAAAATCAATCTTTAGATTATCATGCTAAATCAGCCAATACTAAAATTGTTTAAAAATACAATTTCAATGAACTCCATGGTCTAAGTCAAATTACCTATGATAAAACATTAGTTATCAGTGCCATGCATTTAAATTGGAGAAACAATTGGTATCCAAGAGGAAATAAGTCTCTTAAGCATGGACTCATGAAGAAACAGGACGGCTGCCTTGTTCTTTCTGAGTTTTTAAAGCTTTTGTTATTAAAGTTTCTGCATTCCATGACTCACCATGTAAAAGATAAAATAATCCAAATTGAATATATTTATGTGGTAACTTACAAATTGCAGAAATAATTTAAAACCAAATCAAAGCAAACTTTGGAGGTTTGAACATTGGGTTCATCATCTCAGAAGTGAGAAGGGTCCCTCCATACTCTTGGAACTGTACACCCATTAGAACCCTTAAGGTAAAGCTAATCAGGAAAGTTTCTCCCCAGAAGAAGATGGCATCCTTGATGTGAACAGCTTTTTCCAAGATCAGGGATCAAGACTTCTACTATTACGAGACTCTTACGTTTGAATATTTTCTCCTTGTTTATGCCTCTATGAACAATAGAAAAGAAAAGGAGGTCTATTATGTGCACTTATAGGGTTTATTTTTATTTGTGAAGAACTTTGCAGCCAGCCTTATACATGAATAACCTTATACTTTAATAGATAAAAGTTGAAGGCCCAATGTAGGTGAGAAACTTTGGTGGTACATATGTTGCCTCATAATCAGTCAAAACTCTTAATGAACTAAAGAGAACATTGCCAGGAGGTCTTCACTCTTCTAAAAGAACATCAATTGTTAGGTGCTTTTTCCATGGTTTAGAATAAAAGAGGAAATAACTAGAAATGTCATCCTCATAATAGGCTCTACGACAAATTCTACTTTAAAGGCTATCATCACACAATAGACTTTAAATTGTCTTGTGAAAGTTATGCTAAATAATAGAATTGCTAGAAAAGTGACTGTACAGCTGCAGACACTTGCGGCCTATAGAGAAATACAGCAAATGTAGATTACAAAAATTCAGTTGTAGGCGATTAAGGAAAACCACACTTAGTCATGCAAGTAGACTCTTCATCTAGCTCATTATTTAATCTATTTAATTTCTTGTGGTTTGTTTCATGGGGACCCTGGATAAGGAGCATACAGCCATCTCTAGAATGTCAAATGGCCTCTCTTCAACTGGAATGACAAAAGCTGAAAGAAATGTGTGACTGTGAGGACACTGTAACCTGTGAATGATGGGTGGAGACCAGAAATCCAAAATGATGGTAACTGAGAGTGACACTAAGACCCTAAGTTTTGGTCACACTCTGACCTAAATGAGAACCTGGCCAAAAAGGGGAAATTAAAAAAAAAAAAATTATGGGAGGCCATTATTTTGGATTGAGCTCATGCAATAGACCCCAAGAAACCAAACCAAACTAAAATGGAGTCACTCATGCTAAATGTGAGGTAATCAAGCTAAGGCTTTAAGAAAACACATAGATCCGAGAACAGACCAAGTTTTGTTTTTTTCTCCTGTAAACAGGATGTTCCATTATAAGGAGGTACCCTCTAATCAGTCCTTATTTCCTTATTGCAAAACCCACTGTTCTGCTGTTTCCCAGTTGGTTTCAAAACCATATAACTACATTTGCGATAGTGATAGTAACATCAATGGCTAAGGTTTTGGTCAATCTCTCAAAATTGAGAAAATGACCGCAAGGAGAGAATTGTTAAAGCAAACTAAATATGGCCTGAGGAGGACTCTGTACTTCTATATTTGAGTTCTTGTGGATTAACTGTAACCTGGCTTAATAGTCAGACAAAATTGAAAACCAAACTTAATAGTATGCACCTGTAACAGTGACTGAGTGTTGCCCAATCCCAGGGGTCATCCTTCAATCACTCATACAGTGCTGAATGTTCAAATAAGAGAAACGCTGAGCTGTAACCAATCTCACTGTTTCTGTAACTCACTTTTGATTCCTTTACGTCACTTTACCTTTTTTGTCTATAAATTTGGTTTGACCACAAAGTTCCCTTGGAGTCTCCATGAATTTGCTGTGATTCTGGGGGCTGCCCAATTCGTGAATCATTCATCGCCCAATTACACTCCTTTACATTTAATTCAACTAAAGTTTTTCTTTTATCAGTAAGGTAATTCAAGGGACAGAAAAAAAATATAAAAAACCTCTAGATAGTGTTTTCAGAAGAAATAAAAAAACATATTTAACAAATTTGACAACATTGGGATGAATTAAAAAGGAACCTTTGAGAAAAAAGAAATACCCTATTTAAAAAAAATAGAAAAGGTGCTTTAGATTTGACTTTCTCAAAGTCAGTCCCAAGACCAATAAGGGATTTGTTTCTAGCTGTCATGGAAGTATTTCATTCTCTCTATTAATCTTGAGCTCAAATTGTGTAGCCCTGGCTTGCCATTTTAAACTTCAAGCCTCCGCTCTAGCCAAAAGTTGCCAGCCCAAACTATAGTCCATTTACTCCATATTTTTACTCTGCAACAGCTATAAAGTCTTCTAAATTTTACCTTTTACAGGCACTTGGTCTCTAAGACTTGCCTTTTGTAGATACTTGATATGATATGGAGAAAGGGGGCAATTCAATTGTAGAGAACAAAAATGTATTCATTGAAACAACTTTTTCTGCAGTGAGTAATAATTACATAGTGTGGCAGCAGTGCTGATTGATTGCTAAAATCCATTTTGTCTTCTGCTGTAGTAATAGAGTTGTGGCTGATCACAGGACTTCTCAGAGCAGCTAGAAAATATATTTCCTGGCCTTCCTTGCAACTAGGCATAGATATGTGCCCAACTTCTCACTAATGGACTGAGAGTAGATGTGTTGTCACCTTCAGAACTAGGCCTTCCATCACTGGTGAATTGTTTTCTCTGCTTGGAGTCTATGGTTGATGGTTGATTATTTTTTTCTATATTTTATAGAAGGTTTGTATCTTTCCTGGCACATAGATGGTATCTATCACCAGATTTCAGTGATAATTTAGGTTTTTCTTCATTATAACCATCCTTTACCAGTTCAGTGGGGAAATTTAGGAGAGCAGTATTGAAAAGTATCGACTCAATAGGTTTTAACTACAAGTTTATTTTAAGAATGTATCCAAAGTACAAGACAGTGTTGTCCTTCATGCAAACTAAAAGAAGATCATAAGAATTCAAATATAAGAGTTATTTATTCATGTATATAACATAACTTCTTAAATTATATTAAAATCACATTTAAAAAATAATATACAGTTGTATATGTGGCATATATATTTACATATACACACATGCATTTAATCACAGAATCTGAAGGAAAGTACATCAAATTTATTTTACATAAAAACAATTATAGGTAATTTTAATTTGCTTCTGGATACTTATGTCTATTTTCTAAAACTTTTTCCTCTAATATGTACTTATGTAAAATGAAAATACAAAGAGAATTGTAATTTCTTCTTACTGGCTTTATTTGTGGTGATAAGGGAAAAAATTGGGCCTGGAGCAGTAGCTCATGCCTGCAATGCCAGTACTTTGGGAGGCTGAGGCAGGCAGATCACTTGAGCTCAGGAGTTTAAGACCAGCTTGGGAAACAGAGCGAGACCCCCCAACTCTACTAAAAATACAAAAAAATAGCCCGGTGTAGTGGTACCCATCTGTGGTCTCAGCTACTCGGGAGACTGAGGTGGGAGGATCACTTGAGCTCAGGGTTGGAGGTTGCAGTGAGCTGAGATCATGCCACTGCACTCCAGCCTGTGTGACAGAGTGAGACCCTGTCTCAGAAAAAAAACTAAAGCACCAAAATCCATAGATTTTCTTCTCTTTCAAAGAATTTAGCTTCATTAAAGAAAAAGTTAAAAACCAATTTAAACTATCTATTTATACTAATAGATTGATTAACCTTCTTAAGGTATTTTCATAAGTAATGCAAAAACAAGCAAAAATTAAAAATAAAAATAAATAAACCTCAGAGGTAAAAAAAGACATTTTGCAAAGCCACAAAAAAATCAATTTTATTGGGCTTAAACTCATAATTTACTTCTGTTATTTGAATTAAACAGATTTTACTTGTTCACTAATCCAGACTCTTACAAACAGAAATTATACATTTGCTTTCCTTCTTACAGAGTTCATATTTTGAACGTATAGGCTTGTCTGTGTTAGGCAAACTTAACCAACCAATCAAAGTCACTAAACCCTGAAGAGCAAAACACAATGAACAATGTGCTAATCGGGAGTAATGATTGAGTCACACACCTTGCCTAGAGAGAGGAGTCAATTAAAATATCTAAATATAACAATGAGAATAAAAAGCCAGATGCAAGTAGCCCATGTAATGAAGGACACATGGCTGGAAAAAAAAAGAAAGAAAGCAAACTGGAAACAACTTTGGAATGATGTTTTTTATTCAATTCATACTCTGTGAGGCCCTGTTTTTCATACACTCTTTTTTATTTACTTTGAAAACGCAGACTTGTTTTGTTCTCATAACAGCTCCATGTAATAACATGTAAACTTCCTGTCAAATTTCCCTGAGACATACGAGGCAGGCAAAGAATGTGCTTCTTGGCTCTAAATTGCCGGACAACCAAGTCTTTGACTGCTGCATCCCAGCTGCAGCTGTTCCTTTTTCCCACAGATGATGGAGTCTCTTGATACCCTGTCCTGGATCCAATTACAAAGCCAGCTTGAAATATCAGCCGCTAGCTGTCCTTCTCATTAAGATTTGGTTTAGAAACCTTTTATTCATAATTGCCTTTGTCTGATATTTGACTACTAATAAGTGGCACATGACCTGGATTTGCCAAGAGTGTTATTTGTCTCCCTCCTGCTTAAATTTCTTCTGTACAAAATCAGTATATTCAGTTATCTCTGCTGACGGTGGCGGGGGAGGGAGGCACATTACCATGCTCCCACTTCCATTTCCTTCTTTACTGTGGATAGTCATAAGATTCATTTCTATCATATCCTATTTCCATGGAGTCTATCTGCCACCTAAGCTTATGAATGCATGCATGGAATATCTAAATGTCTATCCTTAGGCTTGTGTTTAGCCACTGTATTCAGTTTTCACCTAGTATTTTTGCTTCATTCTTTCCAGGTGTTCTGACCCTCTGATCTTACATGTCAGCTCAATACATAGCTCAGGCCTTCACTGAATTGAAAACTCATCTAGATCTGATTCTGCTTTTCACCCTTAACCCTCAGCACTCTCTTTCTCTCTTAGGTATGATCCTGTCCTAACAGGCTGGTTCCACAAATTCACAGATTGCTCAGAAATGTTTACACAGAATTACACAGAATTACCTTTCATGAATGCTCTCTTGGACATAGGCAATAGTCCAGAACACACTTAATTTGGATACAACATGTGAGCTTGTTGAGTGACTTCCTACTATTCTACGAGATGATGACCCAACTGTGAATACTAACCCATTCTCACTTGGCCTCTTGTTTATTCTTTGGAAAGTACTTTAAAGACAACCTCATGTGATTTTTTCTGTTTTGAATAGTGCCACCAAGTAGTAGTAGTAACTGAAGTTCGAAACGTTTTGTCTCTCCTGAGATTCACAGAATAATGAGATCATTTTCCTTATATACTCCTAAATCCCATACCTCTTCAACATCCTGAACAATTTTCTCATAAGTCACACCATTCCACTTTCAAGCTATCATATTATCTATAAGATAAGCATTATTATTATTATTATTTTTACTTTCAGCCAAAATCTGTCTCATTGTTACGCACCTATGAGATAGAAAGTAATGATTTTTCTTTCCTTTTTTTTTTTTTTTTTTTTTTTGTCTCTAGGAAAGACATATGATGGTCTGAAAACACAGTGAGAATGATGCTTCTGTCTCTTGAATCTGGGTGGGCTCTCTGATATCTTCAAACAATAGAGTATGAAGAATTGGCACTCTGACTTTCAAAGCTGGCCATAAAGGCCATGAAGCTTTTGCCTTTGACACTGGAGTGCTCACTATTGAAGCCCATAGCTGCCATGTTAGAAGCCTGGCTACCCTGAAACCACCATGCTGGAGGGCCACATATAGCCACCATGCTTGAGAGCACAACTGAGACTATCCTACTGCCTTCCCAGCCCAGGCACAAGACTTCTTAGGAAAGGAACTTTCTTGGAAATAGCCTGGCTAGCCCAGTTATTCTATCACGCAGCCACTGGAGGCACCCTGAGCTATTCCAGTCATCCAAGATGACATGGAAAAGACCACTCCTGATGTACATTTTCTGAATCCTGACCCACAGAATCCAGGAGCATAATAGTTGTCTTACTCAACCAAGTTTTGGGGTATCTTGTTATGCTGCAATAGGTAACTGGAACAGGAGAATGTGGTCTATCTTGTTCCCTCATCTCATTTTAAAGAAGATGACATTGACATTTCTTTTAAAATTTGATTACTAAATCATTTTTTGTGTTCATTATTTTCCTCTGCATGGATGATGTTTGATGAGTGAGAAGTACAATGGTAGGCTGTCACCTACTTTATTTTGGACACTTCACCTCTATTAATAAAGATTAAAACTAAATTTCCTTTTTAGGCAGCCATATTGTTGTTCAATTAGGTGGGAAGTCAACTCATAGTCCTTAGGCTTCTTATAACACCTGTCAACTCCACTTCTTACTCTATTAAATGTTTTATTAGTTCCAATTCACTATTTCACCCTGTAGAAATAATTTTATATTCTGACACTTTTATAAAATGTATTTGACAATTTATAATCTTAACGTTACTTACACATTAAAAAAATACTACCATAAAGTTTTCTGTATCATTTAGTGGCTCTCTGTTTGCTCTTCACAATTGGTCATGGATTCTATATGCCATTTATATAAGAAAAAAATGTTTGAACACAAACATAAGCAATAATTGAACCAATGTGTAAGCAGATATACTGCAATGAAAATCTGTGAATGAAACTTCCTCTTACATCGTTTTATTTCTTCTTTTTAGCAACATGATGAGCCAGGCATTTATTATGAATAGAGAAACTGAGGCTCATAGAGATTCAGTGAACATTGCAAAGCTGAGTTTAAACATAAACGTGTCTCTCTCCCAAATCTCTGCCATTTCCTTTGTACCACAGCACCAGAAATAGGACACTCAGAAGACAGCAGTGATGACTATGCATAGAACCTCAGTCAATAAATCAAGACTCGCCAAAGATAATTGACTTGTGCTGTCTCTGGAATTTAGCTGTATGTTTTATCTTAGAAACTGCTAAGAAGGTTAGGAACAAAAGTTATTTTCAGCCATGACAACAAAGTTAAATGCATTTTAGATAAATAACTCTGAAGAACTTGCTTGAGGAAAATATATTTGGCAAGGAAAATCGCTCATCCTAAAAGAATAATGTGGTACTTAATTATGAAAGAATGACTTTGAAAAGAAGTAAGGAAAAGAAGTTAATGCAAAACTGACTCAAGTTTGGTTGGTGATATGCTGCAGTGTGTGGTGAGGCGACTCTGGGAAAGCAGACATAAAACTATTAAGTGCTAAAAGTCATTATCTTTATTCTTCAAACTTGCTTCATCCTTTTCATTTCTGATATTGAATCACTACATTCCCGCTCACATAGTCACCTAGACAGAAACACACGTGTAAACTTCAATTTTCCCCTCTCCCTTTCTGACTTTTTATAAATCTAGTCGCCAAGCAATTTTGATTCTACTTACAAAAACACTACAACCCATTGCCTTCTTTCCAACTTCACTGCCCCTGGCTTAAATCAGGTCAGCATTACCTCTCCCCTCCTCAACAGTAATAATTTCAATGTTCTTCTTGCTTTCAATTTCTCCCCATTTCAATTTAGACTACAAGCTGCCATGACAGTTTTCTGAAATTAGAACACAATCACTCCTAACATTTATTGAGACTCTGTGGCATGTACCACACCACGAACTGGTATAAAAATGAACAAGGCCCAGGCCCTGTCCTCAAAAGGCTAACACTCCAGTGGCTATTCACAGGAGTGTGTAATTAAAAAGGAAAAGTCAATAACGTGAAGGCAAATTTAGGGATGATGTCGAAACACAGGAGTGGAATAAGACCTATTCTTGGGAGCATTGCTCCCTATTTAAATTCTAAATGATGTCCCACCCCAACTTTAACCTACAAGATACAGTACAGATTCCTTAATAGTGTTTGCAGTTTTTTTTTTTCATGGATAATTTGTAACTTGTCAAACCTGAATTTAATATCTAGTTTAAGTCAGTGTTTTTTTTTTTTCTTCTATATTCTTCCACCAGTGGAAATTTAAACTAAAGACATCAATTCAACTTAAAGCAACATCTAGCTATTTCATTTAATTTTTAACTTCTCAATTTTGATTGCTAGAGGTGAAGTCTTAGGTCGGTCTCACAGTTTTCGAAAATGACAGCTTGAAGTTCACATATTCCTTGCCTCATTCTCCCAAGGTGAATGATCTGAGTGTGGTTCAATTTATTGTACGTGGCATTTATAGACAAGACCTTTAATGTTCCCAAGACAGGGAAGTGCCTCTATTTTTAAAGGTTCCATGGCATTCCTCTACATTCTAAATTTTCCCTTAGGTCTTCATTAATCCATTTCCACATTGGGATTGTCTTTCTGCTCCTATTTGACAATTTTGTCATAAAGTAAATCTCTTTTCTGATGTAAGAAAAGAAAAACGGCATCATATAAGAGACCCATAGGAAGAAAGATTGTTTTAGCCATCTCCAACACAGCTTAAGTTCATGGCAGCTGTGGAAAAAGGCTACGGACTATGGAGGCAAACAGGTTTCTTGCTTCTACTTGCTAGCCTGTGACTAACACATTCTGTTTGCCCTGAGCTTCTGTTTATTCACCTAAAAAAATGGGAGCAATTATGCAGCACGGCTCTGACAGTCATAGAGCTTTCTTGAATTTTAAAATTCGAATAGACCACTATAGTATGTACTCTCTAATATAACATGGCATAAAAATATCTAAATATTTTTACTTTCGTGTCTTAATGTTTCTATATATAAATGACCAATGTCCTGTTCGATTTTTTCCAAAACAGTTTGAAACATAAATAATGTTTCTGTTTTGTTTCCTTCATTTGGGTTTGTTATTACTTGACAGAGCTCACATGAAGAGGACAGGGCGGCAGTGGTGCAGGCTGAGATGCCAGTGCTGTCATCAACCTGCCAAACTCTAACGGAAGAAATCATTATACTATGGATGCTGCCCTCAAAGTATACCTGAATCAGAACATATCATAAAAAATTAAGCATTTTTGTAACTCAGGTGGACTTTCTACACGTCGTTAAATCTTCTAGTGGTGGATTAGTTAATGATACGAGACTGAATCCCTATTTCATACGATGGTTGTGAAAAGAGACACCGTATGTGAACCGTGTCACATAGTATCTTGTCAAATCGAGACAGTAAAGGTTTTTTTATTTCTTTTTTGCTCATCTTTTTAGCCAGAAAGATGATATTTATCTTTTTATCCACAATCTTGTCCCATGCCAATATGAACTGTTTCAGTCACATTAGAATACACTTGTCTAACAATATATTCATATGCAATAGCCACACAACTCACTTCAGGATTATAAAAACAAACTTATTCAAATCTCCCTCATGGCTTTTTTCCCATTTTTGTTGTGATTGTTTTGCCTCAGGCTGGCCATGGGCTCATGTCCACCATACATCTAATTCTCACATGGGCACTACGTACATAGCTCAGCATTTTGCTAAAATGTGCATAGACGTTCTACCACAGAGGGCAGAATGTAGAGTGTTCCATTAATGGAATTTTACAGATAACAAAGTCTTGATTACAAAATAGGTCCACAAATATTTGCTGAACAAATAAATAAATATGATATCCTCATGTATGTTTAAATAAATAGAAATACAGTAACACAGTTAATCCTTTGGTTGTCAGCATATGCCTCAACAAATTGTCCATGGGGATGAACTTCTCCAGTTTGTACCTTTAAGAAGCCAATGGCAGTATTACATGGAGGTACATAGCTTCCTACTGTCACCTGTTTATGCTCAATGAGTCTCAGGGTTGTTGTAATGTCTGGTGGCCCTGGGCCACACCTGGGAGTGCAAAGGCAGCAGCATTCCCTTAGATCCTCTGTTGTAAGAATCTGTCAGACTTAACACATTCTTTGGTCTGTTCCTCTTCCAGTTTTATTTTTAGACTATATTTGTAAACCAGTTATTTGATTGGGACACTGATCTCTTCATCTAGTTTTTTTTTTTCAGCCTCTTTTCTGCTTTATCAATCCCTGACTGATGACCAGACATCCTTTGGGTCTTCAACCTTTTTTGTTTGTTTTTGATACCCTACTCCCTCTTGATTGTTTTGCCTCACCACTGCACATTACTATGGATCAAATATAGGTTTATCCTTCTTTTTTGTACCTGGTCCAGCATAATTGCCTTGACTGATTTTCCATAGGTCCCACTCCCACTGAGTTTGTTCTCATCTGCCTGATGAGAGCTCTCAATATATTCCAAAGCCACAGATATCCTGTTTCTGGCAGGTGTGGATTATTCTCACATCGAAATATACCCTTTAAAAAATAAGTATAAGTCAGAATGGTGAAGCTATCCAAGGATATTGGCAACTTGTGCATGTGGCAAGCTATCTGATAAACTATGTGCAAATATGTTGTTTTAAATACAAATATGAATGCTCATGTATATGTCTATTTGCTTGTCAATTATGCATTGCAGGACAATTTTAATGTTGTACTTTTGTTATTATTAAAATCTGTTTATTTGCATGTGCCTATGTCCCTCAAATGCTCTGTTCAACATTCAAACAGCTATTGACTATCCACAATGTGCGAAGCACCGTGCTTGGTTCTATTCTTTGTAGCTCATGGCCCAAAGGACAAGTTGTACAGATTTTGCTTTTCTTTTACTTTTATTTATTTGCTTTACAGAATGTTTTCTTCATCAACTGCTTAAATACAGTGCAACAGTGTTGATTGTGTTTTTTAATGAAATAGTCTCAGGACAGTATTATGAATATGATGGGTATTCAGAAAATTAATGTCTTCTATAGACAAGAATACTGAGTTTAGAGAGGGAGAATAAAATCAGCAGGTCAAAATTAATCAAACCAAGGACTGTGTTAATCAGATTCTATCTCTGAAAACCTCCAAATAGTTCACGAAGGTCTGAAACCTCAGAGACAGTACTTAGAAGAAAAAATGTTCAGATCTACCTCTAGGCATCTTCAGAGACATTGTATTGAGGGCACCTTTCTGATGTGTAAGAGGGATATTGAGGTTTCTGTGGATTCAAGAGGGCAGGAATCATGAAAACTGAGTCAATTTCATGGAGACAGAAAAGCAAAGTGAGCTCCCCATTAAAAATGCTTAGTCTGAGAAAAATAAAAATCTTTCTTTTAGAATTCCAAATAATATGTAGAGATATCACCACGACCACCACCTTCCTTGGATGTGGGACTGGGGGTTCCATTTAGTGACGCACTTTCTAAGAATAGATTACAGAAAGAGAAAACAAGTAATGTACAATGGGGAAACTGGAAATCACTACCTTATCCAAGGGCTCAACTTTGACATCAGCACTGATCATTCATGTGGGTATCATGTGCCTGCTGACATAGTGTGATAAGAAGGCTTTATGACTATTGTAGTCTTCCCCAACATTTATATAACCCCAGTGTACTTGTGACAAAAAATCAGACAAACTCATATCGAAGGACATTCTATGCAACATGACCAGTACTCTTTAAAGCTGTGAAGATCATGAAAAGCAAGGAAAGTCTGATGCATTGCCAGTTTTTAATTTTTATTTCATAACTAGGGAGGCCTGTTAATTTAAAATATTTTCATCATTGAGTATTGATAATATGCTGATCAGGAGAAGATTCAAGTACACTGATTCTCTGACAGACTGGTAAGGGAATGAAAGGGTGTAATACTATTCCAAAGGCATTTTATTTTTCTGGGAAGACATACAAGGTGGTGACTAGCAAAAGCTGTTGCATTTGGTACAATTATATACAACTGATATTCGTCTTTACAATTGTACTGTTCCACCGTGATATATATCAGTGACAACTTTCTTAGGAATATTATAGAGAGTAAGAGTTTTGTTAGTACTATTACAGTAATCTCCCTGCATTAAATATCTGAATTTGAATTCAAAAAAATTGTGGATTGAAAGGTATTTTTCTCTTAGATTGTTTCAAAAGGTTATATATCACATTTTCCCTCAAATGTATACACTTTCCCATCTCTCTAGTCCAGGGCATACTTGAGAGTGAAAAGTCTATTTTCTCTGTGCCGTAAAGAAATGAGCCTGCTGAGGGGAAAAAATCAAAGCTGTGTGGTGAAGTGTTAAGCAGACCTTCTTCCACCTTGTTAAGAGCAGTGGAAGGTTACTGTGGCCATGGCTTCATTAGAGAGCAAGCTCACCTTGTTGACTGTGTATTATCTTTTGATTCCCCCCCTGCAGATCTTTTTTTTTTTTTTTTTTACTTTATTTTCTTCTGTGTGACATCTGCTGTTGAGTCTGAGACTCAAAAAAGATGAGGTTTCAGCTGCTTGGGTTTATCTACCTGCAGTTCAGTGATGCGATGCTACAATCAATGCCTAGCCCAATAGGCAATGGGCTGATCCTCCTATGAGCCAATTCAAGCACCTATTGCAATAAAAGCGTAACAGTAAAATGTGAATTAAAAATACTTTCTAAAGGATTATCTTGTCACATAAATAAAACCATCTCTGGAAGTTCTTATAAGTAGGAACATTTTCAAGTATTTGTTGTTTTCATCACAAAATGATTAAAAAATAGCAATATTTTTTATCTTTAATTATTATTATTATTTTAAACAGCAGTCTTTCCACTCTGATCACTTCAGAAAGGTTGTCTGAGTCAGGTACTACCTAAAAAATATGTCAAAAATGTATTGAAACCTGGAATATTCTAGAAAATAAATACAAATACCTGAAACACTAAAAAAGACAAGAAAATTACTCCAGAGTTTATCAAAATTATCAATGTAAAATCACTTTGATAAATGACATTGTTGACTGTCTTGATTTCTACCAAATTACTTCTAGCCAAATCATTTCCAGCTAAAAGATATAATATTTAATAAACAGCAGTGGGTAATAAAAAGCAAACAATGAAGAGTTTAAGAACTCTATTTCATGGAACTTTGTAAAAGTTGTATTTTTTTTTTTTTTTTTTTTTTTTTGAGACCGAGTCTCGCTCTGTCGCCCAGGCTGGAGTGCAGTGCGGTGGCTCTGTCTTGGCTCACTGCAACCTCTGCCTCCCTGGTTCAAGGAATTCTCCTGTCTCAGACTCCCAGGTAGCTAGGACTAAAGATGCGCTGCCATGCCCGGTTAATTTTTTCTTTCCTTTTTTTTTTTTTTTGAGATGGAGTCTCGCTCTATCACCAGGCTAGAGTGCAGTGGCGCCATCTCCACTCGCTGCAAGCTCCGCCTCCCCGGTTCAAGCAATTCTCCTGCCTCAGCCTCCCGAGTAGCTGGGACTACAGGTGCCCGCCACCATGCCCCGCTAATTTTTGTATTTTTAGTAGAGACAAGGTTTCACCATGTTGGCCAGGATGGTCTCAATTTCTTGCCCACATGATCTGCCTGCCACCGCCTCCCGAAGTTCTGGGATTACATACATGAGCCACCGCACCAGACAAATTTTTTGTATTTTTTAGTAGAGACAGAGGTTTCACCATGTTGGCCAGGATGGTTTTGATCTCCTGACCTCGTGATCCACTCGCCTCGGCCTCCCAAAGTGCTGGGATTACAGGTGTGAGCCATCGCCCCGGGCTTGACAGAAGCAATATCTAGCAGGCTGGGAATTTCAAAACATATTGAGTTGATCAGTTTGAAAAAAAAAAAAAAAAAAAAGACATCGTAAATCAGAGTATAAATAAAGTTTATAAATGTAAAGATAATAAAATTAAATAAAATATCAGTAGAATTGTTATATCCTGGTTGATTGCAATGGTTTTTTGACTGATTTCCTGTTGCTACGTGACCGTCTAGAGTCTATTTTCAGTCCAGCATTCAGAATGGTTCTTTTAAAACTGAAGGTTATTTCACTCTTGTGTTCAAAATCTCCAACAGATTTCCATCTCCCTCAGTGTAAAATCTGAAGTCCTTTCAACAGCCTCCGGACCCCGGATGCCTCTCTGACTCTTCTCTCTTCTCCTACATCTCCTTAACCCTTATTTCACTCCAAGTGGACCAAGCTCCTTTTGGTTTCTTGAATTTGTCAAGAAAACTTCTGCCTCAGGGTTTTGCTTCTGCTGTTCCTTCTTGGGAAACACTTCTCTCAGATATCCAAACGATTTGCTCTCTTGCCTCATTGAGATCTCCATTTAAATGTCATCTCCATAAGACTTCTCTGGCTACCTGCTCAAAACTTACCCCCCTTGGAAGTCACTTGAGTCATTCTTTTTTTGCTTCATTTTTCTGCCCAACCAAGAGGATATAAGGCAGGGCTTAAGAGAAGACTAGTAAAATCTCTTATCCTCATCTTCTACCATGTTTTTCCCTATAATATCTAATGACAGAGATTTTTGTTATTCTTTAAATATGTCCAGTTTAGCTATGTCTTAGGCTTTTACACTTGCTGTTCTTCGTGCTTTAGCTCCTCTTTAAGTAAATGCTTATTACTCTTTATTGGTCAGGATTTTGCTCGACTGTCCCCCATAAGAGATGCCCTTCTATCTGAATACCACTTCCTTGTCTACCACCCCTCCACCACCATCCTTGGACACTTTGCCCTTTTGTATTCTCTTTACAGTTTTTAACGTGATTTGAAATCACATTATCATTTTTTCACTTATTTATGGTCTATCTTTTCTATTAGAAAGTAAGCTTGATGAAGAGAGAAAATTAGTTAACAGTTACATGTTAATTATAAAGGACCGTACAGGCCTGAAATATACTAGGTGTTCAAAATATATTTTAACGTTTTCTTGAATGAATATTTACAGAAGAAAGGAGGGGAAGAAATAATGAAAATAATCATTGGAATATAATTTCCCTGATATAAATATGTTTTGACCTTCAGTTGTAAATAAAATTAATATAAACTTGATGCTAGTAGCTTGAACCAGGAATGGGCTTATTGCTTATGGTAACACAAAGTCCAGAAGCAGACAACTGCAAGTTAATGCAGCAGCTAAGGAAGAGTATCAGGGCTCTTTCTAACGTCCTGCACTGCCATCCTTAACATGGCTCTGTTGTTTTCTTGGTCCAAAGATGGCCACTTTAACCCCAGGTATTAAGACTGTATTCCAGGCAGAAATAATGAGAAGAGTCAAGGTGAAGATCATCTGCAGGATCATTCTTCTCTGATGATTGTTTGGTCACAAAGTCAAAGCCTGTAGATACATTCTTGACATTTCCAAGTTCTTGCACAGGCTGCCTTTGGCATGGATATCTGATGCAGCATCAATAAATTTTCTATTAGCAAGATCTGCAAAGAAGCAACATCCTTGTCTTAACTAGGCAAAATATAATAAATAATTATATATTAAATATATAAAGGAAGATAACATTTCTGTAAGTCCTACGTGAAACACTTCCACTAACTGCCATAACTATGTCACTGTGCTACATAACCACCACTATTTTCAAAAGATCAGTCAATCAATTGATTTGCTAACTAAGAAGGCACTTGGAAAAGTATCGGGTAAATTATAAACATAATGCAATTTATTTTCCCTTCTCATTTGAAATAAATACATTTTTCCCCAGATATTATGCTCCCAAGGGGCAAGAGGCAAGTGGCAGAATTAATAGGTAGATTATACAATTTTTTTTTTATATTTCCCAAACTACCTTTTTTGGGGTCCAAAATGCTCTAACTTTATATTGAATGCATATAAAGTAGGGTAGAATTTTAAAACTTTTAGCTTATACTCTAGTTGTCATAAGTTTTATGTATATCAAAGAAGATTTTTAATTATGTAGCAGAATGAGACAAAATATCTTCACCAATTTCTATGCAGTGACTGACTATATATTAGGATCGTCAGTGGAAGGTTTAATATGTTTTGCTAATTAAGACAAGGCTGTTGCTTCTTTGCAGATCTTGCTAATAGAAAATTTATTGATGCTGCATCAGAAATCCAAGCCAAAGGGAGCCTGTGCAAGAACCTGGAAAGTTCGAGAATATATCTACAGGCTTTGACTTTGTGACCAAACAATAGTGCCTTGCCCCCATGAAAACAGAATAGTCTCCAAGCTATGCTTCTCTGCAATAAACTAATTGCTCCCTGACTACATTTAGGATTGTGCTTCAGTCACAATTCCAAAAGTCATTCAAAACGTGTTATTTTCTTTGTCACATTGAGGCTCTTTGATTGCATCAGTGTCACTGGCCACTTCCTCCTTTACATCTTCTTTCAGTCAAGGACATCAACCTCCATCGGATATTCATGAGCATTTGAGGTTATGCAATTTTTATTACTCCAAGTTTTCATTTGAATTAGTCATATCTCCACAGCCATTTTGTGTGTGTCTTAAGAGAAGAAACTGCCAGCCTTTAATTGATGCTTACTCACAGTAAAAGTTTTAGCTTTAATTTATATATCTCTTCCCCATGATAAAGCATGCTCTACCTGTGCTTTTGTGGGCACCATAAAGTACCTGTCTGTTCATAGGTGTGTAAAAATTGGTTAATGAAGATGATCCTTCCTACTTTTTATAAGTTTTTTGCATTTTTCAGGCAAATTCTACAAGTTAGTACAAGATATTAGTCTCCCCTCCCCTCCCCTCCCCTCCCCTCCCCTCCCCTCCGGTCTCTCCTCTCCTCTCCTCTCCTTTCCTTTCCTTTCCTTTCAGAGAGTCTTGCTCTGTTGCCCAGGCTGGAGTGCAGTGTCATGATCTCACCTCAATGCCTGCTTCCCAGGCTCAAGCAATTCTCATACTTCAGCCTCCCGGCTAGCTGGGATTACAGGCACATGCTGCCATGCCCAGCAAATTTTTGCATTTTTAGTAGAGACGGGGTTTTACCATGTTGGCCATCTGCTCGAGAAATGTTAGCCTCAAGTAATCAACCCACCTCAGCCTTCCAAAGTGCTGGGATTATCAGCATGAGCCACCGTGCCCAGCCTGCTTGTCTGTTTTAACAGAAATCAAATGACAGTAACTTAAAAAAGATAAAAAAATTATTTGGGGTTTACATGCTCATAATGAAAAGGCTAAGTTCATTGATTGTTCAGGCTAATTCTTCTCAATCAAGACACCTAGACACCCAGATTTCTTCTCTCTTATTGCTCTGTCTTTTCTGAGGGTATTCTCCTTGACCACACAGACGAATCTGGCTCACTAGCATCCCATCAGCATTCCAGACCACAGGGAGAGAGAAAATAAAACTAAAGGGCACGTAGCTTCCATTTAAGGATGTGACCTAGAAGTTGAACATATTGTTTAAGTCCTTTGGTCAAAATTCAATCACAACACCATACCTAACTGCAAGGAAGGCTTATAAATGCTGCCTTTACTAAAACTGGGGTTTTGTCACCAAAAGGAAGTAGGATGAGTGGTTACTAGGGATCATTTAGTGGTCTCTGCCACAACAGGATAGCCTGCAACCTAGATACAGCACTATAAACTTCTGATTTCAGATACCTCTGTTCAACAATACTTGAAGAGGCTCACTTATTCAAAGGCTTTATAAAGGTCAGAAAATGATGAATTGAAAAGGAAGTAACACCACATAATCAACATATACAATTTATAAAAACAATTAACCCTAGGAAAAGTTTGCAACAATTTACCGATAACATATGGGTGTAATTATTGCGTAGTCCAGATGTTAACTATCAATTTCTCCACACAAACTTATCATGGAGACAGGAAAGGGTAGGATAAATCTATCTGTCCTTGCTTCTTGTTCATTCTTCGTGTTTTGTTTGTTCAATGCATCCCTAAGTGGTAGCAATGCAGCCATTCCTTTATCTCATAGAGGTTTCTATGTTATTAACTAAAATCAGACTTCTTACTTCCTTAAATTAAGGTTGGTGTATAATTAAAAATAATTTCACTTACTCTGTTTTAATTACTGAAAGTCCGTGTTTTGGAATGTCAAGTATTTATCAGCAGCATGCTTACGTTTATCATTATTTTTTGTTTCCAATAGCTAAGAAACACATGAATACAAATTTAAGGATGTCCAAGAATATGGTTATATTCTATTGCATACTATACCGGTTGTTACAGAATGTTCTCTCTGTGCTCTTTCAGACAAACACATTTCTGGCAACTTTGGAAATCTGAAACATCTCCAGGTCTGGGAGATGTTTCCCTGCTACTTTAGGATCCTTTTTAACTGATATTTCTTGTGTCTCCACAGCAGGGTGTAGAAAATATTTCACTTGCTGTTTCACATGTTATGATATAAAACGTGTTATATTCTGAAAGAATTCATTGCAGAAGTGTAATGGTTTTAGAGGAAAACACCCAAACACACACACTATATACCTCAGCGTTGCCACAATGTAAATGAAAGACAGAATGATAGACATAATTGCAGAGCATTTGAGAAAAAATACCATTTCTTCCCTGTTTTTTAAAATTTCTGGGAAGGTTTTTTGAAGGAAATTGAAAGTCAAAATAAGTATTTTGAGAGTTTCTTCATCATAAATAGCCTCTTAATAACATATATACACAAGGACTCCATCCTGGGAAGATTTCGGTAATTATCTTCCATCCTTTTAGACATCCTATTAGATATCTCTGAGACTTTTCTATCAGTCTTGGAAAATATACAATCTTCCATCAAAAGAAAACAGCAATTCAAGAAGCATCATAAGAAACAGCACAGTTGGCCGCATTTTTAAAAGTCAAAAGGAGCTTAACTATTTCATACAGTAAAAACAATGGGAAGAACTTGTACCAGACCTCTAGGTTGTCCATAGAAATACCACATAGACTAATAAAGTTAGGATTAAGTTCTTCACGAGGTCCCTGTGCCCGAGTGGTTAGCAAGCACCAGAGGCAAAAACATCTCATGTGAAACATCATTTAGATTACATCTCATCATGTCGTTGCGTGTTCTGCCACCTCAAAAGCCAAGGTGTTCTGGCGTGCTAGGTTACTGTATCTCAGACAACGCTCTAATATTTAATCCATTTTCTATATACTACAGCCACTGATTATCTTCTCCAGATTTAGTAAAACATCTGTGATACCGTTCTTGACAAACAAGATTAAAATCCCTAGAGGTCTTTATTATTTTCAGTGACCTATGTATCCTGAAAATGGCTTATTTGTCATATCAAACAAAACTCCCTGCCATTTGTTGAACCTTTGAGTACTATTTCATTGTTCCAATTATTTTAAATGAGAATGTTCTCACACACTTCCATGCCTCATATTCATTGCCACACATTTCTTTGTAAAGTTGATAAACAATTTTGAACTCCAAATTATGCCCTACATGTCACAAAGCTGCAGCTGTAAGCTGTAGCATTAAATTATGAGCCAAGAGTCAACATCACAACAAACAAGGTCATCATCAAATAACTGCTAAGATTAGGTTCATTTTTATCAGTTGCTAATTGCTATATCTGTCGGGTTGGTGGGAAAACCCAATATGCTGTTTTTAGATAGCTTCATCAGCCAGTGTAGTATTGTAGCTAGTGTAAACACTTTGGCCCCTGTTGCTTTTAATAGGAATTTAATGCCAATTTATCTATTCCTTCTGCATGTATTGAGCACCTATTATTTATTTGTCAGGCATTATTCTAATGCAATAGGGCTACAGGTGTGGGTAGACCACAATCTCTGTTTGTAAAGGTTTTACAGTCCACTTAGGGACCACTTAGTAATATACAGAGTTTTGGATGAATAGAAATATATTTATAAATATCAAGCCCTAAAAAGAGAAGGTAACATGCAATCACTTTTGGCTGCTATTGGTCTTCTACAATATTTTAAAAATCTGCCAAAGATGTCACAAAGAAGATTCCATTGTATAGTATGTGTAACATGAAGGAATTAAAAAAATAAAATGAATAAAGTGTTTATACATGAAAAAATATCAAAAGTGTGCATACTAGATACCTGACTTCCGACCCAAGAGTAATTTCCTTCATCTTTCACGTAATGGGTCATTTTATAGAATCTTTCTGAGTTCTGACATTCACTGAGGAGCTAGAAAGAGAGAGAAAATGTTTTTCATACATTACGTAGTATGTGCCTAGATAAAGCATGTGAGGGGCTCACTAATTCTCTCCAAAAAGAGTTTCCTTTCCACCTTCCCTTATAGGCCACTATTATAAAAGCTTTGATTTACATAATAAAACAGCAGAAATCAGATTACATTAAAACTGACACATACAATATGCCACGTATAATGAAGTTAGTGACATTTAAGTCAAACACTATTTGACTCAGCAAATTTTCATTTGGATAGTCTTCTGGTGCTTGTTTAATGGGATATTTGAATTATAAATTAGAAGGATCATATAATTATTATTTCACTCCTAATTTCCATGTAGGTCTTTTCTTAACATGGACAATATAGTACTTTGTTCCCTGTGAACATTTCTGAGCAGATATTCTGTGACATAAAAAAGAAAAAAAAAAACCTTTTGTTGGAGTGTGGGAGGCACAGGTAATATGATCCGCTTTGTTAAATATTCAGTGAGAATCTCCAAAGGATCTCAGTAGATAAGCACTATTCATCAGAGGGCTTGCTGTTTGCCAGCTGGGGAAGTAGAGCTCTGGCTATTATTGAGCTTCCATATGGAAGTTGTCACAAAGGAGAATGGACAATTCGAATGAAGCCAGGTCTCCACTCAGAGTGGCAATTTACTGCGGCTGCTTTATCGATTGCTCAACCTAAAATACAGGAAATGATATTTAAACCACAGAATTCTGAGAAAAAAATTACTTAAATGAGTTAAAGCACCTACTCTAAATTGCCATTATCCAATGGATCGATCTTTTAAAAATATGCCTGAATACTTATCTTAAAATGCAAGACAAATGGTTTGACACTCAAAATATAAAGCATAATACTCTGCTTGTGGGCAAATATTTGGTATTTTAAGGTTATGACATGTTGAACCTCACACTTTACTTAACTCATTTACTCAGTCCCATCTGTGCATATATTTTTCTTTTTCTTTATTTTTTTTAGACAGAGTCTCACTCAGTCACCCAGGCTAGAATGTAGTAGCACGATCTCTGCTCTCTGCAACTTCCACCTCCCGGATTCAAGCAATTCTCTTGCCTCAGTCTCCCGAGTAGGTGGGATCATAGGCGCGTGCCACCATGCCCAGTTAATTTTGTATTTTTCGTAGAGATGAGGTTTCTCCATGTTGGTCAGGTTGGTCTCGAACTCCCGACCTCAGGTGATCCACCCGCCTCAGCCCCTCAAAGTGCTGGGATTACAGGCATGAGCCACTGCGCCTGGCCTATTTTACTTTTTCTACCATAATCTCAAATGCAGTATATTGAGATAATTTCATCCTTGTTCTAGTACCAAAGGGATAAGGATGTCTTCCAATGTTTCTTGTTAACTCTAGAAATGATGGCGCTGTCAAAGAAGAAGAATATACCAAGTGAAAGAGGCTAGTCTTTCCTCTATCATGTAATTATTATTGATATTAATTTTCAAGAAAGACTACTTCAAATTCGGTTTTTGGGAGGGATCATTCTAAGAGAAGGGAAAGAAGAAACCATCTCCATGGATGTAAATACAGCCAATTACCTCATCCTGTGGATTTTATTTCCCTTCCATTTCTTGATTCGATCCTTCTTTTTCATTATCATCTTCTTTTAGGCTACAATAATTAGATCCTTTATCATAATAAGTAGGCCTACAAACTCACCTTTTCCAAATCTCCTTTAATTTTCTCTCTCCACCCTCCTGCCTCCATCCTATCAAAACCCCCACTGTGTGTTTCTCTTCAAACTTATTATTTACTTTTAAATATACCAATGGCTTCCCATTGTTTATCATTTTAAAAGAAATCTCTTCCCAGTAGCTTTAAAGTTCTTCATAAAATACTTTACTCAACCATATCATTCACTGAACCCTACAGTCTTCCAAACCAAAATTGATTGGTTTGCAAATATTAGATTATTTCCCCATCATTGTGATTTATTTATTCTCTTTCCACTATCTGAAATATCTGCATATAATGCCAATTGCACTTAAAAATCTCAACTGACAGCTACCTCATTTTGCATTTTCTGATTGTCATTGGCCAACTTGATGCTATCTTTTACTATGTGAACTTTTCTAGCATTTCTATAGCTTTAATGACTATGACTGTTGGCTTTTGTCCAATGATGTTACATACTTATTGAGAATGATTTACATATCTTACTTTTGTTCACTACTGGAAATATGTGTAGTATTTGCTCAGTGAATCATTACATTGTTTACAGGTTTTATTGAGAAGGTAGTCTCATTATTAGAATATAAAAAGTAGGTCATTTTTCTTACTTTCATGATTTTTAAAAATCAGTCTGTTTCTTGATTGTAGGCTAAGTAAAATTGTGTAATGAGCCTGGCACATGTAAGCATGCTGCTGCAGGTAGTAAACGAGGGGGATATAAATATACATGGCATATTTACTACTCTCTAGAAGAAAGCAATTATTTTCGCTCAATACAGCCCTTCTTGATTAGGTTATGAGCTCTTGAGAGGTAGCAAATTATGCCCAGAACTATTTTCCTAGCATCCAGCATAGCGCCAGGCACACCGGTTTTGCTTTGACCATTGCTGATAAATGAATTGTCTATTTCTAACACATAGTAATGGTGACCCTCTTTACCTACTAAAATACAACCATCAGATATGTGTATAAAATAAAAAATTCATTCAGTTTGAAAAATAAAGGTTTAATAATCTAGGACTTAAATATCTAATCAAATACTTATCACATCATCTTTTTCTAATATCACAATTTCTAAAGTTATTGCTATTGTAATCAAACAAGGAATTCCCTAGGAAAACAAGAAGCATGCCTGACTAGAAGTAAGTCCTAACTGAGTTTTAATCACAACACTTCTAGTTATGGTGGGCAGTTAGTTTTGATTTGTTGAATTATTAAGACTGTGTTGCCAAACCACATTTATTTAACAAGGTGTTTTCTTAGAGACTAGTCATGAGGTACTAAGCAGTTGTCACGTATCAGACAGACAAAATTAGGAAGCCATGGGCGAATTCTGTGTGTCTACCCAGGCACGGAGCAATGCTGAAAATTAAGCTAAAGAAGGTTCCATAGATTCAGACCAACTGACTGGGTCCAGAGTCCAGTGTTCTGGAATGGGTGGTAGGCAAGTACTGACTTTGGAATTCAGGCTTGGTCTTTGGGACTGTGGTCTGAAGGATGAGGAAACAGATCTGGGCAGCAAGAAAAAGAATGAATTCAGGCATTTGAGCAATGAGGATAAAATTTCAACAGTAGCTATGGAATTTGAGAAAAGAAATTTTTATTCCAGTCTTCTCTGCACTGCCTTAAATTCTGAGTACCCCAGATCCCTGTCTGCATCATGGGTGGAAGAGCTGGACAGCAGCCAGGTTGTCTGCACACAGAAGCATTTCAAAGGCCACTGTGACTTCTGGGGTCCAAATTTAGAAAGCAGACAATTGAGTCACTGTTTCCCTTCTCCATATCAAGATTTTTTAAAAAATTGACAAATCTACCTTCAACATCATATTATATTCTCGTCATTGGATTTCAATTCCAATGCTTTCCTGATGAGATATTGCTTTCAATTTCCCTTTAAACTAAAACCTAACTCTTTGTTTTTAGGCACAAAGAACTGAAAATTATTAATTAGCAATTTTGTAGCAGGTACCTCTGAGCAAGGATCTAGTCTGACACTCAGCTAGTGACTCAGCATGCATTTGGCTGAGATGATGGAGAGAGATCACATATGCATCTTCGCTCCAGGTAGGGTGGCAGGTGTCTATCCGAAGGGCAGGCTGATTTCAGAGGTTGTAAACACAAGCCACATATGCAGAACTAACCAAACAACATCTCAAAAACACCTGTGTGCTAAGATTATTATTTTCTTTTTCTTTAAAGCAAAAAAAAAAAAAAAAAAAGGTCAAAGAAAAAAGAAACAGATAATGAGGCCTAGTCTTGCTCTTTTTGTAAATAGCACATACTTTAAATTCAACCTAGTAGACCACCATGCTAATGATATCAAGATATCTCAAAGTAGCTGAATCATAAAGACTAATGGTCACAGACATAGAAAGCAAGGTATAGAGATGAATGAGTAAAAATCTATGCAGCCCCTATTAGGCTATGCTCAGAATGCGTGGACCAGTAACAATTGCTCAGTAGATTTATATTTTTTCTGTGGAAGAAAGTATACACAGCATAATTCTAAGAGACTATGCATTATTGACAATGTTAACATTTCACCATATCATTATTTGTATTTATAGTCAATCCATGTGGACAAAGATCTATATTATCCATGTAATATTCACCGATAAAGTCATTTCTAATAATGAAAACAGCATTAGGCTAATTCAAGAGAAAAAACCACAAAACATCAGCCACCTCTACATACAGATTATATCCCTTGTATTAGAAATTTTTTGAGTAATTTGCAACCTACATTTCAAAATCTCCTTTGAAGGAAAGAAAAGCTCAATATTTGTTTGGAGGCCTGTCATAACAAGAATGATTCTTGTTTTAAGACTGCTCACGTTTCCGTTGCAGTGAAGGGTTCAGTTAATTAAAGCCTTAATTTCTTGTGTTAAGGTTTTAATAATAATTATTCATTCCATGTACATATTTCTTGTCTTCTCTTCACTCATATATCAAATCATAGACATTACTTGGGCAACATATAGGGTAAATTTGATGCTTTTGAATATATTCCTGGAAGATTTTTATTTCTCTGGGTATAATCCATAGGCCACCAGTTTTTATTTATTAAAGCAATCATATCACATGATTCATCTTCTACTAGAACAATAATTTCTAATGAATAAGCTCCCTTGTCCTTCATCATGTAATTAAACTTGCAATGATTATTGAATATACATTGTATTTATTCATCAGTGGGAGAGGGAAGGATGAGCTATAGAGGTAATTATATATAGCCTCATTTTCTTGAATTGTTAACAGAGCATAAGTACATAATGTTCTTTAGCTTTCTGGAGTGAAGTCAGATGCTGTAGCAGAACACATCTGTCCTAAACTTTCAGGTTACTCTAAACTATTGCTAAGTGATTGGGATACAAAACAAGGAAACTTGCACGTCTATATGTGAAAAACTAATATGATATATGAATAATGCAAATTTAAGAATTTAATACTTTCAAACTGGTTCTTTGTATACTGTGGGCTAGAAAAACAAGTCAATCTATTTAGGATTTTTGAGTCCTTGTCAAGAACTATTAAGGGTCTAAGATTTTACCATATTTGCAAGGTAACTTGTTTCATGGATACAGGCAGCAGTTATGGATAATGTCAAAAGTCCCAAGATTCCTGGGTCAGAAACAAGGAACTTTATTACTTATGGCACAGCAAGCAGCAGAATCTTCATGTTTGCATCAATTTTTCTTGCTTCCTCACTCCTGTGGTCATGCAGAATGGTCTGGGTAGACTTATACAGTGGGTTTGCATCACAGTGGAAAATATCAGGTTTCTTAGGAAATCCTAATATTTTTATGGGTTGCAGGAAAACTGTCCCAACTTTTTCCCTGAAGAAAGACATTCTCTTTAATTCTTTAGTATCCTGATAAGGAAACAAATCTGCTTTCTACCTGGAGAAAAACACCATCTCTAATCTTTCAAGATTATTTGCTATACAAACATCCTTGTACAAATATTCTGGAACAAAATCTGATACAAGACATGCAGACTTGTGAGAGACCCATGGAAAATTGTCTCCCATCAGTCTTTTCAGTGTGAAAGTTTTTGTTCTAAGAACTCTGGGACATACATTTTTGATTTTCCAATATGAAAGACAGTTTACCTTGTTACAGTTGGAGTAAAATATAGGTATAAATATGACAGTATAACTTAAGAGATAAAATAAACATGTATTTTTATTGACTGACCTGAAGCTGAAAACTGCTCATGAATAAAATACCCCCACGCATCCCACACACAGACTTATACCGCACATGTATCCACAGCAACATTAGCTTACAATGAAATCACAAATATACATAAGAGGGTTGGTTTCATAATTTGGACGGTAGATAATGTTATGGGGAAGTTAAGAAATGGGTCAAGAGAACGAGAGGAATGATAGGTGTAATAAACAAACTCCCAGGTCTCCTTCCACTCCGAGTTCTGGTCACAGTCTACCCAATAAACAGAATCCAGCTTCACTTTCACAGCCTGTTATTTGGACCCCATGGAGGCATCTACAGGCAGCATCCTTGCAGCACATGCTATTCTTCCAACAATGAACATTTGAGTAGTAATGATTCTTCATGCTATTTCACAGTGGCAGCCAGAAGAGATGAAAACAAAAGAGAAAGCATGCTTCATGTTTTGTTTTGTGTGTGTGTGTGTGTGTGTATGTGATTTAATAACTAAAATTGACTGCATGTTTGCTATGTACCTGACCCTATTTTAATCACTTTACTTGTAATATTTTATCCATCATCTATAAAATCAATATTATTATTAGCCTTATTTTATGGGTAAGACAAATTATGCAGAGCAAGGTTAAACAAATAGTTCCAGGATCATTATTTGGGTAGTAGCATACTTGTTTTACAACAGGAGAAAGGACCAGGGAGTATCAGGTTAGCAGGCAATTGAATTAGAAGAGCATAAATGAGTCACATGAGACACAATAGTTCAGAGAGCAGGTAGACAACCCAAGAGACAAAACGGTAATTAAAGACTGATAAAATAGGTAGAATGCAATATAGGTCTTGTAAAATTATGGGTGAAATGACCCAAGGAAAGGCATGGATGTGGGAAAGTTCATGGCTTGTGTGGAGAGAACAGTGAGCAGATTAATATGATTACAATTAATGGTTCATCCATTTATTCAATTTATTTTGTTGTTGGACACCTAGTATTTGTCAACTTCTAAAGAATAATGAAAATCATACTGAATATACAGGTTGGGGTCAGATAAAGGAAACTTTCTATTTATCAAATATAGCTTTTCTTATATTACATTTGTTAATAATTTTATGATAGTTTCATATTATAAATTTGCCCTTTTCAAGCCTACTTGTAATTGTAATTCTAGTACTTAGCCTTAAAAACCGAAAGTTCTACAAACTACTTGATTAAAAAAGTAATAAGCTCAGGAGAATATTTTTTCTCCTTAAAACTGCAGATCATATTTTGTGTCATAACACCTTTCTTGCAACTGTTATATCTTAAAGAGGCGTCTTTAGGTACTCAGATTTCAGAGAATGTTACCAGGTCTTTGGGAAATTTTCCAAAAGGTTTGAAATTATTAAATACTTATGATGTGCCCACAATAAACTTTAAGTTGGTGTTTCTGTTTTCCATTTTCTTGGACCTACAGCCTCTGGTGCAGCCAGGGAGAAGCCTAGTTTTGCAGGGGGAAACTTTCTGAAGACATTTGTTGCCGACCCGCCAGAGAGAGGGGCTAGGCAACCCCACCTCCGACCTGTCCATCCTGAGCCTGTCAGGCAAGAGTTTTGTGGCATTAGATCAGCACCGTCTGGAGACAGGACTGGGAACAACTTAAACTCTCCCGCTCTGGGCCTTTCCCATTCTCTCCCCAAACATCGCAAGTTTCTCTTACCCAAGTACTCAGCTTTGTAGACACTGAGGCAGTTCCAGAGAGACGAGTACCCTCTGGTAAGAAATACTCGTGGTTCTTGGCAATGGTATTCATCCATTCAGAAGCCTGAGATATCATCTCCCACTCTGGATTTTTTTTCCGAAGCCAACTGAGAATCAATGGTGAAAGAAGAAAATACATTAAAACCTGTCACTCTTAGATGTTTTAATTTAAAGAGACTTCTACATTTAAATTAATAACATTAGATTCCTGAAAAAAATTTTATATGACCTACAAGCCAAATATTGAGAATTGTTGTTTTGTTTCAATATGTAGTGAAAGTTCCAGAAGGTTTAGTAAAAGTGGAATGAAAAGGAGAGAGCTGCTTATCACTTGGGAAGTTTTCAAAGTGGGCTGACATTGTTAGTTGGTGGTGGCAGTAAACAAAATGGGGGTAGTCTCAGAAAACAGTATTACAGAAGAATCACCTGGATTTAAGGAGTAGGAGGAAGAAGCAGCAAGAATAAAGTGAGAAGTTTTGTCTTTAAAATTTTTATATACTAAACAGAGTAAAGGTGAGTATTCTAAAATTTTGATGGGCAGCCAGAAGAAGACTTTGATAACACCAACTCCTTTCCTTTCAGTGTGCAGCACATAATTCCTAGGAACAAACATCTAAATGTGTTACTGTATTTGGTTCTTTTATAGAGATACTGATAGAGAATATACATTAAAATGTTCTTTCTCATCTGATATGTATTTAGACAAAGAGTTGTATGGGGGAAAATGACTCATAATATATTGATTTGGGATTAAATATTACAATTATACATCTGGACTTTGTGTCAATTTAAATAACTTAATCTGCTCTTGAAAACCCCATTAGAGGTATTGAAAATTACATAGCTCTGAACACATTTACAAATATCTCAGTAATTAAATCATCTATAAATGCTAACTGAAAATATTCCATTATACTTTAATTTTAAATGATCTAATATACTTCCAATAGAATATTGTCCATTTTTTTTTCTTCTGCTACTCTGGTAAAGCTATCACATTCTTAGAGCTATTGGATAGAAACACATTTTTAGTTAAATAGATGCAGCTATAAAATGCTAATTGTGTTCATATGCATGGATTACTCTGAAAAGATATACATGGCTTTACATTTGTAAAAAGCTGAATCTAAAATTGGACAGTAGTTAAAAGTATCAGTATATAAACTGGGTTAGTGATTCACATATGGATGTGAAAAAGCAAATCTTAAAAGTATGATGCAAACTTGTTAAAATTGTATGGTTCTATTTTCTTTTTCTTTTTTCTTTCTTTCTTTCTTTTTTTTTTTAAGTGGAGTCTCACTCTGTTGCCCAGTCTGGAATGCAGTGGTGCAATCTTGGCTCACTGCAAACTCCGCCTCCCAGGTTCAAGCAATTCTCCTGCCTCAGTCTCCTGAGTAGCAGGGATTATAGGTGTCCACCACCATGGCCAGCTGATTTTTGTGTTTTTAGTAGAAATGGGGTTTCGCCATGTTGGCCAGGCTGATCTCGAACTCCTGACCTTAGGTAGTCCACCCACCTCAGCCTCCCAAAGTGCTGGGATTACAGGCATGAGTCACCACACCCGGCTAAGGCTATATTTTCACATGTACTAGAATGAAAGTTATGTGACAATGGGTTCTCCTGTGTGTGCTTTTTAAATTCTGTATTCTTAGTGCCTAGAGCAGAATCTGGCACAAATATTTCTGTCAAATATATCAGTAATATATATGTGATTTATGTATATGCATAAATATATGTGACTGTATTCATTAATGTATATGGAGAAACATATATATATGTGTATGTATGCATCCACACACTCACTGCAAAACACCCTAAAAATGTTGATTTAATCATTGAATGTGAAATTGTAACTTTATTTTTTATATATTTTTCCTAAATTTGGAATTTTTCTGTCATATGCAATTATTAATTTTAAAATTGGATAAAAGTAATAATGCTAGTAAGAATATAAATATTAATAAAATCATATGTAGAATAAAAATGAAAAAATCATATTTTCTTCAATATGTGCAAATTATTATAATCGTTTGGATAATATCTACAATTAAAATTCATTGCAATTCTTCTCTATGTAATGTGGAAACTGCATAGATTATTATCTAGTTTAATAGCCATTTTTATTATTTCTCCAAGATCTTCCAGGGAGGATTAATTTATGTATAACTGCTTAAAGGCTATTTTGTTGCCCATTTTCTTATGTCTGGTGTTATTTGACATCTAGTGAGTTTTAGATTGGCAATAAGGTCTTAATTTTTTATTGAGGTAATCAATGATCTTGTGACCTCTAAATGCCAGTATAAACTGGAAAAGGAATGAACTAGAAAAGTCATGTTTCAAAAAGTCCCCATTACCTTATTTAGGGGAAAATTGAAAAGAAATGAGGAGTCCATTCAGGGTTTTTTCCTTTCAACCCATCAAATAATGACAAAGATGTGTTTAGGGTTTCTGATGTGTCAGGTGCTGTTCTAAGTGCATTACATGTAAAAATTTCATTTCACTTTCACAGTTCCCAAAGAAGTGTAAATTATTTTACAAATGAGGACAGTGGAGTACAGAGGGAAGTGTTATCTCACTGGTGTTCTAAATGAGGCAGATGGAATCCATGCCCTGACCACAGCCATCAACGGCCTGTCAACCCTGTAGATCAGAGCTTAACCGTGGTCTGGCAAAATGAGGACTGCCCAGAGAAACGAGGCGCCAGGGCTATCATTTTCTACCTCCTTGAAGTTTCTCTATGACCTTGGGTGAAACCTTCCATCCTTGATTGTTTATGAGCTCATGTACAAAATATGGAACAATTTTTCTTGTCTTCTCTAGAAGCATTATGGTGTCATTTGTGATGATTTTTAGGCCCTCCTACTTCTAAATATATAATTATGTAACACTCTATTATTCAATTCATTGGAAAATCTTGAGAGTTCGAAATGCCAGGAGAATATATTTGCTCAAACTATTTTTTATGTTTAAAATAAAAAGAGGTCTTTTGTTAAAAAGGCTAAGAATAAAGTTTAAACAAAACTACCAGTGAAAATGTGCTGGTATATTTTTAAAACTTAGATTTAGTTAATTGTTCTTTAAAAGTAAGCCCCATGCCCTTTAACCTGTTTCATATTAGTTGTCTCAATTCATTTGTTAACTCTAGAATAACCTTGATACCAAAATCTGGAAAAAATAGAGCACAAAAAGAAAAATATGAAGCCATTCAGATCTCACTGTGTGAAAAATAAAATAACAGTGAAAGGAATTTAACCTCAATCTTAAAAAAAGTTAACAAGCAAGGCGATTACAGAAAGAAGGGGGTGACTAAAAATCTGAAACTTCATCAGTGAAAGTAATCACTAATCAAAGTAACAAATAAAGGCATTAATGAAAACATCAGCACAAGAAACGCTGAAAAAATCATAAACTTCTGCAACCTTTTTGATAAGTGAGGAATAGTATTAATAATACTATGATTTAACCATATCTATGTCAAACCGACACGTGTTATTATCAGATGGAATTCTGCTAAGTAGGCATTCAACTTAAGCAGGATAAAATAATCTGGTATTATTTTTGAATACTTTCTAGACAAAAAAATAAGAGTAGAAAAAGAAGGGAAATGTAAGAAAAATCCGACAAAAAGATACTATGTTAACGTTTTTAACGGTTAATATGTCTGTCTATAGTGACATTTTAATATGTCACCTTGGCCAGGCCAAATTACATTTCCCAGAATCCCTTGCCTGTAGGTTTCGAGTTAGAGGGATCCACCAGAGAAATTTCTGTGACAGATTTAGAGGGCAGAAGTAAAACATCAGACATTTTGTTACCCACACACACCACTGTCTGCTGACTCATCTTGTTGGATCTATAATTGCTTGCTCTACCATCTCCTGAACACTATATTAGCTTCTATGATACGTGGGCCAGAAGTAATCAAGAAGAGTTTTGGCTTCTGCAGGATACCATATCATCAAGGTTAGACGCAACAAGAACTGACAAGGATTTCTGTCTCTGGTTGCAGGCCTCAGCTCATTTGTGGGGTTCAGCTTCTTTTTGCTCTTCCCCACTTTACATCCATTTTCCCTTCCCATCTGCCTGCCCTGTGGATATCAAGCTCCAGCATAAAACCTGAGGACAGCAACTTCACAGAGATTGCTTAACCAGCTCCAACTGTGTAAGGTTAAATCCCTCTATGTGTATATGTTTTGTCACGTCTCTGATTGGAACCTAATGATATACTGTCTAACAGGAAAACTTAAGAGAATCAATGAAAAATTCTTTTGAACTTATATAGACAGTTCTAGGAGGTGACTAGTCTCAAAGAAACCATTAAGGGGCAATAGGTATTTTATTTACTGATAGGCAAAAGAAAAAACTGGGGAACAAAACAATGACCCCACTCACAAAATGAACAAAGCCATAAATCACATAGGAACAAATGAAATGAGAAATGGGTGAGCACCTAGAAAAAGAAAAGTTAAGCCTTTTCTGTGAGATGTAAACAAGGACTAGACTAAATAAAGAGAGATGATGTAGTTCATAAACAGAAAAAAAAAATACTGCAACAATTTTAATTGTTGGTTTACAAATTTAAAATTCTAGCATTTTATAGTACATTTCTATAAAAGTAAAAACCAAGATAATGATGCTACAGATCATTAGGAAAAATAGAAATGATACATTTTTATAAAATGAAAATGACACAAGAACATTTTATGAGAATGGCAACAATGAAGATTTTATTCAATTAGGTAGTACAAAATAATAAATGCCATTGTGTTCCAGGCATGAACAAACAATTGAGTAAATGTACCAGACTAATAAATCTAGAAACATACCTAAATAGATAAATATGCATTTAATAAAGGTAAAACCCCAAATCAGTAAGAAATAGGTATTATTGTTTTGGAAAAAATAATAGACTTTACCTCACATCATATACCAAAATGTGTTATATAAATTAACTATACTGATATAAAACAAACAAATTAAATTTTATAGGAAACACAAATTATATTTTATATAATTTTTCAATTGTGAAGTTTTCCTAAACATGAGGCTAAAGTCAAAATTGATAGATATAAATGGAGTACAAGTCAAAAGATATCTATTAAAAATAAATCTTAAACACTCAAAATGTTAAATAAGTGGAAAAATTATTTGCAATACACATGACAATGAATTGAAGATTTTATTTTATATTTGATGAGATCTCATATCTAAAAGAAAAAGTCAAACATTTCATTAGAAAATGAAATAGCACATAAATAAATGACAAAAGATTAAATATTCATGAACATTTAAAAATTACTTAGCCTCACTCTAAAAAGTGAAAATTGATGCAAGAATGATGTATCCGCATATCTTATCAAATCACCAGAGATTTATAACAGAAAGGAAAATGAAAAAATTAATTGTTGGATAGGAATCAGAGATATATTAAATCAAAACTTACAAATCAACAATTGAGAAATATCTAGCAATAACTGAGAAGCTTACATTCCCTTTTTTCTAAATGATTCACTTATTGGTTTATGTACAGGAATACATAATGAGCAAGATGAAGGCAATTTTTTGTATCAGTGACCTAAGAAAATAAAAGATCAAAGATAATTTAAATATCCAATATTAAGGAATTGGTTAAATGAATGAGGATACATCAAAAAATGGAATTATCTGTTCAAAAAGA